>NC_084802.1:103663193-104288193 GCF_963169125.1 Humulus lupulus
TCCAAACAAATTTAATATCCTTACGAGTAAGAGCAGTCATTGGTGTGGCTATTTTAGAAAATCCTTCCACAAATAGCCTATAATAACCTGTTAACCCTAGGAAACTTTAAATTTTATATGCATTCTTTGGAGGTCTCCACTGATTCACAACTTCAATTTTTGCCGGCTCTACTGACATCCTTCTCCTGGCACCATGTGTCCGAGAAAATTTACTTTCTCCAGCCAAAATTCACACTTCGAGAGCTTTGTATACAACTTTTTCTCTTGTAGCCATTGCTAAATTAGTTCTAAGTTCACTGCATGCTCCACCTTATTCTTTGAATATATAAGGATGTCGTCTATGAATACGATAAAAAATGTATCTATGTACTCACAAAACACCCTATTATTTATGTCCATAAATGTTGTAGAGGCATTGGTGAGTCCAAAGGACATCATATTAAACTCATAATAGATGTAACAAGTTTTGAAAACTATCTTTAGAATTTTCAACTCTTTAACCTTTAGTTGATAATAACTTGATTGTACATCGATCTTAAAGAATATTGACGCTCCTTGTAATTGATCGAATAAATCATCAATATGGGGTAATGGATATCTATTCTTAATTGTCACCTTATTCGGATCTCGGTAGTGTATGCACATTCTCATGGAACCATCGTTCTCTTTTACAAACAGAACCAGGACTCCCCAAGGAGAATGGCTTGGTATAATGAACTTCTTATACAGCAACTCTTATAATTGAGCCTGAAGCCCCTTGAGTTCAGCTGGTGCCATCAGGTACAGTGCTTTTAAGATCGGTACTATTCTCGGAATCAACTTTATTTCAAAACACTTCTTCTTGATCTGGTAGTATCCTTGGAAGATCTTAGGAAAATACTTCAGGCAATTTACATACTGCCAGTATGTCAGTCGGTTGCAACTTTGTCTCCATCTCCTTGTCCACGATGATTTAAAAGTATCAAATGTATCCATTATAAATTTTCCTTCTCGTCTTCAGTTGAGAGATCATTGACCACTTGTTTTCCCAGAACGTGCACTTGAATTCGAACGACTGCTCACATACCGGAGTGAATACCACCATCATCTTGTGCTTGCAATTGATAACGACCCCATATTTGGTCAACTAATTCATACCAAATATGACATCATATTCATGTAAGTCCAACACTAACAGGTCGGATGTTAGTTCACGTCCTTCTACCGATACTGGTATGGCTCAAACCAATGACTGCACCAGCCTATCCTCTCCCGAAGGCAACGATACTTCGTACATATCAAACGTAGGCTTTGGCCTTCTGTTTATTTTCTTCACAAAGGAAGCATATATAAAAGAATGTGATGCACCAGTGTCCATCAATGCGTAGGTTGAAGTTTGATCGATAGGAATCTAACATGGCACTATTTTCGACGAACCAGAACCCTTAACGCCTTGAATGAGAGCAAAGACTCGAGGCACATCTCCAATTTTCTTCTATTTATCATTCCTGCTCTTTGGACCCGAACATGTGCATTCCTTGAAAAAATTCCTGTAGCCAACACACGTAAAACTTTCTTTGGCATTACATTTGCCCAGATGTCGTCTGTTCATATAATACTAATAGGAAAATTCTCAAATTCGCACCTGGGTTGCTTATTGGAGTTTGACCACCGATTGGGAGGTCTACTTTACTCTTGTTGCCTCCACAATTATTATTCCATGGACATCCTTGTCCATTTCCTCTTCCAGAATTCTTATTGAAACTGGGAGTGATCCTTCCCCTTGGTCCATTTCGATTGGTCTAAAACTTGCCTTGACTGGTTGGAATAAATCTTTTCTCTTCAATTCTTTGGGGATTCTTCTCCTCCTATGAAACCTGTTTACCCAAAAAACGGTTGTTGATGACGTGGCAGGGATTTCTCCCACGTGGTTGACACGTGGCGGAAGTGCTGTTCGACTATGGATCAGAAGCACATCACTTCTTCAGGCTTAATAATTAGATACGACCAGTCTGGTCGTATAGTTTGTTTTATTTACTTATAAAGTTGTAATCTTATAATAATGGCATTGAATATTTCCTCATTATTACCTTGATATGCAGTTATTAAGGAAAGATATGGTCTGTTGGCCCGTGTAACCCTCCTTGAGCCTATAAATATACATGAAATAGCTCAAGGAAGGGACTTTTGATCCCGGAATCTTTTTGCGAAGATAGAGAGAGAAAGAGAGCTATAGTGCAATTATCCATCGTTTCATTGTATTTCTTCCAAGGATTCTGAAACTCAAGAACCCTAGTTCTTTGATCATGACTTTGAGATTCAATATTAATAATAGCACTAAGTGGACGTAGGTCATTACCATTCATTGGGGCCGAACCACTATAAATCCTTGGTGTTTTCTTCTTTTCCATTGGATTAAATTCTTAATTTTCATTTTATCTTTTGTCATACATTTGACTCCGTGTCGTTGGCCAAATCAAGGGTCAACATTCTGGTGCTTTCATTGAGAGTTTGACAAAAAACTGTGAGAAAATCTAATGGCGAAAACATCCAAGAAGACTGGACAGGCTGCTGGCGCTGCACCATCCCAACCTCCTCGCCCAAATGTGGTCAAGAATGAACCACATTTGGAGTTTGATGAGGAGGAGTTAGATTCTGAAACACTGAGGGCAATGCTAGGAATGCTGCAAGATGAGTTGGCTAATCTGAGGGCCAATCAAGAGAGTGTTGCGGAGACGATGGTGCTGCAGCAAAGAGAAATTGAACGCCAGTGCTAGCAGCTAAGTAAGCGGCAGGCGAAAATGGATCATTGGCAGAGGGTTGCCATGGCCGCCCTTGAAGCAGCCATTAAACTAGCTCGGAGTCAAGCTGTGCCGACCTCCTAGCTAGATCAACCACCGAATGTGCCACCTCAAAGAGGTCCCAATTCAAGCCCTCCACTCCAGCCGACAAGCCCTCAAAGGCCGGAGCAGCTGCCTGCGGCTCAGGATGACGTCCCACCTAGGGATCCTGAGCAGCAGCCTCCATCTCAGGTTGGTCGAGGCAATCCCCAACGCTCGAGGCAGAATAGGGCAGGGCAGCCGTCCCATAGCCCTAGACGCCCAGGGGACGAAGAGCCGAATCTATCGAGCAGGGGACAACGTCCTTCTGCCAACAGAAGGAACAATGAATCAGGATTTGAAGTCAGGGGCCCCCATGGCATAAAAATGCACGGGGACCCAATGAACAGTGCAGGCCTCCCTCTTACGCTCGGGAAATGCCAGCCCGGGGAGGGAATAACGTGAATAGCCGGTCTCGCCATAGTTAGCCACAATTCAGAGATGGCCATGACTATAATGAAGCTAATTCTGATAGAAGAAATGCTGGCCAAATAAATGAGGAAGGAGGTGGAGGCAGAAGCCCCCTACCTAGAGAAAATAGGCCAGCTAGCCACAAAGCTGGGGGGCAACCGAGGCATCAGAACGTCTTTAGTCAACTAGGAGTTAGCCAGCAGAGACGTAGAGACGATGATTTAAGGGACGTACTTAACGACCACCGTGAGAGGCACGATGAGTACGCTCCCCCAGTACCGGTGGCCCCAGCAGTCCCAGAAGCTATTGAAGCTCAGATTGATGCTCTGAACCAGGCAGTACAACAACTGGTCGGGGGACGAACGTCCCATATCGAATACGATAGGAGGAGGGGCACTCCCTTTATACAAAGGATTGCTGCGGCTGAAACCCCCAGTAATTTCAAGATGCCAACATTGCCGAACTTTGACGGATACGGAGACCCAGTATCTTACATTAATAAGTTTGAGATACAAATGGATATACAGAAAGTGTCGGAAGATGCCTGCTGCCGGATCTTTCCAGCGACACTGTCTGACACCGCCCAGGAGTTGTTCTTTAAGTTCCCTCCTGCTACTATAGTATCTTGGGAGATGTTCGTAAAGTAATTTTACGGACAGTTCTACGCGGGTCGCGTACAACCCACAGAGGCCAACCAACTAGTCAAGATATGCCAGAAAGGGGGAGAGCCCTTGAAAGAATATGTCCAATGATTCATGTGAACAGTAGCTGGAGCCAAGACAGTGGGCGATGAGGGTAAGATGATGGCTCTAACTGCTGGGGTTAGGCGCCATACACCCCTCTGGAGTAGCCTTAGAAAGAATGGGGTAAGAAGTACCAAAGAGTTTTTGGATCGGGCTGATCAATATAAAAAGCTCGAAGACGCGATTGCCAACGAAGGGAAATCTCCAACAAAAGACAAGGGGCCCAAGGAAGAACCCGCCAAAGCCGCCAACGGGTCGGAAAAGCCCAATGGCAACGGCAAGGGCAACGGGAATGGCAATGGTAGGAACGGTTGAAAACGGGCGAACAATGAACCCTCAGCTTCTGAGAGTAAACACCCCAAAGACAGTCAATACGAGCCGAGATTCACCAACTACACGGCCCTTGTCGAAAGCTGAGCTGAAGTCTACCAGACCACCAGCTCAAGTGTTCCTTACAAACGACCCGCAGCTATAAGGAAAGATATCTCCAAGAGAGATACGACAAAGTTCTGTCATTTTCACAACGACTACGAGCACGACACCAATGAATGTAACCAGTTGAAAGATGAGATTGAGTTCCTGATCAGGCAGGGACATTTTAGAAGATATGTGCGAGCCGTAGGAGGGTCTCAGCGAGAAGCTCAAGGTGGCAACAAGCGTCACCTCTATAGCCAGCTCCTGCGGCAGGCACTTTACTCACCATCTGTTGAGGCCCACATCTTGCAGGAAATAGTGGGAAGGCAAGGGAACGATACGCTCGAACCCTACACCACGACCAGGACATCGAGATGATGAGTGTGGAGGATCGAGCAACGAAAAAGGCTCGAACAGAGGAGGAATTGATAACCTTCTCTGAAGATGATGCCCAGCACGTGCAGTTCCCATACTCCGATCTGCTGGTCGTAGACGTACAAATTGCCAAAATGATGGTGAAGAGGGTGTTGGTCGACATAGGAAGTTTGATCAACATCCTGTACAATTCTTCGTTGGAAAAAATGAAGCTGTTCGTCAAAGACCTGTAGCCATGCAACCAAACCATTTATGGTTTTTCTGGTGAAGGGCTCACCCCAACAGGGTCGATTAGGCTTCCAGTTACAGCAGGTACTGCACCTGCTAATAGGACATTACTCACTAATTTCATAGTAGTTGATTGTCCTTCCCCATACAATACTGTAATTGGGAGGCCAATTCTGGTCGACCTACGGGCCGTCACTTCAATATGGCACCTTGCCATGAAATTCTTGATGCGTATTGGGAAATCAACGAGAAGCAAGGGAGTGCTACAATGCCTCGATCACCAAGGCAAAGAAGGGTGTATCGAGAGATGTTCCCAGAAAAGAGTTGCAAGTGGCAATTGATGCTCAGGCCCACTCAGGTGATAATGTCACCAAATAGGGCATTGCCCAAAGCGAGGATAGAGATTTGGATCCTCGCTTTGGGGATTTTGAGTAAGAAATATGACCCATCGAGGACCTTTAAGAGGTCCAACTCGATGAAGAAATCTGACCAGGATTGTGAAAGTCGGTAAAAACTTAGAGACAACAAGAAAACAAGCACTGGTGGAGTTTTTAAGGAGGAACCAGCAAGTCTTTTCCTGGTCGCACAAAGACATGGTCAGAATAGACCTTGTAGTCATCAGCCATGTCCTGAACATCGACAAGAGTTTTCCACCGGTGCAACAAAAAAGAAGGCTGTTGGACAAAGATAGATCAAATGCCTTAAAAGAAGAAGTCGAAAAGCTGAAGGAGAATGGATTCATCAGGGTGGCATTTTATCCATCATGGGTCTCTAGTCCCGTGCTAGTTCCCAAGCCAAATGGCAAGTGGCGTACATGCGTGGATTTCACAGACCTTAATAAAGCCTGCCCCAAAGATTGTTTCCCACTCCCAAGAATCGACCAGCTGGTCGATGCCACTGCAGGGCATGAGATTCTCTCATTCATGGATGCATACTCTGGGTATAATCAGATTAGTATGCATCCCCCTAATGAGGATCGCACTAGCTTTCGGACTGATACAGGGCTTTACTATTACAAAGTAATGCCTTTCAGTTTGAAAAACGCTGGTGTGACTTACTAGCGACTAGTCAACCACATGTTTAAAGAACTGATCGGCACAAACATGGAGTTCTATGTCGACGACATGCTGGTCAAGTCAAAGAAGGCAGAACGGCATATAAAAGATTTGTAGGAGTGCTTCAACATCTTGAACAAATATCAGATGAAGTTGAATCCCCTTAAACGCTCCTTCGGAGTAGGATCAGGGAAGTTCTTGGGATTTATAGTTAACTCGAGAGGAATTGAAGCCAATCTCGAGAAAATTAAAGCCTCAATAGATATATGAAATCGCCAGCGAAGATTAAGGATGTTCAAAGTTTAACCGGAAGAATTGCCGCTCTTAGTAGATTCATTTCGAAGTCAACAGTTAAGTGCGTTCCATTTTTTTAAGGATGGAGGAGTGCGAGCAGGCTTTTCAAGCATTGAAAACTCATATGGCGCAACCACCGTTCCTATCGAAACCGGTTGATAAGGAAACTTTGTTCATCTACCTGGCGATCACGGAATATGCTGCTAGTGCCATTTTAGTAAGGGAGGAAGAAAGCGTGCAGAATGCTGTTTATTATGTAAGTAAGAGGCTAATTGGAGCGGAGCTGCGGTACCCACCTATTGAAAAGTTAGCCTATTGCTTAATTTTGGCCTCCAGGAAGCTGCGGCCTTACTTTCAAGCTCACCCAATTGCGGTTTTGACCGACCAGCCTCTATGACAAGTCCTACAAAAACCAGAGGCTGCGGGTAGATTGTTAAAATGGGCGATCGAACTTGGGCACTTCGATATATCTTACTTGCCGCGAGCAGCGATAAAAGGGCAGGCCCTGGCTGACCTCTTTGCAGAATTCACTGAACTTACAGATAGCGAGCAGACTAAAGAGCCTAATGGGCCTGAGTCTCAAAACCAAGCTCCCTCGTGGAAATTATTTACAGATGGTTCTTCTAACGAGTGCCACGCTGGAGCAGGAGTGATATTGATAACGCCGGAAGGGCATCGATTTCACTGCGCAATCAGGTTTGACTTCACTGCTTCTAACAACGAAGTCGAGTATGAAGCATTACTCGCTGGGTTGCGGTTAGCCAGGGACATGAATATAAAGGTGCTCGACATCTACAGTGATTCTCAGCTGGTGGTGAATCAAGTCATGAGAGAATACCAGGAACGAGGTTTAAAGATGGTTGCCTATTTAAACAAAACAAAAGATCTATTGGCTCAGTTCGACAAATACACACTCCAGCAAGCCTCGCAACCAAAATTCCAATGCTGATACTTTGGCCAAGTTAGCAAGTGCGAAGGATGTTGATACTCTAAATATAGTACTGGTAGAGCGGCTGTCTATGCCAAGCATCCGAGCAGAGGAGAACACTATGGTGATCCAGATGGCGGATACATGGATGGCACCATATATAGAGTATCTGACGCAAGGCGTGCTACCAACGGACACAAACAAAGCTAGGACCCTTCAATGGAAAGCTACTAGGTATATCCTGGTCGATGGAATCTTGTACCAAAGGGGATACTCAATGCCACTCCTCAGATGTATTACAAAAGAGAAGGCCAAAGAATTTATGAAAGAGGTACACGAAGGCTTCTGTGGAGACCACACTGGGGGGCAAAGCTTGTAAAAGAAGATCCTGAGGCAAGGATACTTCTGGCCCACGATGAATGAAGACTCGATGGAGCTTGTACGGAGGTGCAACAAGTGCCAGAGGTTCTCCAAAATCCCACGAGCAGCCCCTAATGATCTTAAACAGATGCAAAGTCCGTGGTCGTTTGCAGTTTGGGGCATAGATCTAATCATATCTTTGCCCACAAGAAATGGTGGCGTCAAGTATACTGTGGTTGCCATTGACTACTTCACTAAATGGGCCAAAGCCGAGCTGCTCGCAACCATAATGACCAAGAAGGTGTTGGATTTCGTGATCAAACACATCATTTGTCGCCATGGATTGCCAAGGAAAATCGTCTCGGATAACGACACCCAATTTGATAGTTATTTATTCACGAACTTTTGCATACGACATGGTATTATCAAGAGCTTTTCTTCAGTTGCTCATCCCCAAGAAAATGGACAAGTCAAAGCAGTCAATAAAACTCTAAAGGATACTCTGAAGAAAAGACTGGAAGAAGCTAAGGGGGCATGGCAAGAACAATTGCCTGAAGTCCTTTGGTCGTACAAAACTTCCCACGGAACAGCAACAGGCCATACTCCATTCTCTTTAGCTTATGGGTATGAGGCTATGTTGCCTCTTGAGTTAGATCCGCCTTCGCATCACAGAATAACATACGATCAAGGTTCGAACAGCCAGCTATTGATGGAATCCTTGGACTCGATCGATGAGAAATGTGAACAAGCCCAACTCCGAGTAGCTGCGTACCAGCAAAAAGTCGCTCGGTATTTCAATTCTAAAGTGGGAGAAAGGAAATTCAATGTCAGAGATCTAGTACTTCGAAGAGTTTTCCTAAACACCCGCGACCAAGTTGCTGGAGTACTCGGACCTAATTGGGAAGGGCATTACCATATTGAGGAAGTCCTCCATCCAGGCACCTACAAACTTGCTCGTCTAAATGGAGATCTCATTCCTCACTATTGGAATGGAGAACAAATGCGCAAGTACTATCAATGAAAAATCCTTCTTAAAGGATTGGCTTGCATTAATTTTACTTTTTACAAGTTATGAAAAAGGGTTGGTCATTTTATGTGAGTAATCGCTTATAAGTGTAAGATCTTTTTTATCACTCGTACAGACATGTTTTGTCCATTTGTTACGAGAAATATAAGGGACTGTGCACAGCCAGTCATTCTTGCCAATTATTGTATTTTATACAAGTATTTGCTCATTACGTGTGTTGTTTTGCTGTATTACAATTTTAATTATTTTGCTCCGAGCAGAATTGTTCGAACAGGTTTTGGTCAAGGAAACTGACCAAGGACCTAAAGCTCCTCGCTCACTTGGGGGGCACATAAGGTATCTAGTACGCAAAGTATATCGAAAGGTATGTAAACACATGAGCAAAATAAGTGAAAGCATGGTAGGGTACTTAGAGTATATTTCAAAATTTTGTATTTTGTTAAATCAAACCAAAGTACTATGCTAAGTTTGGTCATGCGAACAGATGTTATAATAAGATGCAAATATATTATAATATCAAAATGGATCCTTTTACACTGCGAGTAGTCGCTGCTCGGATGTAATTGTTCAATTAAAAGTAAAAGATGCTCGTGCATCAATAAAAATTCAACTAGAAAATAAAAGTTTCTTTACATCACGACCCGTAGGCCGTGTACTTACAAGATTAAAGAGAAAAGAAAAAAAACCAGACTACGAGGCTGGAGGATCTTGAGGGGTGCCCTGGTCAACGACAGTTGTAGCTTCATTGTCCGCCCCATCCACACCAGTGGCCAAGGAGATTTCGGGCAAGGCAGGTACCCTTGCTCTCTCTTCTTCCGCCAATCGAGCAATGCAACAGGCTATCTTAGCATGCCTTGCACGCTCGGGAAGATAGATGAAATCAGCCCTTTAGTTGTGTTTCCAAAAGTCATAGAAACACTTGACCGTGGCGTTCTTGTACCTTTCCAAATTATTGGCATTAGCTTTTTCACGCTTCTCGATTCGACCCTCCAATGTTGTAGTCTCCTGTCTGCTCGCGGTCAAGTCCTCCTCGAGATTTTTAGCCTCATGGTAGTTGATGCTGTTAGAATCCTTGAACTTATCTCTTTGCTCGACGGCCTTATCCAGAGCAGCCTGCTTCTCCCTTAACTCCTCAGTCAGTTTGTTCTTCTCCTCAAGCACTGCCTCAAGCTGTTCAGCGTATTTTGCTTCGGCAGCTTTGAGTTATTCAATGTGTCGTTGCTCCGAAGCCCTGGATTGCTCGGTGATAGCACCCGAGCAGAGTCGGCCGGCAGTAAGGGTCAGCATTGCCTGCGATCAAAGCAAAAGTTAAACTGACTGTAGAGTATAAAAAGGCTGTCTCCACAGAAAAAGATAACTTACACTGGTAAACTCATTTAAGGCGCGGGTTAAGATCTGGTTGACGTCCATCATCTCTGTCATAGCCATCACCTCTCGAAAACGTTTGGGCTTCAAAATTTTGGCCACCCTGTCTTTAACCGATCTTAAGGCACGACTCGATATGTCGCCCCCTGTGGAAGCAGGAGCATCCTGCTGAGTCTGGTCGGTTGGGATCGGTGGAGAAGGTGTCGACTCGACAAGAGTAGGAGGAGTTTGCTGCTCGAAAGGAGAAGAAGGTGGTGTTACATTTGTTGATGGTCCGTGTGTCGGAGGGTCTGCAGTACGGGTTTTCTTGGCCGAAGGCGCTTTACTACTTTCCTTGGGATGCCGCTTGCTTGCTTTCTTCTTGCTTGAGGGAACTTCAGGAGCCTCGAGGGCACTGTATATGTCGAACACATTCTTGGAGTCCATGTCTGTAAAAAAAGAAAATACACTAACAATGAGAGAGTATAAACGATTGAGTATGTTATGTCAGGAAAAGAAACAAAGAAAATTGTAAGTGAAATACCCGAGCTATCATTACTGGTCGCTACATTATATACTCTACTAGTGTTACACTCACTCTCTGGCATGAAGAAGTCTAAATCTAAATTGGGAGTGTACTCAAAATTTTCATCCCCATCAAATAAGTGACAAGGAGTTGGAAAACTATCTAAGAGCGAGAGATCAATACCGTTCTCATCCGAAGATTCGGTCGCATTCTTTTTTCCCTGTCCCATTGGGGCGAGGGGAGCAGCAGCCCGCAGGGTGCTGGAGGGTTCCCTGATTGTCACTCCAGTTGCCCTCCTCGGAAGGGGTTGTGACACGTCTGGGTGCTGCTCAGGAACCTCTCCACCAGTGGCACTTCCCGCTGTTGACTCCCTCACATCCTGGTGAGGGGCCAAAAGGCCGACCAGTCTCAGATTGGCCTCGGTGACCAGCTGTTTGACACTTTTCTCTATGTCGGTCATGCTGGCCAGGAGGGCTGATCGGATCTCCATGTCTGGAGTAGGGTCTGGTCGAAACCATGGGCCTGAAACGCACTAAATTTCTAAGGGAAATGCAACAAAAAATTGAAGAAAGATAAACGACCAGTGGTACAAAGACTTTACCTCACTATGTGGAGGCCAAGTTGTTCGCAACCATGTCAGTGGAAAGAAAGTACTCCAGATGGTACTCCCCCACGTTCGAGATATAAGTGGTGTCATTCAGGAAAGTGCGGCCTGTTTCTTGGTGACAGAAGTGGAAAAACCCCGTGCTTTCCTGGTTGGGGTTAGATTTAAGGTCGAACAGGTAGTTGACCTCATGAGGCATGGGGACAGACCATTTTTTATGACTATAGAGGATATAGAGTGCTGAGAGCATTCTATATCCATTGGGAGTTATTTGAAAAGGGGTGACCCCGAAGTAATTGGGCACCCCCTGGAAAAAAGGATGAAGAGGCAGGATCGCTCCTGCCTTGATGTGGTACCTCGACCAGGCGCTAAAAGTGCCTCCAGGCAAGTTCGCCCGTTGGTCTTGAGTGGGCTGGGCTAGGGTCACCCCAGGAAGTCCATATTTTTTAATGTAATTAGCGATCATCCTAATCGTAACTCGACTAGGAGGGGCGACGTACCATTCAACGTTTGGTTGAACGACATTTCGAGGCTGAGCGCAAGTTTGAATGTTAGGGTCAGGGATTTTTCCTTCCAAACCACTGGTCGAGGGAATTCCAGCCTAAGGAGTAGGCTGATTTGAAGGGTTGGAAGGTTTCTTTTTTTGGGTAGTGGATTTTACTCTACCCATCGCTGGAAGGTTTGACTGAGGTCTATTGGGTGGGGTTGGAGAAAAAGGAATTTCTGGTATCAACAACGATGGTTGCTCCTCGTCTTCAAGTAATTGGGCAAGCAAGTCGTCATCAATAGGCCTTTCACCTCCCACTGGATCTTGCATAAAAAGCTGCGAACAGAGAAAGGGGGAGGTGAGAACGTAAAGCCTAAAAATCTGTGTCAAGAGTTAGAATAACATTGCTCGCGTATAAAAGTTAAGCTTTTATACGGCCAGCAGCATTCTAGCAAAAACACTAAGTTTTATACGAGCAGTTTGAAAAACATATTGAAAAGCAGAAGTAAAAAGTTTTTTGGGAAAAAATCGTTTTCGACTCCGAAGGGGCGGGAAAACCCCAGTTTTTCAACTAGCCTAAAAATTGAATTTTTACTTCGATTTTACAACCTAAATCTACAATCTCGACTACCAAACTGGCTCCTAAATCCTACAAAACATTACTTCACTACCCTATCAAACATCTATTGATATACACACAATCCCCATAATAGTTTCAGCCCAGAGCATGCAAAGGTTTAGAGATAAAAATAATTATGAAACAGTTTTGCATGGAAACTCAAACGTCTAAGAAGTTCGTGAAACTTACTTAAATGAAGAATGAAGTATGAACACGAAAGCTTTCGAGCATCCGGATGTGAGTTCCTGGGAATTTATGGGCTCTGAAGACTAAAGTTCCTCGAAGTTCTTGGAGAGGAGATGGCAAGTGAAAAGTAAAAAGTAAAAATGTGGATTTTGGGTATTACTTATAGTGACTGCAACACGGTAGAAGAAGTAATCATACATTACCTTTTTCAAAGCATGGGGAAGTGTATTAGCTGTCAGAAAAGTTATTAGCAAAACCAAGAAGACTTGATTGGACATGATTGATCACTTTTTTCAAGAAAGCACGGGAGGCTCTGACAGGTTTCGTGGGGTATTCGAAGGGTGAGTTTCCTAAGTTTACTTATTGCTGGTCGCAATAAATAAACTTGGGGGGCAAATGTTTACCCAAAAAATGGTTGCTGATGACGTTGCAGGGATTTCTCCCACGTGGTTGACACATGGTGGAAGTGTTGTTCGACTATCGACCAGAAGCACATCACGTCGTTAGGCTTAATTATTAGATACGACCAGTCTGGTCGTATAGTTTGTTTTATTTACTTCTAAAGTTGTAATCTTATAATAATGGCATTGAATATTTCCTCATTATTACCTTGATACGTGGTTATTACGGAAATATATGGCCCATTGGCCCATGTAACCCTCCTTGAGCCTATAAATATACATGAAATAGCTCAAGGAAGGGACTTTTGATCCCGGAATCTTTTTGCGAAGATAGAGAGAGAAAGAGAGCTATAGTGCAATTATCCATCATTTCATTGTATTTCTTCCAAGGTTTGTGAAACTCAAGAACCCTAGTTCTTTGATCACGGCTTTGAGATTCAATATTAATAATAGCACTAAGTGGACGTAGGTCATTACTATTCTTTGGGGCCGAACCACTATAAATCCTTGGTGTTTTCTTCTTTTCCATTGGATTAAATTCTTAATTGTCGTTTTATCTTTTGTCGTACATTTGACTCCGTGTCGTTGGCCAAATCAAGGGTCAACACAACCCATGAATCTTGGCAGATTGCATGCTCCACTGGCTCTTCATAAGTCTTCGAGCCCATCCTTCTTGTGTCAAAAAAGTGTACAACATCTCCTCGCAAACCTTTAAAAAATTTCCTCACTTTGTTCGCCTCTATGCTGATTAAGTCTCATACAGACATTGTTAATTGGTCATACTTTCTGACATATTCTATGACACTTAACATTCCCTACTTCAGATTGGAGAATTCAACTACCTTGTAGTCTACCACAACTTTACTGAAATATTTGGAATTGAATAGCATCAAAAATTCTGGCCATTCCATTTGTGCTGCATTATGATTCTTCTTGGTGGCGTCCCACCAAATACGGGCATCTTTCCTAAACTTGTACACCACGCACACTACCTTCTCACATCCAGTTACATCTCTAAACTCAAATATTTGCTCCAATATAGTTATCCATACTTCCGCCACCATAGGGTCCGTAGTCCATTGAAAGATTGGTGGGTTCTATTGCCCGAACCTCTCTGAGATAGGCTTTGGTAGAACTACGACTAGTATCGCAGCTGGTAGGTTACCCTGTTCGGCCTCGGTCTATACTTTAAGGCCCTGTACCTCGAAAGCAGGTGGCACCATGTTATCTTTAACATTAACTGGTGCTGCCAGAAGTCGTTGCAACAGAGTTTTGAACATCTTCGCTTGACGGGCCTCAGCATCGGTCTATCACTTTCTGTCTTGTTCTCAGAAAGTTATTTGCTGCTCTAGAGATCTTTGTAGTTCCTGAACTTGTTTAGCAAAGGCAGGTTAAGTTTGTTGTGCCCTAGTCGTAGGCACCATATTAGTTTGTAGGTAGAATTCCGTATAGTGAGGTAATGATGAGGGATTAGTAACGACATAAATAATTACTTAATATAAAAAATAAGTACACCAAACATATCACACATGACACAAAGTAAAAAGACATCATAGATAGAACAAAATAACTCTTTACTATATAATAATAACCTTACACGAGTTTCAAACTTGGGCATAGTCATCCTATTAGGTTTCAAAAAAATTAGCCCCAAGGTATTGGTTAACAAGACTTAGTAATCATAATCAGATTTACAAAACATAGCTCTAACATATGGGTTCTACAAACCACTGATTAAAATATAAAGACAAAAATAGTCATTAACTAAAGGTATGTACCCTATCTATATACTTAGTGTAAGTCATCTAATCCGGAGACGAAATCCTTGTTCGAATGTTCTTCCTCATAATCATCTACAACCTGCTCATTAAGTTGTATCTGGATACTCTTGTACTTTCTATACCAATTCGAATTGACAAGAATGGGTCTGAACTTCCGCTCAATTGCTTTCCTCAGTTCATTCCATCCTTTCGTACGTAATCTGGCTGTTGTGTTGGTGAACCAAGCGAGGGCAACATCCTAGAGGTAGAGACTTGCTAAAAGATCCCTAAACGTGTAAGGTGTTTTTAGGATGCCAAAACTTCCATCCACCCTGATTGTCCACGTCCATATTTCCTCCCTCTCTTTCACAACTCTAGCAAAGGGTTCCAACTCAGAGGTCATAAATGATTGTAGGATTTCGACTCTCTAGCCTAAGTTATACTCCCTATAGGGAATGAACACTTTTGCAAGAAAACCCTGACTTTCACCGCCCCAGCATTTCCTTGCCTATAAAATGAGCAACTAGGTAAACGAAAATGCTTAGTAAATAAATCTAATAACACAATGTAGGAAACAACAATAGGAACCAATGACATGGTCATTGCCCTCACAACATAAATCTTACCACACGTAGGGTTTTGGAAAAATTCGAGCCCTAATCAAACAATTCAAGAATGCCTAAGCGTCTTGGCGGGATCTGTAGGAAATACATATTGCGACATCTTTATTTATTTTCAAGCAATTTACATATTATCAAACAAACATGCAACTTTCTAGAACATTATCCTATGAAATTGATACAAATATAGAGTAAAGTAAAACTTACTTTACGCAGCGGAACTGGAACAACTCCTTCCTTCAATCTCAATCTCTAACCCTTGATTCGTTTCTGTAGCAGAGTATTATCAAGAGATTGAACTAGATCAGCAACACAGTCTTCCTCACCAAGCCCTTGATCAACCTAGAACTAGTGTGAGCTGGTTCTCATCACATGAGATAGAGATCTGGTAGAGAAGAAGAGATAGTGGCTAAGAAAGGATTAGATTGTCTAGGTTTTCACTTACCCAATGAATCAACTGAGACTGACTTCCTTGAAAACCCAAGATATCATATTCCTTATATAGGCAACTTAATGGGCTTTATTTAAATTTAAATTTAAATTTAAGTTATTAAAATAATAAACAAAAAGATAAAAGCCTTGGGCTCCAAAAAATGGACTTGGGGCCAATCTCTTTGTTTTGAATTTAAATCTCAATTAGGCCTAAATTCAAAATCTTTTATTTATTTATTTTTTAATTAAATAATTAAATCCTTATACAAATTAACTAATTATAATTTGAAACTTGATTTAATATTATTTATTTATATCGACACCAATTTATCAATATTAATAAATTTACCCAAATATACTCTTTTATTATCTAAATCTCATATCTCTATAAAATTTTCCAAAATTGACCTAGTCAACTTTAAAAATCTTAAATGATAATGTAATAACCCAACTATTTCTAAGACCTTGGACAATTAAAACTACTAGATATAGCTACTATTTTGGGAAACATACATAAGAAATAACATAACTTTATTTAAAACCCCAAAATAAATATTGTGCGAAATACACAGTAAAATATAAAATACGGTATGGGTACCCATTGTTTAATACATAAAAATAAACTTAAATTAATTATTTAAAAACTAAGTGCGAAAATACATAAAAACATAATTCAAAAGACTTAAAAATAACGTCATCCTGGATCGTTCATGTAGTCCATTCAATCTATTTATCCTCAACAGACAAGCCAAGTTGCCATGAATCTTTCTGCCTTCCATATTCATTTTCCTGCATTAAACTAAAAATAAAGGAATGAGCCTAATGCCCAGCAAGGAAAATCTACTAACAGCATATATCATAAATCATAAACATAACACTATATCATAAACATACACTATTGTTGACGCAGTTTTTCACCAACAGTGAATTATGAAAATAGCTGGAATGAATTAGTAATTAATGATAAACCGCAATAAGAAAGTGATATTCAAGAGCACAAGAAAAGAACTCTTAAGAGCATTCATCTTTTTTATGTGGTTCAGTGGTTAAAATCCACCTAGTCCATGGGTCTATATTATTATTGTTTCTCTCTCTAAATTTTGACTGACTTTTGTATATCAGAAAAAACCATCCCTTCCCCATCCAAGATCTTAGTATTTATAGAGAAAATCCCTGGATAGGCCCAGGGGTGATCACGTGACCTATCCCTCGGTGTTATCTGTATCACACTAATTATAAATATTATAATTTATCCTATGGTATGGTCTGAACATTAGGTAAAACTGATCATGGATCCTCAGAGATAATCGGATATGTCATGCCTGACCATGCACGATTATATTACATGTGTTGGTTTTTAGGGATCTGCAGACATGCTATGTCTGACCATGCACGTCTATATAACGTATCCAGGTTTCTAAAGATCCAAGGATACGTCAAGTCTCTAGCGTACCCCGAAATGAATACATCGTGAGCTCGTGTCAAGGATGCTATGCCTTGTAAACATTACAAACTCGTGCTTATCACTTTGCATTCCCCAGCTCGTGTTATTGTCTTGGGGACCGTGCTATCTTCGTGGAGAAAATACAGACTTATGGATCATATGTTACAGTTCTTTACTCGCCAGTTGTACATAAGCTAAATAAAAGACTCGTGCTGAATTTTAGGACGTACATTTTCCCCCTAAGTCCCTACTCGTGTTCTATGACGTCACCTTCTGACTTACACGGTGGGGACTTTTAAACTTCCGTCGCGATTATCCAGGCTTTCCCAATACTAGAGTACTAGACACGTTGAACACGACGATTGGCATCTGTTCGGGTTTCAAGGACTACATTAATGGGGTGGCCAACTTTTTGCCGCTGTTTTACCCTTCGAAACGTAGCCCTTGGATCTGGTTCTGACCAAATTAGGTGGCTCACCTTGATCTATGCCATTTACGTATAAAAGGGATAAACAATTCTTACAAAACCCTTTCATTCGAAAATTTTCTCCCTCTTCTACCTTCTGCATTTTCGAACCGCTTCTCTTCTCAGAGAAAAGAAAGAATCCCAAAACCCTTTATTCCAAAGTCTTTCAGAGACCCAGCTGTTCAGTTGCTCAAGAGTGAGTCCTTCAGACCTTACAAAATACATCTCTTCTATCGACAATCATATTGTAAGTCCTATCACATCCCATGGGCTCTATATTTTTTATTATTTTATTGTTTTCTGCATTTTAATTACCATGCTTCTTCATGCTTTGCGGTAGTCGATATTAGGGTGTCTTCTTGATTTTTTGGCACATAGGTTTCAATTTTAGGTTTATACTGAAGGTTTGGAACCTTTCCTGAAATTATGACACTTACGACATAGGAAGTTTTCTGGGTAGATTTGGGTAACTTTAGAAAATACCCATTTGGTGCATAGAAAATGAAAACATTAGATTACTTAGGGAATACGCATTCTTGGGTGGTTTTTCTCCAAACTGCTCCCCAAGGATAGTAGTGGCTGAATTTTCTGCACACGGATCCCTGAATGCCAGGGCTCTGTTGGAAAACCTAGGTGCATAGCATAGGTAGCCCGTGGCACCACGCAACGAGCTGAGATTAGCTCAGCTCGGTCTTCAAAAGAATTACTTCCTTTCGTGCTTCCTTGCCTTTGCCTTTATAAAAATGTTTGGTCGCCTACTAAGGGACTCGTCGTTCTTGTTCGCTAGGCGATCTAATGGCACCCAAGAAGAGCGTACCCAAGAAGAGAGCAGCTGACTCCTCGCTCGGCAAATCAATAAGGGAAAAGAGATCACCTCCAAATCTCATATTCCTTAGTTCGTCCCCGTGGTGGAGAAGGAGGTCGTGGTTGGTCCTAACGCCTTCTTTGAGGTAGATAAAATTGTTTCCAAGATCACGACCCAAGGACGGGTCAATAAGATAATCTTGTCCCATAACATTGAGGTCGGGACCGGCATCCACTTAGCTCGACCTCTGTATGAAGGGGAAAGGTTAGGCCTTTCCAGAATGACTTCGCGGCCTGGAGCGACGAGCATTTGAAGGCCGGGGCCTTCCTTCCTCTGGACCAATACTTAATTGACTTCCTCAACTACGTAAAGTTGGCGCCGTTTCAGCTTCCCTCAAACTCATACTGACAATTGGCTGGATTGAAGTATCTCTTCCTGAAGCATGAATGGGAGGTCCCTACTCCAGTGGACATCCTTTACTTTTTCTGCCTCAAGGCCAGCCCGGAACAACGAGGGCGAGGTGATGGATTCTATTACTTGACCCAATTTCTGAACTCGCCCTCGGTCATCGAGCTCCCCAGCCATCCAAACGACTATATAGATGAATTCTTTATGTCAATGGGTTCTGCAACTGCGAGCACTGATACTTCAACCATCCTCGTAAGTCTCCTTTCTTTTCTTTCTTAGCTCATGAAATCATTCACTTTGTATCTAGGTCAACTTCTCGTGTATACACTAATTGAGTAGTGTTTTTGTGACCCTCGGGGACCACTATGATACGCTATCTAGGCTTCCACCTAATGAGAAGGACTATCGCCAGCTCGTGACCGACGACACGATGCTGGCGTGTAAGTTAATTGTTGAAGGCCAGACTCTGGCTTTGAGAAGAACACGGGCTAACCTCCCGGTAGTCCGCGAGCACCCGCCTACCCGTGAAGGGGATGCCGAGGCCGTTGAAGGTGAGGAGCAAGAAGAAGACGAGGCACCTCTCGTGCGGAAGATGTGATAGTCAGTATCCCATGATCCATAGAGGGAAAGATCGGGTAAAGCTATGCAATCCCACACCGCCAGGAGAAGGTCAAGTGTGATGATTCTAAGACTGTGTAGGTATGGGACTACACATTTGAAGAGGGCTTAAATAGATTGATGGGTGCTAACTTTATCAACAAGATGCATCTTCTTTTCGGTAGCCCATCACTTGAGAACTCCAAAGTTAAGCATGCTTGACCTAGAGTAATCTCAAGATGGGTGACCTCCTGGGAAGTTTTCCCAAGAAGCGTGCGAGTGAGGACAAAGCATGCGGGAAAGACTCGTGTTGGTTTGTAAGGCCAGTCGTCATTCTAGGAAGCTACCATTGTGACGTGGGCCATTACAAATGGTATCAAAGCCTTGACCCAACAGGAAGTGTGGCCGACGGGGACGTCTGACTCCTAAGGGGGGTGATTGTGACAGTCAGTATTCCGTGATCCGTAGGGGGAAAGACTAGGTAAAGATGTGAAATCCCACACTGCCTGGGGAAGGTCAAGTGTGATGATTCTAAGACTGTGTAGGTATGGGACTACACAGTTGAAGAGGACTTAAAAGGATTAATGGGTACTGCCTATGCCAACAAGATGCATCTTCTTTTCGGTAGCCCATCACTTGAGAACTCCAAAGTTAAGTGTGCTTGACCTGGAGTAATCTCAAGATGGGTGACCTCCTAGGAATTTTTCCCAGGAAGCGTGCGAGTGAGGACAAAGCATGCTGGAAAGACTCGTGTTGGTTTGTAGGGTCAGTCTTCATTCTAGGAAGCAATCATAGTGGCATGGGGCATTACAAATAAGGCGGGCTCCCGAGGCTGCTCGGGACCTTGAGTTAGAGCGGGCTTCATCAGGGGCAGCAGCCGGCCCCTCCGGCCAATGTAACCCATACCCCTATAGGAATTTAGATAGGGTTATTGGTGACCTTAGGTTAATTAGGTTTAATCCAAACTAGCTCGTCCATCGCCACCCTAGCGATGCATACCGTAATATAACCCTTCTCCAGTGTGTGGACCACTTAGTGTTACACCATGATGTGGGCTACCATAAAGGCACCGTCATCGCAGACAATACCCTATCCTTTAGGTCGGCCTTTTTTGAAGAGTATGGGACCAATCTCAGGTCGTGGCCCTCTCTACTCCAGGGTACCCTTGCCCCTGGGCTCAAGCGGTATGTAGAGGAGTCCAACCCTGAGATAGAACCTTAGCCTGAACCTCCCCTAATTCATGAAATTGTAGACTTAGACTCCCCCTCTCCTCTAGCAGTTCCAAGGTCGGAGATCGTGATAATAGACTCCTCCCCTAGCCCGGAGGGTAGGATCTTTTATTATACTGTATATGTATACACATTCTATGTAAATTGATGACTTTACTTGTATACGAACTTCTTATTCCTTCTTTTCAGGCGAAGAAATGGCACAACGAAGAGCTCCCGATATCTGGACGATTTTCTGGGAGGGAAAAACCAGCTCGGGGCCTGCCATAAAGAAACCCCGATTCACCGCAAAGAGGACGCCTCCTGCAACAGGGACTACTTCTAAATCTCCGGCTAAGGGGAAAGGCACGAGCTCGGCCACTCCGATTGTTGCCGCGACTGAGAAAGATGGTGCTACTCTGCCTCCTCCTCGATTTCCACCAGCTCCTACTCGGGACCAGACAATACAAGCCGACCACCCAGCTCCGATTGTCCCTACCACCACCGTGCGTATTCCAGTCAACCCTCAAGACTTAGAGAAGATCCCCGATACTATCTGGGGGACTCTCTATGAAACAGCGAACCACGTGGTGGAGCACATATACAAAGCCAACCCAAAGGACCTGAGGGTAATAGAAGAAAGGAGCCCGGAGAACATTCTGTTGTCCGCCTTGGGGATGTCCCTCACGGTAAGATAGTTTTCCTTAGTTGAATATATATTATTTTTCTGTTTAGTTTACGACAGTTGTGCCTAACTCATTTCCTAATTTTTATTTTTGCAGTCTGTCCTGGCTTAGCACCGTAGTATAGCACAGGTCAGGGTTAGGAATGAGGAGCTTCAAGCTGAGCTCCAGGCTGCCCAGTCCGCCCTGACTACTGCTCAGGAAAACGAGCGAGCTGCCAAAGCTTCCCTTGCAACTGCTCAAAAAGGTGAGCTCGATGCCAAGGCTACCCTTGCATCATCTCAAGAAAGTGAGCAGGCTACCAAGGTTGCCTTGGTCGCTCTTCAAGTCGAGGTTGCTGAGGCCAAAGCCAAGCATCTGAAGGCCGAGGTTGCTGTTAAAGAGGAGAAAAGAAGCCTCGCTGTCCTCCATGGAGAGCATGCTGTATAATTACTGGGCCTTCAACGAGGATGGTAACTTCTCCTTCTTGGCTCTTGAAGTGTTGGATCCCTACCTTGAGAAGTTCAAAGCTCAGACCCTACAAGAGCAGTCTGAGACTAGGGATGCTTCCACCGCGGGCAAGCAGGAGACCGAAGAGGTTACATCCTTAGAGCGCCCTGGAGGGCTTTGTGGCGTTTTCCCTTTGTTTCTTTTTTTCTTTTTGTAAACATTTTCCGTTTGGCCTAGTTTGGGGTTATTTTTCCTTTAGACAATTCATTTTTAATTCATATATCTAACTTTTTAACTATTTGTCTTTTCCTTGATTGTTTCTCATGTTTATGTTGTTCTAGACTTGCACACTCAAAATCTTAGGAATCGACTTTTAGATCGGGCTAGATATTTTGAACTTGGTTATATCGAAAATTAATGTGTTGATTTGTATCATACCTGTCAAGCATCAAGCCTTGGACCCGGTTATGTCTGGGATTTTAAATATTTCAAACTTAGTCCACGTTAGGTTTACTATTATCTTGAGCTTCAAGGGAAGCCATCGGATTTACAGTTTTGCAAACTTCTAAGTGTTGGACCTGGTTGACCCCAAGATTGTTTTGTATGATTTAAAACTTAGTTTATGATAGGTTTATTAAAACCTCGTGTTTTCTCTAAAAAAAACACCGGTTAATCAATTTTACTAACTTCTAAGTTTAGGACCTGGTTGTATCCAGGGTTTTAAATGATTTAAAACTTAGTTCGTGCTAGGTTTATTGACACCTCGTGTTTTCTTAAAATAAACATCGGTTAATCAATTTTACTAACTTCTAAGTTTTGGACCTGGTTGTATCCATGATATTTTTGTACTTGGTTATGTCCAAGATTTTTAGTGTTTCAAATGTTCTGATCCATCTCGGGTTATATGCCCCCCAAGTAACCAAAAATTGAACTTTCTCGGTTGCTTGGACAAATGTTATCACACGAACTAATACATAAATAAACTATATGAAAGACAAGAAATACACAACGATCCCTTCATTTCTTAATCAAATGGTTGATATAACTAAGCCTTACATTTATGGATGGTATCGTCATTGATAATACTTCTTCAGGTGCATGGCATTCCAGGTCTGTGGGATTTTTTCTCCACTAAGTCGAGCTAATTTGAAAGTTCCTTTACGCACGACCTCCACTATTTCATAGGGCCCTTCCTAGTTCGGACCTAAAGCACCTTCTTTGGGGTCCTTGTTTTCCAAAAATACCCTTCGGAGGACTAGGTCGCCCAAACCAAAAATACGCCTTTTGACTTTGGAATTAAAATAACAAGTGATTTTTTGTTGGTAATGCACGATTTCTAGTTGCGAATCCTCTCATGTCTCATCAATTAGGTCGAGAGACACATTGAACAACTCAACATTCCGCTCTTGGTTGAATGTCTGGAGCCTGTGCGTGGTTACTTTTGTTTCGACGGGAAGGACGACCTTGCTTCCGAAAGTCAGAGAGAAAGGGGTTTGTCCTGTGGAAGTCCAGTGGGAGGTCCGGTACGCCCATAGTACCTGCAGGAGCTTCTCAGGCCAGACTCCATTGGCCTCATCTAACCTTTTCTTAAGATTCGCCTTGAGGGTCTTATTCACGGCCTCGACCTGCCCATTGGCCTGCGGGTACGCAACTGAGGAGAAATTTTTAACTATGTCATACTTTTCACAGAACTCAGTGAAGAGATCACTGTCAAATTGAGTTCCATTATCTGACATGATATTCTTCGGGAGCCCAAATTGGCACACAATGCTTTTAACCACAAAGTCGAGGACTCTTTTTGAGGTGATGGTTGCCAACGGCTCGGCCACTACCCACTTCGTGAAGTAATCAATGGCCACCACCGCATAATGAACTCCTCCATTTCCCGTAGGTAAAGCTCCTATAAAATCAATTCCTCATACTACAAATGGCCACGGGGAAGAGATCATTGTTAGCTCGACCGACGAAGCTCTTGCAACTGTGGCAAATAGTTGGCATTTGTCGCACTTTCGTACATGGGAGATGGAATCTTTTGTTAAAGTGGAAAAAAAATAACCCTGCCTTAATATTTTTAACGCCAGGTTTTGCCCCACAGCATGATCTCCACAGAAGCCTTCATGCACCTCCTGCATAATAGTTTTGGCATTCTCTGGCAGAACTCACCGTAGAAGAGGCAAGGAATGGCCTCGCCGGTACAATGTTCCATCCACTACTACATATCAAGGAGCTTGATAGAGTATCCTTCTCGCGTCTTTTCTTTCTTTGGGCAGTTTTCCAATTGTAAGATATTCCATCATGGGGGTCATCCAGGTCGGCCTGGTGTCAATCATCTTGACCTCCGTTGCGCTTCCTGCCACACTTGGACTTTCCAAGAATTCCACCGGTACTACGTTCAAAGTCTCAGCCTCCTTGGAGGTGGAAAGCTTTGCCAACGCGTCTGCATTACCATTTTGCTCGTGAGGGATCTATTCAATGGTCCCATATTCAAATTCTAATAGCTCTTTTTTCATCTTGGCTAAGTAAGCTGCCATCTTGGTACCCCGCGCTTGGTATTCCCCTAACACTTGATTGATCATAAGCTGGGATTCGCTATAACACTGAATGGCCGTGGCATTCAATTCCTTTACCACTCTAAGCCCGACTAACAAAGCCTCACACTCGGCTTCGTTGTTCGATGCCTCGAACTCGAATTGTAGCACGGTAAGGAATCGATGCCCTTCCAAAGAAATCAATATGATCCCAGCTCCGGACCCGTTCTAATTAGAGGAGTCATCCACGTATATTCTCCACAACATCTGTACTGGTTCTTTCAGAAGCTCTTCTTGAAATCCAATGCATTCAGCCATGAAGTTAGCAAGGGCCTGGATTTTGATCGTAGTCCGTGGTATGTTTAGTATTTCCCGACGCTTCAAGTTTTTGTAATACCTGCCTTAGAGGTTGGTCAGTTATGACATGGATTGAATGGGACTGGAAGTATGGCCTGAGCTTCCTAGAGGCTAATATCAGGCAGAATGCCATCTTTTCCATTAGGGGATACCGCGATTCAGCTCCGAGAAGTCTTTTGCTGATATAATATACTGGTTTTTGAACCCGGTCTTCTTATCGGACCAATATCACAGCCAAATAAAGGAATAGGGGCTCCCCTACATATGGTTTAGAAAATACTGGAGGTTTGGCCAAATGCATTTTTAGATCGAGAAATGCCTGTTCGCACACCTCAGTCCATTCGAATTTCTTATTCCCCCGGAGCAAGTTATAGAATGGAAAGCATTTTTCCGTGGATTTTGAAATGAACCGATTAAGGGTTGCCACTCTTCCTATCAGGCTCTGGACTTCTTTACGCGAGCTGGGCGAAGGCATTTCCAATAATGACTTAATTTAATCTGGATTTGCCTCTATCCCCTTTGTATTGACTATGAATCCCAGAAACTTTCCCGACGGCACTCCCAAAGTACACTTCTGGGGATTCAACCTCATGTTATATTTCCTCAAGATCTCGAAACATTCATTCCAGTTGGACACATGGTTGTTGGCAGTCTTTGATTTGACTAGCAAATCGTCGACATACACTTCCATGTTTTTTCTTATCAGACCATTCAACATTTTGTTAACTAGCCGTTGATAGGTAGCCCCGACATTCTTTAATCCAAAGGGAATGAATTTATAACAGTATACATTTGTTGGAGTTATAAAGCTAGTATGTTCCTGGTCTGCAGGATCATCGCGATCTGGTTAAATCCAAAATACGCATCCATGAAGGACATGAGCTCGTTTCCTGTAGTGGCATCTATCAACTGATCAATTCTCAGAAATGGAAAGCCATCCTTGGGACAAGCTTTGTTGAAGTCAGAGAAATTGATGCAGGTCCGTCACTTGCCATTTGACTTCGGAACCAGTATAGGATTCGCGACCCAGGTCAGATATTTTGCTTCACGAATGAACCCACACTTTAATAACTGAGCTAATTCTTCCTCTAACGCCTCAGCTCGGGTTGTTCCTAAATGTCTCTGTTTTAGGGATTTTGCAGGTACGCTTTTATCCAAGTTTAGGGTGTGCATGATCACACTCGGGCTTATTCCCGCCAATTCTTCATGACACCAGGCGAAGACATCTAGATTTGTAACGCCCTACTTCCTTAGAGCCGTTACTTAGTGAGTTTTAAGACAAAACAGTGTGCAAAGATCTCGCTAACCGAGGTTTTGAAACGAAAGTGTGACTAATTAAAAGTTAAGGCTGTAATCTTAGAAAAATGCGTTGTTTCTATAAAATTCCTAATATTAAACATTGGGATCCCAAAATAAGGTTTGAAAACTATTTACATCTTAAAAATGAGTTCACAGTTGATAAATCATAAAAATCATAGATTATTACAGCCATTTTCAAATAAACCCCCAACCAAAGCAGTCGGGCAGGCCAAACATGTACGCGTCGCTTCACGCTCTCCGTACTCATGGTTGGTTGACTCAGTCATTGCCCTTACCTGCAACACAGAGAACCCGTGAGCCGAAGCCCAGCAAGAAAACTCATGCAGAACATAACATATGCATTTATACAATTTATCATAACAGATAATCCACATACATAAAAGTCAACCATTAGACTAAGCAAACACGGCCATGCCGCCCCAGAAACCTTACCAAAGCCCTGGGGTATCGGTTCTCACTGCGAGGATAACTCATGTATCCTTTGGGTCCCACCCTGAATATAGCATCCCATGTGCTAGGTGTTACTTTCGGCCCACGGCCGCCCCGGCCTATGCCGTACTCGGCCTCTGCCGTTCATTTCATCATAATCACACATATAGTACATTCAAAATAATCATTCACACACATCATGATTCATTTAAGGTTAAACATTTGCACACAACACAATCTGGGGCCATGCCCTGCAATCATCTCATCATGCAACATGCTATATAGGGCCAAGCCCGGCAATCACACTATGGGCCCACGCCCTATCCTACGGGTGTTATAGTTTTCTTACCCGTATCCCTTGCTTTCCGAAGCACTACAGTCACGAGCACGGTCCACTAGCACGAGCCTCCCCGAAATCCTAGTCACAACACACAAAAGACACTTTTAACAACCTTAAATGAGCTTCCAGGCCAAATTCTAGTACTCGGAACGTTGAAATTCACCAAACATGGTAAAAGACTCAACCCCGAGCACCCTAGGTTAAATTCCCAAGCCCAAATTCTCAAAATCCCAAAATTCCTTAAGCGCCGCGGCATAGCCCAACCATGCCGCGGCATGGCCCCCAAACAGAGCCACAAAATGCCCAGAAACAGGTAAGGGCCGCGGCCCTACAAGGACCATGCCGCGGCCCGCCCTCCATCCTCAGCACAACTTAGCCTTCAAGGGCCGCGGCCCGATCCTTCGAACCCAGAAAAACCCACCATTTTAATCTCTAAACCTCACCTTAAACCATCCCAAACACATATCTCAATCTCAAAACTCAATTCCAAACCTCATATGAACAACTTAACAACTTATAGGCGCTATATACAAGATCAAAGCATCAACACACCCAAGAATCCACCCCTTGATTCCTATTTTCAGCCACCCAAACCAAAACTCAAACAACTAACTCAAAACTTCAACAAAAACAGCTCAAGCTCTAGATTTTACCAATCAAAACAGAAATCAAAACTTAGATGTGTCTAAAAACCTTACCTCAAATGGAGAACCCACACAAAGTCCTTGATCTCCTCCTAGACTCCCACTTCTCCTTCTCTTCTTCTTCTTGCCCTAACCTTCTTTCTCCTTCTCTTTCTTCTCTTCAATTTCTATCAAGCCTCAAGTGGCATAAATGCCCCAAACCGTATACCCCCAAATCCCAGCTGCCATTTATCTATTTCCCAACCAAATGACCATTTTGCCCCTCCTTGCCTATCCTTTCCTACTTAAACCTCAAGGGCACTTAAGTCCTTTCATTTCTATTTCATTTCTACCATTTTCTTTCTAAAACTTGTTACTCTCAGCAGTAACTAATGGTTACCCAGGT
Organism: Humulus lupulus; assembly: GCF_963169125.1. Lineage (NCBI taxonomy): Eukaryota > Viridiplantae > Streptophyta > Magnoliopsida > Rosales > Cannabaceae > Humulus > Humulus lupulus. The sequence continues at coordinate 103,690,909 of NC_084802.1, forward strand.
TACTAAATCTCCAATAACCATTACCCGCTAAATCTCAACTTAACCATAAAATTCCCAAGGTACCCCTAGGCTCCTCCCGAGCCGGGTATAAAATCCCGTTGTGACTTTTAAGTTAATTTTCTCTCTAGGACCGTCTCGGCACATGCATCACAACAATAACACCACACTCACGTGGTACAAATCACAGAATACAATTATCACATATATGCCCTCAGCGGGCTAAAATTACCAATTTACCCCTATCATGCAAACGGGGTCCACATGCATAATTATTTCACCTAACATGCATACTAACCACGTAGTCATGCACCTCAATGTTCAATTAGTCATATAACATGCTTTAAATCATAACCATGCATTAAACTCATAAAATCACACATAATTTCCATTATGCCCTCCTGGCACGCTAATCAAGGCCCTTAAGCCTTATTAGCGAAATTGGGTCGTTACAAGATTCCCTTGCAAAAATTGTATCAGCTCCATTTTTCTCTCATTGTCAAGAATTTCCTGATCTTAATGATTCTTAAAGCATCCTTGGGACCTATATTTACCTCCTAGAGCTCTTCAATAGCTTGGATTTTTGATCAATCATCGCCCATTCGTTGATCGATATCACCACTTGGGGCGATGCCTCTATCCCTGGCTTTCTGAGGATCTTCCGTCCCACAAGCAACTTCTACTTCCAGGGACTCCTCGCCTCCATCATGTACGACCATTATTTGCTGCCCGGGTTGGGATTTTCCCTTTATGGAAATGCTATAGAATTCCCTGGCTGCAAGCTGATCGCCTTTGATAGTGCATATTCTCGTAAAGGAGGGGGATTTGATTACTAGGTGGCAGATAAAGGTTATGGCTTCAAACATCATCAACGCAGGCCAGCCTAAGATTGAATTATAGGCTGCCGGACAATCGACGACCACAAACTCAAGGAGTTTGGAGATAGTTCATGGACCTTCTCCCAATGTCACCACTAGCTCGATTGTTCCGATGGCTGATGATCCCTCACTGGAAAATCCATATAGGATCATGGCAGTATCCTTTAGGTCGGTTACATACAACCCCATTTTTTCTAAGGTGGACCTAAATAGTAGATTCACAGAACATCCATTATCTACTAGTATCCTCCTAACTCTTCGATTGGCGAGCTGAACCGTTACGACTAAAGGATCATTTTGTGGGAACTGGACATGGCTGGTGTCTTCTTCCGTAAAAATGATCTGTAACGCCCTACTACCTTAGAGCCGTTACTAAGTGAGTTTAAAACGGAAATTGTGCAACTAACTGACTCTTTGAGGTTTCTAAAACCAAAAGTGTGACTAAACCAGAGGTTAAGGCTGTAATCTTTGAAAATGCTTAGTTTCATTGAAAACATTAAGTATCAAACATCCGGGATCCCAAAATAAGGTTTACAAAATATTTACAACTCAAAAATAGATTTACACTTGATTAACTATCAAAAGAATAGGTTAATACAGCCACATTCAAAACGCCCCCAACCAAAGCAGTCAGGAAGACCAAACATGTACGCGCCGCCCCCACGCTCTCCATACTCATGGCCAGTTGACTGACTCCTTACTTTTACCTGCCACACAGAGCATCCGTGAGCCGAAGCCCAGCAAGAAAACTCATACAGTATAACATATGCATAAAATATAGCTGACATATAATCCACTGATAAATAGGAAAACCATCAGACTGAACAAACACGGCCATGCCGCCCCAGAGGCCTTACCAAAGCCTGAGGTCTCGGTCCTTACCGTAAGGATAACTCATCTATCCATTGGGTCCCACCCTGGCTACAAGCACTCCATGTGCTAAGTGTTACTTCCGGCCCCAAGGCCGTTCTCAGCCTTCGTCGCTCTCGGCCTTAGCCGTTCATTTAATTATAATCACACATATAGTACATTTCGAAATAATCATTCAAACATATAATAATTCATTTGAGGTTATACATTTACACATAATACAATCTAGGGCCATGCCCTGCAATAACACTGTGGGCCCATGCCCTGTTCTCGGGTACTACGGTTTTCTTACCTTTCAATTCGGTAGCTTTGATCACCTGACTCCTCGAGCACGATCCCACTCGAGCCCTAGCGCTCACCTAAACAAAATCCATAAGTCAAAGTCATTACCAAACCTTAAGTCCAAAACCTAGCCTCGGGACTAATCCCGAGCCCCCGGGAAGTCCTAGATCCACAAAACAAGGTGGTGGAATCGAGCCTCGAACGCTAGGTCAAAATCCCTCAAAAATAGCCCAAAAACCCCTTTATGTGAACAGTGCAGCGCTACAGCGCTCTAAAGAGGGCGCTCTAGCGCTACAAGCAGAACCACACATCCCCAGAAATAGGGCCTAGTGCTACAGCGCACAAAGACTAGCGCTGTAGCGCTAGTTGCAGACAGGCAACACCCAAATTTGTTTTCTGCGATTTCTTTCAACCATTTCAACCCCAAACTTGTCCAAATCTTTCCCAAACCCAAAAATAAACTTATCAACACCCCACACTCATCCCAAACATGCCAAGAACTCATAACCCAAGCTCAAGCAACCCAAAACTCAAGATTTACCATAATGAACCCTAAACCCAGAAAATCAGTCAAACATCAAAGTTAAAGACTTAGAAATCATACCGTGGATGGAAATTCGACCTTGAGTTAAACCCTAGACCTCCTTAGTTGCTCTTTCTCAACCTTGGCCTGAATTACCCTAAAATCCCCATCAATTTAGCTTAGATACACAGCTCAAACCAGTCAAACCCTAAAACTGAAACTTCTAAAAACTTACCTCAATGTTTGATGTGTTCTTGCTAATCCCTTGCCAATCTTCAAGTCTAACTTAGGATCCTTGATGCTTAGCCTATCCTAGCTCACCACTGAGCTTAACTCCAAGAAAAATGAAGGGAAATGGTGGGAGAACCACAAACCGATCCTTTGAAGAAAACCCACACTGTTTTTCTCTCTTTTCTTTTTCTTCCTTCTTTCTTTCTTTTTCTCAGCCTTATAACTCTATTCTACCAATCCCACTAAATATAAAGCTTCATTTAACTCATCTCTAAAAAGCCTAAAGACCAAAATTCCCTCCCTATTAATTCTAAACCTTTTTGTCCATGTAGGGCCATATTAGTCATTTTACCCAAATCCCACTAATTCCTCGAGTGTCTCTAATAATTTCCCGCTTGCTACCCAATACATGATTAATCACCAAATATACATTCCTCATCATCAAGATTAACCTCAATATATTTTCCAAATTTCCATTTAAACTCCCCAGGCTTGACCCAAGTCGGGTATAAATTCCTGCTTTGACTTTTTCGCTAACCCGCTCATTCTAGGATCGTCTCGAGTCACAGATCACAGATACCAACACAGTCATGCCCAAAATGGCCAAATTACAATTATGCTCTTTCTAAGACAATCACGTCTATATGCATACTAATATACATAGTCATGCATCTCAAATAGTCAAATAGTCATATAACATGCATTAAATCATAATCATGCATTTAACTCCTTAAAGTCACACACAAAAATCCCATTATGCCCTCCAGGCACACTAATCAAGGCCCTTAAGCCTTATCAGCGAATTTGGGTCGTTACAACTATCCCCTCCTCATGAAAATTTCGTCCTCGAAATTTACCTGAACAACTCGGGATACCGCTCCCGCATATCCGACTCCAGTTCCCATGTCGCCTCTTCAACCTTGCTATTCCTCCACAATATTTTAACCAAGGCGATGGTCTTGCTCCTCAAGACTTTTTCTTTTCTATCATGGATCTGAACAGGCTTTTCTTCATATGATAAATCCCGATCCAACTCCAAGTTCTCATAGCTCAACACATGAGTAGTATCCGATACATACTTCCGGAGCATGGATACATGAAACACGTCATGAACCCCTGATAGAGCTGGAGGCATCGCTAACCTGTAAGCCACCTCCCCAACTCGTTCTAGAACCTCAAAGGGGCCAACAAACCTGGGACTCAGCTTGCAGCAAACACCGAATCGTTTTACTCCTCTCAGGGGTGAAACCCTGAGGAATACATGATCACCGACCTGAAATTCCACGCTCCCGCATCTCTGATCTGAATAACTCTTCTGGCGACTCTGGGAGGCGAGCATACGAGCTCTAATTTTCTCAAGTGCCTAATTGGTCCTCTTAACCAACTCAGGACCTAAATACTTTCTCTCACCTGCCTCATCCCAGTGTATCGGTGATCTGTACTTTCTTCCATACAGCATCTCATACGGAGCCACTCCGATAGTCGCCTGATAACTATTATTGTACGAGAACTCAATCAGAGGGAGATACCTACTCCAAGATCCCCCAAAATCCAACACACAAGCTCGTAACATGTCCTCCAGTATCTGGATTGTCCTCTCAGACTGTCCATCCGTCTGAGGATGATAAGCAGTACTAAACCGAAGCTGTGTGCCCATTGCCTTTTGTAGGCTCTTCCAAAACTTGGAAGTTAAAGTGGGGTCTCTGTCGGATACTATCAACCTTGGAGCCCCATGAAGTCGAACAATCTCCTTCACATAAAGCTCAGCATACTACTCCACAGTATAAGTTGTCTTCACAGGTAAGAAGTGGGCGGACTTAGTATACCTGTCCACAATCACCCACGCCGAGTCATGCTGACCCACGGTCTTCGGCAATCCAACCACAAAGTCCATGGCAATATCTTCCCATTTCCACTCTGGAATCCCTAGAGGTTGTAATAATCCTACTGGCCTCTGATGTTCAGCCTTATTCTGCTGACAGGTTAAGCATCTAGCCACATAGTCCACCACATCCCTCTTCATGCCTGACCACCAATACAAAACTTTCAAGTCATGGCACATCTTCGTAGAACCCGGGTGCAAAGAGTAGGGAGTGGTATGAGACTCATCCAGAATCTCTCGCCGAATATCTAGATCAATCGGAACACAAATCCACCCTTTGTACTTCAATAAACCCATCTCAGAAATAGAGAAGTCCTTAGTTGCTCTAGTTAGGACATTCTCTCTACGTTCAACTAACTGGGGATCCATTCCCTGTGCTTCCTTAATCCTCTCAAGGAGAGTTGACTGAAGAGTAATGTTGGCTAACCTACCAACCACTAACTCGATACCTGCTCTGGTCATCTCTCCAGCTAGTCTGTTAGATATCTGTCTCGAATTATACAACTGTCCTGGGCCCCTCCGGCTCAATGCATCAACCACTACATTAGCCTTCCCAGGATGGTATAAGATATCACAATCGTAATCCTTTACCAACTCTAGCCACCGCCTCTGGCGCATATTCAAGTCCTTCTGGGTAAAGAAATACTTTAAACTTTTGTGATCAGTGTATATCTCGTATCTCTCACCATACAGATAGTGTCTCCAAACCTTAAGTGCGAATACCACTGCAGCTAACTCTAGGTCATGCGTGGGATTTCTCTGCTTGTACTCCTTTAATTACCTTGATGCATAAGCTATCACTTTCCCAGCCTGCATCAACACGCATCCCAGACCCTGTCTAGAAGCGTCACAGTAGACCACAAACTTCTCATCATCTGTCGGCAGGCTCAGCACTGGTGCAGTAATCAACCGCCGCTTCAACTCTTTAAATTTGTTCTCACATCGATCTGTCCACACATACTTGGTCTTCTTTCTCGTCAATTCTGTCAATGGAGTAGCAATTCTAGAGAACCCCTCTACAAACCGCCAGTAGTAACCTGCTAGTCCAAGGAAACTTCTAACTTCAGGAACACTGCTTGGTCTAGGCCAATCTCTCACTGCTTCTGTCTTGCTTGGGTCGACCAGTAACCCATCCTTACTAATAATATGGCCCAGAAATGAAACTTGCGATAACCAGAACTCGTATTTGCTAAACTTAGCATATAGCTTATGCTCTCTCAGCCGCTGCAACACCAGGCGCAGATGATGCTCATGCTCTGTCTCTGACTGGGAGTACACTAGGATATCATCAATAAATACAATCACAAACTTATCCAGATAATATTTGAAAATTCGGTTCATCAAATCCATAAATGCTGCTGGGGCATTGGTTAATCCAAATGACATAACTAGAAATTCATAATGCCCATACCGTGTCCGAAAAGCAGTCTTTGGTACAACCTCTTCTTTGATCCTCAACTGATAGTAGCCTGATTGGAGATCAATCTTTGAAAACACTGTACTCCCTTGAAGCTGATCAAAGAAATCGTCAATCCTAGGCAATGGATACTTGTTCTTGATGGTCAACTTATTCAACTCCCTGTAGTCAATGCACATCCAGAGCGATCCATCCTTTTTCTTAACAAATAATACTGGAGCACCCCATGGCGAGAAACTCGGTCTGACAAACCCCAAATCCAGTAGTTCCTGCAACTGAATCTTCAATTCCTTTAATTCTGCCGGAGCCATTCTGTAAGGTGCCTTGGACACTGGCTCTGCTCCCGGAACCAACTCTATGACGAACTCAATCTCCCGCTGTGGCGGCAATCCTGGAAGATCTGCTGGAAACAAGTCTGGAAACTCACAGACCACTCTGGTTTCATTCGGTCCCACTGCCGCCATCTTGGAGGAATCTACAATACTCGCTAGGAATCCTATGCAACCCTCCTGCATCAGGTCACTAGCCTTTAGTGCTGAGATCATAGGCACCCGCGGTCCATTCACTGTTCCCACAAACACAAAGGGTACCTCGCCTTCTGGTTCAAAGGTCACCATTCGTCGCTTACAGTCAATTGTTGCTCCATACCGCGTTAACCAATCCATTCCTAGTATTATATCAAAATCGTCCATATCTAGTTCAACCAGGTCAACAAACAATTCCCTACCGTCTATTACTACTGGTAATGCTCTAACCCACCTCCTAGAGACTACCAGTTCTCCTGTTGGCATAAAGTCTGAAAACCCCTAGCATACAAAATACTAGGTCTACAAAGCTGATCAATCACCCTAGCAGATACAAATGAGTGAGTAGCACCCAAATCAATCAATGCAGTATACAAAGAACCGGCGCTAAAAATCTGACCTATCACAGCTGAGGGACTGGCCTCCGCCTCAGTCTGAGTCAAAGTGAAAACCCTAGCAGGAGCGAGGCTGTCTCCCTGCTTTGGCTCCTCTTTCTTGGCTTATGGGCAGTCTTTCTTCAAGTGATTGGTGCTCCCACAAATAAAACATTCCCTGGTCCGGTATTCGTCCTGATGTCGTCGCCTGCATCGAGGACACATCGGAAAACTCCTCCAGTTGTCATTTCCGCCCTGACGGCCACCAATAGAACCGCGGACCCTCCTATCAGAACCATAAGGAACAAATGAATCTGGTACTCTTCTTTTCTGCTCACTGGGACCACTGCCCCGACTAGGCCAAGAAGAAGGAGGCACCGTCCTCCAGGCATCGCGCCTAGCAGCGCTATCCTTCCAGATCTGATCCTCAGCCCTCTCTGCAGTAAGGGCCTTATCCACAACTTGTGCATAAGTAGTCTCTGGAACCAATGTAATACTCACATCACGGGCGATCATCACATTCAATCCCCGTACAAACCTATCTCTCCTGGCCACATCAGTCGGCACTAGCTCTGGCGCAAACTTTGCCAATCTGTCAAATCTCAGGGCGTACTCGGTGACTGATAACCTGCTCTGAGTCAGGTGGATAAACTCATCAGTCTTCGCAGCTCGAACTGCTACACTGTAGTATTTCTCATTAAAAATGCTCTTAAATTCTTCCCAAGTCATAGTTGCAGTATCCCTTCGCTGCCTTACTACATCCCACCATATTCGTGCATCATCTCTGAGCATATAGCTGGCACAATCAACCATTTCCTTTCCTTCAACCCTCATGAAATCCAAGATTACAGAAATCATATTCATCCACTGCTCAGCCCGCAGTGGATCTGTTCCCCCCTCAAAGGTAGGAGGTTGCTGCTTTCTGAATCTTTCATACAGAGGTTCCAACCTGTTCTCAACCACAGGCTGAACCGGAGATGGTGCTACACTCGGCTGTAGTGGTAACCCGGTGACTGGTGGAGCAGCCTGTTGGCTCAACTGACTAAGCTCTTCCTCTGTTTTCTTCAATCTAGCCTCCATTTCGGCTAATATCTGCTGCCAGTTCTGAGGAGCAGGTGGAGGGTCCTAACCCTAATTTTCATCCTCGGCCCGAATGCCGCGGAGTCTCGATGATTGCTGAGGCATTTCAACTAAATGGCTGCAATCAGTGACACCGCTCATCAGGCATGATAACAAGATCCAATTCCACCTCTCAATCTCAACAACAACCAAGGTCAACAATCCAAGTAACATTCAGATATCATACAGCACACAACGAGCCTTGCCCTGGCATCATGCATATGTTATTTCACTCATCATGCTCATAATAACCTAAGCAGGCACACAAGGAATTCAAACACATATTCAGATATATTAATAAACCATACCAATCAACCCTGAGTCGAGCATTTCAATGGTAGCGTTCGTACATGTTCGATCAATCTCCAGAACCAATAAACCTCTCTCTGATACCAAGTTGTAACGCCCTACTACCTTAGAGCCATTACCAAGTGAGTTTAAAACGGAAATTGTGCAACTAACTGACTCTTCGAGGTTTCTAAAACCAAAAGTGTGACTAAACTAGAGGTTAAGGCTGTAATCTTTGAAAATGCTTAGTTTCATTGAAAACATTAAGTATCAAACATCCGGGATCCCAAAATAAGGTTTACAAAATATTTACAACTCAAAAATAGATTTACACTTGATTAACTATCAAAAGAATAGGTTAATACAGCCACATTCAAAACGCCCCCAACCAAAGCAGTCGGGCAGGCCGAACATGTACGCGCCGCCCCCACGCTCTCCATACTCATGGCCGGTTGACTGACTCCTTACTTTTACCTGCCACACAGAGCATCCGTGAGCCGAAGCCCAGCAAGAAAACTCATACAGTATAACATATGCATAAAATATAGCTGACATATAATCCACTGATAAATAGGAAAACCATCAGACTGAACAAACACGGCCATGCCGCCCCAGAGGCCTTACCAAAGCCTGAGGTCTCGGTCCTTACCGTAAGGATAACTCATGTATCCATTGGGTCCCACCCTGGCTACAAGCACTCCATGTGCTAAGTGTTACTTCCGGCCCCAAGGCCGTTCTCAGCCTTCGTCGCTCTCGGCCTTAGTCGTTCATTTAATTATAATCACACATATAGTACATTTCGAAATAATCATTCAAACATATAATAATTCATTTAAGGTTATACATTCGCACATAATACAATCTAGGGCCATGCCCTGCAATAACACTGTGGGCCCATGCCCTGTTCTCGGGTACTACGGTTTTCTTACCTTTCAATTCGGTAGCTTTAATCACCTGACTCCTCGAGCACGATCCCACTCAAGCCCTAGCGCTCACCTAAACAAAATCCATAAGTCAAATTCATTACCAAACCTCAAGTCCAAAACCTAGCCTCGGGACTAATCCCGAGCCCCTGGGAAGTCCTAGATCCACATAACAAGGTGGTGCAATCGAGCCCCGAACCCTAGGTCAAAATCCCTCAAAAATAGCCCAAAAACCCCTCTCTGTGAACAGTGCAGCGCTACAACGCTCTAAAGAGGGCGCTCTAGCACTACAAGCAGAACCACACATCCCCAGAAACAGGGCCTAGTGCTACAGCGCCCAAAGACTAGCGCTGTAGCGCTAGTTGCAGACAGGCAACACCCAAATTTGTTTTCTGCGATTTCTTTCAACCATTTCAACCCCAAACTTGTCCAAATCTTTCCCAAACCCAAAAATAAACTTATCAACACCCCACACTCATCCCAAGCATGCCAAGAACTCATAACCCAAGCTCAAGCAACCCAAAACTCAAGATTTACCATAATGAACCCTAAACCCAGAAAATCAGTCAAACATCAAAGTTAAAGACTTAGAAATCATACTGTGGATGGAAATTCGACCTTGAGTTAAACCCTAGACCTCCTTAGCATGCTCCTTCTCAACCTTGGCCTGAATTCCCCTAAAATTCCCATCATTTCAGCTTAGATACACAGCTCAAACCAGTCAAACCCTAAAACTGAAACTTCTAAAAACTTACCTTAATGTTTGATGTGTTCTTGCTAATCCCTTGCCAATCTTCAAGTCTAGCTTAGGATCCTTGATGCTCAGCCTATCCTAGCTCACCACTGAACTTAACTCCAAGAAAAATGAAGGGAAATGGTGGGAGAACCACAAACCGATCCTTTGAAGAAAACCCACACTGTTTTTCTCTCTTTTCTTTTTCTTCCTTCTTTCTTTTTTTTTCTCAGCCTTATAGCTCTATTCTACCAATCCCATTAAATATAAAGCTTCATTTAACTCATCTCTAAAAAGCCTAAAGACCAAAGTTCCCTCCCTATTAATTCTAAACCTTTTTGTCCATGTAGGGCCATTTTTGTCATTTTACCCAAATCCCACTAATTCCTCGAGTGTCTCTAATAATTTCCCGCTTGCTACCCAATACCTGATTAATCACCAAATATACATTCCTCGTCATCAAGATTAACCTCAATATATTTTCCAAATTCCCATTTAAACTCCCCAGGCTTGATCCAAGCTGGGTATAAATTCCTGCTGTGACTTTTCCGCTAACCCGCTCATTCTAGGATCATCTCGAGTCACAGATCACAGATACCAACACAGTCGTGCCCAAAATGGCCAAATTACAATTATTCTCTGTCTAAGATAATCAGGTCTACATGCATACTAATACACATAGTCATGCATCTCAAATAGTCAAATAGTCGTATAACATGCATTAAATCATAATCATGCATTTAACTCCTTAATGTCACACACAAAAATCCCATTATGACCTCCAGGCACACTAATCAAGGCCCTTAAGCCTTATCAGAGAATTTGGGTCGTTACATGATCGGTTGCTTTTTTAAATGCTGGTGCTTTGATAGTCGTTGCTCCAAGATGAACTCCATTCCATTGTGGGATTTTATCTCGTTGATATACCTCTTCTTGGCACCTCTGCTCGCGCCTGCCAGGTGAGGACCTTCAGAAATGGTTGCTATATCTCCTGCTGTGATCGGAGGAGGGTTGTCTTGATTCACCTGATCTCTATTTTAATTCATTGGATCCTCTAGATTTGATGGAATGTTTTGTCCAACGGGCTGTCTAGGAGTTCATCGATTCCGGGCAAACTGAGCCAAAGGTCCTGCCCTGATGAGCGTCTCGATCTCATCCTTTAATTGTCTTTAGTCATCAGTATTATATCTGATATCATTGTGGAATCGACAAAATTTCGAGCGATCTCTCTTCGCCCTTTGATTCTTTAACGATTCCGGCTTCTTCCATGGAAGGCGGGCAGAATTCGCTAAGAAGATGAGCTCTCTAGTATCCGTGAGGTCAGAATAAGTTGCATAGATCGGCTTAAACTTCTCCACAGACTTGTTTTTCTTTGACCCACTCTGGCCGCCTTCATCATTTCCCTTTCTTTTACCACCCCCTTGGTTATTCTAGGCAATAGTTTGAGCTGTAGCACCAGCCACAGTCGTTGACACTCCAATGGGCTGAATAGGGGCTTGGTTGGTTCCTGCAACACAAGCTCGGGCTTCTTCTAGATTAATCTACCTCTGGGCTCGATTTATGAACTCATCCATAGTGTTAACTCCCTTTCTCTGTAGCTCCTACCATAGGTCGCCGCCCACGAGGATCCCCGTCCTCATTGCCATGAGTTTAGAACTCTCGTCGGCATCTCTAGCTCATGCGGCAACGTTGGCAAACCTACTTAGGTATGCTTTAAAAGGTTGTCCGGGCTGCTACTTCACATTCGCCAGGGAGTCGAAGTTAATCCGAGATGCCTGGGAAGCCCTGAAAGCTCTCTTGAAATCTGCAGAGAAATTCTTCCACGTGCTGATAGAGTGCTTTTTGTACTATTTTTTGTACTGCTTGAACCATTGCCTAGCCAGCCCGATCAGAGTCGAGGGGAATATTAGGCACCTTAGCTTGGGTCCAATGTTGTGGGCCATCATCAGGGTGTTGAACATTACCAAGTGGTCGGATGGATCTCCATCTCAATCAAATTTTGATAAATGGGGCATCCTGAAACCCCGTGGGTATGCGGTTGCCGCAATGTGCGGGGCGGAAAGCTCGAGCTCATCCCCTAAATCATATTCATCTTTTTCCTTTTCCGATAGGAGTCTTTTCATCAGCTCCTCCATCTAGGCTAACCTTTCGAGGGTTTGGTCTTTAGTTCCTTGGTTATTCTGGGGCTGTTCAATAGCTCCCATCATACCGTACGTGTTCAGCGGGTTGTTGTCCCTCCAAGTTTGAGCTTGGTTTCGTGGGACATTCCCGTTATCATGTACTTCAGAAGGACCTCCCTCTTGATGAGTGTAACTGAATCCATTTTTGGCTGAACTTCTCCTCTGTGAGTTTAGGCGATCTCAAAGATCGGCCTGGGGATCGACATAAGGGCTATGAGCCGAACTCAGGTGATTTCTCAAATCTGTATCAGACCTGCCACTTCGAGGGCTCTCAGTCCAATAACTCCCATTAGGGAAGCTTAGTGCTCACGGTTGAGGATGAGGATCTGGGATACTGCCACATGTCCGCGGGGCATAAGTAGGGGCAGCGGGTGGAGGATTTCTCCTGCTATCCCCATAACCAGGAACATTTCACGTAGAACGCTGCGATTTTGGATGTCTTATGGGCGATGGGGGATGCCTAACCAGCGAGGCAATTCTCGTCCCATCAGGACGAACCAAATTAGCCCGTGGTCGTTCTGCTCCCCCATTTCTAACTTTCTTCGGCTGGCGATCTGATCGTAATGCAGGGGGGTTGGCTGGAACATGCTGTCTTTGTGAGTTTTCCCCAGACCTTCCCCATGGGTTGCCACGGGCGTTTCTAGGCACATATGACAGTGGTACTGAACTCGGGGTCGAGGTCCTAATTGACTGGCTGACTTGCCGATGACCCATGGGAGGGCCATCAGGCTGGACATTTTGGTGATCTTGTGCCATGGTCACAGAGCTTGGGGTCCAGGTCCTCACCGATCGACATGGTCAGGATTGGCCATCCCGGCAGGACTTATGAGACCCACCTTGCCTCTTTCCGACGTTAGCATCGGTTGCAAGAGGGGGTATATAACGCCCTACCTCCTTAGAGTCGTTATTAAGTGAGTATAAAACATGCATTTAACTCACTGATCAAGGTTTTAGGAAAAAAGTGTATTTAAACAATAATCAGAGTCATAAACTTTGAAAATAATTCCATTTATTGAAAAAAACATAAAGCGTTTAACATTTGGGATCCCAAAATACTATTTAGAAATATTTACAACTGAAAAATATAACTAAAGTCGGCTAGACGACAAAATCTGGGATTAGTACAATCATCTCCCAAAATACCCCTGGCCGTGACAGCCAGGCAGGCCAAATATGTACGCGCTGCTTCACGCTCTCCGTTCTCATGGTTGGTCGACTTTCCCTTTGCCCTAACCTGCACCACAGTGCACCCGTGAGCCGAAGCCCAGCAAGAAAACCCTCACAAATAGATAACATATGCGTATTACACACTTAACATATAAACAGGCCATCATCAGGTTAACCACATACGGCCATGCCGTCCCAGGCGCTTTACCAGGCCTTGGGTTCGCGGTCCACACCGTGAGGATATCCCAAGTATCCTTTAGGGTTTCGCCCTGGCAAATCACACTTCGCGTGCGAAACGCTGCTCCCGGCCCCTTGCCGTTCTAGGCCTTGCCACTCTCGACCTTTGCCGTTCCCAGCCCTCGCCATTCCCGACTCTTGCCATTCATTCACATATATGCACACATAGCATAATTAAACATATACTTAAACATGAATAAACTCAATCAAGGGCTACGCCCTGCACACAAGCTCTACGGGTACAGTAGTTTTCTTACCTGTGTCCCGAGCTTTGCAAGTACTGATGTCCCGAGCACAGTCCCCTAGTTCGAGCCTTGCTGAAACCCTAGTCACAACGCACCAATAATATCCATCCATTAAATTCTAATCCATTAAATAACTTTGGGTCATAATTCTAATCTCCGAGACCTTGAATTCTATCAATCCGGGTGATAAAATCCATCCCGAGCCTTAACCTCTTAAAAGCCCAAAAATGCACTAAGAGTCGCGAACCCATGAGGCCATGCCGCGGCCCGCCCCCAACCAGAGAGCAACCCCAAAATAGGGCAGGTGCGCCGCGGCCCAAGTAAGGGCATGCCGCGGCTCGCCCTCCTTCCTGGCCACCAAAACGCTTCAGAGGGCCGCGACTCAGCAAGAACAATGACGAAGCCTGACCCTTCAAACCCAGAGAAATCCTCCATTTTTTCCACAAAAACCCATCCAATTAACCCCAAAATCTACCCAACAACTAAAGCTAATCATCACAGAAGTTATACCATGAACTTAGCAACAAAACCTAACAAGAATTCTAGCTAAAAACCTTATCAAACTCAAATATGAATCTTCATCAAACACACATGCAAAAATCTAATGTTTCAGCAGAAAACCAATATAATTCACTAAGTTTAGAGCTTACCTTGAGCTAAGCTAAATACCTGGTTTAGTTCTCTAAGCTCCAAGCTTCTAGCTCCCAAAATCCCAGCTCCAATTCCTTAGTCTTTGGTTAGTCCAACGAAATTCACCAAACTTCCCAAGAGAAAAGAGAGAACCGAGAGATAGAGAGAGAAAGGGTCGGTTTAGAGAATTCTGAGTGTTTCCTATGTTTTGTTTTATTTAACTTAGTCTTTAAGGTTACCTCAAGGTCTCGGGGTACCAAAAACGTCCCCGAGGGCAAAATAGTAAATTTCCCCAACATTCCCTCCTAAACATTCTAACCTTAAATATATCTCCAAATATTTATTTCCATAACCCGATAACCCCATAAAACGTCTAATACCCAAAATATCCCTCGACTCGCCCCGAGTCAGATTTTCGACCCCGTTGTGACTTTCTTGCTAGTAGCTCCCGAGGACTGTCTCGGATTGTGCAACACAGATATATCACAAGTATACCACAATTATTACAATTATCACATTTATGCCCTCAACGGGCTAACATTACAAACATGCCCCTAATAACCAAACGGGGCCCACATGCATATTTAATTCACCTAAACATGCATCTCTAATCACATACTCACACTAATTCACATTTAGCACAATAAATCACTTATTTCCCTCCAGACACGCTAATCAAGTCCCTAAGCCTTATTAGCTAATTTGGGTCGTTACAACTATCCCCTCCTTACAGAAATTTCGTCGTCAAAATTACCTGAACAACTCGAGGTACCGCTCTCGCATCACTGATTCAAGTTCCTATGTCGTCTCCTTAACCTTGCTGTTCCCCCATAGCACTTTCACCAAGGCGATGGTCTTGCTCTGCAAGACTTTATCCTTCTGGTCAAGAATCTGAAGCAGCTTATCCTCATAAAACAAATTCTAGTCCAACTCCAAATTCTCATAACTCAGTACGTGCGTCGAATCTGATACATACTTCCGGAGCATGGATACATGAAAAACATTATGAACTCCTGATAAGGCTGGAGGCATCGCCAACCTGTAAACTACCTCTCCAACTAGTTCCAGAATCTCGAAGGGGCCAACAAACCTAGGGCTCAGCTTGCCCCAAACGCCAAACGGTTTGACTCCCCTCAAAGGTGAAATCCTAAGAAACACATGGTCATCAACCTAAAACTCCACGCTTCTACGTCTCAAGTCCGAATAACTCTTCTGGCGACTCTGGGAGGCGACCATTCGAGCTCTAATCTTTTCAATCGCCTCATTGATCCTCTGAACCATCTCAGGACCCAAATAACTCCTCTCACCCGTCTCATCCCCATGAATAGGTGATCTGCACTTCCTCCCATAAAGAATCTCATTTGGAGCCACTCCGATAGTCGCTTGATAACTGTTATTATATGAGAACTCAATCAGAGGGAGATATTTACTCCAAGATCCTCCAAAATCTAACACACAGGCTCGTAGCATGTCCTCCAGTATCTGAATCGTCCTCTCAGACTGTCCATCTGTCTGAGGATGATAAGCGGTATTAAACCGTAAATGTGTGCCCAAAGCCTTCTGTAGACTCTCCCAAAACTTGGAGGTGAAGGTGGGGTCCCTGTCAGATACTATCGACCTCAGAGCCCCATGAAGTCGAACAATTTTCTTCACATATAACTCAGCATACTGCTCCACAGTATAAGTCATCCTGGCAAGTAAGAAGTGGGTGGACTTGGTATACCTATCCACACTCACCCACACCGAGTCATGCTGTCCCACGGTCTTTGGCAAACCAACCATGAAGTCCATGGTGATATGTTCCCACTTCCACTCTAGAATCCCTAGAGGCAGCAACAACCCTGCTGGCCTCTGATGTCCAGCCTTGTCCTACTGACAAGTTAAGCACTTGGCCACATAATCCACCACATCCCTCTTCATGGCCGTCCACCAATACAAAGCTCTCAGAGCTTGGTACATCTTCGTCGTACCTGGATGTAAGGAATAGGGAGTGGTATGCGATTCATCTAAGATCTCTTGCTGGATATCAGAATCCATCGAAACACAGATCCAACCCTTGTACTTCAGTAACCCCATCTCCGAGATAGAGAAGTCCTTAGCCGCTCTGACTAAGACATTCTCTCCGTTACCTCTCAACTCAGAATCTTTCCCCTGTGCCTCCTTGATCCTCTGAAGGAGTGTAGATTGAAGAGTGATGTTGGCTAATCGAACAACCACCAACTCTATACCCGCTTTAGTCATCTCCTCTGCTAGCTTCTTGGATATCTGTCTCAAACTGAACAACTGTCCTGGGCCTTTTCGACTCAATGCATCAGCCACCACATTAGCCTTCCTAGGATGGTATAGGATATCACAATCATAATCCTTAACCAACTCCAGCCACCGTCTCTGGCGCATATTAAGATCCTTCTGAGTGAAGAAGTACTTCAAACTCTTATGGTCGGTGTATATCTCGCACTTCTCTCCATACAGATATTGTCTCCAAATATTAAGTACGAATACCACCGCTACCATCTCTGCTCATACTCCTTTAACTGTCTTGATGCGTAGGCTATCACCTTACCAGCTTGCATCAGCACACACCCTAAACCCTGTCTAGAAGAATCACAATAAACCACAAACTTCTCATTCTCTGTCGGCAAACTCAACACTGGAGCGGTGATCAGACACCGCTTCAATTCTTTGAAACTATTCTCACATCTGTCTATCCAAACATATTTTGTCTTCTTCTTTGTCAATTCTGTCAATGGTGTAGCTATACTGGAGAACCCCTCAACAAACTGCCGATAATACCCTGCCAATCCCATAATATTCCTCACTTCAGGAACATTGCTCGGTCTAGGCCAATCTCTCACTACCTCTATCCTTACTTGGGTCAACCAGAATCCCCTCCTTACTAACGATATGGCCCAGAAATGTAACTTGCGGTAACCAGAACTCGCACTTACTGAACTTAGCATATAACCTATGCTCCCTTAACCGCTGCAATACCAACCGTAAATGTTGCTCGTGTTCTGTCTCTGACTGTGAGTACATCAGAATGTTGTCGATGAACACAATCACAAACTTATCCAGATAATCCTTGAAAAACCTATTCATCATATCCATAAAAGTTTCTAGGGCATTGGTTAATCCAAGGACATAACCAGGAATGCATATTGTCCATACCTCGTTCGAAAAGTAGTCTTTTGTATGTCTTCTTCCTTAATCCTTAATTGGGGGTAACCTGATCCGAGATCTATCTTGGAAAACACCGTTCTTCCCTGTAGCTAGTCAAACAAATCGTTGATTCTAGGGAGTGGATACTTGTTCTTAATGGTCAACTTATTCAGCTCTCTGTAGTCAATACACATCCTAAGAGATCCATCCTTCTTCTTGACAAACAACACTGGTGCACCCCATGGTGAGAAACTCGGTGTAATGAACTCCAAATACAGTAACTCCTGTAACTGAATCTTCAACTCTTTCAACTCCTCCAAAGCCATTCTGTAGGGTGTCCTAGATACCGGCTCCGCCCTTGGCACCAACTCTATAACAAAATCAATCTCCCTATACGGTGGCAACCCTGGAAGATCTACTGGAAATAAATCTGGAAACTCACATACCAATCTGGTCTCCCCCAGTCCAACTGACACAACCCTAGATGTATCCACAACATTCGCTAGAATTCCTATGCAACCTTCTTGCATCAGGTCCCTAGCCTTCAGTGCTGAAATCATAGGTACTCGTGGTACACCAACTGTCCCCACAAACACAAAGTGTACCTCCCCTTCTGGTTTAAAAGTCACCATTCTACGCTTGCAGTCAATCGTCACCCCATACTTTGATAATCAATCCATCCCTAGTATCATATCGAAGTCATCCATCGCAAGTTCAATCAGATCAACAGACAACTCCCTACCATCTACCTCTACTGGTAAAGCTCTAATCCATCTCCTAGAGAATACCAGTTCCCCAGTTGGCAAAAATGTCTGAAAACCCCTAGCATACAAAACACTAGGTCTACATAGCTGATCTATTACTCTAGCAGGCACAAACGAATGAATAGCTCCCGAATCAAACAATGCAGTATAAGAAGATCCAGTACTAGAAATCTAACCTAACACAACAGAGGGGCTAGCCTCCGCCTCAGTCTGAGTCAAAGTAAACACTCTGGCAGGAGCGAGACTGTCACCCTGCTTCGGCTCCTCTTTCATGGCTTGTGGGCAGTCCTTCTTTAGATGATTTGCACTCCCACAGATAAAGCAAGCCCTAATCCTACACTCACCCTGGTGCCATCGTCTGCACTGTGGTCACACTAAAAAGTTCCTCCAGTTGTCACCTCTGCCCTCATGGCCACCAAAAGCACCCCCTGCCCTCCGATCCGATCTAGGAGGAACAAAAGAATCTGGGGCCTTTCTCTCCAGCTCACTGGAGCCACTACACCAACTGGATCCAATAAAAGGAAGCACTATTCTCCCGACATCTTGCCTAACAGCTCTCTCTCTCCAAATCTGGTCCTCGGCCCCCTCAGTTGTAAGGGCCTTATCCACAACCTGAGCATAGGTGGTAGTTTCTGGATCTAAGGGGATCTTTACATCACGGGCGATCATAACGTCCAACCCCCGTACAAATATGTCTCTCCTTGCCACATCCCTCGGCACCAAATCTGGTGCAAACTTCACCAACCGGTCAAATCTCAGAGCATACATAGTAATTGTCAATCGGTTCTGAGTCAGGTTTATGAACTCGTCAACCTTTGCAGCTCGGACTGCTACACTGTAGTACCTCTCATTGAAGATGTTTTCGAACTCTTCCCAGGTCATGAATACCATATTCCTCCTCTGAACTACTACATCCCACCAGATGTGGGCATCCTCTCTAAACATGTAGCTAGCACAAGCTACCCTCTCGTTCCCCTCAACCCTCATAAAATCCAGAATAGAGGAAATCATATTTATCCACTGCTCTGCCCGTAGTGGATCTAATCCACCCTCAAAGGTGGGAGGATGTTGTTTTCTGAATCTCTCATATAAAGGTTCCCACCTGTTCTCCACAACAGATTGAATCGGCACTAGCGCCACAACCTGCTGAACTGGAAACCTAGTGACCTGTGGAGGGGCCTGCTGCCTCAACTGTTGAAGTTCTTCCTCTGTTTGTTGCAATCTTGCTTCCATTCTAGAAAACTTCTGTTGCTAATTCTGTGGGGCAGGTGGAGGGTGCTGACCCTGGTTGTCATCCTCGGCCCTACTGCCGCGTTGTCTAGATGATTGTCGAGGCTTCTCAACAAATATGCCTACAATCAACGATGCCGCTCATCAGGCATGATAACAACATCCAAAACCACCTCCCAAATCAAACCAGTCAACCAAAAACAATCGTCCACATAACATGCAAATATAATATAACACACAACGACATCATGCATATGTTAACTCATTCATCATGCTCTATATGAAATAAGCAGGCAAACAGGGCATTCAAGCACATATTCCAGCATATAAGTCAATCATGACCAACCATGAGTACGGAGAGTGTGAAGCAGCACGTACATGTTTGGCCTGCCTGGCTGTCACGGCCAGGGGTATTTTAGGAGATGATTGTACTAAACCCAAATTTTTTCGTTTACCTGATTGTGACAGTCAGAATCTCGTGATCCATAAGGGGAAAGACTAGGTAAAGTTGTGCAATCCCACACTATCTGGGAAGCGTCAATTGTGATGATTCTAAGATTGTGTAGGTATGGGACTACACAGTTGAAGATCGCTTAAATGGATTGATGGGTACTACCTATATCAACAAGATGCATCTTCTTTTCAGTAGCCCATCACTTGACAACTCCAAAGTTAAGCGTGCTTGACCTGAAGTAATCTCAAGATGGGTGACCTCCTGGGAAGTTTTCCCAGGAAGCGTGCGAGTGAGAACAAAGCACGCTGGAAAGACTCGTGTTGGTTTGTAGGGTCAGTCATCATTCCAGGAAACAGTCATAGTGACATGGGGCGTTACAGGTTAGCCGAGCCAAAACCTCTTCGATTTGCTTGTTTGCTTTGGCCAAATGGCTTCTTAACTGCATGATTTCTAGCTCTACTGGAGTCAAGTAATTCGGGTTTGGATTTGGCGGCAATGATGACGAACTCCCAGTTTCACCGTGGCCCATTGGTTGTTTTCCAGACCATTGTTGGATTTCAGGGATATGCTCATCGGAAACAGCAGTATGGTGAACCTCCTACCCACCAGGCTGTTCCATTTCATTGTCGTGCCTCGATCGAGTGACCACCATGATGAACTTTGATTGGGATCTTGATGACAACACTAATCTGTAGCTCTCAACGAAAGGACCAAACTGTTGACGTGGGTTTTCACCAACAGTGAATTATGAAAATAGTTGGAATGAATTAGTTCTTAATGATAAACCGCAATAAGAAAGTGATACTCAAGAGCACGAGAAAAGAACTCTGAAGAACACTTGTCTTTTTTATGTGGTTCAGTGGTTAAAATCCACCTAGTCCACGAGTTTATATTATTACTGTTTCTCTCTCTAAATTTTGACAAAGTTTTTGTATATCAGAAAAAACCATCCCTTCCCCATCCAAGATCTTAGTATTTATAGAAAAAATCTCTGGATAGGCCCAGGGGTCATCACATGACTTAACCCCCAGTGTTATCTGTATCACACTAATTACAAATATTAAAATTTATCATAAGGTATGGTCTGAACATTAGGTAAAACTGATCATGGATCCTCAGAGATAATCAGATATGTCATGCCTGACCATGCACGATTATATTACATGTCCTAGTTTTTAGGGATCCGCGGACATGCTATGTCTTACCATGCACATCTATATAACGTATCCGGGTTTCTAAAGATCCAAGGATACGTCAAGTCTCTAGCGTACCCCGAGCTGAATACATCATGAGCTTGTGTCACGGATGCTATGCCTTATAAACATTACAAACTCGTGCTTATCGTTTTGCATTCCCCAGCTCGTGTTATTGTCCTGGGGAGCCGTACTATCTTCGTCGATAAAATACGGACTTATGGATCATCTATTACATTTCTTTACTCGCCAGTTGTACACGAGGTAAATAAAAGACTCGTGCTGAATTTTAGGACGTACAACTATAGAACATATGACTATAAAGACATATAACATATAGGACTACAATATTAAAGGCCATTAACTTATTAACATGGCATGTGATAAAACCATCTAGGTCCTCTGTCTACTAATCGAGGTAAGTTAGATCACATGGTAGTATATGATAACCCATCTAGGTCCTCTGTCTACTAATCAAGGTAGCATAAATCATCACTCTAAACCATGAAAATGGTAAAAATTCTTGGGGCTTGCTATCTAAGCAAGTCATATGCCCAAGCGACTATAAAACATATTCTTGGGGCTTGTTATCTAAAGAAGTCATATGCCCAAGGACTATAAAACATAATTATACATACGCATATCATAGCATAAAACACATCATAACATAAACATATAAACACATATAAACACATATAATCTAACCTAGTTTCCTTACAAAAAACCGGGATATGGTGACAAGCACAAGATTTTGTACACTCCTAAAACCAACAATAAGAATGGTGAGTTTCTAAAGAAAATAGATGAAAGGAAAATTAAACCATCCGAGTAGAAACTTATTGAAAAGAACCTTAACTTCCAATAAACTTAAACACCTAATCAAGAATCATAAACAAGAGTTAGGATCTGAAAGAAAATAAAAGAACACTAAAGAACTATGAAAAACTAAACTTAAGGATAAGATTACCATAGATGATCTTATGAATTGATCTAAACCTCGATACCGAAATCTCACTATATCTCACTTCCCAAGTGTTTATAAAAACTTAAATTGATAAATCTTTTAACCCAAAACCCAAGTGTTTCTCTCTATAGTAGCCTTAGCAACTTGGAAGCTCTGAACAATGCTTGAAGAATGATGAAAATGTTTGAGTACTAGGTCCTATTTATAGAGTTCAAGGAGTGAAACTAACCCATTTTAATTTGAATAAATAAATGAATTTAAAATGAAAATGATTTGAATTTTTGTTCAACAGATTCCCAGAACTCGGTGAAAATTATTCAAAGGCAGGTCTAAGTGGTTAAGGCTATTTTAAATTTTAAAAATCCTCAAGATTCGAAAATGATGCACCAAGGGCGATATATCGCCTACCCAGGGTGATATATCACCTAGACCATTTTCTAGAGCCCCGTTCGATCGTTTGTGCAAAGTCGACGTGTTTTCCGTATCTTCCGTAGGCGATATATCGACACCTATAGTGGCGATATATCGGCATACGTTGATATATCAAACACATATTTGCACTTTTCAGCATATCTTGAATTGATAAAACGACTTTGACTAATCTTAACATGATCCTAACAATTTCTGGAAGGTTCTAGAGCTTCTAGATCTTTCTTTTATTTAAACTATTCATCTAAAATACTTAAATCCTTAATAAACATGATTATGACAAGTGTCATGCTCTTATAAATTCTATCTAAACCTTAAGTTATAATAAATAATATTTCTAAGACCAACAATATTAATCAAACCTTATGCTATAATTAATATTTCTAAACTATAGGTTAAACATATAAAATCCATAACTGTTGCTATGAGTTTCAAACTAAGTCTCACCTTGAACCAAAATCCACAGAAACTAACATACTACAAACTAATACTAACTACTAGCTACTATCTAGCTAAGTAAAATTCTAGGACACTATAGATAATTAAATCAATTAAATGAGACATTCTAGATTTTTTACTCAAAGGTGATGCGGGGACCATGGACCCATGAAATAAAGCTCAAATAAGTTACCGTGAATTTATTTACGAATAATTTCACTACCTTATTAATTCTTCATGACTCCACTATAGACTCGGAATTGCACTTTTGAATTCATAGAACATATTTTCCAAACAATAAATTATTTATCCATTGTTATAACCATTACAGTCAGTCAATCGTCTATCGATGACTTACTAACGAGCTGGGTTCAAATTACCAGTTTACCCCTCATCAGTATTTTATCCTTAACTCCCACTAAGTTCCTTATAAATGATATTTTCGTGAACTTAATCACAAAAATGAGATCTCAATCATTTAACCTTTCCAACAAAGTAATTAAGGAAATCATCTTTTCACTTCTCATACAGAAGTTATAGATTTCATATCTATGAATAATACTCTCACTCAATTACACTACTAAATCTCCAAGATGTAAATATGAGCTAGATTGTAGGGTAAGCAGGTAACGAACAAGTCAAAATATTTAAATAATATAATTAGTAGAATATTATCACTCAGAATTAAGATCGACTTAACCTATGGTCAACGTTGTGACATTGATTAGATTCGATAGCAACAATACTTAATTATCAATCAATAATCAATATCGCTCCTAGTCCGATGTAACCAAATACATCCGATCTTATCTACTTGGTCAATGCCTTAGACAAGACATCACACCCTGAATGTGTAAGTAGATCATATCGTAGATTACCAGATCAATGATCCAATGCACTAACTTAATCTTAGGATCCGTTCTTCTGAACATATAATTAGAACAATAATCCACTATGACCTAGTCACTATAATTGTAAATATCCATATGTTCGGGATTTTATAAATATTTTATTATTTCAATAATCATGTAATAAAACAAGCAACCAACATAGTTGTCAAACTAAATGACTTCTACTACTTTTATTGACAATATAAAATTATGTTACATGTCTGACATGGTTTTATAAGGCCATAAAACCTAACAGTATCACAATACCTTAAGCAAAAATAGCAAAGCATAAAAATCCTACATAAAATCCAGACAAAAGCAAAAGCATAAAAATATACTATTCAATAATAAAATTGACCCTAGAAGCCAATTCGAGAGTTACCAAAAGCATCCCATAGCCCCTCAGTTCAAATCTTCGCAATGATATCTATAATCAGAATCCTTCTTGAGGGTAACCATTGGTTACCTAGGGCATTTATGCTAATTTCAAACAAAAGAGGGTCGGTAAATCCACACCGGCTCATTGAGACTTGTAGGTTTACCCAGTATACTTACCTCCTTCCCAAATGTCACGGTAGAGAATCAGAACAAATATTAAAATTTGACAATGGAGCATAAGAACTTCTAGGATCATTAACACTCCTAAGTTACCCAGCATACTTATCTCCTGGCCAATTCTCACGGTCGAGAACTCGATTAAAATAACATATCACAATGGATCATAAGCACCCCTACAATCGTTCAGACTCATAAGTTTATTTTGTATACTTATCTCAAAGGTCGTGGGTGTAACCCAGACCGCCAATACACAACATCTCACGTGGAGTGTAAGCACCCCTAGTCATTGTCTCCAAATGAGGCATCTCTCTAACTAGCGTATAAGCCCTACTTCCTGAAAACAATACACTAGTTGATTCTTACAAGCAATACAGTAGTTGGTAGTTTCATCATGGAATAGTAAATGCTAAGTTTAAGTTTTTTAATTGTTGCATTTATACATCATGTTTACTTTCTGAATTCATTGATATTTGTTTTGAAATTACAATATGCCCGACATCACTATGGTTGTTTCCCGGAATGACGACTGGCCCTGCAAACCAACACGAGCCTTTCCAGCGTGCTTTCTCTTCACTCGCAGACTTCCTACGAAAACTTCCCAGGAGGTCACCCATCATGAGACTACTCCAATCATTGATTGAAAACTGTTGTACAAAAACTCAATCAACAGGAGGTACTTACTCCAAAACCCCTCGAAGTCTAACATACATGCTCTAACCATGTCCTCCAATATCTGGATTGTCCTCTCAGACTGCTCATTTGTCGGAGGATGAAAGGTTGTACTGAGATTCAATTGAGTTCCCATAGCCTTTTGTAAACCACCCCAAAACTTGGAAGTAAATATGAGATCCCGGTCCGAAACTATAGATTTAGGAACCCCATGGAGGCCTACAATCTCCCTCACATACAATTCAACGTACTAATCCACAGTATAGGTCGTCCTCACTGTCAAAAAGTGAGCTGACTTGGTGTACCTATCTACTGTCACCCACACTGAGTATTATTGCCCCACCATCCTGAGTAAACCTCCCACAATATCCATAGTAATATCTTCCCACTTCCACTTGGGAATACCTAATGGCTGTAATAATCTCGCTGGTCGCTGGTGTTCAGCCTTTACCTGCAGACAGGTTAAACACCTAGCCACGTATTCAACCATGTCCTTCTTCATCCCAAGCCACCAATATAAAGTTTGTAGATCCTGGTACATATTCGTGGTGCCTAGATGGAGTGAGTATGGTGTAGTATCAGATTCATCAAGAATCTCTTGTCTAATACTCATATCCATCGGAACACAGATCTGATCCTTGTACCATGGTAAACCCATCTCTGAAATGGAATAATCCTTAACCACTCCAGCTAGGACATTTCCTCTAACCTCCTGTAACTGTGCATCACCCATCTGACCCTCTCTTATCCTCTCTAGGAGGGTAGACTGTAAAGTAATATTGGCCAACTGGTCGACAACTAACATTATCCTCGCTCTAGTCATCTCCTCGGCTAATTCCTTTGATATCTGCTTCGGACTAAACAACTGTCATGGGCCCCTCTGGCTCAAAGCATCTGCTACCACATTGGCTTTTCCTGTGTGGTAAAGGATGTAACAATCATAGTCCTTCACCAATTCCAGCCAATGCCTCTGTCCCACGTTTAGGTCCTTCTGGGTGAAGAAATACTTCAAACTCTTATTATCGGTGTATATTTCGCACTTTTCCCCATACAAATAATGTCGCCATACTTTTAGTGAGAATACCACCGCTGCTAGTTCCAAATCATAGGTAGGGTACCACTGCTCATATTCCTTCAGCTACCACGATGCATAAACAATAACCTTCTCATTTTTCATCAATACGCATCCCCACCCCAATCTCGATGCATCATAGTACTCTACAAATTTCCCTCCCTCAGTACGAAGACTCAACATGGGAGCAGTAATTAATCATCGCTTCAACTCCTGGAGGCTACCTTCACATTTGTCTGACCAGGTGAACTTTAGATTCTTTCATCTCAACTCAGTCAATGGTGTGGCAATCTTTGAAAACCATTCCATGAATCGTTTGTAAAATTTTGCTAGTCCAAGGAAGCTCCAAACCTCTGAGTCATTCCTTGGCCTCGGCCAATCCCTAACTACCTCTACCTTGGTCGGATCCACCTTAATCCCATCCCCACTAACAATGTGTCCAAGGAATGTCACTTCCGGAAGCCAGAACTCACACCTCTTAAATTTAGCATATAGCCGATGCTCCCTCATCGTCTACAATACGAAGTAGAGATGCTGCTCATGCTCTGCCTTTGAACAAGAGTAAACCAGGATGTCGTCGATGAAGAAAATCACAAACTGATCTAAGAATTCCTTCAACACCCTGTTCATTAGATCAATAAATGTTGCTGGGGGAATTGTTTAATCCAAACGACATGACCAAAAATTCATAATGCCCGTACCTCGTGTAGAAGGTCATCTTTGGAATATCCTCGTCCTTGATCCTCAGCTAGTGATAACCAGATCAAAGATCATCTTTGAGAATGCTGTCTTACCCTGCAGCTGATCGAACAGGCCATTTATCCTCGGTAGGGGGTACTTGTTATTTATATTCAACTTGTTCAACTCACTGTAGTCTATACACATTCTCAGACTCCCATATTTCTTCTTCACAAATAAAACCAGAGCAACCCAAGGCGAGTAGCTAGGTCTGATGAATCCCAAATCCAATAATTCCTATAACTGTATCTTCAACTTTTTTAGCTATAGTGGAGCAATCCTATATGGTGCCCTCAACACTGGCTCTGTACCCAGTGTTAACTCAATGACAAACTGAACTGCCCTGTGTGGCAGCAACCCCGGTAAATCCTCAAGAAACACATCTGAGAACTCGCATACAAGCCTAGTCTCTCCGAGCCCCACTGGCATAGATCTAGTGGTATCCAACACACTAGCAAGAAAACTTATACAACCTCCTTGTAATAGGTCCTTAGCCTTTAACGCCGATATCATAGGAATGTGGGGTCCGTGCATAGTACCCACAAAAATAAAGGGATCCTTACCTTCAGGCTCAAAAGTTACCATCTTCGTACTCCAATCTATATTGGCCCCATATCTGACTAGCCAATCCATCCCCAAAATCATATCAAAATCATCCATACCCAAGTCAATCAAATCTACTGATAGTTCCCTACTATCCACCATCACTTGCAGTGCTCTAATCCATCTCCTAGAAACTACTAGCTCCCCTGTAGGCAGTATAGTCCCAAACCCTGTAGTATAATACTCACTAGGTCTACACAATCTGTCAATCACTTTACTAGAAACAAATAAATGTGTAGCATCACAATCAATAAAATACAGTATATGAAGAGCTACCGCTAGAAAGCTGACCTGTCACTACCGAGGGACTAGCCTCAGCCTCTGCCTGTGTCAAGGAGAACACTTGAGTTGGAGTCAAGCTTTCCACCTTCCCTGGTTCCTCTTTCTTCAACGTCAGGAAATCTTTCTTAAGGTTTCCAACCACCCTGCACAAATAACAGGCCTTTGCTTGACAATCGCCCAGATGGGGCTTCCTGCATCTAGTACATTCTGGATAGTTCCTCCATGTCTCACCACCTCCCTGGCGACCACCCTCGGCACCCCAGCCCCTCCTATAAGGACCAACAATGGTCGAGGTGTCAAGGGTATTCCTCTTCTGATCACTAGGGCCTCTTCCCCTACCAGACCATGTAAATGGAGGCACTGCTCTACGAACATTCCATCTCGCAACATTCTCCATCCAGATCTTGTTCTCTGCCTCCTCACTAGTGAGTGCCTTCTCAACCGCCTAGGCATAAGTCATTTCCTCAGGTATTGATGTGATCCTCATATCTCGGGCTATCTTTTTTTTAAGCCCTCGAACAAGCTTGTCTTGCCTAGATGCATCTGTAGGCACTAGATCTGGTGCAAATTTCGCTAGCCAGTTAAATTTCAGGGCATATTCAGTAACTATCATGTTGCCCTGCACTAACCCAATGAACTTTGTCACCTTTCCCGCCTTGACAACAACATTGTAATATTTTTGGTTGAACAAATCTCTGAACTCATTCTAACTTAGAGTAGAAATGTCTCGAGTCTAGGATGCCACCTCCCACCAAATGCGAGAATCCTCTCTAACAATATAGGTGGCACAATCCACCTTGTCATTACTTTTTACCCTCATAAAATCCAAGATGGAGATGATCATACTCATCCACTGTTCAGCCTTAAGTGGATCTGCTCCTCCCTCAAATATTGGAGTATGCTATCTCCTAAATCTTTCACAAAGTGGCTCCCACCTGCTCCCAATCTCAGGCAGCTACACAGTTGGTGCCACAACAGGTGGCAAGTTTGGTGCAACACTCCCTAGCGGAGCCTGCTGCCTCAAAACGAGAATCTCTCCCTTCTGACTCTGAAGTCCATCTTGCATATCAGCCAACAACTTCTGCCAGTTATCAAGGACTGGCGGAGGGTTCTAACCCTGCTCATCATCTCTAGCCCCAGCCCCAGTGCCGGCTAGTCGAATTGATCTGCAATCAACGACTTGGATGGTTAGGCAATGATAACAGGTTTATATTCATTCCATGATCTAATGCCATTATCCAAGCCACAAAACACAATCATGATGCAAATAAGCATTTAAACAATTAGCAATGCTAATAAGCACGACTTATCATATTCACATAGTAGTCGAGAGTCAGTTCCTATTAGTATATCTCATGCTCCCTAATAAACGTGTAGATAAACCATTTATATTTCATGTAAACACTCAAACACATAATCACATATATGGTTACCCAAACCCAGAGTCGAGCTTGTCTTTAGTAGAGAGTGTATCTGCCTAGCCAGTCTTCAGGAACCCTTAAACCTAAACGACTCTGATACCAAATTATAATGCCCTGGATAACGAAGACCGTTACACTGTGTGTTTAGAATAGTTCAAGACTCGCTAATCAAGTCGTTTGAATATAAATGTGTTTCTAAAGTCAAGTGATAGGTTAGGGTTAAAAGATTTTGATCGTAAAATGGTCGATTTTCATTAAAATAAGAGTTTATACATGGGATCCCAAAAATAACATTTACATGGTGGATACAACCCTCAAAAGTAAGTACAACAGTAGCCAGTCTAAATAGAAAAATACAAGTTTGAGCTCTAGTCCCTGTAATTCCCTCGACTGTGGCGGTTGAGTAGCTACCGATGTACACTACGCCCCAAAAGCTCTCGAACTAATGGTTGGTTCAGCCTTCCCTTGCCTTTACTTGCACCACGTAGCACCCGTGAACCAGGGCTCAGCAAGAAAACTTTAATCAACGAGCATAGATAAGAACAGTAAGTGCATAGTAAACTTTAGATCAACTAGTTCAACAAACAACAAAGCACAAGCAATAAGTTAGGCAGCAATAAACATATACTTCTAAATCTATAATTCAATATTTCTTACAAATATTTAGGTTTCGGCACCCTTAGGCTGAGCCCCCTTGTTATTTAGCTGATTCTGGCTCGCTTAGGCTGAGCTGCGTTCAGTACGCTTAACATCAACTCTGGCCCCCTTAGACCATACTTTCACAGCACACATAACAGATATGTAGGTTACAGAACACATATGTTTATTTACAGGGAAACTCAGTCCCATCCACAATTTGGGTGTAACTTTCTTACCTCGAGTCCCGAGTGAAGGTTGTAAAAGCTATTTTGAGCACGATCTTCAATCCCGAGCCTTAACGGTAACCCTAGTCACAAAAGACAATGGATAACTATCAAAATAAAATCCAATTAAATACTTTGGAAACATATACTTGCCTCTGGGACCTCGAATTCCACTAAATCGGGTAGTACAATTCGTCCCTAGCGCTTAGGTTTAAGTCCCCGAGCTTAAAAACCAAACATAGCTATGACTGCCTAGGCGGGCTGCGACCTGGCCCTAAACGCGGCGTGCCTCAACTCAGAGGCACCAGCCTGTTGTTCCAGGGGGAGGCGGGTTGCGGCGCGCCCACAAGTCAGGAGGCCCTCCCAGGGCCTTATGGGGCATGTGGGCTGCAGCGCCCATGAACTGGGTCGCGGGGTGCCCCCGCGAACCCAGAAATCCCTGGGTTTCTCTATGCTTTCTCCCAATTCACAACCTTAGAATTCAACCTAAATATATATTCAAGCTAAACCAAGTCCAGAATTCTAAATATCACCTAAGAAACAACACCTAAAGCCTAGAATACTTCTTCAATCTTCCTTAACTGCCCAAATTCAAAGTCCCTTCAATTTCCCCTCAACATGATCACACTTAACCATAAATTCAACAATCTAAAACCTGAAACCTTACCTCAATGATAGCTAAATGCTTAGCTGTTCCTTGCCTACTCCCAGCTTCAATTCCCAAACTTCTCCTTCAACACTTCAAACCTTTGAAGCACAAGAGAGGGAGAGAGAGAGAACGTGTAATAGAGAGAGAGAGAGAGAGAGTTTACGAAGTGTTCTGATATATTCTAGCCTAAGTCTGATACTTCTAACTTAATTAAAATGACCAAAATGCCCCTTATACTACCCCAGGCTCCTAATTTCCCTTAAGGGTAAAATGGTCATTAACCCCAATTCCCGCTAATTCCTCGAGTCATCCTACAAATTCCCAATTAATCCCGCCATGGACAACTAACTACCAAATACTTACCCATTACTCAATAAATCTGAAATATGCATTAAACTTCCCAAAATAACCCTAAGCTCACCCCGAGCCGGGTATTCCACCCTGCTGTGACTATTCGGCTAATCCGCTCACTAGGATTGCCTCGAGTCGTATACTGCAAATATATTGATATAATAATGTGGTCTCGATCATTTAACACATATAACACATATAAAAAAGAACGGGCCCACATGCATATTTAATACTCACAAACATGCATATAAATATAGTCATATTATCATATAAATCATGCATGTCACATAGTCATGCATTTAATCAATAAATCACACATATATTCAATTATGCCCTCCCAGCACGCTAATTAAGGCACTAAACCCTAATAGCATTTTTGGGACGTTACAAAATTAGTATCTTTCATTTTTTTAGTTATGAAAATGTTGCCACCCAATTAATTTCCCATTATGTGCCATGTCATGCATCAAATGATTGATAATCATATTAGTAAAGTGAAACTCATTGAAGAGGATGAAGGAGGATGGATTAATTTAATTATGTTTATTTTTCTGGCTAAAAC
The DNA here is from genome assembly GCF_963169125.1 of Humulus lupulus. Classification (NCBI taxonomy): domain Eukaryota; kingdom Viridiplantae; phylum Streptophyta; class Magnoliopsida; order Rosales; family Cannabaceae; genus Humulus; species Humulus lupulus. Next base: position 103,722,698 of record NC_084802.1, read on the forward strand.
ACTTAAACATGTTTTTAATGAAAAATGACCTCTTCCTATGTCATCATTGGATGAAAAGAAAGAAGAACACGAGAAATATGCTGATTGGATGAGATCGAATCACATGGTAAAAATTTATATTCTTAGTACCGTGGAAGAAAAGCTGAGGAAAATGTTCGAAGAGATTGAATACACACGTGATATGTGGGATGTTGTCTGAGGATATACAGACAAGACCACGTTCACGAATAAGGTAAATATGATTTTCCTTTACCATAAGCTTGAAAAGTGGATTATAATGTATCATTCTTAATCTTTGATTTAGAAACAACTAATCATATTTTTCTTCTTCTTTACAAATACTTGAGCAATTAAGAGGAACTTGCAGATGGAGACAACTGAACTAGGATGGAGAGAGAAAGCGTGTTTAGTTAAAGAAAGTGTTGGGGACCGTCCTTATTGTTTTAACTTTTATTTTATTTAAAGAAAACTTTATTTGGAACAATTTTTTAGTTTGTTTCTTTTAGTATTTTTCTTTTATTGCATGTAGTGTTAAATATTTTTTAAAATATTATGATTATTCTTAATTTTCTTTATATAGATATGAAATTATAAACATTCGAATTGTAAAGTCTTTTGCCTAATGAACGATCGCTAAATACCTCTGAGTTATTTAAAGCAGCTAACCAAAAGGTAACAAATGACAAAAGGTTTCAAAAGAGGAGGACACGTATCTATGACATCTTAGACTAGGTCATATTATTTTGGACATAATAAACTAGTTAACAAAAAATGTAACATTGAGAGAACTAATTTTTGGAACTCTTATGGTTTGTGAATCTTGTATAGAAGGGAAAATGACCAAACACCCTTTCTTAGTAGAAGGAAATAGAGCCAAAGAGTCATTAGAGCTTGTACAGAGTGATGTCTATGGTCCAATCAATATACAGGCTAGAGGGGGTTATGAGTACTTCGTCACTTTTATTGATGATTACTCGAGATATGGTTATACTTACCTAATGCGTAGGAAGTCAGAAATCTTTGGCACGTTTAAGGACTTACAAACTGAGGCTGAGTAGCAGTTCAGTAAGACTCTTAAAACACTTCGATAAAATCGAGTTGGTGAATATTTGGATTAAGAATTCAAAGATTTCATACTGGAGCAAGGTATTTTATCCCAACTCACAGGACCTGGAACACCACAGCAAATTGGTGTTTCAAAGTTAAGAAACAGGACCCTTGGGACATGGTCAGATCTATGTTAAGCTACTCATCTCTTCCTCTCTCATTCTAGGGATATGCACTTCAAACGGTGACTTACATTTTGAATGTAGTCCCATCTAAGACCATAATCAAGATGCCACTGGAGTATTGGAGAGGTAACAAAACCTAATTTGTGTCATTTCTGCATTTGGGGCTGTCCTGCTAATGTTCTTAAACCTAAGTCATGGAAACTTGACTCATGGTCTGAAATGTGCATTTTCACGAGCTATGCTCTAGAGAAATGAGGTGGTTACTTTTATAGCCACAAGGATCAAAAGGTATTTGTGTCCACAAATGTGACCCTCCTTGAGCATGACTATATAACTAACTTTAAACCTCAGAGCAAGGTAGTTTTGGAGGAACTTGCAGCAAATAAAATTCCATCACCATCACCATCATCATTTTCATTAAATTATAAATGAAAAATGAGGAAACTAATATTCTTGAAAAGGAAGCCCTAGTGGAATGTCTTAGTGGGAGGATTGTGAGACAACCTGTTCGATATGAAAATGAGGCACACATCCTTGTTTTTGACATAGACAAAGACGATCCATTGACCTATAAGGAGGCAATGGAAGATCCTGAAAAGCAAAAATTGCAAGAGGCCATGAACTAAGAAATAGAATCGATGTATTCCAATTCTGTCTGGGAACATGTCGATGCACCTGAAGATGTCAAGCCCATTGGGTGTAAATTGATCTTCAAGAAGAAAAGAGGTGTAGATGGGAAAGTAGAGACTTTCAAAGAGAGGCTAGTAGCTAAAGGCTGCACAAGGAGAGATTGTGTTGATTATGAAGAGATATTTTCTCCTGTAGTCATGATAAAGTTCATACGCATCCTCTTATCCATAGCTGCGGCCTATCATTATGAGCAATGGCAGATGGACGTCAAGAAAACTTTCCTTAATAGCTAACTTGATGAGAGTTTCTATATGGTACAACTAGAAGGGTTCGTGAATGAAAGGGAAGATCATAAGATGTGTAAGTTGCTAAAATCCATTTATAGATTGAAGCAAGCATCTAGATCTTGGAACATCACCTTTGATGAGACAATTAAAATATATGGCTTCAATAGAATGTCGACGAAGCACATGTATATAAATATGTCAAAAGTAAAGTGGTTGTTTTGTTAGTTCTTTATGTGGATGACATTCTTCTCATTGGAAATGATGTAGAGACACTGTCAAACATGAAGAAATGGTTAGGTGAAAAGTTCCAAATGAAAGATTTAGGGGAAGCGAGCTATGTTCTGGGAATCCAAATTCCAAGGGATAAGAAGAACAAGCTCTTGGCACTTTCTCGAGAAAATTATATAGATAAAGTCCTAGAAAAGTTTCCAATGGAGAATTCTAAGAAAGACCAGTTACCAACTAGACATGGAATTACTCTTTCCAAAGAGTAATGTCCAATGACACCTCACAAAGAAGAGACATGAGAAAGTATTCCTATGCTTCAACAATTGGGAGTCTTATGTATGCTATATGTTATGTACTAGGCACAACATATGCTATGAAGTGGAAATTCTGGGTCGTTATCAATAAAATCCTAGTTTGGAACACTGTATTGCAGTAAAGAACATTCTCAAGTATTTAGGACAATGAAGGATTATATGCTTGTATATTCAGGGGTGAGTTAAACCCTACTGGATACATTGAAATTGATTTCCAATCAGACAAAGACAATCGTAAGTCGACGTCTGGGTCAGGGTTTACTCTTGGTGGAGGAGTTGTTGTCTGGAGAAGAAGTATTAAACAATCTAGTATTGCAGATTCAACCATGGAAGCCTAGTATATAGCGGCTTGTGAAGAGGCTAAGGAAGAAGTTTGGCATAGGAAGTTCTACACTGATTTGGAAGTAGTTCCAAATAGGGAGAAACCACTAATCTTATACTGTGACAACAGTAGAGCAGTAGCTAACTCTAAGGAACCTAGAAGCCACAAGAGAGGAAAGCACATAGAAAGGAAATACCATATGGTTAGACAGATTGTGCATCGAGGTGATTTGACTATTAAGAAGATAGCGTTGCAATGAAACATGGCAGACCCAATCACCAAGACACTTCCTGCAAAGTCGTTTATGGGTCATCTTCGCAATATGGGATTGGGAGAGATGCCTCACTTGCTTTGAGGGAAAGTGGGAGATTGTTAGGGTTTATGCCCAAAAGCATGTGAAAATACATTTTATTAATTTAAATAAAAGTACAATTTTATTATATTTTAATTTTATAATTACTTTTTGAATAATTTCTATAAATATCATAAAATTCCATATTCATTTATGAGAATATGATCTTGTATGTGTACGACAGAATTAAGATCATATATAAAGAATAAAATAATCATCAACATTTAAAGTACAAAATATTTAATTAATGGTTGCTAGTATTGTTTACTAAGCATGTGGGAAGCAAGTAATCTAGATTCATATTACTGATGTGGATAGCCATCTTCGTAAAGGTGTTGTATATACTAGTGAATATATATGACAGGGCCATCATGAATTAATTATCTTTATAAACTTACCATTTGCAATAAATATTTAATTCATATTATAATAGTTGATCATTTGTAGATCAATCTAAATTCTGAGTAACCATGAACTCATTTTTATGTTTATTGGATATTTGGATTCATTCGTTAAGGTCTCTTGATGTAATGAGGTTAGTGACTTTTATTTTGGAGATTCAATATTATGAATGGCTGGGAACATGATTCTACAATAATGGATTCCATGCTTTCCTAATGGTAATTATAATAGTGGTAATTAGAAGGGTAAAACGGTAATTTTGACCAGCTCTAATTAGCGAAGTAATAAATGGAGATAAAACTACAATTATTGATTACATTAATGTACTAGAAGAGAAAATTCTGTAAATGTAATTATTTTATTACTTAGAGTGTAATCCCTTATTTATAGTAGAGTAATAATGGAAATAATAAATAAGATTAATAAATAATTATAGGTCCATGGTCCCCAAGTCGCCTCTGTCCCACACTGTCATGGATAAGGATGTCACAAGAAAGATTAATAGAGAAAATGACTAAATTGGAAATTAATTAATTTTCTAGGGTAAAGAGTTAATTATGTGATAATTATGGACAATTGATTAATTGTGAATTAATTAACTAATTAGGTTTTATTTTAAAAACTTTATATTAGTTAAATTAAATATTAATCATGTTTGGATTAATATTTGGGAGAATTAGTTATTATTTTATCATAAGATAATAATTTAAAACTGATAATTTTTAAGATAAGGTTAATTTTGAATAAACTTATGTTTATTTTGGGAATAAACAAATGAAAAAATTAGGGATAACACATAAAATGGTTATAACTGAACAATTTTAATTTAATTTATTAAAGAATTTTAAAACAATTTTTATTATGTTTATAATCCTAAATGTAAGAGATTCTTTCAAGTTTTTTTATTTAGGTTTTCAGACTCTCTAAAAAATAAATGATAGAATTTTCTCTTAACCTGAAAAATTCTAGAAGTTTTCATAAGCCTTCTCTCTTCCCTAACCTCTCTATATCTCATGTGCTGAGAATATCTAGAGAGCCTACAAATTAACCAGTGAATCCTACGTGCCCAGACACATCCTTGTGTGTTAGAGGAACGACATGGAAGTCTAGGTGTGAGCTTTCACTTGGATGGGAAGATCGTTGATAGGCTCCAAGAGGTAATATCTATTTCTTGTATGTGTTAATTTAATGTACTTGTATATGTATGTTCCTAGATAGTATTAATATTTTTTGAAAACCCCCTCCCCTACATTCTACTACATATTTTGATATTTTTTATTTAATTCCAACACCATAATAGTTGTCTCTACCGAGAAGGTTGCTAACTAGCCAATCGCTATCTCTAAATCTAAAGTAGAGATATCAAACTTTAACTCCCATTGTTTAATTTCTTCTCAGTGGAGAAATATTTAGGGCTTTTATGATCAGTATAAATATCACAGTGGATACTGTACAAGTAGTGGCTCCAGATCATCAGTGCAAACACTACTACTGCTAACTCCAGATCATGCGTAGGGTAAATCTTCTCATAATTCTTCAATTTTCTGGAGGGATAGGCATATTTCTGAACCCTTCTCGTGACACATCACTGCAAATGTCATATCCATCTGTACAACTAGGGATAGTCAAGACTGGAGCAGTTGTAAGCCTTTTCTTAAGCTCTTGAATGCTTTGTTCGCACTTATTTGTCCATTCAAATTTAACATCCTTACGGGTAAGAGTGTGGTAATTTTTGAAAAGCCTTCCACAAATTTCCTATAATAACTTGCTAGCCATAGGAAACTTCAAACTTCTTGTGCGTTGTTCCGACGTCTCCAATGATCCATAACTTCAATTTTGGCCAAGTCTACTGAAATTTTCTCTCATGAAACTATGTGCCCGAGAAAACATACTTTCTTCTGCAAAAATTCACACTACAAGAACTTTGCATACAAATTTTTCTCCCGTATCCGTTGTAAAAGTAGTTGTATGTGTATCGAATGCTCTTCTTTATTTTCTGACTATATAAGGATGTTGTTTATGAATACGTTCACAAAATTATCAAAGTATTCAAAGAACACGCTATTCATTATGTCCATAGATGCTACAACGGTGTTAGTGAACCCAAAGGACATCACAATGAAATCATAATGGCCATAACGATTCTGGAAAGTTGTCTTCGAAATGTTCGATTTTTTCACCTTCAACTGTTGATAACCGGATCGTTGATCAATCTTAGAGAAAACCGACACACCTTGTAATTGATTGAATAAATCATCTATTTTGGGTGATGGGCATCATTTCTTGATTGTCACCCTATTCAGCTCCCAGTAATCTATGCACATTCTCACGGATCCATCCTTCTTTTTCACAAGCAGGACTGGAGCTGCTGACGAAGAATGGCTTGGTCTAATGAACTTATTGTTCAAATACTCTTGTAATTTCTCATGTAACTCCTTGAGTTTAGCTGGTACCATCTAGTACGATGCTTTTGAGACCATTTTAGTTCCTGGAATTAGATGTATTTTGAACGCTACTTCTTGATCTGGTGGTATCCTTGGAAGATATTTAGGATTCCATTTTTGGCTGAAATGTACATTTTTCATAAAAAAATTCATTTTTAGAGATCTTTCACACAAAAATAAAATTTGTTTACCTTTATATAACTTAATACAATAATTTAATGCCCAATATCAATTTTTTTTTTATAAATATGCTTCTCAAATAACGATTATCCAAGAATTTACCAGATTAAGGTTTCCATTTCAGTCCAGGACCGAAATCCTTGGTTTGTCACCAAACTACACATTTCACACTTTGGCTAACGTTAGCAACATGAATTTACTTCTGAACCATATATTATCATTCACTTAATATTCATATACAACTCACCCTATTGTTTGATACTAGTATGTGCCCAAAATGCGGGGCGTTACAATAGGGTTCTCATCAGGCTCTTACCAATGATATCATGGGCCACATAATTTAGTTGTGCAAATAAGAGCTAGATAAAATTAGAAAACGTAACTCGAGGACATGATGGACTCTGTGGGGATGCATGTGATGGTGAGTTTTCATCTTTGCTTTGTAAAGTTTTTGGTATACTCCATATTTAGCCAAATCTTCATCTGTATTTCCTTTCATAGGCATTCATGGCTTAAGTTTGAGCAGGGAACAAGATAAAAGCTTTAGTGGCCCAGCTGGAAAAAGAGAAGGCACACCTCGAGGGTAAATGGAAGCAATTTGAGGAGGAGAAAACCTAGTCTAATTGCAGATGTGCTGAGCTCGAGCTCAAAAATGGGAATTCTAAACTCTAGGGAGAACTTGAGTCTACTCGTGCTAACGAGAAGAGCATCAAGGAGTAGGCTCTCGAGCTAGTCAAGACTTAGGATGAGCTTCGGGTGAAGGTCAAGAACTAGAAAGCCACGTTGAATCTGTCGCTCCAGGAGATGTTTTATTAGTTCTAATGTTTCGACCAGGATGCCGACTTCTCTTTCCTGGATGCAAAGATGTGGGCCTACTACCTCACTAAATTCTAGGATCGCCTTACAAAGGATACTATGGAGACTGTTAAAAAATTAGGAGGCGCAGTTGACAGAGGGGAGGCCGAGGTGTCTTCACAAGGTCAGGTTGGAACTGAGGGCTAATGAGGAGAGATTTTTTTATGTGTTTGTTGTTTTTTTTGGTTAAGGATTTTAGTATCTCATGTAATCAAGCGTTGAAGGCTGAGATAATTTTCCATTGTGGGCTTGTTTAAGGAAAACATTCTCGTTTGGAATTTATTTTCTCAAATCTTTATATAATTTCTTTCTACCATTTTATATTTGTCTTTCTTTTTATATATACATGTGTGTAATTGTAGCAATCATTTTAGACAGAGGTATTTTCATAACCTTATGCATAATAGCTAATAATTTAGTACTCAGATCACGTACCTAGTAAGGTCCAGGATTTCAGTGGTTAATAGCTTACCTGTTATTATTCTGGCCTTATACTTGGTTATGCTTAGGATTTTAATGCTTCGATTATTCTTGTTAAGTTAGTTGTATTCAAAATTATTATGAAAACTTGGGCTTTATCAAGCTACCGAATTATTCATTTTTCAAAATCTAAGTAAAACATTATAATAGTAGGTGTTGACTATTATATTAGGATTTGGAGAAGCTTGAAGGTTTCAAGCTTCTATGGGGTACAGGCAGCTCTTGGCAGTGCTCTGAATACAAGAATTCAGGGATGCTTTACAATGGATTCCCAAGCCCTATTTATAGTGGCTAAGGGAAATTAATTCCCTTAACAGGGATTTATTACAAGACATTCCCAATTAATTTTGGTTTCAATGGTGGTTAACACATACGCGCAATAAAACTGGTGGTGGGCTCGTGCGTATCACACGGGGCCCATTTCTTAGGTTGCAGCCCAAAAACTTCTAGGGAGACACGCCTCTGACAGTGTTAGAGGGTTTCTGTACACAAGGCTTCCTTTTCCAATGTTTTGATCGCAATCTATGCCTTGATATCTGTGACTGTTGGATCATGCTCAAGTGCATACTGTGTAGGTGATCAATGGTCAGGGAGGAGTTGCTTCCTCCATAAGGTCTCGAGTATAAAACTCGAATTTTGCCTCCCATATTATCACTTTTAGCATTTAAAACTATTCCTGAAACTAGTTCTCTCCAATTTCCTGCATCCTTCCCCAATCGATGAACTCATGAGAGTCCCATTGCTGAGGCCTGGACTGCTGAAGAGAATCAAAAAAATTTTGGGTCAACGATGTGAAATACTTTCGAGTCCGAACACATCACAACACTAATCGAAGGTTCATTTCGAGTAAATCCTTCTTTCTCTCCCTTTTCTATTTGGGTTTTTTGGTTGAATGTAGTTCCATGCTTAGGTTGTCGTGGTTTTTGAAATTTAGCGGTCATTTTGACTTCTCAAATCTTTTTAGTTTAATTTTGGCATTAAAATTAGTCAAAATGGGCCATTTGGGTCTATTTGCATTTTTTCGCAGTTCTGGGCATTCAATTAGAATATGGAAATTTTCCAGATTCCAATGAAGTTCCTGAATTCCAGTGGTGTATTTTGGCACCTGATTCTTGGTTTCGAGGGCACCCACTCCTTTAGGCTCCCCTTTCTCCTTCGTTCTTCGAGAAATTGTGTTAGGGGCTCCCGCGTTTTGGCCTATCTTGCTTTTGGTGAAGATGTTAATTGTTTGTCTTTGTTTGTTTAAGAAGTCCAAGGAGTAACACCACCCCCACAACCAAGGCTTCTACTACTTCGACTGTGAGATTATAGAGATGGCCTGAGATGCAGAACAGATCTTGGAGGAGAAGAGGCTGCCAACCCTAGAGCAGAGCTGGGCACTAATGGTTAGAGGGGGACCTCTAGTGGTGGAGTGGCCAATTCTACGTGGTGCCTCGAAGGTGGAAGTAAACTTGGGTTCCATAAATGGTGAAACACCTTACGTGGTAGACGACTTCAGGGCAGAGTTTCTCCCTAGCAAGTTAAGGCATCGAGGGGCGTTGAACAAAATCCTCACTCAATACGGGGTCAACAGGGACATCCATGCACGCTTGCCTTGGGAGTCAGAAAGGGCTCACTAGAGTGTGAATCGCCTCGAGGCCTGAAGTGCTTCGCACCTCCAAGCAGTGGCAGCCTTGCCTCTACATCATTACTATGTCGACTTCATCAAATACGTCAACATAGCTCCCTTCTAGCTATCCTAGAAATGGTACCGGGTCCTCGCTGGATGTTACGTGTGGTACGAGAGGAAGAACTGGCACGTGCGTTCTCCGGCCTACAGTTTTTGAGCCTATCCTTGGAAGATGAGGTTCGATGGGTAATAAACCCTAATAAACTACAAATATCCGTGGTTGGTGTACAAGGCTCCCTGCCATAACGAGAGCCATGCGCGAGACTAGAAAGACCACTTCTTCTTCACAAGTGGTTTTACCAATTGGACCAACCCTACTCATCTCCTAGAATTTTCCAAGGTTGGTGGGTGTCTCAAACCCCATCTCTAATTTTGTTCTCCTACATTAATCATTCCCTACTTACAAATATTTTCTCGATAGGCCCCTTCTGGCACTCTCTATTTGTCGAGGCATATGACGACCAGCTCCAGAAGATGAAGAGTCTACCTGAAGAGGAGATGGAGCTCAGCTTTCTCATCATGAATGCTCACCTTCACTAGTTTGGCCTTATCCATAAGGGTCAACACTTAGGCTCCATGGACCTCTCTCCATTTCGAAACACAAAGGACGTGGACGGTCGCATGCCCTTGCACAACCAAACGTTGTGGGAAGAACATGTCGAGAACATTCTTGCCATCCAATTTGCTACAAAGGCTCAGGAGAACTAGGAGCTTGTGGAGGAGCTCCAGGCAGGGGTGGAGTCCTCGTCACGTGGTCAAGGTAAATCCCCCATTATTTTGTATCATGCTAGGCATGTAGGAGAAGCGGTAAACCCTAAGCATGTGTGGGCCTCGCCTTCGCTCCACTAGAGCAGACAGATCTCAGGCCATCAGGGGAAAGCGGAAGAGTTCAAAGACTGCCAAGATTTAATGGACACTTACCCCGCCACCCGAAGGGAAGGCTACACCCTTTGGGTTTTGTACCTTTGGACGAGGTGACGTATATGCACACGAGGTGTTTCTGCCAACTCAAGATGAACACAACTCAGGAGATGGGTAGACTCGTGAGAGAATTTTCCTAAGCCGTCCTACATCCATATGAGCCATCTACTGGTGGGCCTCTCGTGAAACTCACATGCTTTGGACTATAGCTTTCCTTTTCATGCATTTTACTCGCTTTTATTGTGCTTTCGGTTACATTTGTTATTTTTCTTTGTAGGTCACATGGGTTTGGCCGGCTCCATTCAGACCAAACGCCCGAGGGTTACGGGCCATTCTCAAATCCAAGTCCCAACTGCTTCGCCCAAGCGAAGCTCCATGCCAAGCTCTGATGGATTCTCCCGCAACTCCGATGGTCCCAAGATCTTCGACTACCGTTCCCCCAGCTACTCCCCTGAGGCTAGTGGAAACAGGGGAAGTCATCGTCCTTTGTGAATGATCTCCAATCCTTGAGGACGGGACTTCAGGCATGAGAAAGAACCTCCAATCCCATGATGCATCTGGCTCTCCTCCAGCTAGGACGCCTCGGCTTGTAATCTTCCCTGAGCATTGCGAAGGGGAAGAACTCGAGAGGCACATGAAGATCGTGTAGTACTTCAACCACCACCTAGAAGAAAGAGATGAAGAGTTCAAAGCCTTAGAAGAGTACCTTCGTGAGGATAGGCCTCAGAGCGTGTCCCCAGTGCCACCTCCCAGCTGTGAGGATTTGGAGTCTCTATTTACTGGGAGGCTTGGAAGTAGGATAGCTCCACTAGCCATAGAGCTTCTACAGGGATTGAGTGGATCCCTTTGCGACATGCCTTCTTGTAGCTACGCAGGTAAGTCTTAGACTAATTCAGATTTGCAGCTAAGTATTGCATTCTTGAATACTAACTCAACTTTCTTGTGCAAGCTTATGTCTTGTGCCAACAGCTTAGGGACATCATGACCATGGTGTCCTTTATTTTGAATGAACTTAGGCAATCAACCTTCTCCATTGAGGAGCACTCCAAGCCCCAGAAGGCTTTCGAGGATGAGAAGACTCGCTCCTTCAAACTGGAGACCTGTTTGGTGATGGGGCAATCTAAACTTCAATCCCTCGAAGGCATTTCCACAAAATTATTGGAGGAAGTTACTGGGCATTCCTAGGTCGTGGAGTAGGCCATGCTCAAGGCCATGGGTGACACCAAGGCAGAATGAGAAAAGGCTTAAACTGCCGCGAGGAGGCCTCACGACTTGATGAGGATGCCACCAGGGTCTGAGAGAAGCCACAAAGGCGGCTTCAAGGGCACAAGCAACTGCTGCTGAATCAGAGGGCTTGAAGAACCAAGTCCAAGAGTTGACTAACCAGGTCTCTGCCCTCAACAAGGAGGTCAACCAACTAGTGGAGGACACCCTCTATGTTGCATGGAAATAAAAAGAGATGGACTTGGCCTTCACTGATGACCCAAACAAAAGGATGTTATTTGAGGAGAGCCTCAGGGCAGATGACACTGCTATCACGCAGGCTCATGTGGCAGCAAAATCATTTCAGGCTCCCGAGACTGATCCTGTGATCGACATCATCATGGAGGTTCCTCCAAGTGAGATCAAATTCCTTTTTGATAGGCTTGTGTGCCACTTCTTTTACTGGGGTATAAATAATTTAAGGCTCGAGGCCATGAGCACAATTGTATACAATATTAGTTTTCACTATTTACTTGCCTTGTTCGTCTTATCACTTAACCACATTCACCATCATTTAGTAATTTTTCCAATTTGTCTTAAAATTTGCAAGGTTTTATTTTTAACTCTCAACGTAATCTGTTGTCACGAGAATGTTTTATTTAACCAAATTTATCCACCATATGTGGGCCTCAGTCGAGAGACTTAGGTCTTAGTGTTCCTAGTTGGTATAACTAGGAACTTGTGCTCGTCCTGACGACTCGATTCTTATCGATCCACCTAGTTATTTGTCCCCTTAAGCACTTAGTGTTCATTCATGGGCTTGTGGTCCTTGGAAGTAACTTTAGTACGTTGTCAAGTGCGAGAGCTGGACGTGTCCTTATGTCCCCGAGCTCTAAAAAACTCTAGGGTCTAAAGGGTAAATTAACTTAGGGTTGAAGAGCTCAATGTTACTCCATGGGCACACAATCCCTGGGAGGTTACATGTTTCTTGGTTTTTACTCATTTTAGGAAATCGGGTATTTGCTACCCATCCTCGGGCTCTAAGTCCTCAGGACATGGATCGAGTTCTCCACCCCTCTATGTTATTGGGGTTTTTATAATACAAGGTTTATCTTAGTTTCGTAGGTTAACCCATTCCCGCATGTTTCGACACTAGGCTTACTCCGCTCACGATCAGCTTAGTTTCCCAATTCTCGCTCTGTATTATTCCATGGGCGCACAATCCTCAAGAGGTTACACTATAATTTATGTTTTTGCCCCTGAGTATGGGTGACTCAAGGTTCTATTCACCTTTTGGAAGTCGGGAACTTGTTATTTCACGTTGTACGCATAGTCCTTTAGAGATAACTAAGGTCCTCCGCCCGTTGGCTACTTAAATTTTAGTTCGTTCTCATAAGCTTTGACACTAGGCCTACTTCGCTCATGACAACCTTAGTTTCATAGGTCGTGCACCATGAGCGGTTATCCAGCAAGGTGCCCCAGCTATGCCCCCCAAGTGATCAGAGACTAGTCTGCGTTCACTTGTCTAGGCAAGTGAACTGGTGCTCTCGGGAAGTAAAATATTTTCTTGACGCGGTTTTTTCGCCAATAGGGATTAAGAAATACGATTAGAGAGATTAATCTTGATCATAAACCATAAATATGAACACCAAATTTTTACGTGGTTCATTTGTTAAAATCCACCTAGCCTACGAGTCACTCATATTCTTCTTTTGAACTCTTGAGGAACTTGTTTATGACAATTTCAACAGAGTTTTGGCATACAAGATGTCGGTCCCTTTTTACGGACAATTCCCCTTATATATATATGGAATTATGATAGAAAATATTGGGTAACCATACTGTAAATGATAACATATAGGATTGAGTAACTTGCCAAATAAATGGATACGTAAGTACCCTAATTAAACATATTGCCCTTTACATCAATCAATAGATGTATATAATGATTGTGTGAATTTATTGCCTATATTACGGATCCGAGTCCGTAGGGATTCTTCCATGTGCATCTTTCAACCTCCTCGAGCTAGATGCCACTCTTTAACTATATATAACTGGAGTAGGACTGATTGACTTAGATAATAGTCATGCTTAATGAAGGCAATCTGGACATTGGACATTGGATACTTTGATCTATGTCATCCGCTTTTCAAACGATCAAAAGGATCCTGGGTTGTCCCGGACTCAGTGACACAACCTCGGGCTATTCATCTAGAGCTAATGAAACATCTTCAAAGTCATGGATCATTTACTTATTACGTGCTAGTTGTAGCCCGCACAAGAAAGTTGAGTTTGTATGTTTAGGGTTCAACATTTGCACCCCAAGTCCTTGCTCATTCATGACATCACTTCTGACAAGCAATGTAGGGGCTTTTTGGCTTCTGCCATGAGAAAATATACCCACCCACTCACTCAAGTACGGGACACGTGCTACATTTTATAGCCGTCTGTTTGGGTTTCGAGTACATTGACAACTATCTTGTCAACCTTTTGTTGTCGTTTGCTTTATTTAATTCTAATCCTCGGATCTCTACCCACTTTATTCTTGTGGCTCACATTTGTCCCCAAATATGACGTATAAATAGGAGAACAAGGCTTGTCGCTCACCACCTTTGCTTTTGAATTTTCCTTTCTTACTTATCTCCAAAAATTCTTAGAAAACCTTTAAAGTTTCTTCTCTCTCATAAATTCCTCCAATGGTTACCTCCCAATATATTCAATATTCACCATCCTTCGTCCTTTTTCATCCTTGATAAAGAACCAACCTATAAGTATGTATTCACTTTACTTTAAATTTCTTTTTCAATCATTTTGTTTTCAAGGTTATGAAATTCTCTAGTGTGTTTTTCCTTATTTTGGTTCTGTATGGGTTCAGTTTGGGTTATACTAGGCAAAAATAATTATGACTATAAACGATTAAATTAAGTGTATAAAATAGGTAATTTTCTGGGTTTAGAAGTTAAATGTACAAGTCTTTTGGTTTGGAAGGTGAAGGGTTAGCTCAAATCCAGGTAGCTTAAGGGAGACGATATTTATAACGACCCAAAATTACTAATAAGACTTAAGGGCCTTGATTAGTGTGCCAGGAGGGCATAACTGGATTATGTGTGATTTAAATGATTAAATGCATGATTATGTGATAAGCATGTTTATATGATTATTTGGATATATGAGATGCATAGATATGTGTATTAGTATGCATGTAGGCCCTGATTAGATTAAACAGGCATATTCGTAATTTTGGCCCGTTGAGGGCATAAATGTAAATATTTGTGATAAATTGTTGAGACCACATTATTATGTGGATATATTTGTAGCTTGTGACTTGAGGCGATCCTAGTGAGCAGTTTATACCCGGCTCGGGGGAACCTGGGGTATTTTTTTTGGGAATTCGAGAAATATATTGGAGACTATTTGATATTGAGGGAAATAATTGGTGATTAGCTAGGTGTTGAGGTTAAGTGATAATTATTAGGGACACTCGAGGAATTAGTGGGAACTGGGAACAAATTACTAAAATGCCCTTAGAATGTTTTAAGGCTTAGGTTCTAATGGGAGAGCAAAATTGTAACGCTCTACTTCCTTAGAGCCGTTACTAAATGCGTTTAAAATGTGCTTTTAACTCGTTAATCGAGGTTTTAAGACAAAAAGTGTAAACAAACCATAAACAGAGTCATAAACTTTGATAAAATAATTCCACTTACTGAAAATCATAAAGCGTTAAACATTTGGGATCCCAAAAACTGTTTAAAAATATTTATAACTCAAAAATATAACTAAAGTCGGCTAAACGAAAAAATCTGGGTTTAGTACTATCATCTCTCAAAATACCCCTAGCCGTGGCAGCCAGGTAGGCCAAACATGTATGCACCGCTTCATGCTCTCCGTACTCATGGTTGGTCGACTTTCCCCTTGCCCTTACCTGCACCACAGAGCACCCGTGAGCCGAAGCCCAGCAAGAAAACCCTCATAAGCAGATAACATATGCATATCAAACACTTAGCATATAAATAAGCCATCATTAGGCTAACCACATACGGCCATGCCGTCCCAGGCGTTTTACTAGGCCCTGGGTTCGCGGTCCACACCGTGAGGATATCCCAAGTATCCTATAGAGTCTTGCCCTGGCAACTTGCACTCCGCGTGCTAAACGCTGCTCCCGGCCCCTTGCCGTTCTCGGCCTTGCTGATCTCGGCCTTCGTCGTTCCCGGCCTTCGCCGTTCTCGGCCCTCACCATTCCCGACTCTTGCCATTCATTCACATATATGCACACATAGCATAATTAAGCATATACTTAAACATGAATAAACTCAATTAAAGGGCTACACCCTGCATCATATAAGGTTGTGCCCTGCAACACAAGCTCTACGGGTACAACCGTTTTCTTACCTGTGTCCCGAGCTTTCCAAGCACCGATGTCCCGAGCACAGTCCCCTATTCCGAGCCTCGCAGAAACCCTAGTCACAACGCACAAACATTATCCATCCATAAAGTTCTAATCCCTTAAATAAATTTGGGTCATAACTCTAGTCTCTAGGACCTTGAATTCCATCAATCCGGGTGATAAAATCTATCCCAAGCCTTAACCTTTGAATTCCCATGCCTAAAACCTCTTAATAGCCCAAAAAGTCACTAAGAGTCGCGGCCCCATGAGGACATGCCGCAGCCTGCCCCCAACCAGAGAGCAACCCCAAAATAGGGAAGACGTGCCGCGACTCAAGCAAGGGCATGCCGCGGCCCGCCCTCCTTCCTCGCCACCAAAATGCTTTAGAGGGCCGCGACTTAGCAAGAACAATGCCATGGCCTAACCCTTCAAACCCAAAAAAATCCTCCATTTTTGCCACGAAAACCCATCCAATTAACCCCAAGGTCAACCCAACAACTCAAGCTAATCATCACAGAAGTTATACCATGAACTCAGCAACAAAACCTAACAATAATTCTAGCTCAAAACCTCATCAAACTCATAGATGATTCCTCACCCAACACACATGCAATACTCTAAAATATCAATAGAAAACCAGCTGCAATTCAACACAACTTAACACATTTAAAAGCTTACCTTGAGCTGAGTTGAGTCTCTGAATTAGGTCCTTATTCTTCAAGCTTCTAGCTCCGAAGATTTCCCAGCCCAATTCCTTAGAATTGATTAGTTTCCACCAAAATTTCCCTTGGTATGACTTAGAGAAAATAAAGAGAGAGAAGAGAGGATGCTTGGGTCGGTTTAGTGAATTCTGAATGTTTCTTCTATTTTGTTTTATTTAACTTAGTCTCTAAGGTTACCTCAAGGCTCGGAGTACCAAAAACGTCCCCGAGGGCAAAATGGTATATTTCCCCAATATTCCCCCTAAACATTCTAGCCTCAAATATATCTCCAAATATTTAATTCCATAACCCGATAACCCCATAAAATGTCTAATACCCGAAATAACCCTCGACTCGCCCCGAGTCGGATTTTCGACCCCGTTGTGACTTTCTGGTTAACAGCTCCCTAGGATTGTCTCAGATCGTACAACACAGATATATCGCAAATATATCACAATTAATACAGTGATCAAATTTATGCCCTCAACGGGCTAAAATTACAAACATGCCCCTAATAACCAAACGAGGCCCACATTCATATTTAATTCACTTAAACATGCATTTCTAATCACATACTCACACAAATTCACACATTATAACAATAAATCACTTATTGCCCTCCAGGCACGCTAATCAAGGCCCTAAGTCTTATTAGCAAATTTGGGTCATTACAAAAATGGTCCTTTAGGTGGCTAAAAGAAGATAAGTGATATTATGCCTTTATAGACTTAGTGGAATTTTTAGAAAGTAGTAGAGGATGAAGGAAGGAAATGGAAGAAAGAAAGAAGAAAAACAGAGACTCTTTTTCCCTCTCCCTATCGATCACATATTCTCTCACCCTCCTTCAATATATTTGAGGCTGTAACTCAGAGGAAGCTTAGGATAGAGCTTGGGGCAAGGGACCTTGGTGAAGCTAGAAGGTTTAGCAGGAATTAGTTACTCAATTGAGGTAAGGTTTAAAAGTTTTGATGAGTTTTTTTAGCTGTGTTAAAGTTGATTTCTGAACTTGGGTTTTGGATGGAAGTTAAGGGAATTAAGCTTTGGGAACTGAGGAGTTAAAGGCTGGAAAGGCTTGCAGGACAACCTAGGGTCGAATTCCCCATCAAAGGTAAGGAATTCTGAGCTTGATCATCTGAGTTGCTGGGTTATTTGTTGTTTTTCTGATGAGTTCTTGAGTTTTGAGTTCAATTCTTGTATTCTTTGTTTGATGGTGAATGTGGCTAAATTTGAGGTTGTTGTGCCATGTGGGATGAGATGTAGTGAATGGTAGGCTTGTACTGAAGTGTATTTAAGGTTTGGAATGGTTTTAGGGAGTTTTGGCTCGGGGAAACTCAATGTGCTGAAGGTGTTGTCTGTAGCGCTAGCAGTAGAGCACTACAGCGCTAAGTCAAGGTTTTCTAGGGGATTTTTCCTCTGCTTGTAGTGCTGTAGTGCCCACCTTGTGGCGCTGTAGTGCTACCCTACCTTCAGAAGTGGATTTTTGGGTATTTTCTTAGGGTTTTTGCCCAGGGTCTTGGGGTTTGATTCCACCACCCCGTTTAGTGGAATTTGGGCTACCCGAGGGCTCGGGATTGGTCCCGAGGTTAGGTTACAAACTTGAAGTTTAGTGATGGTTCTAATTTATGGTTGTGACTAGGTGTACGCTAGGGCTCGGACGGGATCATGGTTGAAGGTCGATTTCACTAATCAAAGCTATTGAAATCAAAGTTAAGAAACTGCACCCGGTTATGTGAACATGTCGGGACTAAGAGTTCTCTATAATTGTATGTGATGTCATGAGTTGGTATTATGCCATGGGGACATGTGATAAATGGCATAAGAATGCCGAAAGAAATATTTGCGCACAAGGCGTGGGTTGGCCACTGGTAGCTGAGGTTAAGTACATAATCACTGAGCTCGGCCTAAACGAGCCGGAGTCAGTGGGATAATCAGAGGGTGTGGCCTAAGGGCGCCGACCGTGGATTTCGGTGTGATATGTTTAATGTTGTTTAAATTGATGGTTGTGGCGAGTTTGTTATCTGAATAACTGATTATTGGCTTATAGATTGATATCACTGTTTATATGAGCAACATGACCTGTTTGTATCTGATTGATAATTCATGAAATATCTGACTGTTGTTTACCATTTATACTCTGTATTGTGGTTTTCTTGCTAGGCCTTTGCTCACGAGTGCTACGTGGTGAAGGTGAAGGCAAGGGCAAGGTGGACCAGTCCTGTGTTGGAGAGCTTTGAGGCTGAATGTACATAGTCAGCTGATCAGCCACCACGACCGAGGAGACGTACAGGACAGGAGAAGCCTAAATGTCTGTCTTGCCCTTAGAGTGGCCAGTATTTGTTTACAACCTAGAATTTTTGTAAACTGTATTTTAAACTCTATTTCTTTTGGAATCCCATGTACAAAATGTTTAATTAAATAAAATGATTCTTTTGTGACCAAAATGTTTTAACCCTAGTTCAATTAAAGTTGCAGTAACACGTTTCTAACTAAATGACTTGATTAGCAAGTCCTGCACCTTTATAAACACACAGTGTAATGGTCTTGGCTACCCAGGGCATTATAATATTAGGGTGGTTTTGCATTAAACTGCTTTTCGAAACCATCGTGTCTTACACACGAATCCTGAAGTTTCAGCACCTCTCGAGATTAGGGCACGTGAATTAGGGATGCGCGTGGGACCACGCGTTAGGGTATGACTTAACACATTATTTAGAACTAGGTTACATCCCTAGGTCGCTTCTAATGAGTCATTTTGTAATCAGGCCAACTAAAACAATAGTCATGGCCTCGCAAAAGAAAAATACCGTGCAGGCTCCTCTTCTCGAGGAAAGGATAAGCAGGTTGCTCTCGAGACCCCATTCCCCACTTTGGTCCAGTGGTGGAGAAGGAGATCGAGGTAGGACCTAACAGTTTCTTCGAGGCCGGAGGCCGTAGTCACGAGATCGAGATGAATCCCAACTTTTATGCTAGACCTCTATTGGAAGGTGAGCGGAGCTGTACCCCATTAGAGGATGACTTCAGGGCCTGGAGTGATGAACACCAGAAGGCAGGTTCCTTTCTCCCACTGGATAAGTACTTTGCAGACTTCCTAAACTATGTGAAGCTTGACCCATTCAAGCTCCTGCAAAATTCCTATTACCTCTTCGCAGTATAAAGTATGTATTCCTCAAGAATGAGTCGGAGTTCCACATTCCAAAGGATATTTTATATTTTTTCTATCTGAAGGCCAATCCAGACGTTAAAACCCGAGGTGATGGTTTCTACAACCTTACCAGGTTTCCCAAATCCACTAGCATCATCAACCTTCCCAGCCATCTGAATGACTATAAATACTAGTTCTATATGTCAAACGGATTCCGGAATTGTGATTAAAGTTACTTTAACTGACCTTGTTAGTACCTTTGCTTTTATACTCCATCTGAATTCTTTTGTTTTGCTATGTTTTACTTATTATGATCGATTTGTTATCTTATGCAACTATTTATAAGCGAAAAGTGCCGTCTAAGACCCTTGGGGGTCAATACAATACTCTGACCAATGCTCTAGCCGAGGAGAAGGAGTTCAGGGTGGTGGTGAATGATGCCAACATGGTGGCCTGTAAGTTGATTAGCGAAGATCAGGGCATCATGCCGTGAGGATTTCCCAAGGGGCTACCTCCAGTTATTGAGGAGGTGGAGGAAGAGGAGGAGGTCACACCATTGGTGCATAAGAGAAAGTTCACTGAAGGTGGGCAGGATTCCAACCAAGGTCATGCTGAATCAGGGGCAACGACCGGCACCTCCAGCCAAGCTTACGAAGATAGGCAAATAAACCAAGCTGATGCCAGTTTTACACTAACTCGATTCAATCTGAGGCAACTTGTGAGTACACATCCTGAATACCCGGAACTTGATGTAACCTTATATTAGTTCTTTGACCAATTTGTTGTTCTCCATGATTTTTCCTACCCTAAATATACCGTAGTGGTAGATAACACTTTACATTTCAAGTCCACCATTTTTGAAAAGTATGGTACAAACCTCCTGTCATGGTTCCTTTACCCCTGGTATTAGGAAGGTCGAATATGAGCCTAATCCTGATGAGGATCCAAAACCTAGTTGGTTTTGTGTAGTAGTAATGGTAGAATCTCCCCCTCCCTCAATAATCCAAGAGTTAGAGGTTATGTCTAGACCAAGCCATAATCTAGATCTAATTGTAGTAGTTTCCTCCTCTAGTTTGGAGGGTAGGGTTCTTATTTTGTTGCTCATTTTAGCTTACATAGTTAGAATTATAAAACTATGTTCTAACTTTTCTATTCATCCTTACAGGAGATATGAGTCTAAAGGACATCTTAAGCACCAGCCCCAACATCAAGAAGCCGAGGATTTTGAAGAAAACTACGTCTGGAACTGGAGTTGCTGCTAATTCACTAGCCAAGACCAAGGGCACCAATTCCACCAAGAATTAGCTCCAACCCTCCGTGGTTACGACCCAATAGAGCCCCTCCCCAACTACCATGATCCCAGGTCTTCCCATCGAGGTGGGGAAACATCTAGAACCCCTATGCGGTTCACTATAGGAGATCATGAGCCATGTGATGAAGGTGCCAACCTGGTCAGCACCAAAGAGCTGCAGGCTATAGAGGCCGAACCCTTAGCGGTTGTCCTCGACTCTACATTGGAGATGACTCTGATCGTAACTCTTATCTTGATCTTCCTTCTTTTAGTTCCATGTTCTCACAAACTGACCTCTCATTAATCTTTGCTCCTAGTCTTCCATGGACCAAATCTATGGTAGTGCTCAGATTCGAACTGAGGTGGAAACCTCCTAGAACAACGAAAGAATTGTTAAGGCGCTAGCTTCTAAGGTGATCTAGAGCCATGATAAGATTTTGAAGGAGGTTGAGGACCTTAAGCTGAAGATTTCAGAGGTCGAGGAGAAGTCCATGTCCAAGGCCAAGGAGGATGTTGTCCAAATCAAAGAGCTTAAGCTTTAGATGAAGGGCCATGAGGCCTAGATTGAGAGCTCCTTGGAGGAGATGTTCTATCAATTTTGGGCATGCAATCAGGACAAGGATTTCTCATTGCACTACCTCACCAAGTTTCAGGATCAGTTGGCAAAGGACCCCGCAGAGATAGTGGAGATGGCTACTAGTGCCAGAGGTGATGGAGGAGAGGAAGAGGTGTCGTCCCAGGAGCAAACGACTAGAGTTCAGGAATGAGAGAACTTCCGTATGTTTTTTATTTTTTATTGTTAAGAGTATTGCAAACCCTTGTAAGGAGGGCTTTTAAGCCGAGATATTTTACACGTATTTTCCTTATTTATGTTGATTTTTTTTTTTATATATTTGATCAATCTTTCTACTCCCCCTTTCTATTGTAGGGAGTGTTATTTAGATTGAGACATGTGCTTGATAACTTGATTAGTTAATTTCTAGTCATTGACCTGGTTATATCTATGTGTTTTGATCACCTATTTGTGCATACCTATTAGGATTATGGCCTCAGACCTAATTTGGCTCTAGGAATGTTGTGCCTAGTTAAATTCTAGGTTTTTTTTTTGTTGTTTTTCCTTTGAATTTTCATAACTTAGTTCGTATTCAAAATTGCTTTGAATACTCGAGCTTTAGAAAGTCTTAGACTTTCCAAATTTCTAACTTCTAATTTGCAAAAATTTATCTCAAGCTTGTAGAATATTTCAAAGACAATCGAGGGTTATATGCCCCCAAGCGATC
The DNA here is from genome assembly GCF_963169125.1 of Humulus lupulus. NCBI lineage: Eukaryota > Viridiplantae > Streptophyta > Magnoliopsida > Rosales > Cannabaceae > Humulus > Humulus lupulus. The sequence goes on from NC_084802.1 coordinate 103,745,015, forward strand.
AAAATTTATAAATATTGTAGATCTCTTTTACATAATCAACACGTGCTAAATAACAAGCATAAATTTGAAAATCCTAGCACTGTGTTTAAATTACAAAACAACCTTATATTATTCAAATTTAAACAATAGAAAACATGGCTTTTATATTTAAGCCATACAAAAGATGAATTACATAGAGTCTACAACAAATTTCCTAACACTTGTAATACTTCTTAAGATGCAAGGTGCTCCATGTTCGTGGAACCATATCTCTATTTAACCGAGATAGTTTGAAGGTTCCTTCCTGTATGATCTCTACGATCTGATAGAGTCCTTTCCAGTTTGGTCCCAATACACCGTCTCCTAGTTCGAGTCTCCGCTCTTTGACCTTTGATTTGAAGTAGTGCGCCACCCTGTGCTAGTAATGGGGGAATTGTAGCTGAGATTCTTCTCATTACTCTTCAATTAAATCCAGGGATGCATTAAGGATGTCATGATTCTTATCCTGGTCAAAGGTCTTTTTCCTGTGCGATGTTACTAAAGCCTCACCTGGGAGCATATCTTCACCTTGTGGAAATGCGATGGGAAGTTCTGTAGGCCCACAGTACTTGTGGGAAATGCTTGGGTCATAGCCCTTTAGCATCCTCTAGTCATTTCTTTAGATTCACCTTGAGGGTTTTATTTTCTGCCTCGATCTGCCCATTGTCCCGGGGCTATGCCATTGAAGAGAAGCTCATAATTATGTCATATTTTTCATAGAAAGTTGTGAACAGGTCACTGTCAAATTCAGTCTCATTTTCCAACACAATCTTCTTTTGGAATCCAAATCAACACATTATGTTCTTTACCACAAATTTCACTATTCTCTTCGAGGTTATTGTTGCCAGTGGTTCGGCCTTGATTGTGACAACCGCGTAGCGAACTCCTCCCATTCCAGCTGACAACAATCTAATTATGTCAATCCCCCATATAGCGAATGGCCAGGGCGAGGATATCATGGTTAACTCCATGGGTGTAGCTCGGGTGATGGTGGCAAAATATTGGCATTTTTCATACTTGAGGACATATGAGGCTAAGTCTTTATTCAATGTGGGCCAAAAATAGCCCTTGCTTAGCACCTTTAGGGCGAAGCTTTGCCCCCAAGCGTGGACTCCTTAGCACCTTTAATTTTTGCTTGATAAGCTTTCATTTTGATTCATGGAGCATGATATTCCCCCAATACTTGATTCACCACTAGCTGAGATTCACTGAACACATGGAATTGCCTTTGCTTTCAACTCTTTTGCTACCCATACTTCGACCAACAAAGCCTTATACTCCGCTTCATTATTGAATGCATCAAAATCGAATCTCAGAGTTGAATGGAAGCAATGTCCTTTAGGTGTAATTAAGATTATTCCAGCTCCAGGTCTGTTCTCGTTGGATGAGCCATCAATGAAGACTTTCCACAATTCTTGTACTGGTTCTCTCATAGGCTTTTCCTGGAACCCAATACATTTAGCTACAAAGTTAGTGACCACCTTGCCCTTTATTGTTGCCCGTGGCTTGTATAATATTTCTAACTCACTAAGTATGATGACCTAGTTTAACAAACATCCTGATGCTTCAAGCTTTATATTACCTCCCTTAAAGGTTGATCGATTAAGACATGTATGTTGTCGGGACTGAAAATATGGTTTGAGCTTCCTCGATCGCAAGATTAAGTATAACGCAAGATTATCAATTAAAGGATATCTAGATTCAACTCCCAAAATCCTCTTACATGTGTAGTATACTCGTTTTTATGCTCGATTTTCTTCTCGAACCAACACAGTGCTAATTGCGTTCTCCGTTACTGCTAAGCATAAGTATAGACATTCATTTGCAACCAGTTTTGATAAGACGAGAGATTCTGCTAAATGTGCCTACAGAACCTGAAATGCATGTTTGCATACTTTTGTCCATTTAAATCGAATGCACATGGACACAAACTGATTTAAGGTAGTGACTTTCTCATTTAATCTATGGACTTCTTTATGCAACTTGGGTGACGACATTTCTCACAACGATCTAATTTTTTTAGGGTTTTTCTCGATCCCCCTCGAGTTTACTATAAAACCCAAAAAATTTCCCAACGAGACTCCCAAGGTGCACTTTCGTACACTTCATATGATAATTCCTCAATACGTCAAAACAATCTTCCATATCGAATACATGGTTATTGACAATTTTTGACTTGATAAGCATGTCTTCAACGTACAATTCCTTGTTTTTCCCAACATTCCTCCCGAGCCAACTCATCCAAATCATCACCAAAGTACGCCCATGTCCCAATTCAGCCTATAACCCCAAATAAATAGTATAGAAACCCATAAACAATAGAAACACACTCAAACACTTAATCAAACTCAAGAATCACCTAGTGGTTCAAAATTCACAAAAACTTAAACAACACTTCACAAAGTTTAAACCACCCTTCAGAAAACTTAAACCACACTAGCAAATAAACTTCAAAGATGCATGGAACTCTTACCTCAAGTAGAAATTTGATCCTGAGCTGCTTTCCCAATAAAATTCCAAGCTCAAATCCACTAATCCCAAGCTGAACCTTGTCAAAATTCATCCCAAAAATCCACAAAGCAAAACACAATTCTAACTCACTAATTGAACACTTCCAGCAGAAATTCATAAAAGATTTGAGTTAAAGACTTACCCTTGATCCTAACTAAGTCCTTGAGCTCCTGAGTTTCTGCCTTATGACCCTCCAAAACTCAAACACCTTATGTAGAGTCCCAGAACTTTACTTAGCAAGTTAGATAGTAGTAGTAGCAATAATAGCTTGTAATAGTTGTAGTATATTTATGATTGTGGATTTTGGTTCAAACCGGGACTTAGTTGGACATTCGTAGTAACACTTGTAGATTTTATAAGTTTGACCTATAGTTTAAGAATATTAATTATAACCTACGGTTTGATTAATATGACTGATTATGAAGGTGATAATTATTATACTATGAGGTTTAGATAGACCCAATAAGATATTAACACTTGTCATGTGTGTGTTTAATAAATTAAGAATTTTTGAGGAATAAGTTTATTAAGAGTAATATTTGAACATCCTAGGGTCAGCCAGCAACTTTGAAATCGTTAAAGGACTTAGTAAAGGCTATTTACTCAATTCAAATTAGGTTGAAAAAGTGTAATTACGTGTATAATATTTCAGCGTATGTCGATATATCGCAACTCTAGGGGGTGATATATCGCCATACGGGAATACGAAAAACACGTAGCTTCGCAGGACCACCTCGACGAGCCACAAGAGCATTAGTATAGGCGATATATCGCCTAGCATGGGCGATATATCGGCTGTGGTGCATGGCTTTCAAACAATTTTGAAACCGAGCTCATTTAAATCCTTAACCTCTTGATAAGTCCAGGATCTTTCTGATCGAGTCTTCAGCCTCTGCTGAACGATTATTCAAATGTTTTTCAATTAAAAAGCTATTAGTTTATTCAAGCTAAATAAAGATCTTTTCATTCTTGAACTCTACAAATAGGACCTTGTACCCAGCCATTTCTTCATACATCAAGCTAAGTTCAGAGCCTACAAGCTGCTAGGATTACTTTAGAGTGTTAAACACTTGGGTTGAGGTTATAAGCTTATCAAACACTGGGGAAGTAAGGTTCACAGTATATTTCAGTTTCGAGGTGTAGTTCGGTTATAGAAGCATTCAAGGTATTCCTTATTCTAGTTCCTTTCTGTATTGATTCTTATTGTATTTCTACTCAAATCCTAACTCGTATTCTCTATTCTTGGTTAGGCATCTAAGATCTAGAACGAAAGATTCTTGTTGGTAATTATCCTTTTGATGGTGTAGTTAGTTCTTTTCATCTCTTCTCCTTAGTATACTTTCCTCTCTGTTATGGTTTTTAGGAGTGTTCCAATGTCCCGATCTTGTTCTCATAACCCGGTATTTTGGTAAGGAAAATAGCGTAGATTTGTATGCTTTTATGTTATTGATATATGTTTATGTTATAAGTATGGTATGTTTCTAGTAAATGAATTGTTTAGATAACAAACACATAATTTGTTTAGATAACAAATATATATAACTTATTTAGATAACAAGTCCCAATAGTAGATTCCTTGGACATATGATTGTTTAGATAACAGCCCCATAAATTTATATGACTTGTTTAGATAACTAGCCCCATAAATTTATGGGCATATGATGGCTTAGCTAGCAAGTCCCAAGAAGTATGATGGCCATTATAATAGATGTTGTATTTATATAGTTATATGATTATAGTTTAGAGTTTATAGTTTAGAGTTTATAGTTTAGAGTTTATAGTTTATGTATATATACATGTTTCATGCTTGTAGTAGATTTTCCTTGTTGGGCATTAGGCTCACTCCTTTATGTTTTTTATGTGTAGGAAAATAGTTATGGCGGCGGGAAGGTTCTTGGCAGCTTGGGGATGTGTATTGAGGCAGGATGGAATCAGTGGATTGCGCGTACGATTCGAGGATGAAGTTTTTTAAGTCTTTTAGTTATGATTTCTATGTATTATTTTTTTCGCACTTAATGTTGTAACCAATTTATCTAAGTTATGTTTGTTTTATTTTCAAAACAATGGGATCCCATATCGTAAGTGAAATTTTTATGTATTTAAACCTTTACTTTATAGTTTTAAATAAAGTTATGGTGTTTTCATATGTACGTTTTCTTAAGATTAGTATAGTAGTTATTAATGGTCCAAGGTCTAGAATAGTTGGGCCGTTACAGTTGGAATCAGAGAAAATGGTTCATCCGCATGAAGTTCTCCTCAATACACACACTCAAAGCTCCGAATCTGACCGCCAACTAAGTGTTTAAGTTATAGTTACTATGTTTATACGTATAGCTAACGAATGAACGGAGAAACACCGTAGGAGTTCTAGAAAGAATCACTCAGAGGCTGGTTTTGTTCCACAGAGAAATAGGTCATCTCCAAGAAACTAAGCAGATCATGATGAGAGAAACGGAGCAATATGTTTTAGTAATAAGACTACTTAGAGATTATCATACCATAATTGCATCCTTAGAGGAGATATGGGAGACAATGGTTAATGAAGACGAATTGCCGATAGCGATGAGATATTATTTTCTCTTAATTAGGTTCACTTCAAAAATGGAGTTTCAGTTTACAAATGAGCAAAAGCATAGAATTTTTAAGAACCTTCCTCGAGGGCATTTTGAGGCACATGATAATGAGGACTATGAGGAGATAGAAGATGATATGCTAGATGAAGGATTGGATATAGAAGATCCTGATTTTTAGAATAGTTAGTTTCATTGTTTGTTTTTATTTATTATTTGTGTTCTTTTATGGTTGCAAATAGTGAAAACGTTCTTTTCCAAATTAATATCAATGTTATTTTGTTAACATGTATGAGTTTGATTTTCTTTTGCAATCATAATAAATAAAATAAATAATGACTAAGTTCAGTGAGGGTGGATACAAATCAATGAACCAAATTTCTATATTGAGAGTTAGGGGGCCATAGTAGTGGGACGATTTTACTGATCCCAGCCCTCCCTCAATATGGTTAACTTTGAAACAAAGATGAGTTTGGAGCCTGAGAATTAAGTCATATAGGATGATTAGAAACAGACTTAGAAAATAAAGATGGCTTATTTTTCTAAGTATAGAAACCCACTCTAATAATAAAGAAGACTTATATAATTTTCATAAGAAGTCATAATAAATAGGTCCGAGATATGTTTGTTTAGATTAAGTTTTTTCCTTGGAGCCTATTAGGGTGAAGTTCTGACATGTTTCTCTCAACTATTAGAACTCTGCTGTGATGTCGCTCCGAAGATCTGCTCGAACCAACGGAAACGCCTCCAACACTGCTCCGGTGAACAATGAAACCCCTCCAGTTCATAGAAGGGGAGTGCATGCTACTGCCAGCCGCAACGCGCCACCGCCACCAACTCACAACACTGCGGAGATTGTTAAACTGCGACAACAAGTTGAGGAATTATTGCATCAACAGCAACAACAGGCTCAGCCCCAGACTCAGCCTCCGCCTCCGCCACAGCCACAGTCGCAACAAATGGCCTCAACACCCCAACAAGTTGGTCCATATGGGGGATGGCCAGTGGCGAATTATGTGCCATATCCAATACAGCACATGGAGCTAGTTTATGAGCGGCTCTGTAGTAGCATGCTTTGAACTTTGAAGGGACTACAGACCCCTTCGAGGCAGAAGAGTGGCTAAGGAACGTGGAGCCAATCCTGACACACATGAACCTCAACAACACAGACCGCATATCTTGCATTTCGTCCTTGCTCAAGAAAGATGCCAGGATATAGTGGGACTTAGTCCAGCAGACGCATGATGTTGCCGCCATGACTTGGACTCAATTTGTGGAGCTGTTCCACAAGAAGTATTACAATTCGGTTGTACTCGCTTCAAGAGTTGAGGAGTTCGCTTGCTTGAAGCAAGACAATTTATCAATGGCAGGGTATGCTCGGCAGTCCGACCGATTAGTTAAGTTCACACCGCAAATGGTTCCAACTGACTATCTGAGGGTGTCTAAGTTCGTTAGAGGACTTCGACCGAAGATCGAGATAGTGGTTAAGCTCGCAAACCCAGGAAACACTACTTATGCCGACGTTCTAGAGACGGCAATAGAAGTAGAAAGGCGGCAGGCTAATGTTAGTGAAGAAGAAGCCAGTAAGCCTGAGCCTAGACAGCAGAATCAACCTCAGCCTAGTCGGAACACACTACTACAGAAAAGGTCTTTCTCTGCGGTTTTTTTACTTAATACACTGCGGTTTTCGAGAGTATTGAAAAGCGCAGTGTAGTCGACCGTAGAGAAAAGTGGTATGAAAACCGTGGAGAAAAGCCACACTTTTCTCTGCGGTTGTGTTGAAAAAACCACGGAGAAAGGTACCCTTTTCTCTACAGTTTATTCAACACAACCGCAGAGAAAAGGGTACCTTTCTCTGTAGTTTTGTTAATACAACCGCAGAGAAAGCCATTTTAATAAAAAAAAATAATCAATTTCAATTATATATAATTAGTTTCAATTCCGATTATATATATATATATATTTTCAATATTATAACCTAATTTGATAACTAATTTTCAATATTATATACATATATACATTTCATAAAAAATTATGTCAAATACAATACATTTTAAGGAGTAAACATAATTAATATTAACATAATCAAAATACATATAAACTAGATAAATAATATAAAAATAACAAAAAACTGAAATAATTAAAAAAAAAAAAACAAAAAAAGTCAAGTTTTAGTGATCAATACCTGATTTGAACAATAAAAATGTCTTTTAATCCTTCACAAACGTTCAAAAACGTTGGAAAAAAGCTTGAAAATCACCCTATAAACATACATTCAAAACACATTATACTCAATCAATATATCTTCATTTTTGCCCTAAAACTTCAAAACAAATCAATATATATGTATATTTACATGAGTTGTAGCCTAAATATGGAAGAAAATGAAAAAAAAAACTAAGAAAAAGGTGAAAATAGCACTAACCGTGGCTGGGGAAGAAGGGTTGCACCGTTCCTCTCGGGTTTGCCAAAGTAGAAGAGATTAGAAGAATGAGTAAAGGCTGTGAGTCGAGGGTTTTATGTAGGGTAAGGGATTTCTCCGCGGTTCCATAAAGAAAACCGCAGAGAAACCACTTTTCTCCGCAGTTCCATAAACAAAATCGCAGAGAAAGGTACCTTTTTCTCTGCGGTTATGTATAGAAAACCGCGAAGAAAAGTGTACCACTTTTCTCTGCGGTTTTCTTTATGGAACCGTGGAGAAAATTCTATTTTTCCCACTTCCAGTTTCAAACTCATTTGACCCTTTTCTCTGCGTTTTTAATTTAATGCTAGAAAAAAAGGGCAGAGAAAGCCTATATTTGTAGTAGTGACAACAACCATAGAAATAGTAATCAGTCCAGCCATAACAACCACAATCAGTCTAGTAACAACAACAACAATGGTCAGAAAAGAAGGCATCCTGATAATAAGCAGTCTGATAGTGATAAAAGGGCACAGACGAATAATGGAGGTAGTAGGCCGGGTTATGTAGAATACCCTCCATGTGCTAAGTGTCAGAAGAAACATCCTGGTGAATGCCGTACAAACACTAAAGGATGCTTGAACTGGGGTCAGGAAGGTCACCAAAAGAGGCAGTGTCCCCAGCTTAAGCCAGAAGGGAAAAAGGAAGATAAGATGGTTCCTGCCAGGGTATTCGCCTTAACCCAAGGAGAGGCTGATGCTAGCTATAAGGTGGTCACAGGTCAGGTTTCTATCCTCAATAATATATGCATTGTATTATTTGATTCGGGAGCTACTCATTCATATATCTCGTTAGGAATGATAGAAAAACTAGACAAACCTTGTGAATGATTTAGAACTAGGTTTGTAACCGAGTTGCAATCAGGCAAAGTAGTTCTATCATCACGGATAGTACAAGGCGTACCGATCAAGATTGAGGATGTAGAACTAGAAGGAGACTTGATAGAACTGGAGACCAAGGACTTCGACGTAATACTAGGCATGGACTGGCTAACACGGCATGGCGCAACCATCGACTGCAAATGCAAGAAGGTGATGTTCGAGACTCCTGACGGCCAGAAACTATGCTTCATGGGACAAGCTTTAGGACTACGTACACTGTTAGTATCATCTCTCAAAGCCCAAAGAATGATGGAAAAAGGATGTCAAGCATTTTTAGCCAGCATCACAGATATGGTAAAGGAAACACCACTTAAGGTTGGAAACGTCCCTGTTGTAAGAGAATTCCGAGAGGTATTTCTCGATGACTTGCCAGGGTTGCTGCCAACTCAGGAAATTGACTTCACGGTAGAATTAGTACCAGGTACCAAGCCTATCTCCAAGGCACCATACCGGATGGCACCTACGGAACTCAAGGAGTTAAAGACGCAACTACAAGAACTCCTAGACTTGAGTTTTATTAGCCCAAGTCATTCGCCATGGGGAGCACCGGTTCTATTTGTGAAGAAAAAGGACGGAAGTATGCAGATGTGCATAGACTACCGTGAGCTGAATAAGGTAATGATTAAGAATAAGTACCCGCTACCCCAGATTGATGACTTATTTGATCAACTCTGAGGTGCAACCGTATTTTCAAAGATTGATTTACGGTCCGGGTACCATCAGCTCAAGGTGAGGGGAGAGGATATTCCTAAGACAACTTTTAGAACTTGTTATGGGAATTACGAGTTCTTAGTTATGTCTTTCGGTCTTACCAACACACCAGCCGCATTTATGGACTTGATGAATAGGGTCTTCAAGGACTACTTAGGCAAATTCGTCGTAATGTTCATCGACGACATCTTAGTATGCTCCAAGGACGAAGTAGAGCACGAGGAACATTTGAGGTTGATTTTGTCACGACTAAAGGGGCATCAACTCTATGCCAAGTTCAAGAAATGCGAGTTTTGGCTTTAGCAAGTGGCATTTCTCGGGCACATTATATCCAAGGACGGAGTTGCAGTAGACCCATCAAAGGTAGAGGCCGTGAAGGATTGGCCAAGACCAAAGAATGCATCCGAGGTAAGGAGCTTTCTGGGATTAGCAGGTTATTATAGGAGATTCATAGAGGGCTTTTCTAAGATAGCCACTTCGCTCACCAACCTGACCTAGAAACAGGAAAGATTCAACTGGAATGATAGATGTGAAGAAAGCTTCCAGTTGCTTAAGGATAAGCTTTGCTCAGCACCAGTACTTTGTGTATCGACACCCAACGATAAGTTCGTAGTCTACTGTGATGCATCGAAGCAAGGGTTGGGTTGCGTGCTGATGCAGAATGACAAGGTGATAGCCTACGCCTCACGGCACCTGAAGGAGTATGAGCAACGTTATCCAACGCACGATATGGAGTCGGCAGCGGTGGTCTTTGCGTTGAAAATTAGGCGCCATTATCTTTACGGAGAACGGTGCGAGATTTATACGGACCACAAAAGTCTAAAGTACTTCTTTACTCAGAAGGAGCTCAATATGAGGCAGCACAGGTGGTTAGAGCTAGTAAAGGATTATGACTGTGAAATCTATGACTGTGAAATCTTATACCACCCGGGAAAGGCAAACGTAGTTGCCGATGCGCTAAGTAGGAAAAGTTATGGATGTTTAGCAGCTGTAGTCGGAATAGAAAAGCTGCTACAGTAGGAGCTGATCAATGCCAGAATAGAGGTAGTTATCGACAAGTTGGCTAACTTGTCTATCCAATCAAATCTGCTAGAAGATATCCGGATTGGACAAGGGCATGACGACACACTAGCGGCACATATGGATACCGTCAGAGAAGGCAAGGCCACAAATTTCTCAATATCTGGTCAAGGATTATTGAGATATAAGGATCGGGTATGTGTGCCAGATAATCAAGGGATTAAGATGGAAATTCAAGAAGAAGCACACAGTACCCCGTACTCAGTTCACCTAGGGTCGACCAAGATGACGCACGACATCAAGGCAATGTATTGGTGGCCGGGGATGAAGCAGAACATAGCGAAATTTATGTCTAAGTGTCTAGTATGCCAGCAAGTAAAAGCAGAGCATCATCGGCTCGCAGGCTTATTGCAACCGCTTAGCATACCAGAATGGAAGTGGGATGATATAGCTATCGATTTCCTGACGGGTTTGCCATGAATGAATAAACAGCATGATTCGGCTTGGGTAGTAATAAATAGACTAACCAATTCCGCTCATTTCCTTCCTGTTAAGACTTCATATACAACAGACCAATATCCAGACATCTATGTCCAAGAGATAGTACGGTTGCATGGAATCCCCAAGACGATAGTGTCGAATAGAGGATCGGTGTTTACATCGAGATTTTAGGGAAGTTTACAGCAAGCCATGGGTACTAAGTTAAGTCTTAGTACAAATTTTCATCCTCAGACAGACGGGCAGTCCGAGCGTACAATAGAGATTTTAGAAGACATGCTACGCGCTTGCGTACTTGATTTCGGAGGATCCTGGAATAAGTACTTGCCGCTGATAGAGTTTTCCTACAACAATAGCTACCAGTCAACGATCGAGATGTCACCTTATGAGTTGCTATATGGAAGAAGGTACCGATCACCGTTGCATTGGGACGAAGTAGGAGAAAGGCAGCTTCTCGATCCCAAAGCTATTAGAAAGGCTCAAGAAGCAATAATACTAATTAAACAGCGTATGCTTGCTGCGCAAAGCCGTCAAAAAAGCTACGTGGATGCCAAGCGACGCGATGTGGAATTCAAGGTCGGAGATCAAGTCTTCCTAAAGATATCTCCTATGAAAGGTGTAAAGCGGTTTGGGAAGAAAGGCAAGCTTAGTCCCCGATTTATAAGTCTTTTGAGATATTGGACAAAGTGGGAGCAGTTGCGTATAGATTAGCCCTACCGCCAGCCCTAGCTGATAGTCACAACGTGTTCCACATCTCAATGCTACACAAGTATGTGTCAGACCCATCTCACATCCTCAAGTATGATACGATAGCACTCCAAAAAGACTTGAGTTATGAGGAATGACCGGCTAGCATCCTGGATAGAGGGATGAAGCAGTTATGGGCCAAGAGTATTCCAATAGTCAAAGTCCTATGGAGTAATAGTTTTGAACGAGAGGCTATGTGGGAGTTGGAGGAGGACATGCAAAGTCGGTATTCAGATTTATTTGGTAAGTAAATTTCGAGGACAAAATTATTTTTAGTTGGAGAGAATTGTAGAGTCCAAGAACTTTACTTAGCTAGTTAGATAGTAGTAGTAGTAGTTGTAGTATATTTATGACTGTGGATTTTGGTTCAAACCGGGACTTAGTTGGACATTCGTAGTAACACTTGTAGATTTTATAAGTTTAACCTATAGTTTAAGAATATTAATTATAACCTAAGGCTTGATTAATATGACTTATTATGAAGGTAATAATTATTATACTATGAGGTTTAGATAGACCCAATAAGATATTAACACTTGTCATGTGTGTGTTTAATAAATTAAGAATTTTTGAGGAATAAGTTTATTAAGAGTAATATTTGAACATCCTAGGGTCTGCCAGCAGCTTTGAAATCGTTAAAGGACTTAGTCAAGGCTGTTTACTCAATTCAAATTAGGCTGAAAAAGTGAAATTACGTGTATAATATTTCAGCGTATGCCGATATATCGCAGCTCTATGGGGCGATATATCACCATATGGGAATAAGAAAAACACATAGCTTCGCACGACCACCTCGACGAGCCTCGGGAGCATCAGTACAGGCGATATATTGGTTGTGGTGCATGGCTTTCAAACAATTTTGAAACCAAGCTCATTTAAATCCTTAACCTCTTGATAAGTCCAGGATCTTTCTGATCGAGTCTTCAGCCTCTGCTGAACGATTATTCAAATGTTTTTCAATTAAAAAGCTATTAGTTTATTCAAGCTAAATAAAGATCTTTTCATTCTTGAACTCTACAAATAGGACCTTGTACCCAGCCATTTCTTCATTCATCAAGCTGGGTTCAGAGCCTACAAGCTGCTAGGATTACTTTAGAGTGTTAAACACTTGGGTTGGGGTTATAAGCTTAACCATTATAACTTATCAAACACTTGGGAAGTAAGGTTCACAGTATATTTTAGTTTCAAGGTGTAGTTCGGTTATAGAAGCATTCAAGGTATTCCTTATTCTAGTTCCTTTATGTATTGATTCTTATAGCTTTTCTACTCAAATCCTAACTCGTATTCTCTATTCTTGGTTAGGCATCTAAGATCTAGAACGAAAGATTCTTGTTGGTAAGTATCCTTTTGATGGTGTAGTTAGTTCTTTTCATCTCTTCTCCTTAGTATACTTTCCTCTCTGTTATGGTTTTTAGGAGTGTTCCAATGTCCCGATCTTGTTCTCATAACCCGGTATTTTGGTAAGGAAAATAGCGTAGATTTGTATGCTTTTATGTTATTGATATATGTTTATGTTATAAGTATGGTATGTTTCTAGTATATGAATTGTTTAGATAACAAACACATAATTTGTTTAGATAACAAATATATATAACTTATTTAGATAACAAGTCCCAATAGTAGATTCCTTGGACATATGATTGTTTAGATAACAGCCCCATAAATTTATATGACTTGTTTAGATAAGTAGCCCCGTAAATTTATGGGCATATGATTGCTTAGCTAGCAAGTCCCAAGAAGTATGATGGCCATTATAATAGATGTTGTATTTATATAGTTATATGATTATAGTTTACAGTTTATAGTTTATAGTTTATGTATATATACATGTTTCATGCTTGTAGTAGATTTTCCTTGCTGGGCATTAGGCTCACTCCTTTATGTTTTGTATGTGAAGGAAAATAGTTATGGCGGCGGGAAAGTTCTTGGAATCTTGGGGATGTGTATTGAGGCAGGATGGAATCGGTGGACTGCACGTACGATTCGAGGATGAAGTTTTTTTAGTCTTTTAGTTATGATTTCTATGTATTATTTTTTTTCGCACTTAATGTTGTAACCAATTTATCTAAGTTATGTTTGTTTTATTTTCAAAACAATGGGATCCCATATCCTAAGTGAAATATTTTTGTATTTAAACCTTTACTTTATAGCTTTAAATAAAGTTATGGTGTTTTCATATGTACGTTTTCTTAAGATTAGTATAGTAGTTATTAATGGTCCATGTCTAGAATAGTTGGGTCGTTCCACCTTAGGGAGGGAGAGAGAACCGAATGGGAGAGAGAGAGATTTTCCTTCTAATTTCTTCTACATGGCCCTAGAATCAGCTCCCTTATTCGATAAAAATCCCCTCCTATACAAAAGGTCCAAAATGCCCCTTAGGTTTATTTAAATCCGTAAATGCCTCCAAGAGCAATCTAGTCATTTACCATATCTCGTTAAGTCCCCGATTATTCCTATAAGTCCCCATTTAATCCCGACATACCAAATTATTGATAAGCTACTAACCATTACTCAATAATTCCCGAACACAAATTATATTCCCAAAATACCCCTAGGCTCGTCCCGAGTCGGGTATTTGACCCCGTTGTGACTTTCTAGCTATACCGCTCTCTAGGACCGTCTCGGATCGTGTAACACAATTATATCACCATTCACACGTGGTATCAATCACAATATATTCAAATATTGCATTTATGTCCTCAACGTGCTAAAATTACAAATATACCCCTAACAACCAAATGGGGCCCACATGCATATCTAATTCACCTAAACATGCATTTCTAATCACATACTTATCAAATTCACATATTAATACCATATATCAATTATTGCCCTCAAGGCACGCTAATCAAGGGCCTAAGCCTTATTAGCAAATTTGGGACGCTAGAACAATTGTCCACATTTTTCCCAGACCAAAGTCTCTTCATTTGATCCTCCATCAAGGCCAATTGTTCTAGGGTTTGATCGTTCATTTCTAGGTTATTTGGGAACTAGTTACCAACTCCCATCCTATCTTGTGCGTTATGTGGGATATCGTCCCCTCCAAGCCAAAGCTCGGTTAGGTGGGATGTACCCATTATCATGCACGATTGATGAATGTCCCATTGTTTGAGTGTAGCTCCAATCATTGTAACAGGCTGAGTGTCCCCTTTGTGTGTTTAGATGTTTGCGTTGATCGGACTGGGAATGGAACACAAGCTTTGGGAAAAGTTTAATTGATTTCTCAGATCGCTCTCATGTGCCAGAAGGCGTGTATTGTACTCCCACCTTTGCCTCCACGATGGCTCTCCATCCAATAAGTACCATCCAGGAAACTTACTGCTTGTAGTTGAGGGAGCGGGGCCTTATTATTCCCATGAGGTTGTAGGACATGCATCTCTTCTACGAGTATATAATTTCTCCTTTCATTTTCATGGACTAAAGAATTACTCTATGGGCAAGGTGGCATTGGATGACGTATCGGCGAGGGAGGATGCCTTATTGACAAAGCAATCCATGTCCCATCTGGATGGACTGGATTAGCTCTTCGATGGTCCACTCCAATTTCCAGAGTTGTTTCTTTGTACTTGAGCGGCTGGTTTAGGTGCATTGGAATCATAAGGTCCTCCATCCTTCTCGATGCGGTCTCAGATCACCTTATCTGACTGGGCTGATTTCTTGAGAGTGATCTGTTTGTTCTTTCCAACGATTATTAGTAGGAGGATTGCTTATAGGAGTCCATTCAGAAGGCACAAAGCTTGATGTTATTGTTCTAATAGAACTGCTCACATTGGGTCATTTGTTTCTGTGGGACCGAGATCCATGGGATCTACTTTGCCTCCTTCTGACATTCTCGTTGGTTGCAAGAGGAGGTAGTCGAGCCATGATCTCATATATTCGCCTGTTATCCTGGGTGAGGTGGCTCCTTATCTGGGCATTCTCCATTTCAATGGTAGTCAAATTCCTAGGGTTTGGCTTCGGTGGGCTTGAAGTCAAACTTCCAATATTGTATTGGTTCATATGTTGTTTTCCAAGACGATGTTATATAGAGGTGCCATCTCCACTTGTGTCAGCTGCATGGTAATCTCCATGATCACTAGGTCTCTTTGATTCATTGTTACACATGGAACAAGTTACCACCATGTTGATTTTTATGTCGAATATTCTCTGTCAAATTTCAAGCCTAATCTGCTCTCAATGAAAGCACCAATCTGTTGATACAGTTTATTTCCAATAGGGGATTAAGAAATCTGATTAGAGAGATTAAGCTTGATCATATAGCGTAAATCTAAACACAAAATTTTTACGTGGTTTAGTTGTTAAAATCCACCTAGTCCATGAGTCACTCTTATACTTCTTTTGAACTCTTGAGGAAATTGTTTATGACCTATTGCCATAAACGTATATAACAATTGCCACAAATGTAAGTACCCCAATTAAACCTATTCCCATTTACATCAATCAATAAATGTATAAAATGATTGTGTGCATTTATATGGCATATTGGGGATCCGAGTCTATGGGGATTCTTCCATGTGCATCTTTCAACCACATCGAGCTAGACGTCACTCTAAAACTGGATATAACTAGAGCAGGACAAATTGATTTAGATAATACTCGGGCTTAATGAAGGTGATGTGGACACAGGACATTGGATACTTTGATCTCTATCATTCGTGCTTCAAACAATATGAAGGTTCCTGGGCAGTCCCGGACTCAGTGACACAGCCTCAAGCTATTTGGTCTGGAGCTAACGAAATATCTCTGAAGTCTTTCATCCTTTACTTATTACATGGAAGCTGTACCTCAAGCAAAATAGTTGAGATCGTATTTTTAGGGTACAACATAATTAAAATTAAAATTAAAATTAAAAATACAAGCAAATTCTTTGAAGTTCATCTATCGTGTTTTGCACATATCATTTCCATTAATTGTGCTCTAAGGCTAAAAATTGATTATAAAATTTAGAAAAATATGATGCTCGTATTACTAGTAATACTGGTGGAGATGCTCGACATTCCATGCGTGAGGTACTAGTTCCCCATTATGTCAGGCAAGTTTGTATGTCCCAGACACACGATGCTCTCGAATTGGTACGAGCCTTCCCAATTAGGGCCAAACACTCTTGCACCTGGGTCTTGGGTGTCCAGAAAAACTCTTTGCAACACCCAGTCTACGACTCCAAATTTCCTATCGTTCACCTTGGAGTTGAAATATATTCCAACCTTTTGTTGGTAAGATGCTACACGAAGTTGGGAGGCTTCTCAGAGCTTTCCACAAGATCTAGGGATTCTCGCAGTAAAGCATGATTCATGGTCAGATTATAGGTGTTTCTTTGGTGCATGGATATTCCTGCCTAAATTGGGAGCATGGTTTCATACCCATAGGCCATGGAGAATGGAAAATGGCAACTGGAGGTCCTAGCAGTGGTGCGACAGCTCCATAATTCTTTAGGAAGCTCCTAAGTCCAAGCACCTTTCACCTTTTCTAGCCTTTTTTTTCCAAGTGGCCTTAAGCGTCTTGTTGACCTCTTCCACTTGTCCATTTTCCTGCGAATGAGAAACTCTTCATAACTCCATGCCTTAGAAAAAAAGTCTATGAATAACTTGCAGTCAAACTACAGGCCGTTGTCAGAGACTATATTCCTTGGGAGCAGGAGCCAATAACGGCAAACAATATTCTTGATGACGAAGTCGAGTGCCTTCTTGTAGGTGATTGTAGCAAGAGGTTTTGCTTCGACCTAGTTCATGAAGTAGTCAAATACCACAATGGCGTACTGTATTTCTCCCTTGTCGCATTTCTTCAAGGTGATAAGGTCAATGCTCTAGACTGCAAAGGGCCAATTTAACGTCCCAAAAAATTTCCTAATAAGGCTTAGGGCCTTGATTAGGGGGTCAGGATGGAAATATATGGAATTATGTGTTTAATTGCTATATTAATTGTGAATTTGTGAATTATGTGATAATACGATTAAATGCGCATATTTAGGGGTATTAAATATGCATGTGGGCCTGCTTCTTATTAGAAGGGTGACTTTGGTAATTTGGCCCGTTGCGGGCATAATTGTATATTTATGTGTATAAATGTGATATATGTGAAAGACCACATTATTATGTGGGTTTATTTGAACTATTCAGAACGAGGCCATCCTAGGGAGCAAGTTAGCACGAAAGTCACAACGGGACCCAATACCCGACTCGGGGAGAGTCAAGGGGTATTTTGGGTATTAGATATTTAATTGGTTATTGGGTTATGGAAATAAATGATTGGAGAAATATTTGAAGTTAGAGAGTTTAGGAAGGAATATTGGGGAAATTTACCATTTTTCCCTCGGGGAAGTTTTTGGTACCCCAACCCTTGGGATTAACTTAAGTGACTTAAGTTAGGTAAGACAAAAGGTAGGAAATAGTTAGAAGCTCTGTCTGAAACCGACTCTCCCTTTCCAATTAATCTCTCTTTTTTCTCTCAAGAAGCTCTTCCAAGCTAACCATTGAACCAAGGGATTTTTGGGCTAGGTTCACAAAAACTGGAGCTCTAGACTTGGAGATTAGCTCAGTATTAGCTTGTGGATTCAAACAGAGATTGAGGTAAGCTTTGAACTATGGTTGTAGCATTTAAATTCAGAGTTTTCATGGCTGGTTTTAAGTGTTCTTGAGCTCTTAAAGTACAAAGATTTAATTGGTGGCTTAGTGAGTTTTGGGACTAGTTTTCTGTTGGGTATTGTTGTTGGGAGCATATTTGAGCATATTTGGGTTCGAAGGGGTCGGGTCGTGGCTCTGTTCTTGGTTTGTCGCTGCCCTCTAGAATAGATGGGAGCCAGGGATGAGGGCGAGCCTCGGCGCCACTATGGCTGGGCCGCGGTGCATGTCTGCTGGTTGGGGAGGCTGGGCCTCTGGTTAGAGGAAGGTCGTGGCATAAGGGCATAGGTTCGCGGTTCTTAAGGGGTTTTTGGACCCCTATAAGGTTTTGAGAGCGGGAACTCAACCTTAGGGGCTCGGGATTGTTTCCACTACCCCGTTTGGTGGAATCCGAGGTCTCGGAGGCTAGGAGATGGTCCAATAGCCTTTGATCACTCGATATTAATGGAATCCTATTTTATGGTTATCATTTAGGGTATCGCTAAGGGCTCAGAAATAGGATCGTGCTTGAGGGTCGTTCTTATTTGCGCTTACTTGGACCTAAGGTAAGAAAACTACACCGAGAACGTATTGTATGTTATTAGGGCTTGGCTCGTTTGTTATATATTAATATGATTAGGGCTTAGGCCCATGGATTTCTTATGTGAGGCTATTTTTCTAAATGCCTGTTGATAAATGCTTAAGTGCTTATATTTGTTACATGAGTTCTATGGCTAGGGCATGTGGCCCCGTCATGTGAATATGTTTAGTGTTATAGAAATGTTTATCCAATGGGATTATATGATTACCATGAATATGTGCTTAATTTTTTGGGATGTGCCTATCCACATTTGTTTCTTATAAGTAAGGTATGTAATCTTGGATCAGGGTTTAACTTGTCAGTCAAGGACGGCAATAGCACACTGTGCGCTGGTCGCAAGGCATTGGCCTAAACCAGCAACGTACTATTATGTTGATCAACTCTACGGTCAAAGATGAACCACGGAGGTTGGGCTAGCTCTATGGCTAGTGAGACAGAGCTAAGGGCAAGGCCCCAGGTGACTCTATGGTCACGTAGCTAAGGCATAGGCCTGAGAGTTGGCTTAAAAGCCAACTGTTTAGGGCAACGGCCCAAGTCAATCCAATGATCGTGTGTTTGAACTAAATGACATTGGCTATGAATTAATGTTTTTGATTATTGTTGAATGGTTATTTTAAAGTTGTTCTCTGTTGTTGTACGTTCTATTTTGTTGCTGAGTTGGAGAGCTTGACGGGTGCGCTGCGGCGGCAAGCCTGGCAGATCTGCTGGTAATAAATCTGGAAATTCACACACCAATCTAGTCTCACCTGGTCCAACCGACTCAACCCTAGAGGTGTCCGCAACATGTTCTAGGAATCATGGAACCTTCCTGCATCAGGTCTCTAGCCTCAATGCTGAAATAATAGGTATTCGCGGTCCACTAGACATCCCCACGAATACAAAGGGTACCTCCCCTTCTGGTTCAAAAGTCACCATCTTACACTTGTAGGGCCAGTCCTCATTCTAGGAAGTAGCCATAATGACGTGGGGCGTTACAAATGGTATCAGAGCCTTGACCCAGCCAAAAGTGTGGCCGACGGGGATGTCAGGCTCGTAACGGAGGGTGATTGTGATAGTCAGAATCCCATGATCCGTAAGGGGAAAGACCGGGTAAAGCTGTGCAATCCCACACCGCTTGGGGAAGGTCAAGTGTGATGATTCTAAGACTGTGTAGGTATGGGACTACACAGTTGAAGAGGGCTTAAATGGATTGATGGGTACTACCTATATCAACAAGATGCATCTTCTTTTCGATAGCCCATCACTTAAGAACTCCAAAGTTAAGCGTGCTTGACTTGGAGTAATCTCAAGATGGGTGACCTCCTGGGAAGTTTTCCCAGGAAGCGTGCGAGTGAGGAGAAAGCACGCTGGAAAGACTCGTGTTGGTTTGTAGGGCCAGTCGTCATTCCAGGAAGCAGCCATAGTGACATGGGGCGTTACAAAATTTAATTGAAGATCCTCTTGAAATTAGTCTTACAGTTGATGACGTAGATGGTGAGGATAATGAAGAGGCACTGAGTTATTTGAAGTGGATACAATCATATGAGCCGTGGAAGAATAAAAGGTTTGAAGAATTGGGTGAGGGATCGGAAAGACCATTACCATCAATTTTGAAGCCACCAGTGTTATAATTCAAGGCTTTACCAGAACATCTACGCTATGCTTATCTTAGGGAGAAAGAGACTCTTCCAATCATAGTTTCATCATTTCTTTCGGAAGTAGAGGAGGAGAAGTTGTTGAGGGTATTAAGGGCACATAAAACTGCTATAGGATGGACTCTTGCTGATATAAGAGGAATAAGCCCATCAACAGTTATGCATAGAATTTTGATGGAAGAAGATGCTAGATCAACTATTGATGCTCAGAGAAGACTTAATCAAACAATGAAAGAAGTGGTGAGGAAAGAGGTCTTGAAATGGTTAGATGCTGGAGTGATTTATCCTATTTCTGATAGTGCTTGGGTAAGTCTTGTAAAAGTAGTACCTAAAAAGGGTGGTATGACCGCGGTGAAGAATGAGAGTAATGAATTGATACCAACAAGGACTGTGACGGGTTGGAGGATATGTATAGATTACCGGAAGTTGAATAAGGCAACTAGGAAAGATCATTTTCCTTTGCCTTTTATTGATCAGATGTTGGATTGGTTGGCGGGGCATAACTACTATTGTTTTCTAGATGGGTACTCCGGTTATCATCAGATTGTAATTGCACCGGAGGATCAAGAGAATACAACTTTTACATGTGCTTATGGTACTTTTGCTTTTAGAAGGATGCCATTTGGGCTATGCAATGCACCAGCTACATTTCAACGGTGTATGATGGCTATATTTTCTGACATAATTGAGAAAGGGATTGAGATTTTTATGGATGATTTTTTGGTTTATGGGTCTTCTTTTGACAGTTGCTTGACTAATTTGGAGTTGGTTTTGAGGAGATGTGAAGAGTCGCATTTAGTACTTAATTGGGAGAAGTGCCACTTTATGGTGAATGATTGAATTGTATTGGGGCATAAGATTTCTAAGAAAGGTATTGAGGTAGACCGGGCTAAGATTTCTGTGATTGAGAATTTACTACCTCTAGTTTTAGTTAAGGGAGTGAAAAGCTTCCTTTGTCATGTGGGGTTTTATAAATGGTTTATCAATGATTTTTCTAAGGTTTCAAAGCCTTTATCTACTTTGTTGATGAATGGAGTTCCTTTTGATTTTGATGAGAAGTATCACCAAGCTTTTAAGATACTTAAGGAGAAATTGATTTCGGCACCTATAGTTGTAGCACCTCAATGTGATTTTCCATTTGAATTGATGTGTGGTGCTAGTGACTTTGCAGTAGCAGCAGTGTTGGGACAAAGAGTTGACAAGGTATTTAGAACGATTTATTATGCAAGTCGTACCTTGAATTATGCTCAAATTAATTATGTAACTACGGTAAAGGAGCTTTTGGCCATAGTGTTTGCCTTTGATAAGTTTAGGCCATACTTGATTGGGGATAAGGTGGTTGTTTACACAGATCATTCTGCTATAAAATATCTTGTGACCAAGAAAGATTCCAAGCCTCATCTTATTCGTTGGATTTTGTTGTTACAAGAATTTGATGTAGAAATAAAGGATAAGAAGGGCACAAAGAATTTGGTGGCTGATCACTTGTCTAGATTGGAGGTTGATGAGAATTCTATTGATAAAGAAGTTCAATTTAATGATGCTTTTCCTGATGAGCAGTTGTTTGAAGTAAGTGTTTGTAAAGATGTTCCATGGTTTGCATACTATGTTAATTTTCTAACTGCAAAGGATATATCTCCTGAGATGACAAGGGAACAATTGAAGAAATTCTCTTCAGAGGTGAAGCACTATTATTGGGAGGAGCCTATTCTGTATAAACATTGTCCTGATCAAGTTATTAGAAGATATGTGCCTGAAGAGGAGTTGTTGTCAATCTTGACTCACTGCCATACTTTGCATTGTTGCGGTCATTTCGGAGGAACAAAAACAGCAGCGAAAGTTTTGCATAGTGGGTTTTACTGGCCTACATTATTTAAAGATGCTAATGTCTTTGTCAAAAGTTGTGTTCGTTGTCAACGAACCGTGAATATATCAAGAAGAGATCAAATGCCAATGACTGGTATTTTGGAAGTCGAGTTGTTTGATGTGTGGGGAATAGACTTTATGGGATGTTTTCTGTCATCTTATAATAACAAGTACATTCTGCTTATGGTGGACTATGTTTCTAAATGGGTAGAAGCTACAGCAACCCCTACTTGTGATGGGAAAGAGGTACTTAGATTCCTTCACAAAAATATTTTCACTCGGTTTGGTACCCCAAGAGCAATTATTAGTGATAGGGGAAGTCAATTTTGCAACAAGTCTTTCACTACTCTCTGTGCTCGTTATGGTGTTCATCATAAAAAGGCATTGTTTTATCATTCAATTGCAAATGGTAAAGCCAAAGTGTCAAATAGGGAGATTAAAGGTATCTTGAAAAAGACTGTCAATACGTCAGGGAAGGATTGGTTGAAGAAGCTCGATGATTCACTTTGGGCTTATCGCACTGCATTTAAAACTCTGATTGGTATGTCACCATATCGATTGGTGTTTGGTAAGGAATGCCACTTACCGGTGGAACTTGAGCACAGAGCTTACTGGGCTGTGAAAAAGTTAAACATTGATCTCTTTTTGGCGGGACAAAATAGGCTTATGGAGTTGAACGAGATTGATGAATTCCGAAATGAAGCTTATGAGAGTGCGATGATTTATAAAGATAAGGCGAAGGCCTTTCATGATAAGCGGATACTTACGAAGGATTTTCAACCAAGAGATAAAGTGCTGCTATTTAATTCAAGACTTAAGCTTTTTCCTGGTCAATTGAAATCGAGATTGTCAGAACCATACATAGTAGTTGTTTCACTTCCATATGTAATGATTCAAATTCATAGTGAGAAGACGGGACACTTTAAGGTGAATGGTCAGAGGTTGAAGCCTTATTTGGAGTGCCCGGTGAAAAAATGCAAGTCTGTGGTGATTTTGGAACCACTCTGAATTGAATACAAACAAGAGTACCACTAAAAGACGTTAAACACAGCGCTCTTAGGAGGCATTCCTAAAGTTTATTTTTATTTTTATTTTTCTTGTATTTAAAATTTTTGTTATTTGTTTTGTTTGGAACAATGTTTTAGGGGATTTGTTTTAGTGATTATTTTTAGTTTTATTTGGGAAAAATTGTGATGTATTTTATAAACCGTGAAAAAAATGCAAGAGTTTGACAAGAAAAGAGTTAGAAAATTTTATTGTTGAAGGTAGTAGCGCTACAATGCTGGGAAGGTGGCGCTACGGCGCTATTTACAGAGAAGATGGAATATTTTTTTTTCAAGATGGAAGCGCTACAACGCTATCAAGAGGGTGCTACGACGCTAATCTCAGAGCCAAAGGGAATTTTGAATCGTTCCTTAGCGCTACAGTGCTAACTCAGTGGCGCTGCAACGCTACATATGTAGCGCTACAACGCCCTATCCCAGATTTTTTTTAAAAAAGGAAAGGTTTCGAATTTTTCTTTCCCCAAACCCTCATTTCTTCTTCTCCTTTCCGTGTTCTCTCTATCCCAGCACCCCAAAAACTCTATTGATCCTCCATTACAGTTTCTTCCCAGAAAATCTCATCATATTTTCCAACTATCTTCTTCATCTTCTCTTCTATCTCAGCCGTTTTGCCCATTGCTCCAATTCTTTCTTTTAAAACTAATCCCCAATTATAAATTACATTTTGGAACCCTAAAATTCAAAGTTTCAAAATTCTTGAAGGAGGTTAAAATTTTCAAGGGCTTTGATAAATCAAGCAAAGGGAGACCAATTCAAAGGCTAGTAAGGGTTTTCAATCCCTTTTATTTCAAGATTCTTTCTGCATTTGGGGTTGGGTTCAATTGTTGCCTGTCTTTGGTGGAAATTGGTTTTGCTGCTGTGATTTGTAGTGTTTGGGTATTGTGTTTTGTGAAATTGGATTTATAGGGTTGTTGTGAAGAAGGAAAGTATTTAATTTAAGGGGAGGTGCTGTCAAATTTTTTTTCTTCTGGGTTTGGTGTTGTTGAAAGTGTAGACTATGGCTCCTAAAAGTAGAGATGGGAAGTCTAAGGATAAGGGGAAAGGCAAAGTTTCTGCCTCCCAACAAAGGGATGGTAGCTTGGAGCAGAAGTTTGATGAAACCATATTTATAAATTTTCAAGCTCAAGAGTGGTATGAGAAGTTTGTACGAAAAGCGTTGATTCCTGAACGAGGAGTAGAATATCAATCTGAGCCTTTCGATCATAAGATTTTTGAGTTAGTTAGAGCTAATCTTGCAGCTCGAAAGTGGGACAATGTTGTGACGAAACTGGCGCAGGAAAATGTATAATTGGTTTATGAGTTCTATGCGAATTTAAGGGCTAAACACAATGATATAGTTTTTGTTAGAGGTAAGCAGGTGCTATTCACTGCCGAATCCATTAATAAGGTTTTCAATGTGCTGCACATAAAAGAGCAAGAGGAGGAATATACAAGAAATTTGAAGGGATATATAAATTACAATGTTGTGGCTGAAAAGCTATGTTTTGAAGGTGCTCCATGGAATTTATCTGGCTCTTTACCCAAGAGTATCGCATCATGTCAATTGAATATTGAGGCCAGATTCTGGGCTTTCTTTGTTTGTGATCGGTTTATGCCAGTAAGTCATGTGTCTGACATGACTAAGGATCGAGTAATTTTGATGTATGCGCTCATGACATGACAAGACTAAGGATCGAGTACTTTTGATGTATGGGTTCGTGAATTAAAGAGATTATAGAGTTCATTGAAAAGGGCCATACCAGTGGAGGTTTGGGCCATGGATCTGTCATCACAATGTTATGCTATAAAGCTGGAGTTCCCGAGTTAGTTACTGATATTTATCAGTCTTTGTAGCAACATTTGTCCATTACTTTGATGAAGGATTATCCCGCCCCTGCTCTTTATATGCCACAGACAAGGAAAAAGGGTAAACGTCGTGTGGAAACGGAGGTGGAAGAAGAGGCTGATCCGGTGTTGCTAGGGGGTAGTAGTGACCATAGCATGAAGAACGTCAGTTATAAGTTGGATTATCTTCTCCAACAAAATCAGTATATGGTTCAGCAGCATCACATGATGAATTAGTACATGGGCGAACGGTACGAATACGAAGTCAACCATGTGGCTCGCTTAAATAACTTAGTGAGTCGGTGGTCTTTAAATGAGGCGAATCAGAATTATTTTGCTCCACCACTACCATATCCACCGTATTCTACATTTTACTCTCTGCCTTCGCCTCTGTCATTTGCTGGATTTCCATAACCACCGCCTCAGTCATCTCAACCTTTCGAGGGACCTTCGTCCCAACCGCCACAACTGCCATACTGACATGGCTGGTCAGGTAAGTCTCTATTCTCATTCTTTCTGGAATTTAACATTGGGGACAATGTTCGGTTTTAAGTTTGGGGGAGAGATTTATTTCTGGTGTTCTTTGATGCATTTTTTTTTTCAGTTTGTTTGTTTTTATTTTCGTTAGTTGTTTTAAGTCATGTTTTAGAGTGCAAAATAAGTTGATGATAATTGCCATTTTAATATGATTGATTGTTTTGTAGTATAATCCAAAGGAAAAATTGATGTGCTTCTGAAACAATCTGTGTGCTTGGTTAGATTACTTTGTTTTTCTCACTATGCTTTGTTGACATTAGAGATCTTTTGCTCATAAAATTGCAAATGTTATAATTGATTTTTTTTATGCATGTTGAATTTGGATTGTGGATTGAAAAAGATTGACAAAATTCTAGAACCTGTTTGCTTACTATTTGAGATGAAATTCGAAATAATGCACATTTAGGAAAAGGATATAGGAAATTTTTGGACTGGTTGTGCCTTTCAAGCTAACCCTATTAAATTGTATCCTTAGTCAACCCTCTTGAGCCTTACAACTGTTTTCTTGTTAACACATTCTTTTGAGCCTGGCTATGAATTGGATTACCATTTACTCTTTTTGATCCATACCATGAGCATGAAAATTATGATATGAGGGGAGTGATGTAATGGGATGTTTGTATTATGTGTTATTCAGAAAATTACTTGTGATTGAGAAAAATTAAAAAAAAAAGGAAAAGAAAGTGAAAAATGATTATGCTCCCAAATAGTTATCTATTGAAAATTCAAAGTTTGGGGGAGTGTATTGAAAAAAATAAAAGAAAAAAATATTCTCAATCATTGCACAGAAAAAAGGGGTAATAAGGGATGAGTGGTGTGAAATTGCTGGGAAAATTTGTTTAGTTGGAATGCTTGTGGTATGATTAAGCCTAAAAATGTCTCTTTATCTACCTATACCTAAGCCTTCTATTACAACCTTTGAAAAGCCTTATTGATTCTTATTTGTGCATTTGTTTATATTAATGGAGAATAGTAAGTAGTGTCGGCATATGGAAATAACCGGTTATGTGGTTAGTTGGTAAGAATTTGATGTTCATAAAGTGGTTCAATTATTTTATTTGCGAGTTATGAGTAAATGAGCTTTGGTGTAGATAGATTGCAATGAAAGGGGTGAAGTATTTTGACTGAAAATCTAGGTTAATACTTTAAATATCATGATTGTTTTTCCTGAGAATTATATATGCATAGCAGTCTTGAGTGTTGGAATTGGTAGGTTATGTCAACTTGGTTTGTTTAGGTTAAAGTCTAGTTAGATTCTTTACTCAAGGGCGATTAAAGGTTTAGTTTGGGGGAGTTTGATAAACGAGTTTTAGGCTCATTTAGGGTCTATCTTTTAGGTAGGTTTTCGTTAGTTTAGGGCAATTTTATTGCAGAATTATGCTCGTTTGTTCATGTTTCGGGTTTTCCATGCTAAGTTGGTGAAAAGAGGGGCATATTTTTAATTTTAGCCTGTTGAGGGCATAAATGCAATATTTGTGTATATTGTGATTGATACCACGAGTGACTGGTGATATATTTGTGATGCACGATCCGAGACGGTCCTAAGGAGCAGTTTAGGTAGAAAGTCACAACGGGGTTAAAATACCCATCTCAGGAGGAGCCTAGGGGTATTTTGGGAAATGTATTAAGTTTTCGGGATTTATTGAGTAATGGGTATTAGTTTGGTAATATATGGACATGTTGGGATTAAATGGGGATTTATGGGAACACTCGAGGAATTAGTAAGATTTGACAAATGACTAAATTACCCTTGATGGTATTTGAGGACTTAGAGTAATTTGAGGGGCAATCTTGATTTTTGGCAATTGGATATACTCAGTTGGGAGCTGGGGATACTAGAAACACTTAGACAAAAGCAGAGGAAAGAAAAAGACCAAAAATTTCTCTCAGCTCTCTCTCTTTCCTTCGGTTCCTCTCTCCTTCTCCATAGTGCTTGATTGTGAAAGATTTAAGGCCAAAAATTCAAGGGATTCTAGACTGTAATTTGGGAGACATAGCTAGGTGCAAGGGTAAGTATTTAATTCAGTTCTTTGTTGATTTCCTACTTGAGGTAAGAATTTCATTGATTTCTGAAGTGAATATTCTGGTGTGGTTTAAGTTTCTGTGGAGTTTTAAACCACTAGGTTATTTTGAGTTTGGATGAGTGTTTGAGTGTGTTTCTGGTGTTTATGAGTTGCTATACTGTTTATTTGAAGTTTTAGGTCGAATTGGAACTTGGGCATACTTTGGTATTGATTTGGATAAGTTTTTGCTTGGAAAAAATGGTAGGAAAAACCCAGTTTTCTGGGTTCATGTATGAGTGCCGCGACTCTGTTCTTCTATGCCACAGCGCTGGGTTGAATCAGGATAGGGGAGCCCTGCTGAGCGCCGCGACCCCTATAGGGATGTGTCGCGAGGCTAGGCCATTTTCAGGATGTGGGATTTTGTGTTTTTAGGGTTTTGGCCCAGGGGGCTCGGGGGACGCTTTCACCACGTTGTGTGGGGAAACGGGAGGTCTCGAGAGAACGGGATTGGTTCTGGGTACAATTATGAATTGGTTAGTAACCAGAGCTTTACTTGTGTGTTGTGACTAGGTTTTCAGAGAGGCTTGAGTTAGAGGACTGTGCTCGGGATTTTGGTTCTCAAGAATCTCGGGACACAGGTAAGAAAACTATTGTACCCATAGAGCAGGTTGTGGCCCTATAGTTGTATTATAGGGCACGACCCTATGTTATTGAATTGCAGGGCGTATCCCTATTTTTTATGTTTAAGTGTTTATTGATATTATACTATGTATGCTTAGTTGTGAATGAACGGCGAAGGTTGGGAACGACGAAGCCCAAGAACGGCAGGGGTCGGGAGCAGCCGGGAACGGCAAGGAGCTGGGAACGATGTTAAGCACGTGGAGTGGAAGGTCGAGTACGGCAAGGGGCTGGGAGCAGATTTAGGCAAGGGGCCGGGAGCAGCGTTATGCACCTGGGACGACATGGCCACTATATGTTTAGCCTGTTGGCGGCTTTGTTATATGCTAATTGATTAATATGCGTATGTTGACTATTTGTGTAGAGTTTTCTTGCTGGGCTTCGGGTCACGGGTGCTCTATGGTGCATGTAAGGGCAAGGGAAAGGTTGACCAACCATGAGTACTGAGAGCGTGAAGCGATGTGTACATGTTCGGATTACCTGGCTGCCACGGCCGGGGTTATTTGGGGAAAAATGCGATGTATAGACTTGAATTTGTTGCCTAGCCGACCTTAAATGTATTTTGAGATGTAAAGTATTTTCTAAACAACATTTTTGGGATCCCAAATGTATAACGCTTTATAATTTCAATAAGTGACTACATTTTATAATTAAATTATTTTGACTACAGTTAACCACACTTTTAACCTATAACCTCGATTAGCGAGTTAATTGCATATTTTTAAACTCACTCAGTAGTGGCTCTAAGGAAGTAGAGCGTTACAGCCGACCCCAGCACCCTTAGGTCAGGCTTCATTCTGCATGCTTGCTATCGACCCCTGACACCCTTAGGCCGGCCTGAAGCAAATATAATCACAGGTGCACAATGCTTAGCAAGTAATCAATGGTAGCACATACAAGCATGCCCAATTAGATATTCTCAACTATAGATATGTTAATGTTCATAATATATTCATGCATGGGGTTTAAGCCCCAACCAGAACTCAGGTGCAGTTTTCTTACCTCAGGTCCCGAGCAGCCAGCATACAGTAATCCCGAGCATGATCCTTAGACCTGAGCCCTTGCGGTATAACCTAGTCACAAAGCAATAATGGATAACCCTAATATCCTAAACCACTTAAAAACTTTGGATTCAAATACTAACCTCCGGGACCTCAATTTCTACTAAACCGAGTAGTAGAATTCTTCTCGAGCGCTTAAATTTTAATCCCCGAGCCTCCCCATGCCTTAAGACAAACCTAGGCCAAAATTGTGTAGGCGGGTCGCGACCTAGCCCTGAGGGTTGTAGCGTGCCCCCTGACCAGAGGCGCCAGCCCCTAACTTCTACAAGCATGCGGGCCGCAACCTGGCCCTGATGGTTGCAGGGCGCCTATGAAACAGAAGGCCCCCATGCTCCTGGGCCACGCGGGCCGCGGCTCCCATGAACAGGGTCGCGACACACCCCCACGAACCCAGAAAAACCAACTTCCTTCTGTGTTTTTTTTGAGCTAAACCCTCCAAAATTTAACCTAGACCTAACCTAAAACCAGAATCAAGTCTCACAAACACTCCCAAACACCATAAACAATACAACCACAATAAATGCTAGGACAAAACTCCCTCACAACCCAAAATTCATCACTTGAGTTCAAAACTCAAGAACACCAAAATAAACAAATCAAACATAGTTAGCAGTAGGAATTAAATCTTTCCTCCTTGAAAATCATGACCCCAGAACTGAACCTCAATCAATCTTAGCTCCAGCCTTCAATTTCCTAAGCCTTTAGCCACTAATCCCCCCTTAGCTTCCTCAAGAATTCCACCATCCTCAATGCACACCAAGGGTAGAAGTGCAAACCTACTAGGGAGAGAGAGAGATATATTATGCCTTGTTTCCTTAGGTCTACAGACTTCCAATGAGCTTATCCTCTTACTAAAAAGACTATATTCCCCCCTAAATTTATTCCTATCTTCTAATGCCTCCGAGGGCAAGAACGTCATAGGCACTTTCCCCACTGATCCTAAAATTGTCCTATAAATTACCTTTTTATTCCCAACGTATCCAATTAGTCAAAAAATACTTACCCATTACTCGATAAATCACAAATATACATTAAACTTCCCAAAATACCCCTGGGCTCACTCCGAGCTGGGTATTAAGCCCTGCTGTGACTATTTCACTAATTCGCTCACTAGGATCGCCTCGAGTTGTATACTGCAAATATATCCACATAATAATGTGGTCTCAATCATTTACACACATATATTCACATTTATGCCCACAACAGGCCAATATTACAAATATTCCCTTACTATCAAGAATGGGCCCACATGCATATTTAATACACATAAACATGCCTTTAAATCCATATTATCATATAAGTCATGTATGCCAAATAATCACACATTTATTCAATTAATTCGACATGTATATCCCTTTATGCCCTCCAGGCACTGTAATCCAGACACTTAGCCTTAACAGTAAATTCAGGTCGTTACACGACCCGACTAACTTAAAGACCTCGGACCATTAAAACTACTAAGCATAACTACTATTTTGGATTACATACATAAAATAACATAAATTTATTAGAAAATCCAAAATACAGGATCCCGTTGTTGTTAGATAAGGAAAACAAAACCTTTAATTAATTGATCAATAGTAATTGCAGAAATAAAACAAAAATACATAATTAAAAATACTTGAAACAAAATGTCATCCTCGATCTTTCACATCAGTCCATTCATTCAGTCCTCGCCCAATACACATACCAAAGCTGCCACGACTCTGTCCTGCCTTCCAAGCTCATTTTCATGCACCATCTAAAATAAAAAGGAATGAGACTAATGCCCAACAAGGAAAAACTACACCACAACAAAGACTACTTTCTATAACACATTATTATAAGACTATTGAAAAAGTATTATAATATATATAAAATAAATGTGCTATAGAAAGTAAAATTAAATTAAAAACGCGGCAACTGAAAAAAAATAAAAAGCGGTAAATGAAATGTGTTTTATTATTTTTCCCTCTTATACGCAGTACACTTTCTTTTCCTCTCTTTCATTTTCCTTCTACCCTTTCTAATCAATTTTCTTAAACCCTAGTTGAAAAAATTGGTAAAGACTGAACCTTGAACACCACCACCTCTTTCCAACGCAACCTCCTACAAGAGCCTCAACGAATGGAAGTAGCCTCTCAGTCACCAACTTTTCAATCTCTTTGATGAAGCGAAGTCAGAGACCGAGTGGTAACATTCACCGGAATCGCCGACTTAGTCAAGGACGCTCTATTAACTCGCTCAGGACCGAATTCGTCTCTAGGCTCCCCGACAAGGTCCGTTCTGGTCTTGACATTGAGTGCAGTCCCTACGATATCGACCTAACTCAGACTAGTGGCTTGAGTGGAAATTTGTTTCAGCTTCAATTAAAGAAAACTCTGTTTGGTTACTGAGAAAATGCACTCAATATTTTTATGTTCTTTTTCTTATTGTTTTTGGTTATATATGTAATGAGTAATCAGAAAATGAGAAAATGTCATTTTACCTGGATTGATTGGTTTCTTGTAACCACAAAATGAGTGATTATTGTTTTGGTTTTTTTATTAATTTGCTTAGGAAACAAACAGAGGTATTGTTTGTGGTTTAAGGCCTTGTTTGTTTGTTGAGAAACTGGGGGAGAATTCTTCACTTGTTCAAAGATTCAGCAACCAAAGCAATCAAACGATGCATGATTTGATTCTTTTGCTATTCTTATGTTGTTATATATACATGTTCTTACAAATAATTTTTTAATATATATATATACACTGATAGATTCAATAATATGTGTATATACAAAGGTTGCAGCACCGCCCGAGGTGGTTGCTAGACTGGAAAAAGCTTGCTCATCAGCAGCCGCAATGGGCCACATGAGCTCCGGCTGCCTCGGCGAAGATCCGACTTTGGTTCAGTTCATGGAGGCATACTGCAAGATGTTGACCAAGTACGAGCAAGAGCTCTCAAAACCCTTTAAGGAAGCCATGCTTTTTCTTCAAAGGGTCGAGTGTCAATTCAAAGCTCTCTCGCTTTCCTTGGATTCTGGTGATCATATATATAACTTCCCATCTCTTTGATTTGGTTAATTATTAGCATTTTTTTTTTGGTAGATTTCCAACTTTTGACTGACTTTGATATATTTACTTGGTTCATATAAAATAATATTTTTGAGTGGTTAGCCAGTAGCCATTTAGGTATGTCTGTTTCCAAGAACCACATATATATATTTATAGGTTTAATTTAATAATATATGTTGAAATGATTGTTCCGCCACTACAAGAAAAAATGCTTTTAATAACACTAAAAATGTGTTATCAAAACCTACGATAACACTTTCTGATGTGTTAAGACCGACTATGTTATCGTAGGTCAGGGTACTTTACATAACACTTTATCTGTGTTATACAGATGTGTTATTGTACTGTCAACGATAACACAATTTCTATGCTATTTTAATATATAGATAAGTGTTGAATTACGTTATTTATAGTCGATTATATAACACTTTTTTTGTGTTATACTACACTTTAGTATAACACTTTTTTTGTGTTATACTACACTTTAGTATAACACTTTTTTTTGTGTTATACTACACTTTAGTATAGCACATTATTTGTGTTATATAATGAAGTTTGCATAACATAATTCTTTGCATAAAAAGTTTTATTGTAATATATATTATAACTCAATTTTCGTATTATTGTTATATTTAGATATATTTAAATTCTCATTATATACTTTATTTATATAACACTAATTTATTCTATTATATTTTAATTTTTTTATATAATTAAAATTAGCTTTCTAATATATACTAGCATCATCAAATGAACTTGATTTTCAAATAACAAAAAGTAAGAACATTCTACATTGAATTAACAATCCACAATTTAGTTTAAAACATTCAACACTGTCATCAACAACAAAATTTTCTTTAAGTATTCAAGGAGTCTAAAAGTTACTACTTTCAACACAAAGAAATAAACAAAGTTACTACTTTCAAGGAGTCTTAAGTATTCTTTTATACTTCGCTTGTCATATCTGCAAAATAAACAAAGAAATATTTTATTGTTATTATCTAGCATCACAAATTACTTCAAGAAAATTTTTTATGGAAATTCTATCCAAGAAAGGACACCACATACAAAATAATGGATTCACAACTACACCAAAGCAAACAAAGAAACCAAACACTAAATTATAAGACATTAGTTATTTTTTTAGTATGAAAAAGTACCTCTTGGAATAACTTTTTTAGAAGGCCATGCAACTGTGGAACCAACTTCTTCTTGTATTGTAAGCATCGCATGATTAGGACGAAATAAGTAAGATTCTGGTACAATAGCAACATCAACCCATACTCGCATAAAGTCTGGTCCAAGAGGCTTTCCATGTACATTTATCTTTGGATCACTAGAATCCCAACGACCTTCAGCAACAATTGCATCTGCCCAGTCAAGCAAGTAGCAATCATTCTTCCCTTCTGTAAAGTTATGTCTTTTTTCTAGTGCAATACTCTACCAAATTTATTTTAAAGACAATATAATAGTTTCTGTAATTGTTCTTCTAAAATGAAAATTTAAAACAATAACAACTTTTATAATTTACCTTAGGAGACTGAATATTGTTTGACTGCGGTACATTGCGAGACTGTCCTTCGCTTGGTGTCACTTTACCACCAACCTAAATATAAAACCAAGATAAGTTTTATTGGAAGAAAAGAAAACTAAGATTTATAAAGCATGTTCTCTGGGAAATATAGGAGCAAAGTGGGTCTTAACAGTGTTATATAGAATAAAGCATGGATTATATTTCAGAGAAGAGATTCTCGCTTGATGCAAATGATTATAAATTATATGAAGAAGTTGGAGAGGGTGTCAGTGCTTCTGTGTACAGAGCTCTGTGCGTTCTACTTAACTCAGGATGTTCATGTGTTTTCTCAAATCTTTCTTGAATTGTTCTTTTTGATTTTTAACAGCATTGGGTCTCTAAAATTATGTTTTTATATTTGATTATTTATGCATCTATACTTGTCAGATATTGCGGTATCATTATGCTGTTGAGATTTATGTTTCAATAAAGCTGTTATTCAGATTCTTATTAGAGAAAAGTCAATTGATGAATGATGGCTGAACCATACTCAATCTGAGTGATGCTCCCAATGTGTAGTGTTATTCTCTTCATGTTGAGTCTGCATAATCATATAATTTGAGGATAATAGTTAAATTCAGCTTTTTGAACATTGTTTTTCAATTTTTTATGCTAGATAAAACTATAAACAAAGTGTCTTACATCAAATAAATGTTAGACTATATATTACTCTGTTTATTGTGAATTAGTCTTGAGTTTAAACTCCTCTATAAATCTTAATCGAGTACATTTAACTTAGTCCTATATATAAAAATAAAAACGTGTAATATATTCAAGAAAAATTATAGCAAATAAATATTTTTTCTTGAATATATTAGTAGCTGGCTTCCATGCCATTATATGAGATTAAAATTATAATTTTTTTGGAGTTATCCTCTCTATTTTATTAGTTCTATGGATGGGGATCTGGGAAAAGTAGCAAAATGTTCAGTGTTTGTGCTGAGTGTTGTGTTTTGGGATTCTTGTACAAGTCTGGAAAGACAGGTTGCTAGTTTATGGTGCTATTGAGACTAGGTACAATCTGTGGTATATTATGACTAACCTTTCTTCTGTTTCTTCTTAGTGCTATTGATGCATCTAGTCAGTGGTTTT
The DNA here is from genome assembly GCF_963169125.1 of Humulus lupulus. Lineage (NCBI taxonomy): Eukaryota > Viridiplantae > Streptophyta > Magnoliopsida > Rosales > Cannabaceae > Humulus > Humulus lupulus. The sequence goes on from NC_084802.1 coordinate 103,779,996, forward strand.
ATTTGTTACCTCTAACTTAGTTATAAACATCCTAAATTTATTTGGTTTCAGTCTAACTTTGAAACCTGTCCAAATAAGAGAGTTACATTTGCTATGTTTTGATTATTGATAAGGCAGCCTCTCTTGATAAATACAACCTAGAATAAAAGGAAATATATATAAGAAGGGAAAATATACTGAAGTTATTAAGATGCAGATTCCCTGATTACCCCTAAGAAATTTTAAGCAAGTTTACCATCTTTTGAGCTCGTTTAAATGCCTTATGGTGCTCTTAGTTTGTTCTGTGTATTGAATCATTAAGTCTGTTTCAGAGAATATTCTGACTTACTGTTCAGTGGATGGATTTAAACTTTACAGGAGTGATATTGCATTGAAATATTGGGCTTTCTATTTTTCTTACTGTTTTCAGAATCTGAGGAGATTTAAGATAGAAATTTTGAATTTCCAAAACTTGAAACTTTATGTTACGGTACAACATATGAGTATAATTGGTAATTTTATACGTGTTTAGTGTAAACCAGACCCAAAGTTGGGTTCCCCTTAACAAAAAGAAAAAGAAAAAGAAAGACCCAAAGTTGGGTTTAGTCTGGATCAGCATTCCTATAAATTAAGATTAAAGATACATATTATTTTGTATTAACTTTTCATGACCTTTACCACTTCCTTAGCCTATCAACTCTATTTGGTAAGATTGCTGGTTTTAGGAGGCCCTCTGTGGGAACAATTGTTCTGCTAGATCCATGGAATATGTTTGGTAGAGTTATAAAACAGTTACTTTGAAAAAGCAGGAGCTCTTGCAAAGAATATTGCTCTGGAAGTTTCATAGAAGTCATTATTATTATTACCTAGAGAACCCCCTCCCCAAGAGAATATTGTACAAAATAACGTATTAGGTATCACAACAGCAAAGTACATGATGATTGGTAATACTTATTAGAAAAATTGGGGATAGAAATCTCTAAGGAAACATGCATTAAATTTATCATTTTTTGTCTAAATGTCTTGCACTCCTATCATTTCATTAACAGAAAAAAATGCTCTTTAATAGCTGTTGTAGAACATAAAAGTAAAACAGTATACTAAATATGTGCTTCTTAGCTAGTTAAGGAACACTCCGGGAGTGTCCCTTTAAAAAGCAAATGCAGAGGTTTCCTACTGTAAGCATTACCAAATGCAGAGGCTATAAACTTATGTTTTTTTTTTTGCCTTTCACAATTTTAGTTGCAATTGGTCTTGTTGAAATATTCACAACAGGAGCAAAGATTAAGACTTCAAAGTCAATTTATACACCCTTTTGCATAACCACTAACCAGCTTTCTTAACTAATTGTAAAATTCAATATGAAATTGCTACTGCTCCAGAGAATATTAGACATATTGGATGACTCAAAACACATATTAAAACAACAATTATTCTTAGTCTCACGGTTTATAATTCAATGACTTCGACGTCAATTTGTGATCCAATACAATATTGCAAAAAAAACAATTAACAGCACAAGTGTTTTCCTATTTTTCATAAACAAGTTCTTATCATTTTCCTCCATTTGAGTTCCTATTTTTCATAACTTTTAATAGTAATTTCTGTTCAAATTCAAATCAGAGCATTTGAAACCTCAAACAATAAAACATGTTAGTTTACAGTACCAAAACAGTTGAAAAAACTAAAGACCAATATAGCACCATTAAATTTCAACTTCCTCAAATGAATAAAAGGGAAAAAGATAAAAAGAAGAAAAAACCACCTAAAGGAAAGCGAAAAGAAGTGTTCTTGCTGGCTCAACAGAATAGAATCATTGAAACACATATCTAAAACTTATCTAAAAAAAGACAAAAAAGATCAAATCACTCCAGCCCCATGCCTCCTATGAATAAATCTGGATACAATTCACAGATAAGAAAAAGAAAATACAAAATCTTACTAACACCCATGTAAATTATAACAATCAACTAACAATATCGTAACAAGTCTATCCTACAAGACTCAATTATTAATGAATCTAGAAAGAGATGCAGCCATAAGTTGAAACCAACCAAAAAACTATCTGCCTAGATATATTCCAAATTTTCTAATGAATCACCAAATACCAAACCCCAAACTCTTAATAACTAAGTCATATGTTGGGGGGAAAATAAAAAGAAATCATTACTAGTTCACAACAAACTTTTGATGCTATTAGAAATTGGTTATTCATGAAGTAATAGTACCAAACTACATGAAATCAGAAAGTAAATGTACAACTAAAAAAGCTGACTAAACAGAGCTTGGTGTAAACATGGAGGATATTAAAAAAACAAAAAACATAATTTTTATTTCTCATATACGTACTCAAAAGATAGAAAACTCATCCATAAGCTTAATAACCTAAAAAACTAAAGCATCAAAGCTAATAAAAATTGTTTGTTGCTGAAGCACTAGTATCAAGCTACATGAAAACAGAATGTTAAAACATCATATCCATCATCAATATCTGAGAATGACGAACTTACAGCATTTCCCTGATATAAATTAGAGCTATATCCAGTTGAATGGCCATTTGACATTGTAGGCCCCCCAGCAATTGTAACTGAAGACCTGGATAGTTCTATAGATACCAAAGCCAACTCATTTCCTGTTGAATCCTTGCCGAATGGAGAAGCATTATTTACATCTTGCACCTCAAGAAGAATCTGCATATAAAGAATTCATCAAGAGGGTGTCTTTATTCGCATTAAAAACTACATACCCACCATACAATCAGAGACAATTCTTTTTGCTGGGTAGCTGGTGATACTGTCACCATACTTGAGGAATGTGAATGGCTAACTAAATTAACGTGTATAATACAGCAAAAGCCAGATTTTCATAGCACTTATTACATTAATACTCAACAATGACAACCAAATTTCAGTTTAGGGTAACCTTGGTGATAACTTCTTAATTAGTTTGAACAAAAAAAAGTGCACGAATAAGAAGGAAAAGTCTCCATGACATAAAGAGGGAACCAAGTGCAGGGAAAAATAAATCAAAGAAATGTTATGATTTGAATCAATGATTTAAATAATCTTCAGCGTTATCAATTACTCACTTCTTGATCCATCTACAATTTTGCCTCCTCCAAAGTTTGGTTTGAGTTACTCAGCCTTGAGTTTGCCGTTTATTGAAATAGTCCCAAATAAGTACCTGACATTTAAAGAAAGACTACAGTTAAAAAAAATTACTTTTAAATTAAATAAACAAAACCATACAACAATAACAACAAAATAAAAAGAACCTTTTCTTTTTCTACTCCACGAAGGCTACACACCCTCTCATAAAGCTCCCTTGTAGAGGCCTGAAAAAATAAAACATGTTAAAACATTCTCATTGCAGGAAATCTCAGAGACCTTTAAACCAAATAGAAGCTCTACCAAACATATACTTGTATTACTATTTTCCTTCCTCTCTTTTCTTCACTACCAAACATAGTGTAAATTGTAGCCATAGCATTGACATCAAACAAACAGGGAAAAATGCAAAAACAATAGACAGGTAGAAACCAGGAAGTGCAATGTGTGCGCTTGCAAAAGATCGGACATTAGGAAAAAAAATCACTGGAAGCACTAGTGATTAATGATTATAGTTAAGTGAAAATCACTAAAAAAAATTACCTTTTTGCTTAATCTTAATACTAATACTGATTGGTTTTGGTCCCTAGAATCAATCAACTTAAGACAAAGCGGGTAAACCTCTACAAGAAAATTCTTGTGAAAAGTACCCTGAGATATCAATTTTCTTGGTAATGCTGGTCCTCCTTTGTACCTGAAGATTTAAAGCACAAAAAATAAAAATAAGTGGTGCACACCAGTCATTACCTATTACTACTTGATGCAACTCTAAAAATCAACCTCATTCTACCAACACTAAACCCCAAAAAGATCACAAAAAAGGGGGCTCCCTGATTAAACTACCTTAGACCAACATAAAGTAACAGATTAGCTAAGTATATATGTAACAACAAAGATAATATATGACAACAAAAAGACACACCATAACGAAAATAGGGGGCAAAAAAAAAAAGGAAGAGAAATATATAAATATACCAAGACAATAGTCTTTCCCAAACTTGTTGGGAAACTAGAACATAGTCACGTCCTTCCTCCAACATTCTACGAAGCTCTAGTTCATCACCATCACTATCTTTGTTATTTAAAACTATATCAGAATTATCAATCTGCCTGCGTCTATTTGCACTCTTTAAAGTAATGACATCCATATTTTGAGATCCAGAAGACTGCTCATCAACCAAAGATTCAGCCATGCCTTGCTTTGTATATCTCTGCCAGCTTGAAAACCATCTGTGCAAAAAAAAAACAATATTAATGGCCAAATGAGATCTACTAAAAAAATGAGTGACGCCAGCCCAATACATGCACTAGTAACTGTACTTGCCAATCATCTAAGCATTCTACCCTTTTTAATTTTATATAAGAAGCATTTACCTTTATTTTAAATAAAGTGATAAATCCATGGAGAAGATACCGGATTAATTTTCCTAATCAGAGTTCTTCCATTGGTTTTTTTTACTAATAGAACATAAACAAGAATTGTCTATTGCTGTACCAGAGGTTCAAAAGCAGAATAATCGGCATGCAAGGAGCAAGATATTTGCTAAAATAACCAAATTAAAGTTAGAACTTAGCAAAATAATCTCACTCATTTTGCACTAAGCAACCATGATGATCGCTCAGCATAAATTATGGTTGCTTAAATGACCATGATGATCGCTTAGTATAAATTTATGGACACTGAAAAACTATGAAATTATTATGCAAATAATATTTTTTAAACTTGGTTTACTGATAAAAAAATTTAAGAGTCATTCTTACAAATGACTCTTCAAAAATTATTTGCAAAATAACTTTTGTAGTGGCTAAGAAAGCATATTCTATTACACTGACCAGCTATTATGGTTGCTCAATGTAAAACCAACGAGTTCATTTTGCTAATTTCACTTTTTTACCTTGTTAATTTGGCCCAAAGAAAAAAAAACTCAATTTTTAATATAGTCAACAATTAGAATTTCATAGAGTTATTCTAGATGATACACCCTCATGTACGAAAACCAGGATAACCCAATAAATAAGAACAGAACATATATTGCCTTCACTTCACATAAAGAAATTTTTTATGAAATTCTTTACTTGCACCAAGCAAAGAAAGATACCAGGCTTTTTAGTTAAACTAGGCTCTGAGAGCCACAAAATATTCAAAAAACTAGCCAAACATCCAATAGCCCACAAATAATACATGTCCATCTTGAAACTATTGCCGAAAAAGAAAGAAATATAACAACGAGTAACTAGAAGACTGGGCTTGCAAAACCTAGTGCACTCATCAGATGTTTTGAACTTAATTAAAAAAAAATCAATTATATAAGTTTAGCATCTAATGGGGCAATATAAGCATACTTTGTTTCCATATGAACAATTAATTAAAGAAAACAATCATAAGTACATCCAGAAATTCGAAACCAAGCATTAAGAACGCAAAGTGGAAAAAAGAAATCTACTTATTTGAAATAACGTAGTACAAATTTCCTTTCTTCAAATTCTTCTCAGATTGGTTGGCAAGCTCAGCAATAATCCGACTCTCTTCGTCCGGGGGAAGCGGTAAGCAACTCGCTCCATTAGCAATCATGAATACCAAATCAGGAATCGTCATGATTGAGATTCACAAATTCACAAATCAGGAATCAGGAATCGTCGCTCCATTACTCATATTCTTCTTCTTCTTCCATCTTCTTCCATTTCATCTCCATTTCATCTTCTTCCATTGGCAAGGTCCTACTTATTGAGAGCAATAACGCGTCGTTTGGCGGAGAGGTGAGATTGAAGGTCCTAGTTGGCAGACGACAGAGGAATTTGAGCGTCGCGGACCTCAACGACAAGGTCAGCTTGCTTGAGTCGATCGCGAATGGCGCGGGAGGCTGCGGCCATGTGACTAGGGAACCAATTGATAACTCCACCGCCGGCGTTGAACCCCATTTCTCCTAAACCCTTCTTCACGAATTTCTTTACACCCATCTTTTTGTTTTAGCTAGAAAACACTGTGAAGTGGTCAAGTCTATATTCGATCGGGTTTGGCGAATGAATAAATTAGCTGCTAGTCGAAGCTGGAGGAAGGGTAGTGGCAGCTGCCGAGTCGAGGTGGTAGTGACTGAAAGAATGAAGGTGGAAAGAGAAGAGAAGAAAGATAGGTCTACGGGAAAGATCGAGAGAGTACGAGAGAGATAGACCGAGAGAGACCAGGAAGAGAAAGAAAGAAAGATTGAAGAAATGAGTATAGGGGAAATGGGTACACGGGAAAGGTAGAAAAAACTTAGGGATTTGGCGCCTGAAATTTTTACCTTGCCGCCTGAAATTTGTCTCATATACAATAACTCTTTTTAAATACTATTATAATGATGTGTTATGGTAATGGGTGTTTGGTGTAGTGCGCGAAGCTGGTGCTTGACTGCCTTGTTCCTTTTTTTTTTCTTTCTATTTCTAGTCTCTCTCCTTTTGGTTTTGCTTGGTTCGTTTTGTTTTGTTTTCTTGTCTTGCTTTCTTTTTGCATCTGTATTTCAGTACAAGGATAGAAACTCGAAGCACTTGTGATGCCACTAGGTATTTACATATTAATATCGATCATTGAATTTGTTATACTGATCATGCGATGCTGAAAGCTCTCTAGTACTGTAGGTATTTACATATTAATCCAGATGAATACATGAGCTTGAGTAAAGCTAAGTATTATTGTTCTTTAATTTGGTATTGTAAGCGGCACATTACAAGTACAAGTTAAGGAGTTGGACATTGAAAACCAATGGGAAAAACTTTAAAGATAGGTTATGCTTTTGTAGTCCTAATTATAACTACCATTATTTAGATAGTACAAGTTGTTAATTTCTATCCTTTTACTAAAGTACCAGGAATCTAACTTGTACATGTTTTGAAATTTCATCTCAAAATAATTTGTTGCATTAATATCTCTTTGGATATATTTATTTATTTATTCTTATATATTTTTTCAGTGTCTATGAACTAATATGTTTTCATTGTGATATAATAATAAAAATAATCTTACGCGCTTGACAACATTATTAAAGATGTTGAATTGAATACATCAAATGTTAGATTTTATGGATTAATTAGAACTAATATGAGCTTTATTTTATTTTAAACTATTTATGTTACTTTTTTTGCTTGAATTAATAGGATTATTGTTTATTTGGTCTCTACATATACGCCTATGACTAAGGCAAATATGTTGATTCACTTGTACTAAAGTCCATATTAATTGGATACACTTTAACTTGATTTCTCTTTTTTGAAAGTGAAACAATGCAGGGGAAAAGATGTATTCAAGCTGTTATCTTCTCTATTTTATTTTATTTTCCCTAAAGATTTTGTTAACTGTACTGAACTCTTTGATTCGTTTCACTTTTTTTTTTTCTGTTTTACCATGATATCTTAAAAGTGGTAAGTATATGTTCGTTACTTCCATGATATAATCTTCGTATGTAGATTCTAACCTTCACACTGTTTTGAATTTTGCTGCATTCTATTGTTAACAATCTCTTGCATACAATTGTCGCCATCTTTGGTTTTGGTTTTGGTTTTCTCTACCGTTCCCAGGTCATATTGTGAGTTTTAATTAGTTATGATACATAAATAATTTATGTTTCATATGATATATATATACAGTTTAATTTGTAAAGTAAACCTTTTTTTAATCTCATTTGCCATTAGTTTTGTTTTGATCACTATTTGTGAAGTAACTTCTTAGTAAGAAAAAAGAAGATGCTCATTTTTGTGTGTTTTGTTCAAATTTAAGGAACATTGGAAGGAGAAGAAAAGCCTGATGCCACATTTTCCACCAAGGAAGACGATTTTGTCAAAATTGCATTTGGAAAGATGAATCCCCAGATTGCTTTCATGAGGTTGGTTTACACCTCTTAATTTTCCTAAGTCAAATTGATCAAAGCACTCCTCCTCTGTGACAGTAATTTAAAATTTAAGTTTTTGCACCTCACTTAAAATTTAAAGGGTCTCATGAGAGTAGTAGTGTTTGGTATTAGACCTTTCATAGATAATTTGATTAGTCTTTTTCCATATAGATTAGACATGCTTATTTATGCATATTATTGTTCAGCAAACACTTTGTCTGTTTTGATTTAACTATCAATGGAGTAGTGATTTACACTATATTGATTCACCTGATTATAGGTATGATTATGAATACCACAGTAAGTAGCTAGCCTTCTGATTGTTGAACCATGCTAATTTTTGAACAATTCAAATTGCATTTGTGGTTCTCTTAGTATGGTGCACACATGTTTGGTTAAAAGTTACGAATGACTTTAAAAGTTAAAAGAGAAAAGGCAGAACTGTTAAGCTCAAATTGCTGTAACTATTTAAGTAGTTAAAAGTAAAAGACTCCAGGGCCAAAATAAAATGATTTGTGGATTATATTATAAGTAAGCTATCATTTTTGTGAGTATTTTTATTTGAAATAAGTAATCAAAGTTTGTAGTTTGGTAACAGGTGTAAGGAAACATGGTAGTTCATTATGAGTTCTGCATTATTATACAACACATTACACTTTTTTTGTACACTTGATACCTTCTTAGTTGTAACATTATCTCAAGATAAAAGCTTGAAGGAATTATTGGATGAAAGATGTTCACCTTGTATAGGAACATCCTATCCTTATTTATATGGACTCTTCATGCTTTTTAAAGTGCTTTCTTTCTGTATAAATTGGCTGCATTTTATTTTCCTGTTACTAGCACAAGCTCTCTATTTTGTATGCTTGATTCTTGATTACTGGTTTGAGTTTAAATGGGTATTTGCTTCAGGTGTATGAGAAGCTTCTTGGGAGCCAATGCTTTAAATGCTTGTGGTGATTTCATGAAATGCAGAGAATGAAATTCTTGAATATATTATATGGACTACTGAAAATTTGTTTCTGGTTCACTTCATCTATCTTTGTGTTGCCTTGAAGTTTCTTTTAAGGATCTTGATATTATATTATTTGCTTGTAGAACCATGTATATTGTGGTGTTCTTTTGAATGCTATTTCTATCATTCATTAAAGTTTGTGATTTGTTTCTGTTTCTGGCATTATTTATTCTTTGTGTTCGTTCTTTTTTCTAGTTCGTTTTGTTGGTGTTCTTGGCAGGTTATTAAAGGGTTCAATCACTTTCAATATCATCCTCTATGTAACAGAAGGGTCGGACTAATTCTTCTTGTTTTTCTTATTATTGTAAAACACTTACACTATTCTTTTTACCTTGCCTTTCGTTATTGTAAAACACTTGCACTATTCTTCAGGCAGGTTTCTTCTCATTTTTCCTTAATTGATGTCCAAGAGATGGATGCAATAGTGTCAAGTTTTAATGCTTTTGAAACTTAGGAAGCAGGCCCACTAATTCTAACATGGGCCGTGTTTCTTTGGCTGATTTCATCACTTCCAAGAAAAGAAGAAAACAATGTTCTAATGGTATGCATTTCAGTTTGGCTTTCTTTTTTCTCCCCTGCACTATAGTGTTACAATATTTAATTATCGGGGAGAGGTTTAGCTGCATAATGATTGTCTGTCAGGGTCATTTATTGATTATTTTGTTGATATTTCATTGGTGGTTCTATTAAAGTTGACATTTTTCTTTTCCTACGTAGTTTTCTGATTGGATTTATTGCTTTAAATTTTTCAGGAATCACTTTGCAGTCAGTTTTGGGACAGAGAAAGTTTTGTTGATGGTCCTATTCGGTGTCTTCTTTGTAACATAGAAGGTGAATTTCCCTTCAAGACTATGGAACTTATTCGCCTCTTATCATCCCTATCAGAAGGATGTGTGTAAGTTTCTTTATTTCTTTGCATTGGGTTGAGGATTCTACAGTAATTTCAGTACGTTTGTAAACACTACACTATACTATATCAGCGTAATTGACTGCGAATATGTATCACTATTTTGTAATTACCTGTTAGTGCCCAAATAACTTAAGGTCTAGAGTTTAGTACCTATTTGTGCTCCATATTCTATTACACCTCTCCTTTAAATGAGATATGAGATTCGATGGATCTACCCTAGAAATAATAGTATCATTCTAAATGAGATATGAGTTTGGTATGTTCTTTCCATTTTCTTTTATTTTGTTTGGTTGTTTTGTGACATATTACTCTTTGTTTGTTGCTACTTGTTTGCAGGTGGCATTTTATGAGAGTGAGATACTTGATTTTATGTTGGTATTTTAGGCATAAAAATATGGGGCATTCATTAAGTATTTAAGATTTTTTTTCACATTTTCCAAGCAAGAATACACATGCAGTTGTTTAAAGTTGATTTTTTTTTGTTGTTTTATTTAAGAGACTTTACAAATCTAAGAATACCATGATATTTTTTGTTATTTTGGTTGCTTCCTAGTTATTTTTAGTTTGTCAACTGAAAGTCTTTTAGCTGTGCTGTTTGTTTAAAGTTGTAGGAAGTTAGAAATGGCAGTACTTTCTGATTAGCATGATTAGTGATACTGTAGTGTACTGTGCATGATTAGCATGCTATGAGACTGTATTATATTTTATGTACTTGTACAAATGTATATATTTCCATTCTTAAGACATACATTCATTATAATGTCGTCTGTGGATTCTGCTTACATTATATAACCATATTTTGACCATGTCAATCCTTTAGGCATTCTTCAAGCGTTTGGATTTATGCTTATCTCATTTTAGTTTTTATTTCTTTAAAATTTGTGATCAGTTTCTGATGGGTGCATTGTGTAACTATCAGATTTTACTTGGTTTTATTTTCTGATGGAATTTACAGTTGCTGATAGATTTTTGGGACCAAGGACTAATTCTTTTGTTAATCTTTGAAGATTCTTCATTTTCCATCTTTTATATTCGATGATAATGCATCATTATACACCAAACATAGTGTTTTAGAAAGGAACTTTGTTGCTTGAGATGTCTTTAAATGACTAGTTTTTTTGTCCTTATGGGGCTTACAGTGACTCATTAATGTAATCTTATTTTTTTCTTAACACAGGGAAAACATTTCTTTCCAAGAAAGTTGACAACAAGAAGAAAAAGAAACTTAAGAAGGTGGAAGATAAGATGCTTGGATGGGGTAAGGTTTTTATGGTACTCTTAAATGCTCTATTTAATAGTTCAATGACCTTATATTGCATGTTGTTTACGTTCTCACTCTATTTCCTTTCTTAATATTGATACGATAATGTTGAAAAAATTCTAGTGTTGGTCAATATTGTTTTAGAGTCAAATTTTAGTGCTTCAGATCCTTGTGCATATTGGCTTGCAAGTTAATTTCTCTTTCATAAGTGTTGAATTGCTTCAATTTGAGTTCCCTTTTGGACTTCCCTGAATTTTAGTGAAACATTATCTTCTTTTAAGTTGCTCATGATATATACTTGGAAGTAGTCTTTTTATAAACTATGTTATATTCTTTCTTTGTTTCATCAACCATTAAACCATCATCTGTATGACAGGTGGTCGTGATGATGCAAAGTTGTCTATTCCATCTACTATTGTTCTTCGTTATATGTTCATTCCTGCTGAAATGAGGGTAGGTTAAAGAATGTCTATGGCTTTAAACTCTCTTCTCAATGGTTATTTACTAGTCCTGCTGCACACTAGTTGTAATGCGAACTTTTATGCTAACAAAAGAATCCACCTTTGTTACTGGCTGCACATGATTGACAAATGAATAATGCCTTTTGAGATTAACCTTTTCTTAACTATTCAGTTTTAAGTTGCTTGCCTAGGAAATCTTTCTGAAAACTAATGTGCTTACATTAGTGATGTAGCTACACAGTTACTCTTTCAGGAGTTTCTGGATTTAATTTTTTGATATCTATTATGTCCTGTCCATATCCACATAACCTATTATGATTATAGGATAACAGTGATTTTTCTTTCTTTAATATGTCGTCTTCGACAATTATATGTACTAGTTGACTTAAATAAAAATGATATTATTATAAAAATGCTGAAACAAAATGCCGGTGATAGTTAGACTTCTCTTTTTGAAAAAGAAGAAGAGTAAAGATGCAATATTTAGTGGATACAAATGTCAATCTGGCTTTTATCGTGAGTTAAAAATAAAATTGTCAAAGTTTCTTTGAGAAAAAGTGACTAGTCCTTGTGCATCTGAATCAACTCATTCTTGTATGAAATTGAATGTTAAAATCATCTTTCTCAGGCCGATGAAAATTTACGTTCAGAACTAGAGGCTGACATATAGGAAGAATGTTCAAAGCTTGGTCCACTGGACTCTGTTAAGATAATTCAACTATACAATGAAGTGATTGTGAATATTGTTGCCAGATATATAATTTTCTTTTCTCTTAAATTGTTTGTAATACCACTATTTATTTGGAGCTTTAGCTTGGAGTTCTTGGCCTTTTTACCCCTCATCCTGCCAGTCTTTGAAATTCGACCTGGATAACCTTGAGTTTTCTTAATTGTCATCATTTTTTCTAAATAGGTTAATTTGTTTTTGTAAAACTAGGCACAATCTCTACTTATTCAGTTATTCTTTCTTCAAATGGTGCTATGCTATGGCGAATCTCTAGGTGTTATGTGGAATGTTTGAGGAACCCTTGTCTACGTAAAGTGGAAATTATGGGTTAATGTTCGGTATCAGTATGTTCTGTTATGGATTTGGGTGGTGGTTCTGTTGGCATAGTTAAGTGGCAAGGCACTCAATTATATTCTCCGTGCCTTTTTTCTTATTACATGTGAAAATGTTGCAAGTGTGCGAGAATCATCCCCAAGGTGTTGTTTTAGTAAGATACAAGGACAGGAAGGATGCTCAAAAGTGCATAGCGCTGATGAATGGAAGATGGTAACTCTTATTCAGTAGTCTTTGTAGTAGTAGAAGATTTATCCTTAAACATTGGTCATCTGCTCTGGCTCCTCCTAACATAGGAGATGTTTGATCACATCTCCTATGTTCATTATTTTATTTGGTGAATTTGTAACACAGATTAATGCTGATATGATTTGGGTTCTCAAAACTAAGATAAATCTCTTCTCTTTAAATATATCGTTAGTTCCTCTATTGTTTCTGAAGTTTTTGTGATTAATATAAATGTATTTTATGTGCACCACCACTTTGAGAACTTGACTTGGCAAGGTTTTGTTGATGTGGCTTAAGTTATAAAATTACTTTGTGGTGACAAGTTTCGATTGTGATCTTATGGAAAACCACAAACTGTAAATTCTAGGGAAGAAAATTAGCTTTGAAAATGTAAGTTTTCATGTCTACTTTATACCTAGGTCGTGGTATTTTCTTGGGCTTCTTTTTATTACAATGTAATAAAGAAATTTACATAATTGATAACTGTACTAAAGGTTTTGCTCTTTATTTTTAATTGATTTTAGGTTCCATATTAATTTGTTTGGGTTGGTTTGCTCTGTTTGCTTGTATAATTTAGGGGTTGTCGAAATTTTCAAAGTTTCTATGTTCTCTAAGCTTAGTTTTGATCCAATTCATACGAGCTATCTAGGGGACTCAGGAGAAAAATGTAGACCAACCAGTAAGACAATGCATGGAACAAGTCCTTCAAATAAAAAAATAAAAAAACTTAGAAGTCAGTCCCTTAAATTCTTGTATGTTTCTTTGAAAAATTCAGTTCAATCACATAACATACACATATATAGTAATATAGGAAAAGAAATAAAATATGTAATTGTAATAACTATTTACAAGTTAGAGCTAATGATCTCCAACTTATAGTTGTCCCTATGATAAAGGAAAATGATCCTCCAAGAACAATCATGAGCTGAAAAACAAACAAGCAAACATATATAAGAATTTAACTTAGATCATTGTGTTTGATATAAATTAGGTTATACTTTTGTTGTTGTTTGTCTTCTTTGAGTCTCGTTAACGAAGATGTAGATAGATTTTTTTTTCTTTCAAATCACGACTTATTGTTGTCAATCACAACTGAATTGATATGTTGCTCCTTTTAAACATAAAACTTTCTTTCTACAGTTTGGTTGTTGAGAGATGTGTCTAAAATGAAAGGAAAATTTTATTCACTGTTGTGATATTTTAGGGATCACATATTTTGGATACCCTTTTGGTTAATATCAATGTTATAGTTGGTAACTAATTATTTGAAATGATAAATCATTTGGAGATTTGGGTTGAGCATTTTATTTTATTTTTTTATAGTAAACACTGAATTTGATCACCAACACTCTTGATATTTGAGTCTCATAACTTAAATCATACCAATGTATAATTTGACTCTGATTCTAGTAGTGTCATCATGCCAATGCATGATTTGATTTTGATTATAGCTTTATAGAACTAGTAGCAGCCATTTTCATGGCTCATATTCTGAGGGATATTTTTTAAGAGCTTTGCTTTCCTTTTAGTCATTACAGAGATAGAAAAACTAGGAAAGTTTAAAGATTGTTGAGATGTGCAAAGTATTTCCAAAACAAGGGAAATAAAACTTGTATTACTAGGCAATAGAGCCATCATTACTTAGTATGCGACTCATATATATATACACATAGAATTACATGGGTATGTATAGATTAGAATGCTTTACAGCTTATGTAGCTGAATTAGCACATATTTATGGGAGGAAAATCTGATGTTTCAATAGCTAGAACTGTATATTAATCTATTACAACAGATATATTTTAATTACCAAAAGTTCTCATGTTTAAGCTTAAATAAACTAGAAAACATAGATATTTGAAAACTCTTGCTTATTAAATGAGTAGGACTTTCAAGTAGTTAATAGATCATATATATTTCACAGTCACAACAGTAACTTCTCAAGGGGTTCATGCTATCTGTTTGTTAGCGTGACCTTATTCTATTAGTATACATTATAAATTCAATCTATTGTACTCACTTCGTTTGGACCTACTTATAGGCTATATAGATCATCAGAATACACCAACCAGTGGATATCATTTGATATTGAACCACAAGGCCAGCATCTTGGTACAGGTGGTCAGGTAGCATCTCAACTTTCATATGGCCAAGTATTTTCAGATTTGGGTTATAATTAATTGAAGAAATTACACTTTTTAATTGTAATTTTATTCCACCATACCATCATATTCTCAAGTTGCTTTGGGTTGACATTTTTTTAGCATGCTTATTCCCAATTTCCCACAATCTATCGCCAAATGAATCTTACAAGTAATCTGAAATATATGCAAACCCATAGTGCACCCATCCAAATTTCAAACAATGCAAAGCCTCTTCACATTAATACTTTTGTGTGTTGCAAAATGATTTAATTAAATATCTAAAGTGGTTTAAATATAATTTTATATTAGGTTAATTTCTTATCGTGATTGTTGCAAGGCATAGGCCGAAACACAATTTTAGATGATAGTTGAAACCAAATGAGATGATTGCAAGTTTCCCTAAGCAAAACAATTCTGCATTTTTTCTTCTATTAATTTAATGTTTTGGTTTCAGGATGGTTCTGTTCATATATATGATCTAAAAACTGGGCAATGGGTATCAAGCTTTCAAGCTGCATTAGGTATACTCTGGTCCACTAGAATGTGGAAAATTTCGTATTAGAGATGACTTGTGCTTTCCTTTATAACTTATTTTTGTATGTGTGACACCTCAGATACTGTCAATGGCTTCTCCTTTCATCCATTTTTGCCAATGGCTATCTCTTCATTAGGGCAGCGTAGGTTTGTTGTTCCTGGTGATGGCGAGGAAGATTTGCATTTGGGTGGTAAAAATTTTATTCTTACCAGTTTTTTTCCCTCTAGTCTTGGAAGTTTTGTTCATGATATGATTCTTGTGTCTTCTCTCTTGGAGGAGAGCAAGTTCATACTTTTGCCTGGTCATGTTCTATTCATTTAGTAATTTTCTTGATTCTGAATGCATCAGAATATATGTGAACATGTTGAGTTTTCAAGAATCACTTTGCAGTCAGTTTTGGGACAGAGAAAGTATTGTTGATGGTCCTATTCGGTGTCTTCTTTGTAACCTAGATGGTTAATTTCCCTTCAAGACTGTGGAACTTATTCGCCTCTTATCTTATCATCCCTATCTGAAGGAACTTGGCCAGCAGAATGTGTGTAAGTTTCTTTATTTCTTTGCATTGGGTTGAGGATTCTGCAGTAATTTCTATACGTTTGTAAACACTACATTGCACTATATCAGTGTAATTGACTGCGAATATGTATCACTATTTTGTAATTACTTGTTAGTTCCAAAATAACTTAAGATCTAGAGTTTAGTACCTGTTTGAGCTCCATATTCTATTACACCTCTCCTTTAAATGAGATATGAGATTCGATGGATCTACCCTAGAAATAATAGTATCATTCTAAATGCTTTTGTAACTCAAATCTCCCAAACTTATAACATGCCGTCTCAATAATTAAGCACCTAAACTAGAGATGTCTATAGGGTGAAATTGAGGCCCCTTTAAGCTGAAAATGTTAATGTTTGTTTACTGTAATATGTATATATTCACTATGTGATAGAAGTATTTTGAATTTTGAAGTATGTCACCTGGTATTGCTTGCTTAGGTCTTATATTGTATATAGTTTTATTATTTGATTCATATTATTTAATTTTTTTAAGCATATACCTTACCTTTTATCTGCTATTGCAGGAGAAAAATGTCTCTTTCTCCATCAATTGGAGGAGAAAAGGATACTTAATTTTGAAGGCTTTGTGTTGGGCAGCTGTAGAATATTTTGTGCTCAAAGTAGTAACTTTTCAAAATGTTGAATATTTAAGACTACTTAAATACTTAAAGAACATTTTGTTGTTGATGACATTTTTGAATGTTTTAAACTAATTTGTGGATTGTTAATACAATGTTGAATGTTTTTACTTTTTGTTATTTGAAAATCAAGTTCATTTGATGATGCTAGTATATATTAGAAAGCTAATTTTAATAATATAAAAAAAATTAAAATATAATAGATTAAATTAGTGTTATATAAATGAATATATAATGAGAATTTAAACTTATCTAAATATTAAAATAATACGAAAATTGTGTTATAATATCTATTACAATAACATTTTTTATGAAAAGAATTTTGTTATGGAAACTTCATTATATAACACAAATTATGTGTTATACTAAAGTGTAGTATAACACAAAAAATGTGTTATACTAAAGTGTAGTATAACACAAATTTATAAGTATTGAAATATGTTATATAATCGACTATAAATAATATAATTAAACACTTATCTATTTATTAAAATAACACAGAAAGTGTGTTATCGTTGACAGTATAATAACACATCTGTATAACAATGATAAAGTGTTATGTAAAGTACCCTGACCTACGATAACATGGTCGGTCTTAACACATCAAAAAGTGTTATGGTATGTTTTGATGACAAATTTTTGGTGTTATTAAAAGCATTTTTTTCTTGTAGTGCTACTAAAACGTATCATAAATCATAAGATTAAAAACATAAATCATAAAATGTATGACGTAAAAACATAAATCATAAAACATAGGACTACAATATTAATGACCATTAACTCATTACCGTAGTATGTAATAGAAACCATCCAGGTCCTCTTGCTGCTATTCGAGGTAGGTTTAAACAGAATATAGTATATGATAAACTATCTAGGTCCTCTTGCTACTATTCGAGGTAGGTTAAATCATAACTGTAGTGTACGATAATGATAAAATTCTTTGGATTTTCTTATTTGCTATCTAAGCAACTACATTTCCCAAACGACTACAACATAAAACATATGCATACATACTTACATTCACATATAGCACAAAAACATAATCATAACGCATAAAATCTAACCTATTTTCCTTACCAAAAATTGGGATATTTGATACAAGAGCGGGATTGGAAACTCCTAAAATCTTACAGTAAGATCCATAAGTTTTCTAAAGAGATGAGGATGAAAAGAAGATCTAAACCATCAAGATAAGAACTTATCGAAAACCTTAAGTTTCAAGAAACTCAAACACCTCACCAAAAGATATTACAACAAGTTAGGAAAAATGAAAAGAATAAGAAGAACTATAATGAACTAAATATGAGGATAAAGAATACCTTAGAAAGATTTGAACTTTGATCTACACCTCAATACCAAATATCACTCTATCTTACTTCCCAAGTGTTTAGAAGGGCTTAGATTGGAAAGCTTTTAACCCCAAAACCCTAGTGTTTCTCTCTAGAATGAACTTAGCAGCTTGGAGGCTCTGAAGATTACTTGAATGATGATGCAAATGGCTGAGTGGAAGGTCCTATTTATAGAGTTCATGGAGTGAAACTTACTCTTTTTAAAATGAATAAACAATTGTATAAAAATTGAATTTTTCTGCTCAACAGATGCCCAGAACTCGGTAAAAAACGTCCAAGAGCAAGTCTAAGTTGTTGAGGGCTGTTTCTAGCTCGGATTCCACAGACTTTCAAAAAATATATGTGATATATCGCCTCCCTCTTTCTCCCAAGCCTCTGTGTTTTCATTCGTTCAAAGTCGACGTGTTTTCTATATCCCCCATAGGCGATATATCAGCTCCTATAGCTACGAGATATCGGCATACGCTGATATATCAAACATGTTTTTGAACACTTTCAGCGGACTTGAAGTTTGTTTAAACAACTTTGACTGAGTAAAACGTATTCCTAACAGCTGGGGGAAGGTTCTAGACTTCCTAGGTTTATCCTTTATTAATTTATTCATCTAAAATCCTTAAATCCTTAATAAACATGCATGTGACAAGTGTCACGTTCTTAATTATTCTATCAAAAACTTAGCTTATAATAAATATTATTTCTAGGTCCAGTTATATTAATGAAACCTTATGTTAAAATTAATATTTCTAAACTATAGGCTAAACTTATAAAATCCATAATTATTTCTATGAGTTTCCAACTAAATCCTATCTTGAACCAATAACCACAAACACTAAAATACTAAGCTACTACTACTACTATCTAGCTAAGTAAAATTTTGAGACGCTACAATTCTCCTTTACTTAAAAGAATTTCATCCTCGAAATTTACATACCAAACAATTCTGGATACCTTGCTTGGATGTCTTCCTCCAACTCCCACGTTGCCTCCCATTCTAAACTATTATTCCATAAGACCTTGACAATCAAAATACTCTTAGAACGTAATTCCCTCATCCCCTTCTCTAGGATGCTAATCGGTCGCTCCTCGTAGCTCAGGTCTTTCTGAAGTGCTAACGTATCGTACTTGAGAATGTGGGATGGGTCTGACACATATCTACGCAACATCGAGATGTGAAACACATTGTGGCTATCTACTAGAGCTGGCAGTAGGGCAAATCTATATGCTACGGGTCCCACCTTGTCCATTATCTCAAAAGGACCTATAAACTGGGGACTAAGTTTGTCTTTCTACCCAAACTGCATCAATCCTTTCATAGGAGATATTCTTAAGAAGACTTGATCTCTAACTTTGAATTCCACACACTACACCAAATACCCCTCTCCATAACACATGAATATAATACTAATAAAAAAGTATTATGGAAAAGTATTATATGTGGCAAATTAATGAAAAAAGGGCGGGAATTTGTTTAGTGAGCCCGCCACACTTAGCTTTTTTTTTTCAAATTTCCTTCAACATTTCGACACAAAGAACAGAGACCCATTTCTTTGGCTACGTACAGTCTCCCAACTCCTCTTTCTCTCAAATCTCATCCACCCCTCAAATCTCCTCTCTCTCTTTCTCGTCTTTCTCTATCTCTCTGTCAATCCGTTTCCAGTCGTTGGGCTTCTCGGATTCGTTCTTCTCTTCGGTCTTGGCAAGCCAAGTAAGTATTTAGTTGTAGATGTTAAATTTATCAGCTTGAATCTCATAGAATCTATAAAATCTGTGGTTTTCAAAATTAATTTTCAATTTTCCAGATTACTGGGGTTTTTTCAATCCGAGGCCTCACTCCCTCCACCTTGGTCTCGATCTCAGCTCAGTCTATCAGTCTTATCCACCACACGGCATCGTTTCCCACCTCCCTTCCTCACTCAGTCGCCGACCAGTTCATCACGAGGTTACCTCAGCTACATTAGCTTTCACCAGGTGCACACACCCAGCTATTTCTCAATTGAGCTTTTCTTTTCAAGTCTACTTGATTTAGTAATGAGTGAACATGATTTAGCTCTGAGCCTTCTTGTAATGACCTGGATTTTCAAGACTCGATAATGCGGAAATATAAATGTTTTCATTTAACAAAATGTCTCAAAAACCCATAGAAAAAAAAACTTTTAAAAAAGTCGTATGGCCATACTTAACATTTAGTTACAAACATGTTTTATAAAGATTAGAGTGAGCGTAGTTTAGGAAAATTACACTACATTTCCAAAAATAAAAAGGCTTCCCAAAAGGTCGGTCCACATGTACATCTGCAAGGAAGACTCCAGCGCTCACTGCTCTGCCTTGCCCTTGCACTTACCTACAACATGAAACAACTAGGTAAGCGAAAACGCTTAGTAAGATTAACTTTCAAACAAAGCATATAGAGAATTAAGGTTCCGGAGCCATCTGGACCGTACACAATCAATTTCAAGAACGCCAAAGCATCCTGGCAAACTTATGGTCATGCCTGATAACCAATGATAAATTAATTCATAACTAGATAAAAAAATCATGCACTCAGAAAAATCCCAGAACAAGCAGATATATTATATCATAGCTAATTCTTATCAACAATTATATCCCTGCACTCAGAAAATCCCAGAGCAAGCAGATATATTATATCACCATATAATTCGAGACCAACGCTCGACAATTTCCAACAATTCAGGCGTAACGCGCCCTCCAACACAATTGCTAATCTGTAAAAGAGAACCGAGTTTCCACACTAAGATCTAGCCAATAAATATTCTCATCAAGGGTAACTATCGTGTTACCTAGGGCATCGCTACTTATCCAAGAGTGTAATCCAATTTACACGGTTTTACGGAGACTTCTATGTTAATCAGTGGTGCTGGTGAGCAGTTGCCCCTAGGGTGTTCAGCCTCACTCAATCTTGGCAACCCCTAGTATCTCTAGGCACTCTCACTGAATGGCCAATATTCACGGCTGCTATCCGGGAATAACTTATCAGAGCACTTGCTCGGATTCTAACCGTCCAATGATTAAGTAAGCATGAGGGCCCCTAGGTCCCATTTATCTTGGCGCCCCTAGGTTTAACCAGCTTATCCTCATCTCATGGCCACTTGTCGCAGTAATGAACCAGACATAAATAAAATCAAGCAGTGTGACGGGGATCAACCGTCTAGGATATGACGGACTTCTACCGTTCATATTTTCTAAATCAGCACTCACTAGACTAACGTCTCTAAGCAACTTTCTATGATAGCCTATATATGGGCATGTATCCCTATACTAACATACAAGACAATAATCATTTCATGTTGCAGCCATACAATATAAGTTGACTTACTTGGAGTCCTCAGCGCTCAGCAGGTTTTCACCCTCCAACGTTTAGTCCAGTTACGCTTAGCCAATACTGTAGTTATCCATACAGTATACTCGGATTAATTATGGCACTCATAATTCATTATTATTATTTTGGGCAGTTTGGTCATTTTAATAAAAGTCATTTGTAAGGATTTATAATCCTTACTTGGTTTTAAACCTATTAAGGAAAGTCATACAAAAATATTCGAGACTAAACCCTAAGTCTCGGGGAGACCTATCCTAAGGTCTCGATACCTAGGCTCGGGTATCACAATGGTATTTTCTCACAATCCGCTAAAAATCTTATTCTTTCAAGATATTGCTATTAACCCGCACTTTCGACTAATCGGTTAAAATATGTAAGATTTTAGCCGGTATTATATCTAGAAAATACTAATAAATTCCTTAATTATTTTTAAAGAAAATAATCTCTTAAAATTTTCCTTTTAGTTTTCTTAAGGTTTTAATGTCTAAAAGCCGATTTAAGAAAATTGCCTAATTTGTCTTAATTAGGAAAACCGTTATAAATTTCTCATCTTGACTAATTAATTTTCCAAAAGAAATTAATCAATTTTTACTTACTAGAAAAATAATTCATTTAATTATTTTCTCAAAATATAGGGTTTTAAACCCTCTTTTAATTTATTAACTATTAATAAATTAAATCTCTTATTTTTAGAAAGAATAAAAACTCTTTAATAAAAATAATTCATTTAAACTCAAAGGGGTAATTTTAGTGAAAATATGATTTCAAGACTTACCAATTTATATATTGAAATAAGCAAAATTTTACTTTTTACCTTATGTTCCAAAAATCTCATTTTTACACTAAGTGTGAAAAGCCTATTTTTCACATTTTTAACTACCTACTTCGTTAGTTCATAACTTGAAATTTACTTACCCAATTGTTACCAAAATTTTCCAATTCCATTTTTGTTATGTCATTTAGGTCTTTATAAAATCTTAGGTCAAAATGAATATTTTTGATTGGTGAAATCATTTTCCAACAATGAGGAAAAATGACCTTATTTTCAAGTCCTTATTTTTTCCAAACTTTGACACTTAATAACTTTCAAACCGTTCAATATTTTCTTACCAACTTTTACAGTGGAATAATAGGTTATGCCAGAAATATGTCCACAAAATTTTAGAAAAAACTGGGTTCATTTTCCCTATACAGTGGCTGTCCAAACTTGGTTCCGAAAATAAGAATACGAAAAAACTGTTTTTTACCTAAACTTTGAAATAGCATAACTTACTCATTTCTAAACATTTTTTAGTGTTTCAAAAGCTCAATTTTATGTACTCAATCTCAACAACATCACAGTACAATTTAATTTTACAAAACCAATATACAGTGGCTGCTTGACCCCTTGGAAGTCACAGCTTAAAACATGTTTTGTTTTAGGGTATCCTACAAAACCCTTGGGGGTTTTGGTTCCCATTTTCAAAAATCAATACACATGCATCATAAAAATTATTAAACAACTACCATAACCTTATTATATCACCAACAAGAAACTTTAAGCATTAAATATACAAAATAATGCTTAAAACTAAAAACCCTACAACAAAATCATCAAAAGTAAACTTTTTACCTCTTTGGTGTTCTTGCTTAAGGTTTTGACCTTCCTATTAGCTTTGGCTCCTCCAAAACCTTTCAAAAACCCTAACCAACTTCCCCCAACAACATAGGTAATTAGCTATTTGAAACTCTATGATTAAAACTTGACAAAAGTCTAGATTAATGAAACTTTACCTTAGGGAAAACCCAATCCTAGACCAAGACTTAGCTTCCAAGTTTCTTTGGTGTTCTTGGGGTTGAAAATGGAGAGAACACTTGAGAGAGTCTTAAAAAAAAATCAGATGAGAGTGAATGAGGGAGGGAGAGTAGTCGGATTTGGGGGTTAGAATGGCTCACACAACTCTTCAAAATATCACAAAACACTTGAGTGCTTTTCTACCCACTTGCCCACTTGACTTCTTAATTAAATGAGATTTTATCTTTATTAAGTTGGGTTCACACCACTCTAAAATAGCACATGGCTGGCCACCCTTTGCCATATATGTGATCATAAATTTTTTCTTTTTTTATAAAGGTTAATAAATGTTTCATAAGAAGAAAAGTCCAAATTGGCTTTTGACACCTTTTTTCACTCTTATTAAGTTTTAATCACCAAACTTAACCTTAATTAATTAAATTTAAAGTCTCTCACATTTAATTTAATTAATCACATAATAAAATTTAACCTAAGGTCCATTCATGGAATAAAATTCCCCATTTCGGCAAAATTAGGCATTTACCACAAAATGCCTTAAAATTTCCATTTTCTTTTAGGTTTATTATTTTTGACCAAACTTTAACTTTTATGAATGTATTTTATGCCCAAAATATAATTTCCATGATTTTTCGTTTTATTTTCCGAGATTTTTACCCGATCAGGATTTTTGTGTCGGTCCAGGACCGAAAGTCTTATCTTGACTTTTAAAATCACAAAATTCATATTTTGGCTAGCAATAACTCATGGAATACTTCCAAACAAAATATAATATTATTTAAAATAATATTCTTAACCCGGGGGAAAAATCCCGACCCGAGTCGTTTAAAGGTACCCAAAAACGTAGGACGTTACACTTTTATTGCTAATCCCACGGTTTTCTTCTCATCTTCAAGTTTAGTTACTATAAAAAAAAAATCCTACATTTGGTCTTGCAATTCTGTTGAGATTTAGGAATTTTCCTTGTCTTTAACAAGTCCTGGTTGATTTGGTTGGGTGCACAGACAAAAGCAGTATGGGTGTTCTTTGCCTATTAAAAAATTTACAATAACATGGTCAGGGATGCCAGATTAAGTCTTGGCATGTAAAGAGGAGAGGACACACTTTCATTTTCTTCTTTAGTTAAATACACATTGGAGTATCTATCTTAAGTGGTTTTGACACACAGACTTTGTGAGACTACATATTATTTAGTTTATACATAATATAAATATATATTCTTTGGTGAAGAAAACAAATGAGTATGAAGATAGAGTTCTCTTTTTTTTTTTTCTTTTTTGAGAGAGAGAGAGATGAAGACATATTTGAAAATGAAGAAGGAAAAAAATGAGAGCAATGAAAATTTCGTGGGATTTTAGATAATTTTTAAACAAAACAAACATAAATGCCCAAAGTGTTTTTAATCCAAAGTGTTTTTTTTAATCCAAAGCATGTTTGTGAGTATGCTAAAAAAAGTGGTATTTTCTGGTTCAGTGCATTGGGAAAATAATAACGTCAATGATTACAATGCTTAGTCTATTCTGGTAGTAGTTGTTTCTCTGTCATTTCCTATGTTTTTTAGTTTATGAATTGTAGTTTGTGTTGTTGGTTTCTAGTGCAGGTGTTCTAGTAATTTGCAAGTTGTCTTTTTTAATTATGTACTCAATTGTTTGAGCATCATGTAATTAAATTTCAAATACAATAGCTAATAAGTAGTTGTTCGAAAACCACCTAAAAGAAATGTTAGAAATGAAATCACCTGCAAAAATTTCAGTTGTTTAATCATTTGGATATATTAATTCCTTGCAAGATGAGTTACAAGACATGATTTTGAAACTCTAAACCAGAACTTAAACCTCTTAATGTTCCAATGTCGTTTGGTATATGAATGGTCCATTGAATTAAAGCATTTAATCTTCTTACCAATGCCCCTATGTCCCTTTTGAATTTAGATGTGTGAAAAGTATTCAATTAGTTTGTCTTGACATGGTAATCATTGTTTTAAGTTCTACATTGGCACTCTTATGGATAGCTTTTATATATATTTTTTCTTTTTGATTTTGTGTTCTTGCTTGACGGTCTCAGTAAATGAAATTTCATTCTGTACAGAAAAAGTGACTGATAAATTATATTTTGATTCTCATTTCAGAAAGGAGTTACTTGTGCTAATAAATGTGGTGTTGCACCTACTAAAACACTCATTCATTGTTCTTCCAATACTATATTTATTGCATTTACTTGAAGATTTTGATGAACAATGTTTTTTGGTGACATGCACTTCTTTAACACAATGATGATGTTAGCATGAAGTATTATTTCGATGGTATAGGCATTTTCAAATGAGTTAATAAATCAAAATATCTAAGCTATTTGTAAACCTGTATGTAAGAGATATATGTATACTTGCATTTTATAAATTACAATAACTAAGGTTGCTTGAGACAGTGGTTAGAGAGAGTACTATTTAGAATGATTTAAGCATAACAGTCCATGCAAGGATTTTCTTGTGTTTGCATATATTTTTAATTATTTTAAATTATGAAATTTGGTTTATAAAAATACAGATGGAAATAGAAATAGAAGTTGACATTTTTTTTCCCCTTAATAAAATTGACTATTAACTTATCAAGTAGTTGAGTATCCTAAATGTTATAAACAGTTTAAGGTTCAGATTTTAATTTAAAAAATCTAAATAATTTGATCAAAAAAGTACTTCATAACTTTACAAATGTGTGTTCCATATCTTGAGGAGAACTCCACCCTTTCAACAAAATAGCTTAACTCAAAACTGTACAAAGTTACAAAACATAAATTTTATGAAAGAAAGGCCAATCAATTGTATCTTTGGGAGTACAACAAAAGTTCAAAAATGGTCTTACCTTTACTTAGCATGGCTGCTGAAATTAGCTTGACTTAGCATGGCTTGAAATTTATATATTTGGTCTTTCATTATAAGCCCTGTTTATTTTATAAAACAATATGCACCTTCTTTGAAATTAGCTTGACTTAGCATGGCTTGAAATCATTAGTAGCTAAATTTTGCAAAATAAAATGATTGAAACTTTAATTTTAGCTACCAAAAAATTAGTAGGTAAATGTTTTTTCTTTGCTAACAATATAAAATGGTAGCAAATAATACATAAAGTTTTCAATTATATATTTAAGCACAAATAGATTTAGCTACCAAAAGGAAATTGGTAGCTAAAATAATAAATTAGCTACTAATAATTTTGGTAGTAGAATTAATTAGTCTTATTATTTTAGAATTAGGAACTAAATTATTTGGCTACCATAATTTAGTAGAGCAGCATTGTTATTAGTATTAAGTTGCAGAAATAATGTTTATTTTAGTATTTTAGAAGTTGAATTTAAGATAGAATGAGCAGAAATGATGGTGATTATGAAAATGATGATTCTTTTGCACATTTGAGTTGGAATATGTTTCTTTATGTTAAGTTTGAACTACTAATGAATATAGTTTATGATTTTAAGACTCGTAACAAGTAATTTCATGAATTTTATGGTTTTATTGTATCATTTAATTTTAATTTTGTATTAATCTTTTAGGTATTGATTATATTATTTTGGTTGTGGATCGAATTGGCAAGGAGCATTGCAAAGTTAATTAACTTGATTGTTAATAGCAAGAGGTATGGAAGTATGTTCTCTTAACTCTTTTATTAATATCATACAAATGTTAGAGGAGTTTGAATATCTTAAATATTCATTCATTGAGAAGTAGGTTCTGAGATTAAAATTGTGTGTTGCGGTGATAACGGAAGGTTGAAAACTTATGTGTCTTAGAGAAGTAGGTTCTGGAAAATTTGTTTGTGTGTTGTGGTGATATAAGGATGAAAACTTATTGTGTGTTGTTTGAATTTTTTTACTTGGTATTGATAGATGGTTAGGTAAGCTTTTATATGGGAAATGATGTCAGATTTTATCTAGAATTATAAGCTAACATCTTCTTACAAATAAATTGTGTTTGCTTGAATTGGTTTGATTATATTGATAGATATCTCGCCTGGGGTGTGAACAAGGGTAGTTTTCACGTCCCCAACCTTAGGGTTTGAATAATAAAACATTATACATATGAGTTGTGATTGGAAAAATGTATAATCTGATAATGCCTCCATGAGTTCTAAGTCAAATATAATTACCCAAAACATCATAAATATAATTACCCAAAACAATAGCTTGGTTTCCCTCCCCTGACATTTGAGTAAGCATTTAAATAAATAAATGTTTCAAGGACTATGTTTAAGGGCCCTAATACATAGGAAATGTGTACTTTGATCATTTGACTTATAGATATGGCACAAGAATCAGGTTGTATTTAGTTGAACACACATAATAATCCCATACTAAAGCATACAAGAACTCCAAGTTTCCAAAACATGCCTTCCCATCAAGAGTGACTTCACAAAGAGTTGAGCATGAGATCTATTTTATCCATTCTTTTGAACAAATTATCACACATATTAAAAAATGTGGTATTAATATCTAGTGCAGTGGCTTTCAAATGATTGTAAAATTGCAAGCAAAGATGAAGAACACACATACATAAATTTAGAGAAGTCAAAAAAGAAAATTTATAACAAATCCTGATCTTGATCCTCATTTTAGTAGTTCAAAATATAGTGATTCATTCCATTTAATTCGATTGAATCCCTCCATTTGTTGACTTAAATACACTGCATAGCTTCAATTTTCCATTGAGAATGCAACAAGAAAATATGTAAAAATATCAGAACATGATGTCTAAAGATTTTTCTACTAACAGTGTGACATTATATATATAATAGTGTTTAAAAGTAGTGTTTGAGAGAACTCAATCCATTAACTCAACTCAGTTAATAATGAACATTAACAGAAAAGCTTTCACTATAAATTAACACCCCCATCACACACATAAAACCAATCATTAATTACATTTATATGTACATATATAGATAATAATGTCTCTACACAAGTTGATCTATATTGACAAAAACCATCTCCTCATATGTCATAATAATATATAATAGTACATGAGCCAAAAATGAGTTTAGGACTCATGAAAGAGAGATTACTATATACCAAATTAGAAACTTCCCTTGTTTTTTTTCTTTCTTCAGCCTAATTAATTATCTCTGTTATCTTCTCTTAATTATTAACTACCCAAAATAGTAAATATAATAGAGTTTTACAATGTCAAAAATAAAAACCAACTCTAGAGCAAACATGCCCACTTGAAACAATGACCCATTCACTTTCTTTTAAAACCTTTCCAAGCAGGAAACTCCTTGAAAATGTACCTCACATTAACTATGAATTAAAATCTGAGTAAGACACTCCAACAAGTCATCTTTGGTTTATTCAATTCCACCAAGGCATGGCATTGAGAGACCTGAAATTCTCTTTTAAGATGACCTGAAATTCAACCTAGGCATGCTTTCTTTTAAAATCATGTGTGTTAATGACCTAACCATGGTTATAAAGGTGACCCTGAAATCAAAACAACAAATAATATGATTATCTTACAATAACAGAGACAAAATCAAGTTTTTAAGAGAACAAAAGAAAAAAAAATAAGAACTTTTGCAGGTCCAAATATATGCACATATACATTTGTATATATATATATGTATACACATGCGTGTATGTATGTATTACGTCTGTAATAGAAACTTAGAACCATAAAAATCGTTGCATCCAAAGCATATAAGAAACTCCATAAAAATGAAAGAGTTCCAAGCAAGCAGTGGAGACCTGAGATTCCCTTTAAAAGCTTGTGTGTTAATGACCTTGTCATGACCCTGAAATTACAACTGCAAATAATGTGATTGTCTTCTCTAACAGTTGTTAAACTCAGACAAAAAACAAGATATATGAATGAACATATGTATTGCACCTATATATATGCATATATATATGAAGGAACATATGTATTGAACCTATAGTAGATACATAAAAAAACATGAAGACATAAAAATCATTGCATCCAAAGCATAAGCCACAAATTCCACAATACCCATATGGACCATACCATGCCAATTTCCATCCAACTCTTCCTCATATGGACCATACCATACCATGGATTTTTTTTTGGTTTGGCTTGGCTTGCCCTTTAGTAATTGCTTGCTATATTTTCAATTAGACACTAGACCCAGGGGTCGCATTATATACTAAAGTATACAATACTTCTGTGAAGATATATGACTTGGAGGTGGTCATTTAAAAACAATTGATATTGTATGGAGAAAGCATCACTGTAATAGTAGTTTCCAACTTTAAAGATAGATTAAGTCCTTGTCAAAGAGAAACAAAACCAATGGGGATGGATAAAAGTTGGATCCATCTTAACAGGTTAGTAAACAAAATCATATAGTTTATTTTGGGTATAAGTTTAAGTTTCAGTGCTTGATTATTGAAGCATGCTCTAAAATTGTAGAGCAGCGGTGGAATATGAGAAAAAGGCTAAGGAGTTTGTTAAGACAGCCATGACGAATCTCAGATTTCTAGCCAAGATTCTTTGTCCATGCAACAAATCTCACAATCTAAGACATCAACTTTCAGACGAAGTTGTCAAACACTTAGTTTTGTGGGGCATGGACCAATCTTACAAAACATGGTTTCATCATGGGGAAGATCCAGTTCAAAGCAGCACGACAAACACAAGTTTTGAATATGATCTATTTCGGGCAGCGAGAGTATTTTCAAGTAACGCCAATGATTTTGGTGACGATAACAATGATGTTGATTTTCATAGTCTATTAGCAGATGCTGAATCTCCATTTTATGAAGGTTGTTCAAAGTATACAAAAAAAATTTCTATCGTTGGGCTGTATAATCTAAAAACAAAGCATGGAATCT
Source organism: Humulus lupulus (assembly GCF_963169125.1). Taxonomy (NCBI): domain Eukaryota; kingdom Viridiplantae; phylum Streptophyta; class Magnoliopsida; order Rosales; family Cannabaceae; genus Humulus; species Humulus lupulus. The sequence continues at coordinate 103,810,066 of NC_084802.1, forward strand.
CAGATGTTGGCTTTAGTGAGATGTTGGAGATGATCAAAGAAATGTTGCCGAAAGATAATCTCCTACTGACATCAATGTATGCAGTTTAAAAGTTTCTAAAGATGTTTGATCTGAGCTATAAGCATATCCATGCTTGTGTCAACGATTGTTGTTTGTATACAAAAGAGAATGCTGATGCCCAAGTATGTCCCACTTGTCAATATCCAAGATGGAAGCAAAATGAACAAACAAAAGAGATTCTACAAGGGCAGCCTGCAAAATTGTTGAGATATTTTCCTATTATACCAAGGTTTCAAAGGATGTTTAGAAAAGAAGAGACGACTTTAAGCTTAAAATGGCATTCAACCAATAGATGAACAGACGAGAAAATGCAGCACCCGGTTGATTCAGAGGCTTGGGATGCAGTTTATGAGAGATGGCCAGATTTTCAACTTGAACCTAACAACCTTCGATTAGGACTTGCTGCTGATGGGATGAATCCTTACAAAAATATGAGTTCTACGTATAGTTGTTGGCCTATAATGTTGGTTGTATATAATCTGCCACCTGCATTGTGCATGAAGGATGAATTTACCTTTCTATCTATGTTGATTCCTGGACCCAAACAACCCGAGAATGACATAGATGTTTACTTAGAGCCCTTAATAGATGAGTTACTAGAATTATGGAATGGTGTTTATACATATGGTATTTCTACAAAGAAGTTTTTTAATTTAAGGGCCATATTGCTATGGACCATAAATGATTTTCCAGCTTATGGAAACTTAGATGGATGTGCGACTAAAGGGAAGTATGGTTGTCCTGTTTGTGGCAAGCACTCAAATATTGTTTGGTTGAAGCATAGCAAAAAGATGTCTTTTTGCAATCATATTCGATTTCTACCACAAGAACACCGTTATAGAAAGAAGAAATATACAACAGCTATGGCAAGGGAAAGAGCACCACAATGTCCAGTTTTATTGACAGGTGTTGAAGTAGCTGAGCAGTTAAACAAAGTGACTAATGACTTTGGAAAGGGAAAAAAGAGGAGTCGTGGTATAGACACAGAAAAAATCTGGAAGAAGCAATCTATTTTTTTTAGGCTGCCTTATTGGAAAATATTAGTTGTTCGTCATAACCTTGATGTTATGCATGTTGAAAAGAATGTTTGTGAAAGCATACTTAACACATTGCTCGATTGGAAAGGAAAATCTAAAGATCACTATAATTCGAGATTAGATTTGACAGAGAAGGGCATTATGCCTCATCTCCATCCGTATGAAGAAAATGGTGTTACTTGTCTTCCTGCTGCAGCTTACACTCTATCAAAATCTAATAAGAAGTTGCTTTGTGAGAGGCTATTTGACTTGAAATTTCCTTATGGATATAGCTCTAACATTAGAAACTGTGTAGATGTGAAGAAATAAAAGCTAGACTTTGTGGTCCAGTGTAATTTCGATGGATGTACCATTTTGAGAGATATATGAAAGTATTGAAAGGATTTGTAGCAAATTATGCACGACCAGAAGGATGTATTGCAAATTGCTATCTTGCTGTTGAATGTGTATGCTTTTGTGAAACCTTTTTAAAGCAAAATGATAATCAAGATAGTACATTACTAGAAGAAAATCCACTATCAGTAGCAGAGTGCTTTGAACTTGACCGATTGAACTTGGCAGTACCGCATCGATATGTGTTGTTTAACTCAAATATTGTAGAACCATTTCTCAATCTCCATATCGATGAGCTGAAAGAAAGGCACTCAAATCTGAACAACAATCAAACTTTGTTGTGGAATCGATATTCTGAAGAGTTCCCGTTATGGTTTTATGAAAAGGTTGTATTCTATTGCCAAGATAAAAGTTTATGTTTTGTTTTAGTGTACAAATCTCTTACAAAAATATTTTTATTTTCAGATTTCTAACTTGAACAAAGTAGATGTCATGTTAGCTCAGTTGGCTGAAGGTCCAAGTCGTGGTGTCACTTACTATAAAGGTTACATGATTAATGGAATTCGATTCCATAAAAAAGGAGCTCAAAAAACAACTCAAAACAGCGGTGTATACTTGGAAGCACATGACACTGGGTAATTGAATGATAAAGAAGAGTATTTTGGTGTTGTCAAGGATATAATTATGCCTGATTATCGTACTTTTAAGGTGCCATTGTTTTGGTGTGATTGGGCGAATATTCGAATGGGTGTTAAGAAGTTGGAGTTCTATACGCTTGTAAATTTTAATATAGGAAAAGCTCAATCCATTAGGGATCCATTTGTATTAGCTTCACAAGTGAAAAAAGCTTTTTATTCAAGGGAGAGTGAGTCAAGTAATTGGTATATAGATTTAAAGGATTCAAATAGAGGGTGTTTTGGACTTGAATCCAATGAAGAAAATTGAGTTTTCTGTTGTTTCTTATGTACTTTGAATGAAACAAATCTGCTTACACTTTTTGTATGTAATTTTGGTGTATTATTACTCTTTTGTTGAATGAAACAAATCTAGTTTTATTACTCTCTATGGTGTACTTTATGATTTTATTTTACTTTGAATGAAACAATTCTGGTTTTATGGTTTTGGTGTATGTTTATTACTCTTTGGTGATCTGCATTTCTGATTTATATTCTTATGTTCTCTTTCTTTTTATATTGTAGCAATTTCAACTTGAAAAATGAGTACATTACAAAGATCTCCAAAAAAAACACCTTCGTCCAGGTGCTTTATGCAATTTTGTGGTCCAAAAGCGAAAAGCTTCATTGAAGACTCAAGCTGATTGGGACGATACGTTGCTTGGAAGCCCTATTTTAAAGAAAAAGAGTGCTCTTCGTAGGTTTTCTGCACCTGTAAGAGTTGTAATTGACTCACCATCTGCTCTTAGTACTAGAGCAGCAACTCATCGTATGGTCTATAATACAGAGCCAAGTCCAAATGATGACGTGGAAGACATGGAAATGTCACTTGAAAGTTCAAAAACTAAAAGATCTCTTAATTATGAAGTAGATAAGGTAGTTGATAGTGTTTGTGAAAAAGGGGTTAAGGAGGAACATGAAGAGGTAGCTGATGAGGAAAGGGTTGGTGCAGAATTTGAAGAAGGGGCTGCTGTAGAATGTGAAGAAGTGGCTGCTGCAGAATTTGAAATAGGGGTTGCTGCAGAATTTGAAGAAGTGGCTGAGGTAGAGCTTGAACAACCTCTTAGAAAATCTGTTAGATTACAAAAAAAACTGATGAGGCAAATCAAACTGAGATTGAAGAAATACCTCAAGATGTAGATGCGAATGTAATGAACTCAGCCAAGAAGACAAGGGGAAAAACTCTATTGGATAATCTTACCAAGAGGAACAATGACTTAAGGATAATAAATTGGAATGAAAAAAGGCAACCAGTTGGTACTAACTCAGTGCAATTTTCTTCTTTTGTGGGCGCTCTTGTGCGAGAGGTTGTTCCTTACACTAATTCAGATTGGAGGAAAGTCCACTCATGAGAGATGTTCTTTGGGCATCTATTCAGGTAGAATTACAAGTTTTATGACTATATTTTTTTTTATATATTCAGGTTTACACTTAAACATATAATATATTATTCTATATTTTGTAGTAGGCATAATATGACTTACATGATGATTGGCAAAAAAAGATATGCTTTGAAATGATGGCAGAACTATGGAGATATGGGAAATCTAGACTTGTAAAGGATATTATCAATGTAAAAAATGAGAGTGAACGACTAGCCTTAAAGCCGGATTGCATAAAAAGTGATGTAGAATGGAGAGCATTTGTTGCCCAAAAAATTAGTAAAGAACATTTAGTAAGAAATATGTTGTAAGAAGTGATGTTGCTGCCTATTTTATCTCTGTTGGTGTTAAATTAAATATTGTTATGCCTCTTTCACTTATTTATTAAATAACATATAAGGGCCAAATACCAAGAGAGAAGAAAGAAAGCTGTTCCACACACCTTAAGTCGAAGAGGATATGCTCGAACAATCGATGATATGGTAATAATTAAGTTTTTTACTGTTTGTATTTTTGCTTCCATTATTGTAGTTTCTATTTTATAATCTCTATTGTTGTATTGTGTAGAAAAAAGAAAATGAGGATGTTAAAATATCTAGAATCGATGCTTTTCGGAGAGCCCATACCAAGAAGAATGGTGAACCTGTAAACCCAACAACATCTGATATTTTTGTGAGTATTAGTCATTTAATTTTTGTGATTTTATATTTATTTTCCATAATGCATACATTAGTTATACTAATTTATATGCAGGGTTCATTAAATGAGATTCTCCTTGAAGACGCAAAATCTGGAACTACAGACAACGCTGATGAGGATGGCTTGACAAAAATTTTTGGTAACCCAAACTCTGGTCGTTTAATCAGACATGGAAGAGGCGTAACAAGGTCGAAGCTAACTGTTGTTAATATGTGTAATAGCAAGATCTCCAAGTTAGAAGAAAAGCAACAGAATATGAAGCTCAAAATGACTGAAATGATGAATCAAATTAAAGAACACTTGGTGGTAATTCTATCTTTCACTTATAAACCTTATTTTTCTTTTCTTCCAATGAAACTTATCTTGGTTTTATATATAGGTTGGTGGTAAAGCGACACCAAGTGAAGGACAGTCTTGCAATGTACTGCAGTCAAACAATATTCATTCCCCTAAGGTAAATTATCAAAGTTGTTATTGTTTTAATGATTCATTTTAGAAGAACAAATACAAAAACTAATATATTGTCTTTAAAATCAATTTGGTAGAGTATTGCACTAGAAAAAAGACATAACTTTACAAAAGAGAAGAATGCTTGCTACTTGCTTGACTGGGCAGATGTAATTGTTGCTGAAGGTTGTTGGTATTCTTGTGATCCAAAGTTAACTGTACATGGAAAGCCTCTTGGACTAGACTTTATGCGAGTATGGGTTGATGCTAATATTGTACCAGAATCTTAGTTATTTCGTCCTAATAATGCGATGCTTACAATACAAGAAGCAGTTGGTTCCACAGTTGCATGTCCTTCTAAAAAAGTTATTCCAAGAGGTACATTTTCATACTCAAAAAAGAGCCAATGTCTTATAATTTAGTGTTTGGTTTCTTTGTTTGCTTTGGTGTGGTTGTGAATTCATTATTTTGTATGTGGTGTCCTCTCTTGGAAATAATTTCCATAGCATTTTTCTTGAAGTAATTTGTGATGCTAGATAATAACAATAAAATATTTCTTTGTTTATTTTCCAGATGTGACAAGCGAAATAGAAAAGGATACTTAATTTTGAAGGCTTTGTGTTGGGCAGCTGTAGAATATTATGTGATGAAAGTAGTAACTTTTCAATATGTTGAATATTTAAGACTACTTGAATACTTAAAGAACATTTTGTTGTTGATGACAGTGTTGAATTTTTTAAACTAATTTGTGGATTGTTAATACAATGTTGAATGTTTTTACTTTTTGTTATTTGAAAATCATGTTCATTTGATGATGCTAGTATATATTAGAAAGCTAATTTTAATTATATAAATAAAAAATAAAAATATAATAGAATAAATTAGTGTAATATAAACGAATATATAATGAGAATTTAAACTTATCTAAATATTAAAATAATACGAAAAATGTGTTATAATATCTATTACAATAACACATTTTATGAGTAAAGAATTTTGTTATGCAAACTTCATTATATAACACAAAAAATGTGTTATACTAAAGTGTAGTATAACACAAAAAATGTGTTATACTAAAGTGTAGTATAACACAAATTTAAAAGTATTGAAATGTGCTATATAATCGGCTATAAATAATATAATTAAACACTTAGCTATTTATTAAAATAACACAGAAAGTGTGTTATCGTTGACAGTATAATAATACATTTGTATAACAATGATAAAGTGTTATGTAAAGTACCCTAACCTACGATAACATAGTCGGTCTTAACACGTCAAAAAGTGTTATGGTATGTTTTGATAACACATTTTTGGACATCTCATTGCTTGGCATCTGCATTACTCTTCTGTCGACTCTGAGTATCAAGCATGGCCTTTGTAATCAATTCCACTACTTCTTGAGCCTCTCTAATAGCCTCGGGTCCAAGAAGTTTCCTTTCTCCTACCTCGTCCCAATGTAACAGCGATCGACACTTACTTTCATAAAGTAGCTCATAGGGTGCCATACCGATAGTTTCTTGGTAGCTATTATTGTAGGAGAACACTATAAGTGGCATATACTTACTCCACGATCCTCCGAAGTCTAGTACACAAGAGTGCAACATATCTTCTAAAATCTATGTGGTACACTTGGACTGTTTGTCGGTCTGAGGATGAAATGTCGTACTGAGACTTAGCTTGGTACCCATGGCTTACTACAAGCTTCCCCAAAATCTCGATTTAAACACCGATCCTCTATCGGATACTATGGTCTTAGGGATTCCATGCAGTCGTACAATTTCTCGAACATAAATGTCTGTGTACTGGTTCGCAGTGTACGTAGTCTTGACAGGCAGGAAGTGAGATGACTTGGTGAGTCTATCTACCACAACCCAAGTCGAGTCGTATCGCTTATTTTTTCATGGTAATCCTGTCACGAAGTCCATGGCTATGTCTTCCCACTTCCAATCTGAAATACTAAGTGGTTTCAATAAGCCTACAGGTCGTTGATGTTCTGCCTTTACTTGCTGGCATATTAGGCATTCGGACACATACTCTGCTACATCTTTCGTCATTTCCAGCCACCAATAAAGTGCTTTAAGGTCATAAGTCATCTTGGTCGACCCCAGTTGAATTGAGTATGGGGTAGTGTGTGCCTCTTCTAATATCTTCATCTTAATCCTAGGGAACCAACCTTGCGCTGCAGCCCTACCTGCCCATCAGCCAACCTCATCCTCTTCATCAAGCCTGGATCGCGGCCCTGTTGGTGGCCTAGAACAGGGTTGCGGCCCAACCACAAACCAGCCAAAAAACTTCATTTTCTTCATTTTAAAACTTCCAAAAACCTATCCAAACATCTCCAAATCCCAAAATCAAAGTTCTCAAACATCTTAATTATCCAACACCAATAAAACCCAAACTTCAATTCATTCAAAAACTCATCAAAACATAAAATCCAATCAAAGCTTAAAAACTTTAAAGACTTATAACTTAAAACTTTAAAAACTTATAACTTAAAACTTGGATTACCTCCGATTGAGTCGTTTCCCAACTAAATCCTCCTGCTAAAAAGCTTCTAATCCTTCCTAGAATCGCTATGCCTCAATCCTTGCTTGAATCCGAGTCCTGAAACTCAAGTTTCCTTTGAAAATGAGATTGTTGTCAAAAAGGAAATTGGAGAGAGAGAGAACTTTCTGAATGATGTTTTTTTTTTGTTTCTCATAGGTTACTTCAAGATTAAGTAACCTCAAGCAAATCCTAATGCTTGGGGTCCCAAAAACGCCTTTGGGGGTAAAATAGTCAAAATTCCCAGAATTCCCTCCTCATCTCACTAACTCCCAATTTATCATCAAATATTTATTCCCATTACCCAATATCCCAGTAATGTGCTAAATACCCAAAATACCCATTGACTCACTCTGAGTCAAGTATGGATCCCGTTGTGACTTTCACATTAGCTTGCCTCCTAGGATCATCTCGTGCTGTGTAACCCAAGAATAACCAAATAATAATGAAGCACCACACACATACCAAATATATGCCAAATATACCCAAAATGGGGAAAAATATGAAACTTGCCCAAATAATCAGAAATGGGCTCACATGCATATTTAACACACCTAAACATGCACATCAAGTCACATTATAATATAACTCACATAATCAGATAATGATACACATAAATATCCCATAATCATATAACTCCAAGATTTGCCACCCTGGCCCCCTAATCAAGGCCCTAAGCCTTATTAGGAAATTTGGGTTGTTAAACCATTGTTATTACATAAGGAAAACAAAACCTTTAATTAATTGGTCAAATACTAATTGCAGAAATAAAACATAAATACATAATTAAAAAGACTTGAAACTAAACGTCATCCTCGATCTTTCCCACCAGTCCATTCATTCATTCCTCGCCCAATACACATGCCAAAGCTGCCACGAATCAGTCCCGCCTTCCAAGCTCATTTTCCAACACCATCTAAAATAAAAAGGAATGAGCCTAATGCCCTGTAACGCCCTACTTCCTTATAGCCGTTACTAAGTGAGTTTTAAACATGCTATTAACTCGCTAATTGGGGTCTTAAGAAAAAAGTGTAGCTAAACCATAAACAAAGTCACATAATTTAAAAAAAATATAACCATCACTAAAGAGCATAAAGTGTTTAACATTTGAGATCCCAAAATACTATTTAGAAATATTTACAACTCAAAAATATAACTAAAGTCGGCTAAACGACAAAATTTAGGTTTAATACAAACATCTCCCAAAACTACCTCTGGTCGTGGCAGCCAGGCAGGTCAAACATGCGCATCGCTTCATGCTCTCCGTACTCATGGTTGGTCGACTTTCCCCTTGCCCTTACCTGCACCATAGAGCACCCGTGAGCTGAAGCCTAGCAAGAAAACACACACAAACAAATAACATGCATATCAATCATTCAACATATAATCAAGCCGCCAATAGGCTAAACACATATGGCCAGGCCGTCTAAGGAGCTTGACCAGGCCCTGGGTTCGTGGTCTACACCGTGAGGATATCTCAGGTATCCTATAGGGTCTCGCCTTGGCAACTCGCACTCTTCATGCTAAACGCTGCTCCCGGCCCCCTTGCCGTATTCGGCCCTGCCGTTCTCGGCCTTCGCCATTCCTGGGCCACGCCATTCTCGGTCTTCGCCGTTCCCAGCAATTGCCGTTCATTCACATATATGCACACAGAGCGTAACTAAACAAATACTTAAACACGTATAAAAAGAATCAATGGGGCTATGCCCTGCAGCATAAACTTATTGGGTCGTGCCTTACAACACAAACTATAAGGCCTCGCCCTGCTCTATGGGTACAACAATTTTCTTACCTGTGTCCCGAGCTTTCGAAGCACCGATGTCCCGAGCACAGTACCCGAGTCCCAACGCATCAACAACATCCATCCATCAAGTTCTAATCCATTAAATAGCTTTGGGTCATAATTCTAGTCTCCAAGGCCTTGAATTTTATCAATCTGGGTGATAAAATCCATCCCGAGCCTTAAATTTTGGATTCCCTAGCCTAAAACGTCCTTGAAGCCCAAAAATGCACTAAGTGCCGCTGCCCCATGAACTCATGTTGCGGCTCGTCTCAACTAGAAACCCCTAACCCCAAACTAGGGCAGGCACGCCGCGGCCCAAGCTAGGGTGTGTTGTGGCCCGCCCTTCATCTTGGCCTCTAACATGTTCTAGAGGACAGTGGATCAGCAAGAACAATGCCGCGGCCTGACCCTTCGAACCCAAAAAAATCCTCCATTTTCTCCACCAAAACCAAGCCAATTTACCCCAAAATCAACCCAACAATCCAAATCATTCATCATAGAAGTTCTACTACAGTCTTAGCAACAAAACCTAAAAAGAATTAACCGTAAACCTCATCAAAATCTCAAAAATGAATTCTCACTTAGCTCACATGCATAACTCTGAAATATCAGTAGAAAGTCAAAAAAAATCAACAAGTTTAAAAGCTTACCTTGAGCTTAATTGAGTCTCTGAATTAATTCCAAAGGTTCCAAGCTTCTAGCCCCCAAAATCCTAGCTTTAAATCCTTACTCTCTGGTTAGATTTCACCAAAATTCACCAAGCTTCTAAGATAGAAGAGGGAAATGAGAGATAGAGAGAGAAAGGCTCGGTTCCTTAGTTTCTGAGTGTTTCCTCAATTTGTTTTATTTAACTTAAGTCTCTAAGGTTATCTCAAAGGCTCTGGGTAGCCAAAAACGTCTCTGAGCGCAAAATGGCAAATTTCCCCAATATTCCCTCTTAAACGTTCTACCTTCAAATATATCTCCAAATATTTATTTTCATAACCCGATAACCCAATAAAACGTCTAATGCCCGAAATACCCCTCGACTCGCCCTGAGTCGGGTATTCGACCCCATTGTGACTTTCTAGCTAACCGCTTCCTAAGATTGTCTCGGATCGTGGAACACAGATATATCACAAGATATCACAATAATTACATGTTTGCCCTCAACGGGCTAAAATTACAAACATGCCCCTAACGACCAAATGGGGCCCACATGCATATTTAATTCACCTAAACATGCATTTCTAATCACATACTCATTAAAATTCACATATTATAATAATAAGCTACTTATTGCCCTCCAGGCCCTAAGTCTTATTAGCAAATTTGGGACGCTACAACTATCCCCTCCTTACAAAAATTTCGTCCTCGAAATTACCTAAACAACTTGGGATACCGCTCCAGCATATCTGATTCAATTTCCCACGTTGCGTCCTCAATCTTGTTGTTCCTCCACAGAACTTCACTAAGGCGATGGTCTTGCTCCGCAAGACTTTATCCTTCCGATCGAGAATTTGAACTGACTTCTCCTCATAAGATAAATCCTGGTCCAGCTCAAAATTCTCATAAATCAGTACATGCGTCGAATTTGATACATACTTCCAGAGCATGGACACATGAAAAACATCATGAACCCCTAATAAAGCTGAAGGCATCGCCAATCTGTAAGCTGTCTCTGCAACCCGTTCCAGAAACTCAAAGGGGCCAACAAACCTAGAGCTTAGCTTGCCCCGAACACCAAACCATTTTACTCCCCTCAAAGGTGAAACCCTAAGAAACACATGGTCACCGACCTGAAACTCTACGCTTCTGCGTTTCAAGTCCGAGTTACTCTTCTGGCGACTCAGGGAGGCGAGCATTCAAGCTCTAATATTTTCAATTGTCTCGTTGGTCCTCTGAACCATCTAAGGACCCAAATATCTCCTCTCACCCATCTCATCCCAATGATAGGTGATCTGCACTTCCTCCCATATAGCATCTCATACGAAGCCACTCCGACAGTCGCCTGATAACTATTATTGTACGAGAACTCAATCAAAGGGAGATTCGAACTCCAAGATCCCCCAAAATCTAGCACACAGGCTCATAGCATGTCTTCTAGTATCTGAATTGTCCTCTCAGACTGTCCATCTGTCTGAGGATGATAAGCAGTACTAAACAGCAACTACTTGCCCATAGCCTTCTGCAGACTCTCCCAAAACTTGGAGGTGAAGGTGGGGTCCCTATTGGATACTAATGACCTCGAAGCCCCATGAAGTCGAACAATTTCCTTCACATACAACTCAACATACTGCTCCACAGTATTAGTTGTCTTGACAGGTAAAAAATGGGGGGACTTGGTATACCTATCAACAATCACCCACACCGAGTCATGCTGTCCCACGGTCTTCGGAAAACCAACCACGAAGTCCATGGTGATATCTTCCCACTTCCACTCTGGAATCCCTAGAGGCTGCAGTAACCCTGCTGGCCTCTGACAAGTTAAGCACTTGGCGACATAATCCACCACATCCCTCTTCATGCCCGACCACCATTACAAAGCTCTCAAATCTTGGTACTTATTCGTCGTACCCAGATGTAAGGAATAGGGAGTTGTATGCGATTCATCCAAGATCTCTCGCCGGATATCAGAATCCATCAGAACACTAATCTGACCCTTGTACTTTAGTAACCCCATCTCTGAGATATAAAAGTCCTTAGCCACTCCGTCTAAGACATTCTCTCTGTGCCCTCTCAACTGGGAATCCTGCCCCTATGCCTCCTTGATCCTCTCAAGAAGTGTAGACTGAAGAGTGATGTTGCCTAACCGACCAACCACCAACTCTATACCCGCTCTAGTCATCTCCTCAGCTAGCTTATCAGATATCTGTCTCGAACTGAACAAATGCCTTGGGCCATTCCGACTCAATGCATTAGCCACTACATTAGCCTTCCCGGGATGGTACAGGATATCACAATCATAATCCTTTACCAACTCTAGCCACCATCTCTGGTGCATATTCAGGTCCTTCTGAGTAAATAAGTACATCAAACTCTTATGGTCAGTGTATGTCTCACACTTCTCACCATACAGATAATGTCTCCAAATCTTAAGTGCGAATATAACTCTGCCAACTCCAGATCATGTGTGGGATATATCTGCTCATACTCCTTTAACTGTCTCGATGCATAGGCTATCACCTTTCCAGCTTGCATCAACACACACCCTAAATCCTATCTGGAAGCATCACAGTAAACAACAAAATTCTTATTGTCCCTCAGCAAACTCAACATTGGTGCGGTGATCAGACACCGCTTCAATTCCTTGAAACTGTTCTCACACCTGTCTGTCCATACATTCATAGTCTTCTTCCTTGTTAATTCTGTCAATGGTGTAGCTATCTTGGAGAACCCCTCAACAAACAGCCGATAATATCCTGCCAATCCCAGAAAACTCCTAACATAAGAAACGCTGCTCGGTCTAGGCCAATCTCTCACTGCCTCAATCTTACTTGGGTCAACCAGAATCCCCTCCTTGCTGACAATATGGCCCAAAAATGTGACTTGCGGTAGCCAAAACTCACACCTGCTGAACTTAGCATATAACCTATGCTCCCTCAACCGTTGCAATACCAAACGTAGATGTTGTTCATGATCTGTCTCTGACTTAGAGTACACCAGTATAAACACAATCACAAACTTGTCCAAATAGTCCTTGTAAACCAGATTCATCATGTCCATAAAAGCTGCTGGGGATTGGTTAATCCAAATGACATAACCAAGAATTCATAGTGTCCATATCTCATGTGGAAAGAGGTCTTTGGTATGTCTCTTCTTTAATCCTTAACTGATGGTACCTGACCGGAGATCAATCTTGGAAAACACCGTCTTTCCCTGTTGCTGGTCAAACAAATTGTCGACCCTAGGCAGTGGGTATTTATTCTTAATGGTCAACTTTTTCAGCTCCCTGTAGTCAATACACATCCTAAGAGATCCATCCTTCTTCTTGACAACAACACTGGAGCACCCCAAATCCAATAATTCCGACAACTGAATCTTCAACTCCTTCAACTCTGCAAGGTTTCCTAGATACTGGCTCTGCCCCTAGTGCCAACTCTATAACAAACTCAATCTCCTGCTATGGTGGCAAACCTGGCAGATCTGCTGGAAATAAATTTGGAAACTCACATACCAATATAGGCTTGCCAACACAACTCTAGAATTAACCACAACATTCGCTAGGAATCCTATGCAACCTTTCTGCATCAGGTCTCTAGCCTTCAGTGCTGAAATCATAGGTACCCACGGTCCACTAACAGTCCCCACAAACATAAAGGGTACCTCCCTTTCTGGTTCAAAAGTCACCATCCTACCCTTGCAGTCAATCGTCGCCCCATACTTCGATAACGAATCCATCCCTAGAATCATATCAAAGTCATCCATCACTACCTCAATCAGATCAATAGACAACTCCCTACCATCTATCTCTACTGGCAATGCTCTAATCCATCTCCTAGACACTACCAGTTCCCTAGTCGGCAACAAAGTCTTAAAACCCCTAGCATAGAAAACACTAGGTCTACACAGTTGATCTATCACTCTTGCAGACACAAATGAATGAGTAGCTCCTAAGTTAGTCAATGCAGTATAAGAAAATCCAGCACTAGAAATCTAACCTGTCACAACCGAGGGGTTACCCTCTGCCTCAGTCTGAGTCAAGGTTAACACTCTGGCAGGAGGGAGACTGTCGCCCTTCTTCGACTCCTCTTTCCTGGCTTGTGGGCAGTCCTTCTTCAGATGATTGGCACTCCCACAGATAAAGCAGGCCCTAATCCCGCACTTACCCTGATGTCGTCATCTCCATGGTGGACACACTGGAAAGCTCCTTCAGTTGTCACCTCCGCCCTAACAGCCGCCAAAAGCACCCCGTGTCCTCCTATCCGTACTAGGAGGAAAAAAATAATCTGGGGCCTTTCTCTTCTGCTCACTAGAGCCACTACCTCGATTGGATCCAATAAAAGGAGGCACCATCCTCCTCGCATCCCGTCTAACTGCGATCTCTCACCATATCTGATCCTCGACCCCCTAAGCTATAAGGGCCTTATCCACGACCTGAGCATAATTAGTAGTCTCTGGATCCAATGTAATCTTCACATCACGGGCAATCATACCATTCAATCCTCGTACAAATCTATCCCTTCTTGCCGCATCAGTCGGCACCAAATCTGGCACAAACTTTGCCATTCGATCAAATCTCAAGGTGTAATCAGTAACGGTCAACCAGTTCTGAGTCAGGTTGATGAACTCGTCAACCTTCGTAGCTCGGACTGAAACACTGTAGTATTTATCGTTTAATATGTTTATGAACTCCTCCTCAGTCATAACTTCCACATTCCTCCTCTGAGTCACTACATCTCACTAGATGCGGGCATCTTCTCTGAACATGTAGCTGGCACAAGCTACCCTCTCATTCCCTTCCACCCTTATAAAATTCAGGATGGAGGAAACCATATTCATCCACTGCTCTGCCTGCAGTGGGTCTGATCCACCCTCGACGGTGGGAGGATGCTGCTTCCTGAACCTCTCATTCAAAGGTTCCCACCTGTTCTCCATAATAGGCTGAACCGCCATTGGAGCCACAACCTACTGAATCAACAACCTAGTAGCCTAAGGAGGGGCCTACTACCTCAACTGTTGAAGTTCTTCCTTAGTTTGTTGCAGTCTTGCTTCCATTTTGGCAAACATTTGTTGCCAATTATGTGGGGCAGGTGGAGGGTCCTAACCCTGGTTGTCATCCTCGGCCCTACTGCCGTGGAGTCTTGATGATTGTCGAGGCATCTCAACAATATGCCTGCAACCAATGACGCCGCTCATCAGGCATGATAACAACATCCAAAACCACCTCCCAATCACATTAGCCAACCATAACATCAATCCACATAACATACAAAAAGAATATAACACTCAACGGGCCATGCCCTGGTATCATGCATATGTCAACTCATTCTTTATACTTGATATAAAATAAGCAGGCAAACAGGGCAGCTAAACACATATTCATGCATATAAGTCAATCATTACCAACCAACCCTGAGTCAAGCTTGTCACTGATAGTGAGCGTACATGTTCGGTCAATCTCTAGGAACCATAAACCTTGGCTCGCTCTGATACGAAGTTCTAGCGCCCTACTTCCTTAGAGCCATTACAAAGTGAGTTGTAAACATGCAATTAACTCGCTAATCGAGGTTTTAAGACAAACGTGTGTAGCAAAACCATAAACAAAGTCACTTAATTTAAAAAAATATTTCCATCACTGAAGAGCATAAAGTGTTTAACATTTGGGATCCCAAAATACTGTTTAGAAATATTTATAACTCAGAAATATAACTAAAGTCGGCTAAATGACAAAATTTAGGTTTAATACAAACATCTCCCAAGTATATCCCAAGTATCCTATAGGGTCTCACCCTGGAAACTCACACTCTGTGTACTAAACGCTGCTCCCAGCCCCTTTGCCGTATTCGGCCTTGCCGTTCTCGGCCTTCGCTCTTCCTAGCCCTAGCCGTTCTCGGTCTTCGCCATTCTTGGCTCTTGCCGTTCATTCACATATATGCACACATAGCATAACTACACAAATACTTAAACACGTATAAACAGAATCAATGGGCTACGCCCTGCAACATAATCATATAGGGTCGTGCCCTGCAACACAAACTATAGGGCCTCGCCCTGGTCTACAGGTACAACAGTTTTCTTACCTATGTCATGAACTTTCCAAGCACCGATGTCCCGAGCACAATCCCCTAGTCCGAGCCTCACTGAAAACCTAGTCACAATGCGTCAAAAACATCAATCTATCAAGTTCTAATCCATTAAATATCTTTGGGTCATAATTCTAGTCTGCGAGACCTTGAATTTTATCAATCTGGGTGACAAAATCCATTTCGAGCCTTAACTTTTGGATTTCGTAGCCTAAAACCTCCATGAAGCCCAAAGATGCACTAAGTGTCATGGCCCCATGAACCCATGCCATGAACCACCTCAACGAGAAACTGTTGACGGTGAGAACTCGTCAACTAAGTTGAGTTGGAAAAAATTATCAAGTAAAGATAGTCAATAAAAAAGCTGTAGAAATTTAAGTAATAACTCAGGAACAATGACAGAACAACAATGGAGAAATCAATCTTTCATTCACTCTCAAGCACTTGCTACAGTAAATTTTCCAACCTCTCCTCAGGTGGAGTTAGAGTTCATTTTATAGTAGGCTCTAATGGCCCTGGGTACATGGTGGTCCAGGGGACCAAGTGGTACATAAGTACTCTGTTAGGATTGTGGTTTCAGAGGTTGTGGTCTTGTATCCAGTACAGGGGTAGCCGTCAGGAGGATGCCTCCACTACTTGTCCGCACCCATGGCAGAGGAGTGGTAGCAGACATAGCGACGCAGGTGGTAGTGGTGTTGACTCTGACTCCTGGCCGTAGACGTATGGGCCATAACTCTTATCCCAACAGTCCCACTCCCCCACCGGTACGGGTGTCTGTACTCAACATACAGGGTCTTAACGGACGTACCCAGTACCAGGTCGTGCAAGTATATTCCATTCGACTCGCTCCGGAGCCTCTAAGCATTGGTGTCTCATGGTATAGGGAATGGGACACTTGGTGCACATAATGGTCGTGGTGTGAAGTGGGGGCTCTCAGATCCTCAGCACGAGATTCCTGAAGTGCCTCGAAGCCACCCACCAGCATGGGTGATAGGCACGTGGCCTCACTAGATGTGTAAGGGTGTGAGGCAAGATGCCTCCCTCACGAGCCCCTTCGCAAGGCCTCGCTCGCGCGACCTCTCCCAAGCTGCCTACGACGCCCCTTTGCGAGGCTTCCCTCGCGTGGCCTCTCCCAAGCTGCCCACGATGCCCCTTTGTGAGGCTTCCCTCACGTGGCCTCTCCCAAGCTCCTCACGAAGCCCCGTCGCAAGGCCTCCTTCGTGTGGCCATTTGATTGCGCGACCGAGCGGGGTGGATGGTGTCTCGCGCCTGGGTGGACGAACAAGGCATGGTCGAGCGAGACGGGTGATGTCTTGCGGCTGGGCATGGCCCAGCGAGATGGGTGATGTCTCACGGCTGGGCATGGCCCAGCGAGGCGGGCGACGTCTCGCGGCTGGGCATGGCTTAGCGAGGCGGGTGATGCTTCGCGGCTGGGCATGGCCCAGCGAGGCGGTCGATGCGCGCCTAGGGCGTGACTAAGCGAGGCCATCGATGCACGCCTGGGGGAGTTTGCAGAAAGCCATGGGGACGCAGTTGAAGTTCAGTACTGCTTATCATCCTAAGACAGATGGGCAATCTGAGAGGACGATCTAGATATTGGAAGACATGCTGAGAGCATGTGTGCTGGACTTTGGTGGATCTTGGAATAAGTATCTGCCTTTGATAGGGTTCTCCTACAACAACAGTTATCAGTCTACCATTGGAGTAGCACCTTATGAGATGCTGTATGGTAGGAAATGTAGATCTCCCATTCATTCGGATGAGACAAGTGAAAGGAGATACTTAGGTCCTGAGGCAGTTCAGAGGACCAATGAGGCTATTGAGAACATTAGAACTCGGATGCTTGCTTCTCAGAGTAGACAGAAGAGCTATGCAGGTCCCAAGCGCAGGAACATGGAGTTCCAGGTAGGAGACTATGTTTTCCTCAGAGTCTCGCCATGGAAAGGGGTGAGAAGGTTTGGGAAGAAAGGCAAGCTAAGTCCTAGATTTGTAGGTCCATTTGAGATCCTGGAAAGGATTAGTCAGGTGGCTTACAGATTGGCTATGCCTCCGGCGTTGTCTGCCGTGCATAATGTGTTCCATGTATCAGCTCTTCGGAGGTATGTATCTGATGTGAGCCATATTCAGCCAGATCTCTCCTTTGAGGAGCAACCAATTCAGATACTTGACAAGAAAGATAAGGTCCTCAGGAATAAGACGGTACCTTTGGTTAAGGTATTGTGGAGGAACAGCAAGGTCGAGGAAGCGACCTGGGAGCTGGAGTCAGATATGCAGAGTCAGTATCCCAAGCTGTTCAGGTAAATTTCAAGGATGAAATTTTAGTAAGGAGGGGATAGTTGTAATGCCCCGAATTCTCCGATATGGTTTAGTGGCAGTTTAGTAGGCTGGGAGGGCCATGACTGTTTAATTACGCCATTAAATAAATATATGCATGTTTCTGTGAATTATATTATCATATGATGTTATATGCATGCATGTGGGTCCACATTTGAAATATTATGATGTTTTGATAATTTGGCCCATTAAGGGTAAATTTGCGTATTTGGGTGCATAATGTGATTTGTGAATGAGATTCCATTATTATGGAGATATATTCGAGCTATTCGGCATGACACGGTTTTATTTAGTGGATAAGCAGTTTTGTCATAACGGGGTCAATTTTTGGGTAATAGAAATGTTTATTTGATGATAAATTGGGAATTATTGAGATCAGGGTGAAATTCTGGAAGTTTTGACTATAATGTCCCCGGGGGTATTTTCGGGACCCCGAGCACTAGGTTTTATTTGAGGTTACTTAAGCTTGAAGTAGCTGTTAGATAGAACGTACGATTAGAAAACCTCTCGTTCTCCCTTTCGATAGTTCATTTTACCGTTTGAGCATTTTCGAAGATATCTCGAGTTCTAGGAGTCGGAATCAAGCGAGGAACGAGGCATAGCGATCCTAGGAAAGATTAGAAGCTTCTCGACCTTAGGATTTGATGGGAAACAGCCCAATCAAAGGTAATCAAAGTTTAAAGTTTTGAGTATTTAGAGTTTCTAAGATTTGAATTGGACTTTGTGAATTGTTGAGTTTTCGGTTTGTTTGAACCTTGGGTTTTGAGGGTTTTGGTGCATTGGGAAGCTAGGGAACTTTGTTTTGATGATTGGGGTATGTTTAGGTTTGATTTTGGAGGCTTTGGAGTGCTAAAAACACCTTTGGGAATGGCCCAGAGTTGAGGGCCGCGGCCCTGCTTTGAAGAAGCAGGTGGGGGGAAAGTGTAGCTGCTGGGCGTCGCGGCCCTTGATGGAGGGCGTCGTGGCCCTTGCTTCAGGGAACTCTGGGGGCCGCGGCCCAAGGTGCTAGGGCCGCAGCCCTTGCCCAGTTTTCGCCCCGTTTGCTCGTTTTGACCCCGGGAACCTAGTTTTAGGCCTCGGGAGTGTCCCTACTACTTGGATTAGTTTGGATTGATCTCTCGGAGGCTAGATATTGGTTTGAGAACCTTTGATTATCACGTTATTGATGGTATCCTATAATGTGTTTAGATTAGGTAACCGCTAAAGGACTAAAAGTTAAATCGTTCTCAAGGGTCGTTCTTTTGTTCATTCTAGCTCGAATCAGAGGTAAGAAAACTACACCCCATATGTGACATGCATGGTTATTCATGAGGCATGTTCGTTGTATAAATGTTGACATGAATTGATTGTGGAATACTTAGCAAATGTTGCTCACTTGTGCATGGTACTGACTCATTAGTCAGATTTGGCAAAGGTGCTAGTATCAACTGTGAAGCCGTGACTCATTAGTTAGGTTCAGCAGTGGTACTGGGCACTGCTCACATTGCGCTGACTCATTAGTCAGGACGGCCTTAGCATGTTTAGCGCAAGCCAATAAAGATTAGATCTAATCGATTTTCTGCATTGCATGACTCAAAGAGCATTAATGCCGAACCGACCTCAAGTTCGATGAATATTATAAGCGCTTGCGTGGCTTACCCACCAGTCACTCATTTGTTAAAGTAGGGATTTACCCATCAGTCTCTCATTTGTTGAAGGCTAGTGGCTTACCCAGCAGCCACTCTTCCATTTGAATTAGTGACCCGCTTGTCAGTCACTCAGTATGGTTTACCAGGACCTGAAGTGATATTCACTCATCTGTTTGAAAGCTATGAGCTCTGTGTCATTATAATGATAATCATTTGATGATGTTTACATATAATGCTATGTTTTCTTGCTGGGCTTTGGCTCATGGGTGCTATTATGTGCAGGTAAAGGGAAAGAAAAGCTCACCCAGCCTTGAGTGGAGAGCTTAGGTGGTGATGTGTACATATGCGGCTGCTTGTCCACCACGGCCAAGGTGTTCTCAGAGGAAATAGAGGGTTTACCCTATTTTTGTCGCTTAGGTCGGCGGGATTGTAAATTTGAAACAGTAATGACCATTTTGTACTGAGAACAACTTGTAAATGTTTTGATTAGCTCTGCAGAGCAGTTTGTAATGAAAATATCCATTTCCTTTTTAGTAGTTTTCACCTTAACCTGTTAATTGCACATAGAGCACGTTTTTTACCAAAGGACTTGGGTAGCGGGTCAAATTTCCTGTCCACTGTTCACCGTAACTGTTCTGGGTAACCAGGGCGTTACAGCTCCCTTCCCCTAAAGCTACCTAGCGCTGCGGCGCAGAAGAACAGGGATGCGGCGCCCCTTCGCGAACCCAGATTTCTGGGTTTCTCGCCAACATTTTCCCGAGCCAAAACACTCCCAAATCAATACCCATGCATACCTAAGTCTCAAATTCAATCCAAAACCCCATATAAACCATCTAACAACTTAGAAACGTCCGCAACAAGCCTAGGCACATAATCAAACCCATAATTCAAGAATTGGTTTAAAACTCTTCAAAACTTAAACCAACAACCCATAAACTTAAACCACAGCAGCTCAACAAAACAGTGGTGCATGAAACTCTTACCTCAAATGGAAATTCAACTCTGAGCCTCCTCCAATTCCAGCTTCAAGTTAATCCCTCTTGATTCCCAAGCTGAATTCCCTCAATTATTAAACCAAAACCCAACTTTCAGAATTCAACACAAACTCTAAAAGAACTTGTAAGAACACCAAAATTCAGAGATGAAGCTTACCTCTGGGTCAATTTTGACCTATGTTTGATTTTAGTTGCCTCAAGCCAGCCTTGATTCTCCTCCTAAGCCTCAAAATACCCAACTCTCTTCCTCTTCCACCTTTCCTTCTAGCTTCTTGATTCCTCTAGTCTCCCCAACACAACATTCAGATTATATTTAGAATAAAGTAAAGTGAATGATTTTACCTCAGCCAAATTTATCTAAATCCCAGCCAAAAGACCCTTTTTCCCTTCCATCTAACTCTCTTTCTAGCTAAACCATAAGGGCATCTTAGACCTTTCCCATCCCTTACAAATATACCATTTTCTCACATAGAGTAGCTATCCATAATGGTTACCAATGGTTACTCAAGCTACTAAAATACCATTAACCATTAATTAAATGTCCCCAACTAAATTTATAACATTCCCGAAATACCCCGAGGCTCCTCGCGAGCCGGGTATTAATCCCGTTGTGACTTTAAGCGGATTAGCTCTCTAGGACCGTCTCGGAACGTGCATCACAAATATATTACCATTTTATCACATATATCACATATATTACATTTATGCCCTCAACTGGCTATAATTACCAATTTGCCCCTAACAACCAAATGGGGCCCACATGTATATTTATTTCACCTAAACATGAATTCTAACCACATATTCATTAAATTCACATATTTTAGTACAATATAGCAATTATTGCCCTCCAGGCACACTAATCAGGGCTCCAAGCCTTATTAGCAAAATTTGGGTCGCTACATCGATGCTCTAGAATTAGTGCAGCTAGGCAATACCATCCTAATGCGGGAAAAATGGCATCAAAACTAGTCCAACCTGAATGACCTCACCCTAGTGCGTGTCTAGTCATACTGAAATGAGTCCCAATCGGGTACAAACCCCCTAATACGTGTCTCGGTGAACCACTATCAGTTCCAGAGAATTTGGTGATCCTGTACTAGTGCCGCTAGGAATTACCACCCAAATGTAGGAATTGTGGCATCGAAACGAGTCCAAATCGAATGACCTCACCCTAATGTGTGTCTAGGAAAATTGAAATGAGTCCCAATAATCATGTATAACCAACCTAATTAATTTTTCGGAGAACCATAATGAGTTGTCGAGAAGTTGGTGGTCCAAGATTAGTGTCACTAGGCTTTACCACCCTAATGCAGTACAAGTGGCATCGAAACGAGTCCCAATCGAATGACATGACCATAATGCGTATCTAGATGAATCCAAAAAATTCCCAATTGGGTAGAACCACCTTAATTAGTGTCTCGGTGAACCACAATGAATTGAAGAGAAGTCAGTCCTCCTGAATTAGTGTTGCTAGGCATTACAACACTAATGTGGGACAAGTGGCATCAAAACAAGACCAACTCAAATGACCTCACCCTAATGCATGTATAGTAGAATTGAAATGAGTCGCAATCGAGTATTGTTACCCTAATTAGTGTCTTGGAGAACCACAATGAGTTGTAGGAAAGTAGATGCTCCCGAATTAGTGTCCCTAGGTATTACCAACCTAATGCGGGACAAGTGACACCGAAATGAGTCGCACTTGAACGACCTCACCTTTATGCATGTCTAGAAGAATCATAGTGTCTTGTAGAACTATAATGAGTAAGAGAAAAGTCGGCGATCCCAAATTTGTCACGCTAGGCATTACAATCCTAATGCAGAAAAAGTGGCATCGAAACGAGTACAACCGGGTACAACCACCCTAATCAGTATCTCTATGAACCACAATGAATTGCAGAGAAGTAGGTTTTGTATCCCAATTTTGACTTGTGTCATCCACTCAGTTCGGGTACATCTGACAAATAAATATACAGATAAATAACCAAGGAAATGATATCTGTTTATTATCCACGTAAGCAACTCCGGTTTCACATGGGCACGTGTGGTGTTAGGCATCCTGGGTTTAACCCGAGCTACATACATGAAGTTTGCTAAGCACGAACTCGTAATATTCAAACAATTGTCGAAGTACGAGCTCAGAGAAATATCCAGCTCGTGGTATCTCTGATATATTGCATACCCAGGGATCCCCAAAGACTCGGGTATTCTTATACGGTTATTTATGAACAACCTGTCATATTTAATGTCCCAGATATTAGGAGAACATTTACTTTATGATCAAATCATATCCCATTATAAATGGGAAATATATGTAATAAATATGTAAATTCGTGATTGAGTCACACGGCTACCCAAAGCTGTCCATGGAATTTCTCTATAAATACTGAGAATATTGGACAGGAAAAGGGAGGATTATTCCGTAATACTGAAACTCTGCCAAAATATAGAGTGAAACAACAATAATATAGACTCATGGACTAGGTGGATTTTAATCATTGAACCACGTAAAATATTTGTGTTCTTGTGAGTTCATTTCATCTTTCGTTACGGTTTATTACTAAGCACTAATCAACCTTATTATTTCTTAAATACACTGTTGGCGAAAAACTGCATCAACAGTTTGGTGCTTTCATTGAGAGGGAAATTAGTGCTTTCATCAAAATCCCAGTCATATCTCATCATGGTGCTCACTCGCTCAATGCACGACAATGAGATAGAATAGCCTGGCGGGCACGACAATGAGCATGGCCCTAAAGTCTTGCAACGTCCGGGAAAGCAACTGGCGAGTCATAGCGATACTGGGAGTTCGGCGTCATTGCCACTGAATACATACCAATACTACTTAACTACAGTTTAGTTGGTTTTGGCTCGGTTACCCCTTCTTGCAACCGACGTTTATGTCAGAAAGAGGCAAAGTGGGTCTCATAAATCCCACTGGAATAACTGATCCAAGCCGAGTCGGTCAGTCAAAACTGCCACCCCAACTTCTGTGCCTACGGTGCGAGATCGCCAGAATCCTCAACCCAATGGCCCTCATAGGGATCATCAGAATGTTCAACCCAGTGGCCTTCGTAGGGGTCATCAGTAGGTTAGTCGATCAGATAGAACCGCGACCCCAAGTTTGGTGCCTTCTTCTCAAGCACCTAGGAGTACTCATGGCAACTAACGAGGAGGGGCTGGGATAGGTTCACAGAGACAAAATGTTACAGCAAACCCTCGTGCATCATGATCGGATTGCCAGGCTCAGAGAGCTAGGAATAATGGGATAGAACAAAGGCATGCTAATTTAGTTCCTCCTGATGGGACAAGTATTGCCTCGCTAGTTAGGCATTGCCCGTCACCCATAAGACATCCAATCCCACCTCATCCTACATGGTACATTCCTGCTTATGGAGAGAGCAGGAGAAATCCTCCTCCGTCTGCCCATACCTATGTCCCGCAAACACGTGTCGAAAATCCAGATCCTCGGCCTCAACCACGAGTTATAAGCTTCGTAAATGGAAATTATTGGACTGAAATTTGTCGGATTGGTAGGTCCGAGGGTGATCTAAGAAATCATCTAAGTTCGACACAAATCCCTCGATACGATCCACAACCTGATCTGCGTGATCGCCTGAATTCACAGAGAAGAAATTCAGCTCGAGATGAGGGTGTTAGTTATACTCGTCAAGAGGGAGCTCCTTCCAAAGTATGTGATAATGGGAATGCCCACAAAACAAAACTCGAGCTTGGAGGGACAAAAACCCGTCAAATGTGTACGATAGGATGGGAGTTGTTGAACAGCCCCAAAATAACCTAGAGACCAGGGACCAAACCCTAAAGAGGCTAGCTCAGATGGAAGAGCAAATGAAGATGCTCCTATCTGAAAAAGATAAAGACGATTGTGATTCAGAGGATGAGCTTGAGCTTTTCGTTCCAAATATTACTGTGGCCACATATCTGGTGTGCTTCAGAATGCCACATTTGTCAAAGTTTGACGGAGATGGGGACCCGTCTGATCACCTTGGGATGTTTAACACCATGATGATGGCCCACAACGTCGAACTCGATCTAAAGTGCATTTTGTTCCCCTTAACTCTGATTGGACCAGCCAGGCAGTGGTTTAAACATTACAAGAGGCATTCAATTAGCTTGTGGAAGAAGTTTTCTACTGATTTCAAGAAAGCATTCAGGGCTTCTCAGATAGCTCGGGTTAAGGCTGATTCATTAGCTAAGTCACAAATTGGAGCTCTAGACTTGAAGATTAGCTCAGTATTAGCTTGGGAACTCAAACCGAAATTGAGGTAAGCTTTGAATTATGATTTTAGCCATTAAATTCTATAGTTCTTGGTTGAGTTATAAATTCTATGGCTAGCCTGTGATATTTAATGTCCCAAATATTAAGAGACTATTTATTTCATGATTAGATCATATCCTAGTATAAATGGGAATATTTCATATTAAATGTTATAAATACGCAAATCCGTGATTGACTCACAGGGTTACCCAAACATGTACAAGGAATTTCTCTAAAAATACTGAGCATATTGGACAGGAAAAGAGACGATGTAATACCAAAACTGAGTCAAAATAGAGAGAGGAAAGCAGTAATAATATAGACTCGTGGACTAGGTAGACTTTAACCACTAAACAACGTAAAAAGACCAGTGGTCTTGAGAGTTATTTTCTTACTTTAGTTTACCATCAAGCAATAATTCATCCTTGTTATTTTCTTAATTCACTGTTGACGAAAAACTGCGTCAACAACTTCCATGGAAGAAGCCAGAACCACTAAGAAACCAAAGAGCGAAGAGAGATTCTTCGAAGTTCTTTCGATTTTACAATGATATCGGTCATAACACTGATGACTGTAGATAGCTGAAGGATAAGATCGAGAACCTTACCAGGGTAGGTCCTTTGGCCCAATATGCCCGAAACCAAATGGTCCTTAGTCAGCCCGCTGGAAAAAACCCTCTGTCAACTCCTGAAGCCCCAGTGAATCAAGCCAGAGTTCAAGCGAATTAGGACGACCCTCCTTCGATAATACGGGGAGATATAGCCACCATTTCGGGAGAACCTCATCAGGCAGGCACGAACAGAGGTGCCCAGAAGAGGTACATTAACTAACTAAAATCCCATAACGAAGTGGAGTTCATCCCGGAATAGCGGTTATCAAAGCAACAACGATTGGAAAAACAACCAATCATTTTTACAGAAGAAGATGCTAGCCATGACCAGTTCCCACATAATGATCCTTTGGTCATAACCGTTCAGCTCACCAATCAGAGAGTACAGAGGACACTAGTAGATAACGGGAGTTCTGTGAATCTACTTTTTAGATCCACCTTGGACAAAATGGGGTTTTCTGTAACAGAACTAAAGGTGACCTCAATGTTTCTGTACGGATTTTCTGGCAGAAGATCAACAGCCATCGGGACGATCGAGTTAGTGGTAAAATTGGAAGAAGGCTCGCAAACTGTCTCCAAGTTACTCGATTTCGGTGTGATCGATTGTCGAGCTAAATATAATGCAATTTTGGGCCCACCTACTTTAATGGAATTTGAAGCCATAACCTGTATCTGCTACCTAGCAATCAAGTTCCCTTCAGCTACGGGGATATGCACCATCAGAGGTGATCAACTCGCTACCAGGGAATGCTATAGTATTTCTATGAAGGGAAAATCACAACCCGGGTAGCAACCTATGGCCATAAGTGACGGAGGTGAGGAGTCCATGAAGTGGAAGACACTTATGGAATGGAAGAACCTCAAGAAGCAAAGGATAGCGATGTCGTCCCACATGATGACATTGACCCATGAATGGGTGAGGATAGGTTAGTGCTCCAAGCCATTGAGGAGCTCGAGGAAGTAAACATAGATCCCAAAGAAGCTTCAAGAGTTGTTAAGGTTGGAAAAAATCTTGATAAGGAAAGGAAGAATGAGCCACTCAATTTCTTACAAAATAATTTGGACATCTTCGTCTGGTCACATGAAGACATGGTGGGAATAAGTCTGAGTGTAATCATGCACACTCTAAACTTGGAAAAGAACGTGCCTGCAAAATCATAAAAAATAGAGGCGTTTCGGAACAGTCCGAGCTAAAGCACTGGAGGAAGAAGTAGCTCGACTATTAAATTCTTGGTTTATTCGTGAAGCAAAATACCCGATCTCGGTTGCCAATCCCGTGCTGGTCCCAAAGCCAAATGGGAAATGGAGGACCTGCATCGATTTCTCCGACCTGAACAAATCTTGCCCCAAGGATTGCTTCCCATTGCCAACGATTGATCAGTTGGTAGATGCCACGGAAGGTCATGAGCTCATGTCCTTCATGGATGCGTATTTTGGATATAACCAGATCGCGATGAATTCTGCGGACCAAGAGCATACTAGCTTAATGACTCCAACTAATGTCTACTGTTATAAAGTCATGCCCTTCTCCATAACAGGCTGAACTGGCATTGGCGCCACAGCCTGCTAAACCTACAACCCAATGCCTTGAGGAGGGGCCTATTGCCTCAACTGTCGAAGTTCTTTATCTGTTCGGTGAAGTCTAGCTTACATTTTGGCAAATAACTATTGCAAATTCTGTGGGCTAGGTGGACGGTCCTAACCCTCGTTGTCATCCTCGGCCCTATTGCCACGGAGTCTGATTGATCGTCGAGGCATCTCAACAATATGTCTGCAATCAATGACGCCGCTCATCAGGCATAATAACAACATCCAAAACCACCTCCCAATTCACGTCAGCCAACCATAAACAGCAGTCCACACACTACAAAAACACCCTTTTACGACACTTTTTTAGGGCACTCACCTAGATGTGAGTCCTAAAAAAAACTCCTAGACTTTTTAGGACTCACGCTGCGAGCCCTTAAAGAATTTCTTTTAGGGCTCGCGGAGCGAGTCCTAAAAACTATGTGTGCCCTAAAAGTTTGAGATTTTTTTTTAAACAAACACCTCCTGGACCTTTTAGGACTCACGTTGTGAGTCCTATAAGAATTTTTTTACGACTCACATTGCGAGTCCTAAAAACTTATGTGTGTCCTAAAAGTTTGAATTTTAAAAAATTTCAAATTCCCTCCAATTTTCTTTAACTAAAATTGCGAGTCCTAGAGGAATGTTTTTAGGATTCCCATTGCGAGTCCTAAAACTTATGTGTGTTCTAAAAATTTGAATTTTAAAAAATTTCAAATTCCCTCCAATTTTTTAACTAAAATTGCAAGAATATTTTTAGGACTCGCATTGCGAGTTCTAAAAATTTATGTGTGTTCTAAAAATTTGAATTTTAAAAAATTTCAAATTCCATCCAATTTTTTTAACTAAAATTACGAGAATGTTTTTAGGACTCACATTGCGAGTCCTAAAAGAATGCTTTTAGGACTTCCATTGCGAGTCCTAAAAACTTATGTGTTCTAAAAATTTGAATTTTAAAAAATTTCAAATTCCCTCCAATTTTTTCAACTAAAATTACGAGAATGTTTTTAGGACTTGCATTGCGAGTTCTAAAACTTATGTGTGTCCTAAAAGTTTGAATTTTAAAAAAATTCAAATTCCCTCCTTTTTTTAACTAAAATTTTACTATTTATTACTTCACAAAGAAAAATATAACACAATAACCCATTCTCTCTCTTTCTCTCCTTGATCTCTTCCCCCATTTCTCTCTCCCACGAACTCCACAACCAAGCCACGGACGGTGGTGCTCCGACCACCCCCCTCCTACATGCGCTGGCACAATGGACGCAGAAGGATGACGACCGTCGACCCCCGCGAGCCCAGCCCATCAGGCGCCGCCTAAAGTCATTCGAAGTCGCGCTGGTGCTATTTTTCCCAAACTCTTTCGAGTGTTTTCCGACCGTCTCGAGCCACCCTGGCCCAAATGAATAACACCAATGCATTCCTTGTGCTTTGGGCTTCAAAACCCACTAAAGGATTGATCATTTTCCCGAACCA
The DNA here is from genome assembly GCF_963169125.1 of Humulus lupulus. Taxonomy (NCBI): domain Eukaryota; kingdom Viridiplantae; phylum Streptophyta; class Magnoliopsida; order Rosales; family Cannabaceae; genus Humulus; species Humulus lupulus. The sequence goes on from NC_084802.1 coordinate 103,838,641, forward strand.
CCATCGTGGGGTGGTGGTGCCGCCGTTAATGTCGGAGCTCCGGAGGGAACTTTGGCTATCAATTAATTTTTTTAAAATTAAAAATTAGATGCACTCAACGGGATTTTTGCGAGTCCTAAAAAACCTTAGTTTTTAAGGCTCTCAAATAGAGGACTCGGGGAAAAAGCCTTTTTTGTAGTAGTGACAATACACAAATAACATACAACACTCAAGGGGCCATGCCCTAACATCATGCATATGTAACCACATTCATCATGCTCTATATAAAATAATAAGGCAAACAGGGCACTTCAGCATATAATCCAATCATTACCAACCAACCATGTGTCAAGCATGTCACTAACAGCGAGCGTACAAGTTCGGTCAATCTCTAGGAACCATAAACCTTGGCTCTGTAGCGTCCCGAATTTGCTAATAAGGCTTGGGGCCTTGATTAGCGTGCCTAGATGGAAATAAGTGATTTATTATTACAATATGTGAATTTGTATGAGTATGTGATTAGAGATGCATGTTAGGTGAATTAAATATGCATGTGGGCCCAGTTTGGTTATTAGGGGCATGTTTGTAATTTTAGCCCGTTGAGGGCATAAATGTGACAATTGTAATAATTGTGGTATACTTGTGATATATCTATGTTGCATGATCCGAGACACTCCTAGGGAGCGGTAAACTAGAAAGTCACAACGGGGTTGAATGCCTGACTCGGGGTGAGTCGAAGGGTATTTCGAGTGTTAGGCGTTTTATGGGATTATCAAGTTATGGAAATAAATATTTGGAGATATATTTGAAGTTAGAATGTTTAGGAGGGAATATTGGGGAAATTTACCATTTTTCCCTCGGGGACGTTTTTGGCACCCCGAGCGTTTGAGATAACCTTAGAAACTTAAGTTAAATAAAAACAAAATTGGAGAAGAGTTCAGAAGCTAAGGAAACTGACTCTCTCTCTCTTTCTCTCTCTTTTGGAGTTTTCTTCCTTTGGAAACTTGGAGCATTTTGGTGAAATTTGACCAAAGACTAAGGATTTTAAGCTGGGATTTTGGGAGCTAGAAGGTTGGAGCTTAGGGAATTAATTCAGGGATTTAGTTTAGCTCAAGGTAAGCTCATAAATTTGTTGAATTGTATTGAATTGTTGCTGGTTTTTTAGAGTGTTGCATGTGAGCTAAGAAGAGAATTGCTCTTGATTATATGGGTGAGTTTTGGGGATAGTTTCTGTTGGGTTTTGTTGCTAGGATTACTCTGGAAATGTTGTGATGATTGAGTGGGATTGTTAGGTAGATTTTGGGGTAAATTGGCTGGGTTTTCGTGGTAAAAATGGAGGATTTTTCTGGGTTCGAAGGGTTGGGCTGCGACATTGTTCTTGCTGAGCCGCGACCGTCTATAATAGATTGGAGGCCAGGAAGGGGGCGGGCTACGGCATGCCCTAGCTTGGGCTACAGCACGTTTGCCCTGTTCTGGGGTGGAGGTCTCTGGTTGGGGGCGGGACGCGACATGGCCACATGGGGCCGCGACGCTTAGTGCATTTTTGGACTTAAAGGAAGTTTTAGGCTTGGGAATCCAAAAGTTAAGGCACGGGATGGATTTTATCACCCGAATTGATAGAATTCAAGGTTCCAGAGACTAGAATTATGACCCAAAGTTATTGAATGGATTAGAACTTGATGGATGGATATTGTTGGTGCATTGTGACTAAGGTTTCAGTGAGGCTCACACTAGGGGACTGTGCTCGGGACATCAGTGCTTTGAAAGCTCGGGACATAGGTAAGAAAATTGCTGTACTTGTAGAGCTTGTGTTCCAAGGCACAACCCTATATGATTGTGTTGCAGGGCGTAGCCCCTTTGAATGAGTTTATACATGTTTAAGTATCTGCTTAATTATGCTATGTGTGCATATATGTGAATGAACAGCAAGAGCTGGGACGGCGAGGGCCGGGAACGGTGAAGGTCGAGAACGGCAAGGAGCCGGGAGCAGCATTTAGCACACGGAGTGCGAGTTGCTAGGGCGAGACCCTAAACGATACATGCAATATCCTCACGGTGTGGACCGCGAACCTAGGGCCTGGTAAAGTGCCTGGGAAAACATGGCCATACGTGTTTAGCCTGTTGGTGGCATGATTACATGTTCAATGTTAAATACGCATATGTTATCTGCTTGTGAAGGTTTTCTTGCTGGGCTTCGGCTCACGGGTGCTCTATGGTGCAGGTAAGGGCAAGGGGAAAATCGACCAACCATGAGTACGGAGAGCGTGAGGCGGCGCGTACATGTTTGGCCTGCCTGGCTGCCACGGCCAAGGGTATTTTGGGAGATGATTGTACTAAACATAGATTTTTTAGTTTAGCTGACTTTGGTTATATTTTTGAGTTGTAAATATTTCTAAACAGTATTTTGGGATCCCAAATTTTAAATGCTTTAAGATTTTCAGTAAATGGAATTATTTTCAAAGTATAAGACTCTGTTTATTGTTTTACTAAACTTTTTTCTTAAAATCTCGATTCGCGAGTTAAGTGCACGTTTTAAACTCACTCAGTAATGGCTCTAAGGAAGTAGGGAATTACAGGTTCGCTCTGATACCAAGTTGTAACGCATTACTTCCTTAGAGTCGTTTTTACGTGAGTTTAAAATGTGCAATTAACTCGCTAATCGAGGTTTTATGTTAAGAGTGTGGCTCAACTGTAATAAAAGTCATATAATTTGAAAATATAGTCATTCATTTGAAATTATAAAGCGTTATACATTTGGGATCCCAAAACACTGTTTAAAAAATATTTACAGTTAAAAATATGATTAAAGTTGACTAAACAACAAAATTTAGATTAATACATAGCATTTCCCAAAAATACCCTTGGCCGTGGCAGCCAGGCAGGCCGAACATGTGCATGTCGCTTCACGCTCTCCATACTCATGGTTGGTTAACCTTTTTCTTTGCCCTTACATGCACCATATACCACCCATGAGCCAAAGCCCAACAAGAAAACTCAACACAAACTATCAACATATGGATACTATCAATCAGCATATAACAAGGCAACCAACAGACTAAACATATAGCAGCCATGCCATCCCAGACGCTTCACCAGAACCTAGGTTCGCGGTTTACACCGTGAGGATGACTCAAGCATCCGAGAAGGGTCTCACCCTAGCAGCTTGCACTCCGGGTTCTCAGCGCCACTCCCGGCCCTTTGCCATACTCGGCCTTGCAATTCACGTGCTTAACGTCGTTCCCGGCCCCTTGCCGTACTCGAATTCTTGCCGTTCTCGGCCTTTGCCATTCCTAGCCTACGCCATTCATTCACTAATATGAGATACATAGCATATATTCAACAAATATTTAAACAAATACATAATATAAGCCATAGGGCTACGCCCTGCAAATCAATCACATAGGGTTGTGCCCTGCAATTCTGTAACGACCTGAATTCGCTAATCAGGCTTAGGGCCTTGATTAGTGTGCTTGGAGGACAATAAGTGGTTTAATATGTTTATATGTGGATTTGTGTGTATTTATGATTATGATGCATGTTTAATTGAGTTAAATGCGCATGTGGGCCCTGTCTGGATATTAGGGGCATAAGTGTGATAAATGAGTTAAATGTTGTATATATGTGATACGTCTGTATAGCACGATCCGAGACAGTCCTGGGGAGCGGTTAGCCAGAGAGTCACAAAGGGGTTGAGATTCAGACACGGGGCGAGTCGAGGGGTAATTTGGGTATTAGATGAGTTATGGGGTTATCGGGACATGAAAATAAATATTTCCTTTGAACCGACGCATATTTCCTTTGAACTGAAGATAGCTCTTGCCTCCCTCTCTCTTTCACTCTCTCAGGCAAAACTCAAAGGGAACTCAAAGGAATTAGCTGGGAATTAAAGGGATTTCAACTGGGATACTCTAAGAACTTGAAGCTTGGGGATTGAGGATCAAACTCAGGGACTAAGCTCTGCAAGGTAAGATTTAATTACTAAGGTTTAGTCTTAAATTTCTGTTGGTTATAGGGGATTTCATGTTGGCTAAACTTGATTTACCTTTGGGTGTTCTAGCTGAGTTTTGGAGCATATTTTAATGGGGTCTTCATGTTGTTTCTGAGCTGGAATAACTGTGCTGGATGTCTGGGAATGCTAGTCACATTTTAGGATGAATTGTCTTGGTGAAAGATTTAGAAAAATGGTGTAAAATCTGGGTTTGGTGTAGAGCGTTGCGGCCCTAGGAGGGGTGCGCCGCGGATCGCGTGCGTGCGCGGCCATGGGAGTCCGAGAGGTTCATGCACGCCGCGGCCCGTGTGGGGGTCAGTGGGGTGCTAGCCTCTGTTTCGAGGCTAGCAGCGGCTCTTGTGTGTGGGGTCGCGGCCCTTAGCGCCAATCTGATTTTTAAAGGGTATTTAGGCTTGGGAACTTAAAGGGTAAGGCTCGGGATGGATTTTATCACCTGGATTGATAGAATTCAAGGACCCGGAGGTTAGGGCTATGGCTCGAAGTTATTTATTGGATTAGAAATTTGATGGATGATCATTGTTAATGTGTTGTGACTAGGGTTTCAGCGAGGCTCACATTAGAGGACTGTGCTTGGGGCATCGGTGCTCAGAAAGCTCAGAACTCAGGTAAGAAAACCCTTGTTCCCATAGATCTTGTGTGTAGGGTTGAGCCCAATGTGTTTGAATGGGACTGATATGCAGGGCTGAGCCCAATATGTTAGAACTACAGGGTGTAGCCCTTTAGCTGAATATGCTAGAATTCTGTACTTGCTTATTATGCAATGTGTATTATGATATGAATGGTCGGCTAGAGCCGGGAATGGTGTAGACCAAGAACGGCGAAGGGCCGGGAACGGCATTGGGCACGTTGAGTGCAAGGCCGAGAACGGCATAGGGCCGAGAGCAGCGTTGAGCACGTAGAGTGCGAGTTGCCAGGGCGAGTCCCTAGAAGGATACCTGGGATATCCTCACGGCGTGGTCCATGAACCCAGGGCTTGGTAAACGCCTGGGACGGCTAGGCTGTATGTGTTTAGCCATTAGTGGCTTGTTTATATGCTTTGCTTATGTGTTGCATATATCATTTGTTTGTGGGTTTTCTTGCTGGGCTTCAGCTCACAGATTCTCTGTGGTGCAGGTAAGGGTAAAGAGAAGATCAACCAACTATGAGTACAGTAGGCGTGAGGTAGCGTGTACATGTTTGGCCAGCCTGGCTGCCACAGCCAGAGGATTTTGGGAGATGCTTGTAAATGAACTTGAATTTTGTCGTTTAGCCAACTTAGTACAGTTTTATGTTGTAAATATTTCTAAACTGTATTTTGGGATCCCAGGTGTCAAACTTTTATGATTTACTATGAAAGATTACTATCTCTGATGTTTTTCCTTTGTTTACGGCTTAATTACACTGTTTGACCTAAAACCTCGATTAGCGAGTTAAAAGCACGTTTTTAAATTCACTTAGTAACGGCTCTAAGGAAGTATGGCGTTACAAATTCAAACTATAGGGCCACGCCTTTCTCTACGAGTACAACAGTTTTCTTACCTGTGTCCCAAGATTCTCGAGCACTGATATCTTAAACACAGTCCCCTAGTCCGAGCCTCACTAAAAACCTAGTCACAACGTATCAACAACATCCACCAATCAAGCTCTAATCCATTGAATAACTTTGAGATATAATTCTAGTCTCTACGACCTTGAATTTTATCAATCTAGGTGATAAAATTCATCATGATCCTTAACTTTTGGGTTCCTGAGCCAAAAACCTACTCGGTGTCCAAAAACCCTCTAAGAGTCCTAGCCCCATGGCCTTGTGCCGCGACCCGTCTCAACCAGAGGCTCAGCCTCCCCAAATCTCAGACACACGTCCGGCCCAACCAAAGGGGCGTCGCGGCCAGTCCTTGTTCTTGGCCCCCGTCTATTCTAGAGGGTCACGGATCACCAAGAACAGAGCTGCGGCCTGACCCCTTCGAACCCAGAAAAATCCCTCATTTCAGCAACCAAAACTCAGAAAATTAACTCAAAATTAATCAAACAACCAATTGAACTTTCATAGTAGTTCTAGGTTGGTCCCAGCAACAAAACCCAACAAAAATCTAGCTTAAAATCCTCAACAAATCCCTAATTCAATTTTTAACTTCAAAGACCCAAAAACACTAAAACTAAACCAAGAACTATAGAATTTAATGGCTAAAATCATAATTCAAAGCTTACCTCAATTTCGGTTTGAGTTCCCAAGCTAATATTGAGCTAATCTTCAAGTATAGAGCTCCAATTTGTGACTTCTAGTCCAACAATTCCCCTTAGCATTCAAATTTTTCCCTTGGAGAAGACTCTAGAGGAAACAAGAGTGAGAGAGAGAAGAATGGGTCAATTTAGGCAATGTATTTCTGATTTTGTCTTATCTAACTTAAGTCACTTAAGTTATTCCCAAGGCTCGGGGTACCAAAAACGTCCCCGAGGACAAAATGATAAATTTTCCTGATATTCCCTCCTAAATGTTCTAACTTCAAATATATCTCGAAATATTTATTTTCATAACCCTATAACTCAATTAAATGTTTATTGCCCAAAATACCCCTTGACTCGCCTCGAGTCGGGTATTGGGTATAGTGTTGACTTCCTAGCTAAACTGCTCCCTAGGACTTTCTCAGATTGTGTGTCACAAATATATCACCACTCACACGTGGTAAAGATCACATTATACACAAATATTGCATTTATGCCCTCAACGGGATCAAATTACAAACATGCCCCTAATAACCAAATGAGGCCCACATGCATATTTAATTCACCTAAACATGCATTTCTAATCACATACTCATATTGACATATAAATATAATAAATCACTTATTGCCCTCTAGGCACGCTAATCAAGGCCATAAGCCCTATTAGAAAATTTGGGATGCTACAACTATCCCCTCGAAATTACCTAAACAATCACTCAAGAGAAGAAAGGATTTTTGCTTTCTGGATTCGTAAAAGAAAGAAGAAGAAGCTGGGTCTTCTTTTTAGGGCAATAAAAGGGCTTCGAGATAGCTCGGGATACCGCTCCCGCTTAACTGATTCAATTTCCCACGTCGCCTCCTCAACTTTGCTATTCCTCCACAGCACTTTCACCAAGGTGGTGGTCTTGCTTCACTAGACTTTATCTTTCCAGTCGAGAATCTGAACTGGCTTCTCCTCATATGATAAATCCTGGTCCAACTCCAAGTTCTCATAACTCTGTATATGTGTAGAAGCTGATACATACTTCCAGAGCATGGACACGTGAAATACATTATGAACCTATGATAGAGCTCGAGGCATCGCCAATCTGTAAGCTACCTCTCCAACCCGTTCCAGAATCTCAAAGGGGCCAACAAACCTAGGGCTCAGCTTGCCCTGAACTCCAAAGTGTTTCACTCCTCTCAAGGGAGAACCCCTGAGAAACACGTGATCACCGACTTGAAACTCTACGCTTTTATTTTTCAAGTCCGAGTAACTCTTCTGCTGACTTTGGGAGGCGAGCATTCGAGGTCTAATCTTTTGAATCGCCTCATTGGTCCTCTGAACCACCTCAGGACCCAAGTATCTCCTCTCACCGTCTCCTCCCAGTGGATAGGTAATCTGCACTTCCTCCCATATAACATCTCATACGGAGCTACTCCTATAGTTGTCTGATGACTGTTGTTGTACGAAAACTCAATCAAAGGGAGAAACCTACTCCAAGATCCTCCAAAATCCAGCACACAGGCTCATAACATATCCTCCAGTATCGGAATTGACCTCTCAGACTGTCCATCCATTTGAGGATAATAAGTAGTACTAAATTGTAACTTCGTGCCCATAGCTTTCTCTATGCTCTCCCAAAACTTGGAGGTGAAGGTGGGATCTCTATCGGATACTATCGACCTCGGAGCCCCATGAAGTCGAATAATTTCCTTCACATACAACTCAATGTACTGCTCCACGGCATAAGTCATCCTAACAGGAAAATAGTGGGTGGACTTGGTATACCTATCCACAATCACCCACACTGAATCATGTTGTCCAACGGTCTTCAGCAAACCTACCACGAAGTCCGTGGTAATATCTTCTCAATTCCACTCTGGAATCCCTAGAGGCTGCAATAACCCTACTGGCCACTGATGTTCAGCCTTTACCTACTGACAAGTTAAGCACTTGGCCACATTGTCCACCACGTCCCTCTTCATTCCCGACCACCAATACAAGGTTCTCAAATCTTGGTACATCTTCGTTGTACCTGGATGTAAAGAATAGGGAGTGCTATGAGATTCATGAAAGATCTCTCGCTTGATGTTAGAATCCATCAGAACATAGATCCGACCCTTGTACTTTAGTAGTCCCATCTCTGAAATAGAGAAGTCCCTAGCCGCTTCGACTAAGACACTCTCTCTGTGTCCTCTCAACAGGGGATCCTCCCCCTGCGCTTCCTTGATCCTCTCAAGGAGTGTAGACTCAAGAGTGATGTTGCCTAACCGACCAACAACTAACTCTATACCTGCTCTAGTCATCTCCTCAGCTAACTTATTAGATATTTTCCTCGAATTGAACAATTTTCTTGGGCACTTGTGCCTCAATGCATCGACCACTACATTAGCGTTCCCAGGAAGGTATAGGATATCACAATCATAATCCTTTACCAGTTCTAACCACCGTCTTTGGCGCATATTCAAATCCTTTTTAGTAAAGAAGTACTTCAAACTCTTATGGTCGGTGTATATTTCACACTTCTCACCATATAGATAATGTCTCAAAACCTTAAGTACAAATACCACCGCCGCCAACTCTAGATCATTCGTGGGATATCTCTTATCGTACTCCTTTAGTTGTCTCGATGCATAGGTTATCACATTTCTGACTTGCATCAGCACAAACCCTAAACCCTGTCTGGAAGCATCATAATAAACCATAAACTTCTCATTGTCTGACAGTAGACTCAATACTGGAGTGGTGATCAGTCACCGCTTCTATTCCTTAAAATTGTTCTCATATCTGTCTATCCACACATACTTAGACTTCTTTCTTGTCAATTCATTCAACGGTGTGGCTATCCTGGAGAACCCCTCAACGAACCGCTGATAATACCCTGCTAATCCCATAAAGTTCCTATCTAGGCCAATCTCTCACTACCTCAATTTTACTTGGGTCAACTAGAATCCCTTCCTTACAGACAATATGGCCCACAAACGTGACTTGCGTTAGCTAAAACTCGCACTTGTTGAATCTAGCGTATAACCTATGCTCTCTCAACTGCTGTAATACCAGGCGTAAATGTTGCTCATGCTTTATCTTTGACTGCAAGTACACCAATATGTCATCAATGAACACAATCACAAACTTGTCCAAGTAGTCCTTGAAGACCCTATTCATCAAATCCATGAAAGTTGCTGGGGCGTTGGTTAATCCAAAGAACATAACCGGGAAATCATAGTGTCCATATCTTTTGTGGAAAGTGATCTTTGGTATGTCCTCCTCTTTAATCCTTAAGTGGTGGTAACCCGACCAAAGGTCACTCTTAGAGAACACTGTTTTTCCCTGTAACTTGACCAAAAATTCGGCGACCCTAGGTAGTGGGTACTTATTCTTAATGGTCAACTTGTTCAGCTCCCTGTAATCAATACACATCCTTAAAGATCCATCCTTCTTCTTAACGAACAACACTGGAGCACCCCATGGCAAGAAACTCGGTTTGATGAACCCCAAATTAAGTAACTCCTGCAACTGAATCTTCAATTCCTTTAACTCTACCGGAGCCATTCTATAAGGTGTCCTAGATACTGGCTCTGCCCCTGGCGCTAACTCTATAAAAAATTTGATCTCCCGCTATGGTGGCAATCCTGGAAAGTTTGCTGGAAATAAATCTGGAAATTGACATACCAATCTGGTCTCATTCGGTCCAACCGTCACAACCCTAGAGGTATCCATAATGTTCGCTAGGAATCCTATGGAACCTTCCTGCATCAGGTCTCTAGCATTCAGTGCCGAAATCATAGGTACTTGCGGTCCACTAACTATCCCCATAAATACAAAGGGTACCTCCCCTTCTAGTTCACAAGTCACCATCCTGCGCTTGCAGTCAATCGTCGCCCTATACTTCGATAACAAAGCCATCCCTAAAATCATATTGAAGTTATCCATTGCTAACTCAATCAAATCAACAGACAATTCTCTTCTGTCTATCTCTACTGGAAATGCTCTAACCCATCTCCTAGAGACTACCAATTCCCTAGTCGGCAACAAAGTCTGAAATCCCCTAGAATGCAAATCACTAGGTCTACACAACTGATCTATCACTCTAGCAGACATAAAAGAATGAGTAGCCCACGAATCAATCAATGCAGTCAAAGAAGAACCACCACTAGAAATCTTACTTGTCACGACCAAGGGACTAGCCTCAACCTCAGTCTGGGTCAAGGTGAATACTCTGGCAGGTGCGAGACTATCGCTCTGCTTTTGCTCCTCTTTCCTGGCTTGTGGACAGTGCTTCTTCAAATGGTTGACACTCCCACAAATAAAGCAGGCTCTGATCCTGCACTCTCACTGATGTCGTCGTCTGCACCGTGGACACACTGGGAAACTCTTCCAGTTGTCACCCCCGCCTTAACGGCCACTAAAAGCACCCCGTGCCCTTTTATCCGAGCTAGGAGGAACGAAAGAGTTTAGGGCCTTTCTCTTCTGCTCACTGGGGCCACTAGCCCGACTGGACCCGGTAAAAGGAGGCACCATCCTCCTAGCATCACACCTAACAACGCTCTCTCTCCATATCTGATCCTTGGCCCCCTCAGCTGTAAAAGCCTTGTCCCCTACCTGAGCATACGTAGTAGTACCTGGATCGAAGGTAATCTTTACATCACAGGCGATCATAACATTCAATCCCCGCATAAACCGATCCTTTATTGCGACATTAGTTGGCACCAAATCCGGCGCGAACTTCGCCAACCGGTCAAATCTCAAGGCATACTCAGTAACTGTCATCCGGTTCATAGTCAGGTCGGTAAACTCATCAACCTTCGTAGCTCGGATTGTAACATTATAATACTTCTCATTTAAAATGTTTATGAACTCTTCCCAGGTCAAAATTGTTACATTTCTTCTCTGAGTTACTACATTCCACCAGATGCGGGCATCCTCTCTGAACATGTAACTGGCACAAGCTACCCTCTCGTTCCCTTCCACCCTAATGAACCTCTAATACAAAGGTTCCCACCTATTCTCCATAACAGGTTGAACTGGCACTGGCGCCCTAACCTTCTGAACCTACAACCCAATGCCATGAGGAGGGGCCTATTGCCTCAGCTGTCGAAGTTCTTCTTCTCTTCGGTTTTAGCTTCCATTACAGGAAACAATTGTTGCCAATTCTGTGGGGCAGGTGGAGGGTCCTGACTCTGGTTGTCATCCCCGACCCTATTGCTGCTGAGTCTGATTGATCGTCGAGGCATCTCAACATATGCCTGTAATCAACGACGCCGCTCATCAGGCATGATAACGACATCCAAAACCACCTCCCAATTCACGTCAACCAACCATAAACAACAATCCACAATACACATATAATATACAGCACTCAAGGGGCCATGCCCTAACATCATGCATATGTCAACACATTCATCATGCTGTATATAAAATAATCAGGAAAACAGGGAACTTAAGCACATAATCAAGCATATAATTCAATCATTACCAATCAACCCTAAGTCAAGCATGCCACTGACAGCGAGCGTACATGTTCAGTCAATCTCCGGGAACCATAAATTTAGGCTCGCTCTGATACCAAGTTATAATGCCCTACTTCCTTAGAGTCGTTACTAAGTGAGTTTAAAACGTGCAATTTACTCGCTAATCGATGTTTTAGGTTAAAAGTGTGGCTAAATTGTAATTAAATTTATATAATTTGAAAATATAGTCATTCATTTGGAATTATAAAGCGTTATACATTTGGGATCCCAAAACACTGTTTAGAAAATATTTATAGTTCAAAATATTATTAAAGTTAACTAAATGATAAAATTTAGATTAATACATAACATTTCCCAAAAATACCCCTGGCTGTGGCAGCCAGGCAGGCCGAACAAGTACACGTCGCTTCACACTCTTTGTTCTCATGGTTTGTCGTCCTTTCCCTTGCCTTTACTCAACACAAACAATCAACATATAACAAGGCAGCCAACAAACTAAACACATAGCGACCATGTCATCCCAAGCGCTTCAACAGACCCTGGGTTCGCGGTCTACACCGTGAGGATGACTCAAGCATCCAAGAAGGGTCTCACCCTAGCAGCTTACACTCCGCATGCTTGACGCTAATCCTGGCCCTTTGCCGTACTCGGCCTTGCACTTCACGTGCTTAACGCCATTCCCGGCCCCTTTCCGTACTCGGCTTCCTGCCATTCTCGGCCTTTGCCGTTCCCGGCCTTCGCTGTTCATTCACTAATATGCAATACATAGCATATATTCAACAAATATTTAAACAAATACATAATATAAACAATATGGCTACGCCCTACAATTAAATCACATAGGGTAGTGCATTGCAATACAAACTATAGGGTCACACCCTGCTCTACGGTTACAACAGTTTTCTTATCGCGTCCCAAAGTTCTCGAGCACCGATCTCTTGAGCCCATTCCCCTAGTTCGAGCCTCGCTGAAAACCTAGTCACAACGTACCAATCCATCCATCAAGCTCTAATCCATTGAATAACTTTGGGATATACTCTTAGCCTCCATGACCTTAAATTTTATCAATCCGGGTGATAAAATCCATCCCGATTAACTTTTGGGTTCCCGAACCAAAAACCTTCTTGGGGTCCAAAAACCCCCTAAGAGTCACGGCCCCATGACCTTGTTCCGCGACCCACCACAACAAGAGGCTCAACCTCCCCAAATCTCAAACACGCGTCGTGGCCTAACCAAAGGGGCGTCACGGGCCGCCCTTCTTCTGTAGCATCCGAAATTTGCTAATAAGGCTTAGGGGCTTTATTAGGGTGCCTGGAGGGCAATAAGTGGCTTATTATTATAATATGAGAATTTTAATGAGTATGTGATTAGAAATGCATGTTTAGGTGAATTAAATATGCATGTGGGCCTCGTTTGGTCGTTAAGGGCATGTTTGTAATTTTAAGCTGCTAAGGGCATACATGTAATTATCATGATATATTGTGATATATTTGTGTTTCACGATCCAAGACAGTCCTAGGGAGCGGTTAGCTAGAAAGTCACAGCGGGGTCGAATACCCGACTCGGGGCGAGTCAAGGGGTATTTCAGGCATTAGATGTTTTATGGGGTTATCGGGTTATGAAAATAAATATTTGGAGATATATTTGAAGTTAGAATGTTTAGGAGGGAATATTGGGGAAATTTACCATTTTTCCCTCGGGGACGTTTTTGGTACCCCGAGCCTTTGAGGTAACCTTAGAAACCTAAGTTAAACAAAACAAAATTGAGGAAACACTAAGAAACCAAAGAACTGACCCAGAACTCTCTTCTCTCTCTCTTGTTTTCTCTCAACCTTACCAAGGGGAACTTTGAGGAGATTAAGCTAGGAAATTCAAAACTCAAGGCTAGAGCTTGGGGGGATTGAACCTTGGAGCTTAGGAGATTAACTTAGAGATTCAATTAAGCAAAGGTAAGCTCTTAACTTGATGAATTATGTTGAATTTCTGCTGATATTTGAGAGTTATGCATGTGTGCTCAGTGAGAAATCATTCTTGAGTTTTAGATGAGGTTTGGGGTTAATTCTTGTTAGGTTTTGTTGCTGAGATTGTAGTAGAACTTCTCTGATGAATGATTTGGATGATTGGGTTGATTTTGGGGTAAATTGGCTTTGTATTGGTCGAGAAAATGGAGGATTTTTCTAGGTTCAAAGGGTCCGGTCGCGGCATTGTTCTTACTGAGCCGCGGCCCTCTAGAGCATTTTGTTGACCAGGAAGTAGGGCGGGCTGCGGCACACCCTAGCTTGGGCTGCGGCGCGCCTGCCCTATTTTGGGGTTGGGGGTTTCTAGTTGAGGAGGGCCGTGGCATGGGTTCATGGGGCCACGACACTTAGTGTGTTTTTGGGCTTCATGGAGGTTTTAGGCTCGTGAATCCAAAAGTTAAGGCTTGGGATGGATTTTATCACCCGGATTGATAGATTTCAAGGTCCCAGAGACTAGAATTATGACCCAAAGCTATTTAATGGATTAGAACTTGATGGATGGATGTTGTTGAAGTGTTGTGACAAGGTTTTCCGCAAGGCTCGGATTAGGGGACTGTGCTTGGGACATCGGTGCTTGGAAAGCTCGGGACACAGGTAAGAAAACTGTTGTACCCGTAGAGCAGGGCAAGGCCCTATAGTTTGTGTTGCAGGGCATGACCCTATATGATTGTGTTGCAAGGCCTAGCCCCATTAATTCTGTTTATATGTGTTTAAGTGTCTGTTTAGTTATGCCATGTGTGCATATATGTGAATGAACGGCAAGAGCCGGGAACGGTGAAGGCCGAGAATGGCGAGGGCCGGGAACGACGAAGGCTGAGAACGGAAAGGTCGAATACAACAAGGGGGCCGGGAGTAGTGTTTAGCATGAGGAGTGCGAGTTGCCAGGGCAAAACCCTATAGGATACCTGGGATATCCTCACGGTGTAGACCGCGAATCCAGGGCCTGGTAAAGCACCTGGGACGGCATGGTCGTATGTGTTTATCCTATTTGTCGCTTGATTATATTTTGAATGATTGATATGCATATGTTATTTGCTTGTGTTAGTTTTCTTGCTGGGCTTCGGCTCACAGGTGCTCTATGGTGTAGGTAAGGGCACGGGAAAGTCGACCAACCATGAGTACGGAGAGCGTGAGGCGATGCGTACATGTTTGGCTTGCCTGGCTGCCACGACCAGGGGTATCTTTTTGGGAGATGTTTGTATAAAACCTAAATTTTGTCGTTTAGCCTACTTTAGTTATATTTTTGAGTTGTAAATATTTCTAAATAGTATTTTGGGATCCCAAATGTTAAGCACTTTATAATTTTCAATAAATGGATATGTTTTAAAATTATGTGACTTTGTTTATGGTTTAGCTACACTTTTGTCTTAAAACCTTGATTAGCGAGTTAACGGCACATTTTAAACTCACTTAGTAAAAAATCTAAGAAAGTAGGGCGTTAGACCTTTGAACCCAGAAAAATCCCTCATTTCAGCAACCAAAACTCAGACAATTAACTCAAAATCAATCCAACAACACAATTTAACTATCACAGTAGTTCTAGATCGGTCCCAGCAACAAAACCTAATAAAAAGCTAGGTTAAAATCCTCATCAAATCCCCAATTCAATCTTTAACTTCAAAGACCCAAAAACACTAAAACTCAGCCAAGAACTATAGAATTTAATGGCTAAAATTGTAATTCAAAGCTTACCTCAATTTCAGTTTGAGTTCCCAAGCTAATACTGAGCTAATCTTCAAGTCTAGAGCTCCAATTTGTGACTTCTAGTTCAACAATTCCCACTTAGCTTTCAAAGTTTTCCCTTGGAAAAGAGTCTAGAGGAAACAAGAGTGAGAGAGAGAATAATGGGTCAGTTTAGTCAAAGTGTTTCTGATTCTTTCTTATCTAACTTAAGTCACTTAAGTTACTCCCAAGGCTCTGGGTACCAAAAACGTCCCCGAGGGAAAAATGGTAAATTTCCCCGATATTCCCTCCTAAACGTTCTAACTTCAAATATATCTCCAAATATTTATTTTAATAACCCTATAATTCAATTAAATGTCTATTGCCCAAAATACCCCTTGACTCACCCCGAGTAAGATATCGGGTCCCGTTGTGACTTCCTATCTAAATCGCTCCTTAGGACTATCTCGGATCGTGCATCACAAATATATCACCACTCACACGTGGTAAAGATCACATTATACACAAATATTGCATTTATGCCCACAATGGGCTAAAATTACGAACATGTGTTAATAACCAAATGGGGCCTACATGTATATTTAATTCACCTAAGCATGCATTTCTAATCACATACTCATCAAATTCACATATAAATATAATAAATCACTTATTGCCCTCCAGGCACACTAATCAAGGCTCTAATCCTTATTAGCAAATTTTGGACGCTACATATTCGTAGATGGTTCATCAAACGAGAGGCATCAGGAGTTGGGATCATATTAATCTCCCCAGAAGTGCATTGATTCCATACAATTTTGAGATTCAAATATGAGGTATCCAACAAATAAGATGAATATGAGGTCTTACTGGCAGGACTGAGAGTGACAAAGGAGCTCAAAGCGAAGGCCATCCAATGTTATAGCGATTCTCAGTTCGTGGTTAATCAGGTGTTGGGAGAGTATCAAGCTCGAGGCACCAAGATGGTGGCTTACCTAGCTAAGGTGAACGTGGAGCTATCCGAATTTGAGTACTATACTGTTGAATAGGTACCTCGCGAGCATAATTCTAATGCTACCGCTTTGGCAAAGCTTTCCACCACCAAAGAAGCTGAGACCTTGAATGTAGTGCCAGTAGAGTTTTTCGAGAATCCATTCATGACAGAAATAATGGTAGAGGTTGAGATGATCGACACAAGACCAATCTAGATGACCCCATAATATAATACCTCACAACAGGAAGGCTACCCGAGGAAAGAAACGATGAAAGGAAAATACTATATCAAGCTCCTAGGTATGTGATAGTGGATGGGACATTGTACTGACGTGGTCATTCATTGCCTCACCTACGGTGTGTTCTGCTCGAGGAGGCTAAAACCATTTTGTAGGAAGTACATGAAGGCTTTTGTGGAGATCATGCTGGGGGGAAAAACCTAGCGCTGAAAATATTGAGGCAGGGCTATTTTGGCCCACTTTCACAAAAGACTCCATCTCGTATATTCAGAAATGTGACAAATGCTAGTGCTTCACCATAGTTGCCCGAGCTGCTCCAGTCGAGCTAACGATGATCTCATCCCCGTGGCCATTTGCGGTCTGGGGAATCAACCAAATAGGATCCTTACCTATGGGCAAGGGAGGAGTTCGTTAGATGGTGGTGGCAATCAACTATTTCATGAAGTGGGTAGAGGCCGAGCCTTTAGCAACCATCACTTCAAAGAGAGTCCTGGAATTTGTGGTGAAGAATATTGTATGTCGGTTTTGGCTACCTAAAAAGATTGTGTCAGACATTGGGACACAGTTCGACAATGATCTTTTCACTAACTTCTGTGAAAAATATGACGTTATTAAGAGTTTTCCTCGGTAGTGTATCCACAGGCCAATGGACATGTCGAGGCTGCGAATAAAACCCTAAAGGCGATCCTTAAAAAGAGGATAGACGAGGCAAAAGGAATATGGCCCGAACAGCTCCCGCAAGTACTTTGGGCATACCGAACTTCTCACAAAACCTCCACGGGACACACTCCTTTCTCCTTAACTTTGGGAAGCAAGAGAGTTCTTCCAATCGAAGCCATGGTAACCACTCACAGGCAAAGGACATTTAGCCAGGAACAAAATGATGAATTACTTAACGCATCTCTCGACCTGATTAATGAGAAATGAGAGGATTGGCAGTTACAACTCGCCCATCAACAGAAAATCACCCGTTACTTTAATTCTAACGTCAAGACGCGTAGGTACGAATTGGGCAACCTGGTTCTCCGAAGGGTCTTTCTGGTAAATAAGGATCCCAAGGATGGTGTCTTAGGCCC
This sequence comes from Humulus lupulus, assembly GCF_963169125.1. NCBI lineage: Eukaryota > Viridiplantae > Streptophyta > Magnoliopsida > Rosales > Cannabaceae > Humulus > Humulus lupulus. The sequence continues at coordinate 103,856,273 of NC_084802.1, forward strand.
GAACTAGGAAGGACCATATCAGATCATGAAAATCCTGCGTAAAGGAACCTTCAAGATAGCTTGATTGAATGGGGAGATAGTCCAACGGACCTGGAACGCCATCCATTTAAAAAAGTATTATCAATAGTACCATCATCCATGTAAGGCTTAAGTATAAAATCCATTTAATTAAATAACAGATGGATTATTAAGTGTTTTTACTTGTTAAGGTGGTTTTAAATAATTTTTCTTGTTCAAGTTGTAGTAGCTCGTGTATTGATGTTTGTAAAAGAAACCAAGAAAGTCTCTACATTCTTGTTACTTGGGAGGCATATAACCCGAGGTGGATCAAAATAAGATCACTGGATAAGTTTAAATTTCTAGAAACCTTGGATACAACCTGGTCCAAAACTTAGAAGCATGGAAAATTGATTATTCGACAACTATTTAAGAGCTCGAGATGTCAATAAACCTAGCATGAACTAAGTTTAAATTACTTAAAACCCTGGATACAACCAGGTCCAAAACATAGAAGCTTGGAAAATTGATTAATCGACGGCTTTTTAAGAGCTCAAGATGTCAATAAACCTAGGACGAACTAAGTTTAAATTACTTAAAACCCTGGATACAACTATGTCCGAAACATAGAAGCTTGGAAAATTGATTATTCAACAGCCTTTTAAGAGCTCGAGATGTCAATAAACCTAGTTTAAACTCAGTTTTGATCATTTAAAACCCTGGATACAACTAGGTACAAAACTTGGAAAGTTGGGAAAGTTGTTTAAAATTAAAGGCTTTATAAAGCTCGAGTTATCAATAAATCTAACACGAACTAAGTTTAAAATATTTAAAATCTCGGATATAACCGGGTCCAAGGCCTAATTCTTAACATGTATGATATAAATCAACGCATAAAGTTTGGATATAACCGAGCTCAAAACATCTATCCCGATGTAAAATTGATTCCTGAAATCTCAAATGTACAAGTTTAAGGAGTCATAAATATGAGAGATAATAAAGGAAACATAAATAGATAAAAAGTTAGATATGGAAAATAAAATTATCCCAAGGAGAAAAATCTCGAATTGAGCCCAAAGGAAATTGTTCACAAACAAATATAAAAAAACAACAACACCCAAAGGGAAAAAAGGGTCACTGATCTCCGCTAGGTCGCTTTGAGGAAGTAACCTCCTCGCCATCCTGCTTGCCTGCTGTAGAAGCATCTCCCGTTTTTTACGGCTCTTGCAAAATTCGAGCCTTGAATTTTTCAAGGTATGGATCCCCCAGCGCAGGAGCCATGAAAGAAAAGTTCCCAACCTGGTTAAAGGCCCAGCAATAGTACAACATATCCTCCATGGAAGACAATGAGGCTGCCTTCTCTTCTTTGACTGCGGCCTCGGCCTCGAGTAGTTTAGCTTTGGCTCCATCAACCTTGGCCTAGAGTTGTGCAGTTTGTGCCTGGAGGGTAGCTAGGGCAATCTTTGCAGCCTGCTTGCTTTTATGGGATGAGGCGAGGGCAAACTTGGCATCATACTCGCTCTTTTGAGGAGCCGCAAGGGCAGCTTGGGCATCCTGCTCGCCTTCTTTAGCGGTTGTTAGGGCAGTCTTGGGGGCGTTTACCTCGACCTGGAGCTCATCATTTATAGCCCTAGCCTAGGCTATACTGTGATATTGAGCCAGGGCAGACTGGAAAATAACAAGGCTGGTCAGATATGTCCTTATACATGATAAAAAGATAGATGTCACCAAGGAAGGATAACTTACTGTAAGGTTCATCCCCAGGGCTGACTCCAGACATTCTCTGGGCTCCGCTCCTCGATAGTCCTCAAGTCTCTTGAGCTGGCCTTACAGGCATGCCCCACCATGTGGCTCGCCGTCTCATAAAGAATCCCCCGAAAGGATTCAGGGATCTTCTCTAGATCCTGGGGATCTACTGGTATTCGGACGGTCGCAGTTGGGGCAGGGGGAGCTGAAGGATTAGCTTGTATTACTTGATCCCGATGAGGCGCAAACCGAGGTGGAGGAGGAGGAGGAGGAATCCTCCTCTTAGTAACGAAAGATACCAGAGCTATTGAGCTTGTGCTTTTCCCCTTAGCGGGGGATTTTGAGGCATTTTTCGTTGCCGGAGGGGCTTTCTTCGTAAATCTGGGCCTCTTCACGACGCGTTTCGAGCTAGTTTTCCCGGCCTAGAAGGCAGTACGGAGGTCAGGTGCTCCAGCTTGTTCCATCTCTTCGCTTGAAAAGAACAAAAGGGCATTAGTTCACGGCTAAAGTTGTCAAAAACATAATGAAAATAAATAAAGGTCCTACCCACCGGGCTGAGGGAGAAGTCTATAATCATGACCTTAGACCTTGGAACTACTAGAGGAGAAGGAGAGTCTATGACTAGCATTTCTTGGATCCTAGGATGTTTAGGCTCTGGTTCTACCTCGGGGCTGGACTCATCTATGTACTGCCTAAATCCAAGGGCAAAGGCACCCTAGAGAAAAGAAGGCTAGGTCCTACGGTTGGTTCTGTACTCCTAAAAGATGGCAGACCTAAAAGTTAAGGTATTATCGACAATAATGGTGCCATTAGGGTAACTACTGTCATGATGCACCACCAAGTGGTTTACACACTGGAGCAGGGTGATATTATGGTCTGGGTTGTGAGGATGAGCTGATTTGGGTTAAATCTAACTAACCTAAAATCGACAACAACCCTATCTAGTTCCCTATAAGGATATGAGTTACCTTGGCAGGAGGGGCCGGCTAAAGCCCCTGACACAGCTCGCTCTAAATCGGGTTCCCGAATAGCCTTAGGAACCAACCTCTTTCACACAAGAGGCACCTCGTCCTCTTCCTCTTCCTCGCCTTCGATGGCCGACAAGGCCTCTTCTTGAGAGGATGGATTACCAGGAGGGTAGCCCGGGTCCTTAAGGCCAACGTCTAGCCTTCGCCAATCAACTGGCACACCATCATTGTGACATCATTCACGATCTAGCGGTAGTCCTTCTCACAGGGGGCAGCCCAGAAAATTTCTTGTACAGACCCGTAAGGGTCGCGCAATTCGCCGTCCTTGCAAATATAGCTGCACGAGAAATAAACTCAGTTAATACATGTACAAGGGAAATATCTTGGAAGGAATAAAATTTCATGAGCTGAGGTAAGAGAATAAAGAACTTACGAGGATGGTTGAAGTATTTGTGTTCACAGTCTTGGAACCTGTTCGACATAGTAGTTAGGGTGGCTTGGGAGCTTGATGACAGGTGCAGAATTGGGGAATCTAGTGAGATAGTAGAACCCGTCACCTCGACCTCTCTGTTTCGGGCTGGCTTTGAGGCAGAAGAAATATAATATATCTACCAGAGTGGGGACCTCCCGCTCATTCTTCAAAAACAAGTATTTCATCCCCGCTAAAGCCTATAAGAATTTGGGGGGAGCTGAAATGGAGCCAACTTCACGAAATTCAGAAAGTCCACAAAGTATTGGTCCAAGGAGAGGAAGGCTCCTACCTTCAAGTGTTCATCACTCTAGGCCAGGAAATCATCTTAGAGAGGGGAGCAGCTTCATTCCCCTTCAAAAGCAGGTCGGGCAAGGAGTACTCCGGTCCCGACCTCAATGTTATGGCTTAGCATGATTTTGTTTACCCTCCCCATGGTCGTAATCTTGGATACGATTCTTTCCACCTCGAAGTAGACGTTGGGATCAACCACTACCTCCTTTTCCACCACTGGATCAAAGTGGAGAGTGGGAGACTCAGGGGCGACCTCCTTCCCCTTTTTCTTTTGCTAAGAGGATGAGCTGGTTGCGTTCTTCTTGGGTGTGTTCTTCTTGGGAGCCATCAGATCGCCTAACGAACAGAATGACCTAATTAGTAGGTGACCTAAGAGGACTTAGAGGTTACGACGCGAAAGTACAAAGCGAAATGGTTTAACTTCAATGTATGAGCTGAGTTAGCGCAACACCCTACTTCCTTAGAGTCGTTACTAAGTGAGTTTTAAAAATGCAATTAACTCGTTAATTGAGGTTTTAAGTTAAAAGTGTGGCTAAACTGTAATAAAAATCATATAATCTGAAAATGTAACCGTTCATTTGAAATTATAAAAAGTTAAACATTTGGGAATCCAAAATACTGTTTAAAAAATATTTACAACTCAGAATATGATTAAAGTCGACTAAACGAAAAAATTAGGTTTAATACAAAACATCACCCAAAAATACCCCTCGCCTTGGTAGCCAGGCAGGCCGAACTCATGGTTGATCGACCTTTCCCATGTCCTTACCTGCATCATAGAGAACTCGTGAGCCGAAGCCCAGCAAGAAACTCCACACAGGCAAACAACACATGCATAATTATCAATCAGCATATAACAAAGCCGCCAGTAGGCTAAGCACATAACGGCCACGTCGTCCCAGGCTCTTTACCTGGCCCTTGGTTCGCAGTTTACACCGTGAGGATATCCCAGGTATCCAATAGGATCTCACCCTGGTAACTCGCACTCCGCGTGCTTAACGCTGCTCCCGGTCCCTTGCCATACTCGGCCTTCGTCGTTCTCGGCCCTTGCCGTACATTTACAGATATGCAACACATAGCATAAACTTAACAAATACATAAGAAATTACAAACATAATTAATAGGGCTACGCCTTGCAACACAATTTGTGCCCTGCAACACTAACTATAGGGCCACGCCCTGCTCTAATCCTTATTAGCAAATTTGGGATGCTACATCGAGGACAAACTGGAAAACTCCTCCAGTTCTCACCCCCACCATGACGGCCACTAAAAGCACCCCGTGCCCTCCTATCCGAGCTAGGAGGAGAAAAAGAATCTGGGGGCTTTCTCTTCTGTTCACTACGGCCACTACCTCGACTAGATCCATCAAAAGGAGGCACCGTCCTCCTGGCATTGTGCCTAGCAGTGCCCTCTCTCCAAATCTGATCCTCGGCCCCCTCAGCTGTAATGGCCTAGTCCACTACCTAAGCATATGTAGTAGTCTCTAGATCCAAAGTAATACTAACATCACGAGCGATCAAAACATTCAACCCCCGTACAAACCGATCCCTTCTTGCCGCATCAGTCGGCACCAATTTAGGTGCGAACTTCACCAACCGGTCAAATCTCAAAGCATACTCAGTAACTGTCAACCGGTTCTGGGTCAGGTTGATAAAATTGTCAACCTTCACAGCTTGGACTACAGCATTATAATATGTCTCATTAAATATTCTTCTAAACTCTTCCCATGTTATAATGGCAACATTTCTTCTGTGCGTCACTACATCCCACCAGATGTGGGCATCCTCTCTGAACATGTAGCTGGCACAAGCTACCCTCTCATTCCTTCCACCCTCATGAAATCTCGGATGGAGGAAGTCATATTAATCCACTGCTCTGCTCGCAGTGGGTCTGGTCCACCCTCGAAGGTGGGAGGATGCAACTTCCTGAACCTCTCATACAAAGGTTCCCACCTACTCTCCATACCAGGCTGAACTGGCACTAACGCCATAGCCTGCTGAACTTGTAACCCAGTGCCCTGAGGAGGGGCCTGCTGCCTTAACTGTCAAAGTTCTTCCTCTGTTCCATGTAGTCTAACTTCCATTTCAGCAAACATCTGTTGCCAATTCTGTGGGGCAGGTGGAGGGTCCTAACCCTGGTTGTCATCCTCGGCCCTACTGTCGCGGAGTCTAGATGATTGTCGAGGCATCTCAAGAATATGACTGCAATCAACGACGCCGCTCATCACGCATGGTAAAAACATCCAGAATCACCTCTGATATCACATCAACCAACCATAAACAGCAGTCCACATAACAAAAATAATATACAATACTCAAGGGAGCCATGCCCTAACATAATGCATATGTTAACTCGTTCATCATTCTCTATATAAAATAATCAGGCAAACAGGGCATTTCAACACATAACACAAGCATATAATTCAATCATTTACCAACCTACCCTAAGTCAAGCTTGTCACTGACAGCGAGCGTACATGTTCGGTCAATCTCCAGGAACCATAAACCTTGGCTCGCTCTGATAACAAGTTGTAACGCTCTACTTCCTTAGAGTCGTTACTAAGTGAGTTTTAAACATGCAATTTACTCGCTAATCGAGGTTTTAGGTTAAAAGTGTGGCTAAACTGTAATAAAAATCCTATAATCTGAAAATGTAACCGATCATTTGAAATTATAAAGAGTTAAACATTGGGGATCCCAAAATACTGTTTAAAATATATTTACAACTCAAAATATGATTAAAGTCAACTAAACGACAAAATTAGGTTTAATACAAAACAGCTCCCAAAAATACCCCTGGTCGTGGCAGCCAGGCAAGCCGAACATGTACACGCCGCTTCACGCTCTCCGTAGTAATGGTTGATCGACCTTTCCCTTGCCCTTACCTGCACCATAGAGCACCCTTGAGCCAAAGCCCGGCAACAAAACTCTACACAAGCAAACAACATATGCATAACTATCTATCAACATATAACAAAGTCGCCAATAGGCTAAGCACATAACGGCCACGCCTTCCGAGGCGCTTTACCAGGCCCTGGGTTTGCGATCTATACCTTGAGGATATCCAGGTATCAAATAGGGTCTCACCCTGGAAACTCGCACTTCGCGTGCTTAACACTGCTCCCAGCCCCTTGTCGTACTCGGCTTTGCCATTCTCGGCCTTCATCGTTCCCGGCCCTTGCCGTTCTCGGCCTTTGCCGTTCCCAACCCTCACTGTACAATTACAGATATGCAACACATGGCATAAACTTAACAAATACTTAAGCAATTACAAACATAATTAATAGGGCTACGCCCTGTCACACAATCACATAGGGTCGTGCTCTACAACACAAACTATAGGGCCACGCCCTGCTCTACGGGTACAACAGTTTTCTTACTTTTTTCCCAAGCTTCCCGAGCTCCAATATCCCGAGAACAGTCCTCTAGTCAGAGCCTCACTGAAAACCTAGTCACAACGCATCATCAACATCCATCCATCAAGTTCTAATCCATTAAATAACTTTGGGTTATAGTTCTAGTCTCCGGGACTGTGAATTCTACCAATCAGGGTGATAAAATCCATCTGGAGCCTTAACTATTGGGTTCCCGAGCCAAAAATCCACAAAACAACCTATACATTGAATTAGGGCCACGGCCCAGCCCCTTATGGGCCGCAGCGCGCCCGAAAATAGAGGCACAATGCCTCTCTGATGGGAAAGGTGGACTGCGGCAGCCCCTTCCTAGGACCGCGGTGCGCCTCAAGAATAGAGGCCTCCCCAGGCCTCTATTCACATGCGGGTCACGGCATTCCCAACCTTGGGCCACGGCTCGCACCTCCAAACCCATAAATTCTCCATTTTTCCCTGCATTTCATTCGAACCAATCCTTCTAAAATCATTCCAATTGAATAGCTAAACCTTTAATCATACTTGGACTTCCCTACCACACCATCTAGGCTCTATAGCAAGTCCAAAACAGTCATATAAACTCAGCCCATAACTAGACCTAACTCAAGAATCTAGTTCACATGCAACTTACAACTCTAACCAAAATTCAATAGAAACTTAAGGAATTTAGTGTTAGGCTCTTTACCTTAATGATGAATTCAAGCTTACACTTGCTCTTCAACTACCCAAGCTTACTCCTCCAAAGCTCTAAGCCTTAGATTTCTAGTCTAGAATCTCCCAAAGTCAAGCACTAAGGAGAGAAGTGCTGAACCGACTAAGAGAAGAGAAGCTGAGAATTTGTTTCTTTCTACCCATAAGTGTATACCCATTAGCCAAAAAGACCAAATTACCCATAAGCCTATCCTCAACCCTTTAATTTCATAAGGGAATTTCGGTCATTTGCCAAATCCCGCTAAGTTCTCGAGTATTCCTATAATTCTATATTTAATACCAACATGCCTCAATCATTACTAAACTACTACCCGTTACTCAATAATTCCCAAATATATATAATATTCCCGTTGTGACTTTCTATCTAAACCGCTCCCAAGGACTGTCTCGGATCGTGCATAACAAAAATATCACCACTCACATGTGATAAAGATCACAATATTCACAAGTATTACATTTATGCCCTCAACGAGAAAAAATTACAAACATGCCCCGAATAACCAAATGGTGCCAACATGCATATTTAATTCACCTAAACATGCATTTCTAATAACATATTCATCAAATTCACACATTAATATAAAAATCATTTATTTCCCTCCAAACATGCTAATCAAGGCCCTAAGCCTTATTAGCAAATTTAGGATGCTATAGCTAGCCTTGGCCCCATCGCGTGATGTCACGCCCTACCCTAAGTTACGCGTCTCGATTTCGTAACAGGCCCCTGATATTTAGGGATCCGTGTGTCAGAATGTTTTGCCGCTACTTTCCTTGGGAGGCGGTTTAGTGCAAAACCACCCAAGAAGCGTGACACCTAAGAAACCTGGTTTGAACCCTAAAAACATTTAATCTTCTATATACCAAATGTGTATTTTCTAAATTAGCCATGGATTACCCAACTTTACCCAGAAATTACCTAGTTTTATGAATGTCATAGTTCTAAAGATATTTTAGGACCTACTCATTGAATCTAAGTTGAACCCTATTCGCTAAAAGCATTTGGGAAATAGCCTAATATTGACTACGGTGAAGTGCGGATGAGCATGGTGAAAAGAAAAAAAAAGACCAGTAAATGGAAAATTTCTTCAAAACCAAAAGACGAGGTACTTACATTATGTTCTTCCGTAGAAAGGAGTAGACTTTGGAGGGGAAAGTTCCTAGAAGACTTTTGAGTAACTGGGTGCAACGAACGGTTTTCGGGTTTTTATGAGAAACAAGAAGGATTCAGAAATACAGAAAAGAGAAAATATAGAAAAATTTCAAATGAAAGGTGGTGAAACCTGAAAATTGCCTACCCTAGTTATACGTAAACTGCGTCAATTAATTTGGGTCATCTGATTTGGTTAGTACAAGATCCAAGGGCCATGGTTAATAAGACAAAACGACGACAAAATTGTGACAAGACAATTATTTCAGTCCTCGAAACACGAACAGACGCCAATTGCAGTACACCACGTGTCCAGTACTTGAGTAGTGGGCAAGCATGGTTTTTTGTAGCAGAAAACTAAAAGCCCCTACTACATAGATCTAAAAAGATGATATCATACACGGGATCTTGGGGGGAAAATGTTGTACCCTAATTTTGGCTCGAGTCAACCACTCAGTTCGAGTACAGCTGGCAAATAAATATACAAAGATATAACCAAGGAAATGATATCTGTTTATTATCCACGTAAGCAACTCTGGTTTCATATGCATCCTGGGTTTAACCCGATCTAAAGCCATGAAGGGTGCGAAGCACGAACTCGTAATATTCAAACAGTTGTCGAAGTACGAGCTCAGAGAAATATCCAGCTGGTGGTATCTCTGATATATTGCGTACCCGTGGATCCCCAAAGACTCGGGTATTCTTATACGGTTATTTATGACCAGCCAGTCATATTTAATGTCCCAGATATTAGGAGAACATTTACTTTATGATAAAATCATATCCCATTATAGATGTGAAATATATGTAATAAATATGTAAATCTGTGATTGACTCACGTGGTTACCCAAACATGTCCATGGAATTTCCCTTTAAATACTGAGAATATTGGACAGGAAAAGGGAGGATTATTCTGTAATACTAAAACTCTAATGCATGTCTAGGTGTCGCTAGGCATTACCACCCTAATGTGGGACAATTGGCATCAAAATGAGTCTGATACGAATAACCTAACCCTAATGCATTTCTAGGTGAATTGAAACTGGTGCTAATCAGGTACAACCGCCCTAATCAGTGTCTCAGTGATCAACAATGAGTTGCTGAGAAGTTGACGCTCCAGAGTTAGTGCAGCTAGCCATTACCATTCTTATGCAGGACAAGTGGCATCGAAAAAAGACCAAATTGAATACCCTCACACAAATGTATGTTGATTCGAATTGAAACGAGTCTTAAAATGGTACTAGCACCATAATCAACGTCTCGGAGAACCACAGTAAGTTCCAGAGAAGTTGGTGATCTTGAATTAGTGTCACTAGGTCTTACCACCATAATGCGGAAAAAGTGGCATCGAAATGAGTCCCACTTGATTGACCTAACCCTAATGCATGTCTAGGTGATTTGAAACGGGTTCTAATCAGGTACAACTACACTAATCAATGTCTCGATGAACCACAATGAGTTGTAGAGAAGCCGACGCTCAAGAATTAGTGCAGCTAGGCAACATCATCCTAATGCGGGAAAAATGGCATCAAAACTAGTCCAACTCGAATGACCTCAACTTAATGCGTATCTAGTCAAATTAAAATGAGTCCCAATAAGTTACAAACCCCCTACTCTGTGTCTCAGAGAACATTTATCAGTGGTAGAGAATTTTATGATCTCGTAATAGTGTCGCTAGGCATTGCCACACAAATGTGGGAATTGTGGCATCGAAATGAGTCCAACTCGAATGACCTCACCCTAATGTGTGTCTAGGAAAATTGAAATGAGTCCCAATAATCATGTATAACCACCCTAATCAGTGTCTCAGAGAAATACTATGAGTTGTTGAGAAATCGGTGATCCTGAATTAGTGTCGCTCGCTATTACAACCCTAATGCAGGACAAGTGGCATTGAAACAAGTCCCAATCGAATGACCTCACCATAATGCGTGTCTAGATGAATCCAAACAAGTCCCAATTGGGTACAACCGCCCTAATTAGTGTCTCAGTGAACCACAATGAGTTTCAGAGAAGTCAGCGCTCTCGAATTACTACCACTAGGCATTACAACCCAAATGTGGGATAAGTGGCATCGAAACGAGACCAACTCGAATGACCTCACACTAATGCAAGTCTAGTCGAATTGAAATGAGTCCCAATCGTGTACTATTACCCTAATTAGTGTCTTGGAGAACAACAACAAATTGTAGGTAATTCAATGATCCCAAATTAGTGTCGCTAGGCATTACCATACTAATGTCGAACAAGTGGCATCGAAATGAGTTCAACTTGATTGCGCTCACCCAAAATCGTGTCGATTCGAATTGAAACAAGTCCCAAAATGGTACTGGCACCCTAATGCGTGTCTAGGCGTATCCAAATGATTTCCAGTCGGGTACAACCACCCTAATTAGTCTCTTGGTGAGCCACAACGTGTTACAAAGAAGGCGACGATACTGAATTAGTGCCGCTAGGCATTACCATCCTAATACGACGCAAGTGGCATCAAAATGAATCCAACATGAATTCCCTCACTCAAATGCAAGTTAATTCTCATCTAAATGAGTCCCAAAATGGTACTAGCACCCTAATGAGTGTCTCGAAGAACCACAATGAGTTTCAGAGATGTCGTTGATCCGAAATTAGCGCCGCTAGGACTTACCTCTCTAATACGGTACAAGTGGCATCAAAATAAGTCCCACTTCATTTCTAATGCATTTCTAGGTGAATCCAAACGAGTCCGAATTAAGTACAAACCCCCTAATTATTGTCTTGGAGAACCACAATGAGAAGGAGAATAGTTCGCATTCCCGAATTAGTGCCACTATGCATGACCATCCTAATGCAGGACAAGTGGCATCGAAACAAAACAAACTCGAATGCATGTCTAGTCAAGTTTAATAGATTCACAATTGGGTACAACCCCCCTAACAATGTCTTGATGAACCACTATCTATTGCAGAGAAGCTGGTGATCCTGAACTAGAGCCGCTAGGCATTGCCACCCTAATGTGGGAGATGTGGCATCGAAATGAGTCCATATCGAATGTCCTCACCCTAATGTGTGTCTAGGCAAATTGAAATGACTTCAAATAATCATGTATAACCATCCTAATCAATTTCTCAGAGAACCACAATGAATTGTTGAGAAGTCGGTGATCTCGAATTAGTGCCACTAGGCGTTACAACCCTAATGTGGGACAAGTGGCATCGAAATGAACCCAACTTAAATGACCTCACCCTAATTCGTGTATAGTCGAATCGAAATGAGTAAAAATTTGGCACTATTACCCTATTTAGTGTCTTAGAGAGCCACAATGAGTTGCAGAGAAGTCGACGCTCCCGAATTAGTGCCACTATGCATGACCATCCTAATGCAGGACAAGTGGCATCAAAACGATTCCAACTTAAATGCCCTCACCCAAATGCGTGTCTAGGCGAATTGAAATGAGTCTTCATCGAGTACTATTACCCTAATTAGCGTCTACGAGAACCACAATGAGTTGCAGAGAAGTCGACGCTCGCCATCCTAATGTGGGACATGTGGCATCGAAACAATTCAAACTTAAATGCCCTCACCCGAATGCGTGTCTAGGCAAATCAAAATGTGTCTTAATTGGGCACAAAACCCCTAATTAGTGTCTCCCTTCACCACAATCAGTAGCAGAGAAGTCAGAGCTCCTGATACAGGGACCCTAGGCACTATCATCACAATGCGGGACAAGTGACATCAAAACGAGTCCAACTCAAATGACCTCACTCATATTTGTGTCTAGGTGAATGGAAACGAGTGCCAATCAGGTCCAACCGCCTTAATTAGTTTCACAGTGAACCATAATTAGTTGCAAAGAAGTCGATGCTCTAGAATTAGTGCAGTTAGGCATTAGCATCATAATGTGGGACAAGTGGAATCGAAACGAGTCCAACTCGAATGACCTCACCCGAATGTGTGTCTTGTCAAATTTAAATGATTTCCAATTGATTACAACCCTGCTAATCAGTGTCTCAGTGAACATCTATGAGTTGTAGAGAAGTTGGTGATCCCAAACTAGTGTCGCTAGGCATTGCCACCCTAATGTGGGAGATGTGGCATCAAAATGAGTCCATCTCAAATGATCTCACCCCAATGTGTGTCTAGGAAAATTGAAATGAGTCCAAATAATCATGTAAAACCACCCATATCAATTTCTTCGAGAACCACAATGAGTTGTCGAGAAGTCGGTGATCTCGAATTAGTGCCGTTAGGAATTACCACCCTAATGTGGGACCAGTGGCATTGAAACAAGTCCCACTTAAATTACCTCGCTAATTGGTACAACCATGATAATTGGTGTCTTGGTGAAACATAATGAGTTTGAGAGAACTCGGTGCTCCCGAATTATTGCCGCTAGGCATCACCAACCTAATGCTGGACAATGGCATCAAAACGAGTCCAACTTTAACGTCTGCACCAAAATGCATGTTGATTCAAATCGAAACAAGTCCTAAAATTTTCCTAACACCCTAATGAGCATCTCAGAAAACCACAATGAGTTTGAGAGAAATCGGTTATCTTGAATTTTTTTCGCTAGGAATTACCACTCTAATGCGGGTTAAGTGGCATTAAAACAAGTCCCACTTGAATGACCTAACCCTAATGCATATCTAGTAGAATGCAAATTAGTGTATCGGAGAACCACAATTAGTAGGAGAGAAGTTGACACTCCTGAATTAGTGACGGTAGGCATTACCACTCGAATGTGGAAAAAGTGGCATTGAAATGAGTCCAACTCAAATAGGTCCCAATCGAGTACAACTACCCTAACAAATGTCTCGGTGAACCACAATGGGTTGCAGAGAAGTCAACTCTCCTAAATTAGTGGAATTATCATCCTAATCCATAACTAGTGGCATCAAAACAAGTCCAACTCGAATGGCCTCACCATAATGCGTGGCTAGGTGCATCGAAAAAAATGTCAATCGGGTACAACCATCCTAATCAGTGTCTCAGTGAACCACATTGAGTTGCGGAGTAGTCGACGCTTCGGAATTAGTGCTGCTAGGCATTACCACCCTAATGTGGCACAAGTGGCATGGAAACGAGTCCAACTCGAATGACCTCACCCTAATGCATGTCTATTCGAATCGATACCAAACCCAATCGGGTACACCCTCCCTAATTAGTGTATTGGAGAACCACAATGTGTTGCAAAGAATCAACACTCCTAAATTAGTGCCGCTAGGCATGACCATCCTTATGCACGATAAGTGGCATCAAAATAATTCAAACTTGAATGCCCTCACACACATGCGCGTCGATTTGAATCAAAACGAGTTCCAAAATGGCACTAGCACCATAATGAAGGTCTCGGAGAACTGCAATAAGTTTAAGAGAAATCGGTGATCCTGAATTAGTGCCGCTAGGTATTAGCACCCTAATGCGGGTCCAGTGGCATCTAAAAAATTCCCATTTGAATGACCTCACCCTAATGCATGTCTAGATGAATCAAAACATGTCTCAATCAGGAATAACCACCCCAGTTATTGTGTTTCGTAGAAGCATAATGAGTAAGAGAAAAGTCAGCGCTCCCAAATTAGTCACGCTAGGCATTGCCATCCTAATGTGGAAAAAGTTGCATCGAAATGAGTCCAACTAGAAAAGACTCACCATAATGCGTGTCTTCGTGAATAAAAATGAGTTCCAATTGGGTACAACCACCTAATTAGTGTCTCGGTGAACCAGAATGAGTTGTAGAGAAGTCGGCACTCCCGAATTAGTTCTCCTGGGCATTGCCACCCAAATGTGGGACAAATGGCATCGAAACGATTCCAACTCGAATGAATTTAACCTAATTCATGTCTAGGTGAATTGAAACAGGTACTAATCAGGTACAACCACCATATTGAGTGTCTAGGTGAACCACAATGAGTTGCAGAGAAGTCGACGGTCCATAATTAGTTGCAGCTAGGTATTACCATCCTAATACGGGACAAATGGCCTCGAAACGAGTCCAACTCAAATGACATCACCCTAAAAGCATGTCTAGTGAAATAAAAATGAGTACCAATTGGGTACAAACCACCTAATATGTGTCTCACTAAAACACTATCATTTGTTGAGAAGTTGGAGATCCCATACTAGTGTCTCTAGGCATTGCCACCCTAATGTGGGAGATGTGGGATTGAAACGAGTCCAACTCGAATGAACTCACCCTAAAGTGTGTCTACGAAAATTGAAATGAGTCCTGATAATCATGTATAACAACAGTAATCTATTTCTCAAAGAACCACAATGAGTTGTCGAGAAGTTGGTGATCCTGAATTAGTGCCGCTAGGAATTAACACCCTAATGTAGGACAAGTGGCATCGAAATGAGACCTACTCGAATGATCTCACCCTAATGTGTGTGTAGGTGAATCCACATAAGTGACAACCAGGTACAACCATGCTAATTAGTGTCTCGGTCAACCACAATGAGTTTCAGAGATGTCAGTGCTCCCGAATGAGTACCGCTAGGCATTACCACCCTAATGTGGGACAACAGGCATCGAAACGAGTCCAACTCGAACGAACTCACCATAATGATTGTCTAGTTGAATTGAAACCAAACCCAATCTAGTACAATTAACCTAATTAGTGTCTTGGAGAACCACAATGTGTTGCAGAAAAGTCAACGGTGCCGAATTAGTGCCGCTAGGCATTACAATCCTTATACGGGATAAGTGGCATCAAAACGAGTCAAAATTTAATGCCCTCACCCAAATGTGTGTTTAGGTGAATTAAAATGAGTCCTAGTCATGTACAGCCACCCTAATCAGTGCCTCGCTGAACCACAATGAGTTGCAGAGCTGTTGGCGGTCCCGAGATAGGGCCCATAATCATTATCATCCTAATGCGGGACAAGTGGCATCAAAACAAGTCCAACTCGAATGACCTCACCCTAATGCATTTTTAGGGGAATTAAAATGGGTGCCCATCGGGTACGACCACCCTGATAAGTGTCTCAGTGAACCCCAATGAGTCGCAGAGATGTCGACGCTCTAGAATTAGTGCAGCTAGGCACTACCATCCTAATGCGGGACAAGTGGCATCGGAACGAGTCCAACTCAAATGACCTCACCCTAATGCGTGTCTTGTCAAATATAAATTATTTCCAATCGGTTACAACCCCGCTAATTAGTGTCTTAGTGAACCACTATGAGTTGTAGAGAAGTTGGTGATTCCGAACTAGTGTCGCTAGGCATTGCCACCCTAATGTGGGAGATGTGGCATCAAAACGAGTCCATCTCAAATTATCTCACCATAATTTGTGTCTAGGAAAATTGACATGAGTCCCAATAATCGTAGAGAACCACAATGAGTTGTTGGGAAGTCAGTGATCTCGAATTAGTGTCGTTAGGAATTACCACCCTAATGCGGGACAAGTGGCATCGAAACAAGTCCCACTTAAATTACCTCGATAATTGGTGCAGTCACACTAGTTGGTTTCTCGGAGAACCAAAATGAGTTTCAGAGAACTCGGTGCTCCTGAATTATTGCTGCTAGGCATCACCTACCTTATACGGGACAAGTGGCATCAAAACAAGTCCAACTTGAATGCCCTCACCAAAATGCATGTAGATTCAAATCTAAACAAGTACCAAAATGGTTCTAGCACCCTAATGAGCATCTCAGAAAACCATAATGTGTTCGAGAGAAGTCGGTGATCCCGAATTAGTGCTGCTAGGAATTACCACCCTAATGCGAGAAAAGAGACATCAAAACTAGTTCTGCTTGAATGACCTCACCCTAATGCGTGTCTAGGCGTATCCAAATGTTTCCCAATCAGGTACAACCACCCTAATTAGTCTCGTGGAGAACCACAACGTGTTGCAAAGAAGTCGACGCAACCCAATTAGTGTCACTAGGTATTACCATCCTAATGTATCACAAGTGGCATCAAAATGAGTTCAACATGAATTCCCTCAACCAAATGTAGTCGATTCGCATCGAAACAAATCCCAAAATTGTACTAGCACCCTAATGAGTGTCTCAGAGAACCACAATGAGTCTTAGAGAAGCCGGTGATCCCAAATTAGTGCCACAAGGCATTACCACTCTAATGCAGGACAAGTGGCATTAAAACGAGTCCCACTTTAATGATCTCACTCTAACGCATAGCTAGGAGAATCCAAATGAGTCTGAATCGGGTAAAACCACCCTAATTAGTGTATCGGAGAACAACAGTGAGTAGGAGAGAATTCAGCACTCCCCAATCAGTGACATTACGTAATTCAATCTAATTCATTTCTCTGTCAATCAAAATGTGGAAAAAGTCGGTGCTCCCCAATTAGTGACTCCCCAATTAGTCGGCGTTACCATTCGAATGTGGAAAAATTGTCATAAAAAATATTCCAACTCAAATATACTCAACCTAATTCATGTCTCTGTGAATAAAAATGAGTCCCAATCGAGTATAACTACCTTAACAAATGTCTCGGTGAACCACAATGTGTTGCAGAAAAGTCAACTCTCCCAAATTAGTGGAATTATCATACTAATGCACAAGAAGTGGCATCAAAACGAGTCCAACTCGAATGGCCTCACCATAATGCGTGGCTACGTGCATCGAAACAAATGTCAATCGGGTACAACCATCCTAATCAGTGTCTCAGTGAACCACATTGAGTTGCAGAGTAGTCGATGCTTCCGAATTAGTGCCGCTAGGAATTACCACCCTAATGTGGGACATTTGGCATGAAACGAGTCCAACTCGAATGCCCTCACCCAAGTGCAAGTCGATTCAAATCGAAATGAGTCCTAAAATGGCACTAGCCCCATAATGAGCGCCTCAGAGAACCACAATAAGTTTCAAAGAAGTCAGTGATCCTAAATTAGTGCCGCTAGGTAATAGCACCCTAATTCGGGAACAATGGCATCTAAACAAGTCTCACTTGACTGACCTCACCCAAATGCATGTCTAGACGAATCAAAACATGTCCCAATCGGGAATAACCATCCCAACTAGTGTTTCGTAGAAGTATAATGAGTAAGAGAAAAGTCGGCGCACCCGAATTAATCACACTAGGCATTACCATCCTTATGTGGAAAAAGTGACATCGAAAAGAGTCCAACTAGAATAGACTCACCATAATGGGTGTCTCCATTGATGCTCTTGAATTAGTGCCTCTAGGCATTACCATCCTAATGCGGGACAAGTGGCATCGAAACGAGTCCAACTTGAATGGCCTAACCGTAATGCGTGTCTAGGCATTTCAAAACGAGTCAAAATCAGGTACAACCACCCTAATCAGTGTCCAGTGAACCATAATGAGTTGCGGAGATGTCGGCGCTGCCGAGATAGGGTCCATACACACTGTCATCCTAATGCGAGACAAGTGGCATCGAAACGTGTAAAACTCAAATGACCTCACCTTAATGCATGTCTAGGTGAATTGAAATAGAAATTAATTGGGTACAACCACCCTTATCATTGACTTGGCAAACCACAATGAGTTGCAGATAAGTCGATGCTTCTGAAATAGGGCAGCTAGGCATTACCCTCCTAATGCCGGAGAAGTGGCATCGAAATGAGTCCAACATGAATGAACTCACCCTAATTCGTGTCTAGTCAAATTAAAATGAGTCCCAATCAGGTACAAACCCCCTAATCAGTGTCTCAGTTAACCAGTAACAGTTCCAGAGAAGTTCGTGATCCCGTAATAGAGACGCTAGGCATTACTACACTAATGTGGGACATTTGACATCAAAATGAGTCCAACTTGAACGACCTCACCCTAATGTGTGTCTAGTCAAATTGAAATGAGTCTTAATCGGGTACAAATCCCCTAATCTGTATCTTGGTGAACCACTATTAGTTGTAGAGAATTTGGTGATCCCGTACTACTGCTGCTAGGCATTGCCACCCTAATGTGGGAATTATGGCATCGAAACAAGTCCAACTCGAATGACCTCACCCTAATGTGTGTCTAGGAACATTTAAATGAGTCCCAATAATCATGTATAAGCACCCAAATCAGTATCTCGAAGAACCACCCAAATCCTGAATTATTGTTGCAAGGCATTGCCACCATAATGCTGGACAAGTGGCATCAAAACGAGTCCCACTCGAATGACCTCACAATATTGTGTGTCTAGATGAATTCAAGCAAGTCCCAATTGGGTACAACCACCCTAATTAGTGTCTCGGTGAACCAAAATGAGTTGCAGAGAAGTCAGTGCATGACAAGTGGCATCGAACCCAAACCAACATGAACGACTCACCTTAATGCGTGTCTAGCCAAATTAAATTGATTCCCAATCGGGTATAACCACCCTAATCAGTGTCTCGGTGAACCACTATCTATTGCAATGAAGTTGGGGATCCTGACCTAGTGTCGCTAGGCATCGCCACCCTAATGAGGGAGATGTTGCATCGAAACAAGTCCATTTCGAATGTCCTCACCATAATGTTTGTTTAGGAAAATTGAAATGAGTCCCAATAATCGTTTATAACAACCCTAATCAACTTTTCAGAGAACCACAATGAGTTTTCGAGCAGTCGGTGATCCCGAATTAGGGCCCCTAGTCATTATCATCATAATTCGGGATAAGTGGCATCAAAACTAGTCCAACTCGAATGACCTCACCCTAATGCATTTTTAGGTGAATTAAAATTGGTGCCAATCTGGTACAACCGCCCTAATCAGTGTTTCAGTGAACCCCAAGGAGTTTCAGAGATGTCGACGCTCTAGAATTAGTGCAGCTAGGCATTACAATCCTAATGCGGCACAAGTGGCATCGAAACAAGTCCAACTTGAATTCCCTCACCCAAATTCAAGTAGATTCACATCAAAATGAGTCCCGAAATGGTACTAGGACCCTAATGAGTGTCTCGGAGAACCAAAATGAGTTTTAGAGAAGTCGGTGATCCCAAATTAGTGCCTCTAGGCATTACCACTCTAATGCGGGACAATTGGCATCAAAACGAGTCCCACTTCAATTACCTCACCCTAATGAATTTCTAGGCAAATCCAAATGAGTCCCAATCAAGTACAAACACCCTAATTATTGTCTCGGAGAACCACATTGAGAAGGAGAAAAGTTTGCGCTCCCCAATGAGTGACGCTAGGCATTACCCTCCTAATGCAGGACAAGTGGCATTGAACCAAAACGAACTCGAATGACTCTCCCTAATGCGTGTCTAGTAAAATAGAATAGATTCCCAATCGATTACAACTCCCTAATCAGTGTTTCGGTGAACAACTATCTGCTGCAGAGAATATGGTGATCCCGAACAAGTGCCACTAGGCATGGCCACCCTAATGTGGGAGATGTCGCATTGAAACGAGTCCATCTCGAATGTCCTCACCCTAATGTGTGTCTAGGAAAATTGAAATGTCTCGCAATAATTGTGTATAAGCACCCTAATTAATTTCTCAGAGAACCACAATGATTTTTCGAGAAGTCTGTGAACCCGAATTAGTGTCGCTAGGCATTACCCTCCTAATGCGGGACAAGTGGCATCGAAACGAGTCCAACTCAAATGACCTCACCCTAATGTGTTTCTAGTCGAATTGAAATGTGTAGCAATTGGGTACCATTACCCTAATTAAAGTCTTCTAATCCACAATGAGTTGCAGAGGAGTCGACGCTTCCGAATTAGTGCCGCTAGGCATGACCATCCTAATGCAGGACAAGTGGCATCGAAATGAGTCCAACTTAAATGCCCTAACCCAAATGCGTGTCTACCGAAATCGATACGAGTCTCAATTGTGTACTATGACCATAATTAGAGTCTTCGAGAACCATAATGAGTTGCAGAGAAGTTGACCCTCCCGAATTAGTGCCGCTAGGCATTACCATCCTAATGTGGGACAAGTGGCATCAAAACGAGTCCAACTTAAATGCCCTAACCGGAATGCGTGTCTAGGCGAATCAAAATGAGTCTTATTCCGACACAACGACTCTAATCAGTGTTTCCCTTCACCACAATCAGTAGCAGAGAATTCGGAGCTCCTGAGATAGGGCCCCTAGGCACTATCATCATATTGCGGGACAAGCGACGTCAAAACGATTCCAACTCGAATGACCTCACTCATATTTGTGTCTAGGTAAATGGAAACGGGTGCCAATCAGGTCCAACCACCTTAATTCGTGTCTCAGTGAACCATAATTAGTTGCAAAGAAGTCGATGCTCCAGAATTAGTATAGCTAGGCATTACCATCCTAATGCGGGACAAGTGGAATCGAAACGAGTCCAACTTAAATGACCTCACTCGAATACGTGTCTTGTCAAATTTAAATGATTTCCAATCGGTTACAGCCCCGCTAATCAATGTCTCGGTGAACATCTACGAGTAGCAGAGAAGTTGGTGATATCGAATTAGTGCTGCTAGGCATTACCCTCCTAATGCGGGACAAGTGGCATCGAAACGAGTCCAAATCAAATGACCTCACCCTAATTAATATCTAGTCGAATCGAAACGAGTAGCGATCGGGTACTATTACCCTAATTAGTGTCCTTGTGAACCACAATGGGTTGCAGATGAGTTGATGCTCCCAAATTAGTGCTGCTAGGCATGACAATCCTAATGCAGGACAACTGGCATCGAAACGAGTCCAACTTAAATTCCTTCACCCGAATGTGTGTCTATCCAGATCGAAATGAGTCTCAATCTGGTACTATTTCCTTAATTAGTGTATTCAAGAACCACAATGAGTTGCAGAGAAGTCGACGCTCATGAATTAGTGCCACTAGGCATTACCATCCTAATGCGGGAGAAGTGGCATCAAAATGAGTCTAACATAAATGCCCTAACCCAAATACGTGTCTGTGTAACGCTCTACTTCCTTAGAGTCGCTACTAAGTGAGTTATAAACGTGCAATTAACTTGTTAATCAAGGTCTTGGATTAAAAGTGTAACTAAACTGTAAATCAAATCATAAAACTTGAAAATGTAACCATTCATTGAAATTATAAAACGTTACACATTTGGGATCAAAAAATATAGTTTAGAAATATTTACAAATCAAAAGATAATTAGAGTTGACTAAAGGAAAAACCACCATTTTCAACACTCAAATCTCACTCAAACCCATCCAAATTCATCCTAATGATACAATCCAATTATCACAAACATTCTAATGTGATTTCAGCAACATAACCTAGCAGAAACCTAGTCTAGAAACTCATCAAAGTAATATTTTGATCTTTTAAACGCACAAGCTTAAGAACACTAAAACCATTCAAGATAACTCAAAATTCAACTCTAAACCATAGATTAGAGCTTACCTTCACTGAAGAACCAATCCACCAAGCAATTGCTAAGCTAATTCCCAAATCCTTGCCTCAATCTAATCTTCAAAAGTTAAGAACTCAAAGCACTTAGAACCTAGCTCAAAACTATAGGATTCAATTAGTTAAACCACAAATCAGCACTTACCTAAATTCCTGGTTGAACCTTCAAATTGCCCCAGAAATTCTCCCAACAATCCCAGCTCCAATTCATGATTTTCCAGCCCAAAAATCCTTTATTTCTGTGGTTCCCTTGAGAGTAAAAGAGAGAGAGAGAGAGAGAGGAAGAAGGTCGGTTTAGCATATCTTTTATTGTTTTCCATCCTTTCTTTAATCTATCCTTAGTTACTTAAGTCAATCCCGAGACTCGGGGTACCGAAAACATTCCCGAGGGAAAAATGGTAAAACACCCCGGTATTCCCACCTTGGCTTCCTAACCTCGAGTATATCTCCAACTATTTATTTCCATAACCCAATAACCCAAATGACCACCTAATATCCCAAATACCCCTTGACTCACCCCGAGTCGAGCATCGGGTCCCATTGTGACTTTCCCGCTACTTGCTCCCTAGGATCGCCTCGTGCCGAAGGCTGCAAACACATATATCCACATAATAATGTGGTCTCAATAATTTATCACAAATAATCACATTTATGCCGTAACGGGCCAAAATTACAATTATGCCCTTACCAGCCAAGCAGGGCCCGCATGCTTAGCCAGTACCCATAAACATGCTCTCTTACCATTAATTCTAATAACCTCCAATTATGCCCTCCCGGCACACTAATCATGGCCCTTAAGCCTTATTAGTAATTTTGGGTTGTTACAACTATCCCCTCCTTATAATAATTTCGTCCTCCAAATTTACTTGATCACATCAAATAGTAAACCTCATACCTCTGACTATAATTCCCATGGTCCACCGCCTTTACTCTTAATCTTTGATAACACTCAAACGTGAGCAACAATCTTGTTCCACAAGATCTTGTCTAATAACTATACTTTCATTAACCTCCGCTTGTACCACAACCCTGCTGAAACTCCAGAGTCTGTTTAGTTCACAACGATCGCTTTATTGGCTTATTCTCGATGCCAGAAATACTTATGAGTCATCACCCTTACTAGGGTGAGATCAGCTTATAGGTCCACGGCCTGTCGAATCGGGAGTCAAAGCTCCCCTTTCTTTCCCAGAATATCATACTCTTCCTTCCTGCATAACTTGGAGAAATACAAATCTCTCATCCTGGAGCTTCGTATTCAAAAATTAACAATTTGCAAGTTCTTGTGTCCTTTTAGATAGGCAGACATTCCTACCTTAAGAATTCCAACAATCTCTTTGGTTTTCCTCTAAATCAATAGTGAACCGCAGTATCCACTACCTTTCAATTCTTTACTTCACATAGTACTCCTTGCTTTTATATTACCATGTCCTATGCCCTGTCACCTTAGCTGTACTCCAGCAATCATCACCATGACTATTCCATCGAAAGATTACACCTTCCATAATGTCTCAAATATTCGCACCCTTAACGCTTAATTCCTTAAAATAACTGTTAAGCCTTCGGATCGCTATTCCATCTGCAACCAATTAGTAATTCTAGATTCCCACTCTGTTCTCTTCGTTCTCTAATTCCTTTCCAAAAGTTGGAAAACTTATAGGCTCTCAACTCAACAATATCAATGCCCTGTCCCATTACTAGTTCATACGAACTCAAGTTACGCTAACTCATTCAGTGGAGTTATAACTTTTCTTGTCCAATTACCACACTTATAGTCTAATATGGTCCATTCCTATAATCCACCACCATATCACTTTACCTTTCAATATTCAAGCATATTAAATTTTGTCAAGCGCTTAAACCTCCCAATACAACATACCCTAGGAAGTGGAACGACATCCATTTGGAATTCTAATCTCCATGCCAAATTCCCATCGGACCACTCATCTGATCCTTGTACCCTTACTCATATTACCTTGACTGGGTTCTTCCTTGTCTCCACCAAAACCATCACTTTGGATTCCATTGTCCAAAGGATTACATATCTGTTCATCATCACACACTGAGGCTATATCAAATCAATCGTTACCTTGTCCAGTCCATTTTAATCCATGATGTTCTTTTTAACTGGCACACACCTCCCAAGTAAGAGATCCGCCTCCAATCAAACCTTTCCCTCGTATAGTCGAGGATTTCCAACACCAACAACCCATCCACTACATTTCACTAAATCTTTGTCTCAACGTTATCTTTCTTACAAATGACAAAACGCTCATCACCTTACTCTATGCATACACTGCCTACCTATCGCTTCAGATATATCGACCAAGTTCCCATTTTATGTTCTGCGAAACTTGATCCATCCTCACGTCAACCACTGTCTGGGCATGCCCCAACCTGTGATGCACCCCCACAGTTTTGTATCTTTATCAAAAGTTAAGTCCCTTATTGTAACGCCCTAGATAACCAAGACCGTTACACTGTGTGTTTAAAATAATGCAAGACTTGCTAATCAAGTCATTTAAACAAAATGTGAATCCAACATCATCAACGGATTAGGAAAAAAAGATTTTGGTCACAAACAGGCTATTGTCATTAAAAATGACAGTTTACTACAGGGAAACTCAAAACAAGGTTTAGATGACTCGGTTACAACAAATTTCAAAAGTTATAAATAATTCAAGCCACTCTAATGACAAAATACACATATTAGGTTTCCATCGCAGTACAATTCCCCAACCGTGGCGGCCGAGCACCTGGCAATGTACACCTCACCCCCAGAGCTCTCCAACTCATGGTTGATTCAGCATACCCTCGCCTTTACTTGCTCCACGTAGCACTCGTGAGTCGAGGCCCAGCAAGAAAGCATGATATCATAGCAAGATCAACATTATAATCAAATATTCCACAATGCATAACCAGGAATTCGACAATTCATAACATTTATCCAATCAGTGATAACACTCGACAAATTGACAATTTTTCATCTAGACAATCAACAAGCCATATTCATAACACAATATTCACATTCATAATCAATAGTTTATCACATCCGTCAAATAATATTCAGGGTCGGCGCCCTTAGGTCGTACCCTCTATTTAACCCACTGTCTTCGGCTCACTTAGGCCGCCCCCAGTGTAATACTCACTGACTTTAGCCAGCTTAACCGAGCTCAGTGATAAATAAGCTGCCTTAGCTACCAGTGGCCGAGCCGCGCCCAATGCGCAAATATTGATTCCGACACCCTTAGGCCGGTTATCGCATGTCTCATGGCATAATACCACCTCATGACATGATATACAAATATAGGGAGCTCTTTGTCCCATCATGTTCACATGGTTAATCATATTCACATAACAATGAATACAAACATAGGGAACACTTAGTCCCAACCTAACCACATAATCAGGTGTAGCTTTCTTACCTTTAGATTTGGCTAGCTCGTTCAATTGATCCTAAAGCACGATCCCGTCTGAACCTTAGCGCGTACCTAGACATAGCCATAGATCAGAATCACCACCAAACTTCAAATCGAAAACGTAGCCTCAGGACCAATCCCGAGCCCCCAAGAAGCCCTAATTCCACCAAACGGGGTGGTGGAACCAAACCCTAAGGAAAAACTCAAAAACCCCTTTCCGGAGACGAAGTAGCGCTACATCGCTCTATGGAGGGCGCGATAGCGCTACAAATAGAACCAAAGCGCCCAGGAAGCCCTAGCCTAGCGCTGTAGCGCCCAAAGGCTAGCACTACGGCGCTAGTCACACACCAGCAGCCCTCTGTTTTTCCCTCTTCGACTTTCCTCGAACCAAAACCCCTAGAAACCCTTCCAACCCTCAATTACACACCAAATTTAGTCTACCATCACCTATATCTCACCCCATACAACTCAATAACACAAGACTTAACCACATGCCTCATCAAACTAGAAAAACAAACATTGAACCCAAGAACTAATAGATTCAACCAGAAACTCAGAAACTTAGAACATCAAAGCCAGAACTTGTTACCTTCTATAGAGGATTTTGACCTTAGGTTATCCCTAGCATCCAACCAGCCTCAAGCCCTTCAACTCCTCAGGTTCATATCCCTTTATTCCATCCAAAACTCAAACTTACAAACCATCTCATTAAAACCCGGAAAAACACATCAGGAAACCTTAAAACTTACCTCAATTGACTGGGTAAACCCTGCTAGTTCTTCTAGCTTCACCAAGGTCCTTAGCCCTAAGCTCCATCCTGAGCTTCCTCTGGAATTCCAGCTCCAAAACTCACAAAGAATGGTGAAGAGATGACCCTGTCGAATAAGAGAGAGAGATAACTCTAAGTGTCCTGTTTTTCTTTCTTTCCTTCTTCTTTTCTTTTCCTTAAGCTTCTGAGTTTATCTACAACTTCCACTAAGATTATAAAGCAGAATATAGCCTATCCTTTAATAAGCCAAATGACCACCTTGCCCTCCCACTAATAACTAAACTTTTAAATCATCCTAGGGGAATTTTGATCATTACTCCCAATTCCCACTAATTCCTTTAATGTCTTTAATATTTACCACTTACTTTCCAATACCCAACTAGTCACCAATTATATTTCTCAATATCAAATCATCTCCAATATATTCTCTAAATTCCCAGATACATCCCCAGGCTCACCCCGAGCCGGGTATAAATCGCGCTGTGACTTTCCCGCTAAACCGCTTGTTAGGATCGCCTCGAGCCACAAGCTGCAAACATACCCACATAATAATGTTGTCTCAACATTAGCCTACCAATATACACACAAGTATGCAATTACACTCTCAATGAGCCAAATTACCAAAATACCCTCACAACAGAGTATATAACCCCATGCATGCCCTTATCATCATATAACAATATGACCCACATAATCATGCATATAATAATGTAATAGCACAATAAATCAATTATGGCCCTCCCGGCCTCCTAATCAAGGTCCTAAACCTTATTAGGAAATTTGGGTCGTTACAACTATCCCTTCCTTACAAAAATTTTGTCCTCGAAATTTTATTTGAACTGCCCAGAATATAAATTCCGTACAAATGATTCTAGTTATAACAGTCATTCCTTGACCCTACTATTTCTAGAGCATCACCTTAACTCAACGTACAATCCTATTCCTCAAAACCTTATTCTTTCTATCTCATAACTGAACTGGTCACTCCACATGGAATAACTCCATCTTTAACTACAGATTCCTATCAATTAACATATGAGTTTCTCCAACCCCTGTCCTCAACATGGAGTACAAAATACACCGCGTACAGCTAACAGTGCCCAAAACTATGATCAACTTAAAAACAACCTCAATGATCTTTTCCCGGATCTAAACAGTCTTAATACTTTGGGATCCAACTAGCTCTTCACCCCTTTATCTCGGGTGATATCCTAAGGAAGATACCATCTTCTACTTGAAACTCCATACTCCTGTTTCCCAATTCAGTAAAGCTTTTCCATTTACCTTGAAAAGTGAGTTTCCATGCTCTAA
Source organism: Humulus lupulus (assembly GCF_963169125.1). Taxonomy (NCBI): domain Eukaryota; kingdom Viridiplantae; phylum Streptophyta; class Magnoliopsida; order Rosales; family Cannabaceae; genus Humulus; species Humulus lupulus. The sequence goes on from NC_084802.1 coordinate 103,883,730, forward strand.
CCTTTTAATAATCTCAATGATCCCCTGATCTACCTTAGGATCTAGGGACAACATCTCATTTATCTCATTCCATCGAATGGATGATATACAATCCTTATTATACTCCATATTATCAAGTGTTCTTCCAATAACTGGATAACTCCCTTTCTCTCTTATTTACCATCAGTCTGAAAATAATAAAATTCATCAGATTCCGATTATCTATTCATCGCTTTCCTTAATCCTCCCAAGTCTTGAGGGTAAAATAAAGTCCTCATTCAATGAAATTAATCCCTGAATTGCATGGAGGCTTACCATCCATCTCGCTTAGAGTTCTGAATACTGGTCAGCTGTATAAATTATCCTTACTGATAAAAGCAAGTTCTCCCCAGATGCTGGTCCATAATGACCCAACCGTCTTGGCAGCCTCTCTGCGATACCTATCACGATATTTTCTTATTCCCATTATATTCCTCTCCACCTAGCCCTCCAACACAAAACCTTCAAATTACGGTACCTTTTTCCCGATGTCTGGATGAAAAGACCAAGAGAGTAGTACGAGATTCATCCATAATTTCCATGTAATTTCGGTCCCCATCAGAGTCCAGATTTGATCCTTATTTCACGATAAACTTATACATAACACTGTAAAATCCTTAGCTAACTCAATTAAGGCTTGCCTTTAGTTCCTTTCATTTGGGATTTCCTTAACTGTCTTTCTTGATCCTTCATAAGATAATAATTCCAAGTATCAACTGGCTATTAAGCCTACTGGAAACTCCACTCTAGTTCTAGTCGGATCCTTTAACCAACATCATACATAGACCATCCCTTCCTCCTGTCTTGGAGTGTCATAACAACTCAGCAGTTGATTCTAATCTGTAAAAAGATGTAGAACTCAACCCAAATACATGTACCACCATGCTTGCCTAAGGAAACTCTTACCTCCAAGGCATTCTTTAACCTTGACAAAGTTCCAGCCAGAATACATCACTATGCCGTCGATCAAGATAATCACAAATCTAATTCACATAATCTTTGAATACTCTTTATACCTATTTCACATAAACAATTGACATTGACCAAACCCTCAACACATGACCCAGCTTCCTCAGTGCCCTTATCTAATATAATAGCAATCTCATGCCCATCCTCTTCCCTAACCTCTAGCTGGTAATAACAATATCAAAGATTCCTAACTGTCCCCGATCTCTAGCTGGTAATAACCAGATCAAAGACCCTTAACTATTCCTGATCTCTAGCTGGTAATAACCAGATCAAAGATCCTTCCTGAAGAATATCATCCTACTCAACATTTAAAACATTAATTCTCACAGCCTCGTTTAAACTGTTCAATACAGCGTCTTGGATCTGATTCCATCACTGACACCAATCTTATCACCATTCCATCTCTTTACGCAGACGAACTCCTTGACAAATTTCTTGGAAACTTGTCTGGAAACTCACAAACTAATCCAGTCTGTCTTGTCCCACTGATACAACTCAAGTAGTGTCCATCACACTAGCTAAGGTTATAATCTTTCCCCTGCAATAGATCTCCCACTCCAGGTACAAATGCTAACCACTGCAAGGATTTCCCCTTTTAAACTCAGGAGTTATTGCTCCTTTCTTACAACCCATCACTATTCCCCATACTTGATCAACTCTTCATATTCAAAATCCTTACATTGTAACTATCTTCGAGGATACTTTAGGTAGTAGCTGATATGTTCATCGGTCTTAGTGTGCTTCCGATCAAATCTCTTCGTACCTGAACTCTTCCCTTCCTGTAGCTTAACCTTGAATACCTTTGAAGAATGAAGTTAATACCTTCTGAAACCTTACCTCTGACCCTGGCCCTTCAGTCGTGATATCTTCAGTATAGTAATCGTTCATGTTCCACTTCTAGCTGGGGATTAATTCAACTCGTCGTTAGTGAACCTGAACACAACCTATCCATATCATTTCTCTATTCTCTGCTTGTCGGACTTACCCATACCGTTGAAATACAAAATGACTAGAAATCCTTACTATTAATACATCACACCCCTCTCGGTACAAGTAATAATTCTTGAGATGTCTCTTTCCTTGATCCTTATCTAGTAATAACCAGATCTATGATCAACTCCTGAAGACATCGTCCTGTCTTATAACGAGGCATTTAAAATCTTCATCCCTAGCAGGCAATATCCACGAGTCCCATGAGACAATATTCTGCCCAATTCTCTAATAAGTCGCATACTTTTCCAGGTGACTCAATAATTCCTTAAGCCAAACTAATATCATTCCTCATAGCATCTTTCATACCAAATCCTTCCATACCCAAGTTCCGAACTGTACCCAAAAGCTTCTAGTATACTCAGCTGCATCCTTACTGACTAATTTAATTTCCATTCAGTCTAATCAATATACTTCAAGAGATGCTCATGACTGTCCAGGGTTGTCCCTTATGTAACACATTAACTTTTCTCAACAAATACTCATCTGAATCTTCCCTAATAGACACACAGCTCCAAGTCCTTTTAGTTCTTTTTCTAACCAGAGCAAAAGCTATCCAATCCACTGGTCACTTCCGAGGAACTAACCTTGGGCTCTAAATGAATAAAATATCCCAGTCTTCCTTCTCTTGATGGCCAACCTATAAACTGAACCCCCTTCCTATCCAAACCAGGAGCCATAAAACCACTAAAGGTTCTCATTCTTCCGATCACTAAGTAGCCACACTTACTAAATTTCCACGAACGAAAATATCATCACCATCCCTTTCATCTTAGATAATGAGGCCCTATCTCTACTGCCCAAGCACAGAAAACCATCTCAGAGTTTAACTCACAAATGACTTATCATCTCCGCTACATCCATTTGTACCATAACCCAAAGTGGATTGATCAATCCACCAAACTCATTAACATATACTGTCACTATCTTACCACTTTCGACATCCTTTTGCCACAAATTCCTAATACAGCTACTCTGTCCCAATTTTTCCTTCTCATATTACTAGGAACGGGATTAGCCACACCCATTCATTAATCAATTCCTGAACACACCCAAACCTTCCTCGAAACTAGAGGATAACACTTCCAAGACCTTCCATACAATGATTCTTGTCTGTTCCCCCTCAGTAGCCTGCTTTTTTCATCCTTCCAATCCCTTCTATCAGACCTTGCAACCTGACTCATATATCAGCAAACATCTGCTGCAAATCTTAGGGGCAGGTGGAGGATTCCAACCCCCAACTGTCATCCTCTATACCAAAACCAAAACTGAGTCCAATTAACCATTCTCAACACATACACCCTGAATTAATCTGTCTTTACCGACTAAACCTCTCAGCCCTGACGTTTATACCCAAAACATCCCAAGGGCAGATCCAAATAACCATAACAATCAAACACACATAAAGAATATCAAACACCAATATTATGCATAAATTATCAAATTTATTTATCACTAAATGCGTTCATACCTATTATGCCTTCCATACCGATAAACAGATATAGCATATAAGTTCATTTTAAACATATAATAACCTGCAATCCATATATTATCATTATCCATGTATTCATCCATATGCAGGAGCAATGCTAGTCGGCATGCCTTAATAACATCACACATCAGTCAAGGGCTAGGCCCTATCAGTATCCCATGCTCCCTATTAATACACCCATATTTTATTCAAGCACTTAAGCATACAATTTCATGTATTCCACTACAAACCCTTGAGTCGACCTTGTCTTTAGCGGCGAGTGTACATGTCCAGCTACTCTTCAGGAACCCATAAACCTAGACGACTCTGATACCAAGTTGTAACGCCCTGGATAACCAAGACCGTTACACTGTGTGTTTAAAATAGTGCAAGACTTGCTAATCAAGTCATTTAAACAAAATGTGAATCGAACATCATCAACGGATTAGGAACAAAAGATTTTGGTCACAAAGAGGCTATTCTCATTAAAAATGACAGTTTAATATAGGGAAACTCAAAACAGGGTTTAGAAGACTCAGTTACAGCAAATTTCAAAAGTTATAAATAATTCAAGCCACTCTAATGGCAAAACCCACATTTTAGGTTTCCGTCCCTGTACAATTCCTCGACTGTGGTGCTGAGCAGCTGACAATGTACACCTCGCCCCCAGAGCTCTCCAACTCATGGTTGATTCAGCATACCCTCGCCTTTACTTGCACCACGTAGCACCCGTGAGCCGAGGCCCAACAAGAAAGCATGATATCATAGCAAGATCAACATTATAATCAAATATTCCACAATGCATAACCAGGAATTCGACAATTCATAACATTTAACCAATCAGTGATAACACTCGACAAATTGACAATTTTTCATCCAAACAATCAACAAGCCATATTAATAACAAATATATTCACATTTATAATCAACAGTTTATCACATCCATCAAATAATATTCAGGGTCGACGCCCTTAGGTCGCACCCTCTATTTAACCCACTGTCTTCGGCTCACTTAGGCCACCCCCAGTGTAATACTCACTGACTCCGGCCAGCTTAATCGAGCTCAGTGATAAATAAGTTGCCTTAGCTACCAGTGGCCGAGCCGCGCCCTGTGCGCAAATAATTATTCCGACACCCTTAGGCCGGTTATCGCATGTCTCATGGCATAATACCACCTCGTGATATGATATACAAATATAGGGAGCTCTTAGTCCCATCATGTTCACATGGTTAATCACATTCACATAACAATGCATACAAACATAGGGAACACTTAGTCCCAACCTAACCACATAATCAGGTGTAGCTTTCTTACCTTTAGATTTTGCTAGCTCGTTCAATTGATCCTCAAGCACGATCCCGTCTGAACCTTAGTGCGTACCTAGTCATAGCCATAGATCAGAATCACCACCAAACTTCAAATTGAAAACCTAGCCTCGGGACCAATCCCGAGCCCCTAGGAAGCCCTAACTCCACCAAACGGGGTGGTGGAACCAAACCCTAAGGAAAAACTCAAAAATCCCTTTCTGGAGACAAGGTAGCGCTACAACGCTCCATGGAGGGCTCGATAGCGCTACAAATAGAACCAAAGCGCCCAGGAAGCCCTAGCCTAGCGCTGTAGCGCCCAAAGGCTAGCGCTATGGAGCTAGTCACAGACCAGCAGCCCTGTGTTTTTCCCTCTTCGACTTTCCTCGAACCAAAACCCCTTGAAACCCTTCCAACCCTCAATTACACACCAAATTTAGTCTACCATCATTTATATCTCACCCCATACAACTCAATAACACAAGACTTAACCACATGCCTCATCAAACTAGAAAAACAAACATTGAACCCAAGAACTAACAGATTCAACCAGAAACTCAAATACATAGAACATCAAAGCCAGAACTTGTTACCTTCTATAGAGGATTTTGACCTTAGGTTATCCCTAGCATCCAACCAGCCTCAAACCTTTCAACTCCTCAGGTTCATATCCCTTTATTCCATCCAAAACTCAAACTTAGAAACCATCTCATTAAAACCCAGAAAAACACATCAGGAAACCTTAAAACTTGCCTCAATTGACTGGGTAAACCCTGCTAGTTCTTCTAGCTTCACCAAGGTCCTTAACCCTAAGCTCCATCCTGAGCTTACTCTGGAATTCTAGCTCCAAAACTCACAAAGAATGGTGAAGAGATGACCCTGTCGAATGAGAGAGAGAGATAACTCTAAGTGTCATGTTTTTATTTCTTTCCTTCTTCTTTTCTTTTCCTTAATCTTCTGAGTTTATCTACAACTTCCACTAAGATTATAAAGCAGAATATAGCCTATCCTTTAATAAGCCAAATGACCACCTTGCCCTCCCACTAATAACTATACCTTTAAATCATCCTAGGGGCATTTTGGTCATTACTCCCAATTCCCACTAATTCCTTTAGTGTCTTTAATATTTACCACTTACTTTCCAATACCCAACTAGTCACCAATTATATTTCTCAATATCAAATCGTCTCCAATATATTCTCCAAATTCTCAGATACATCCCCAGGCTCACCCCGAGCCGGGTATAAATCGCGCTGTGACTTTCCCGCTAAACCGCTTGTTAGGATCGCCTCGAGCCACAAGCTGCAAACATACCCACATAATAATGTTGTCTCAACATTAGCCTACCAATATACACACAAGTATGCAATTACACTCTCAATGAGACAAATTACCAAAATACCCTCACAACAGAGTATATAACCCCATGCATGCCCTTATCATCATATAAAAATATGACCCACATAATCTTGCTTATAATCATGTAATAGCACAATAAATCAATTATGGCCCTCCCGGCCTCCTAATCGAGGTCCTAAACCTTATTAGGAAATTTGGGTCGTTACACTTATGCTACCCTTCTATATCTAACCATAACTCTTGTATTCCTGCATCACCAAGTGCTAACCATTTCTTACCTTGTCTTCTGAACTTCTGGTTTAACACTATCCATTCAGTCTAACTTCAAGTTTTACTGTTCCTCTAATCTCTTGTGTAGCTAGTTGCGAAGATACTTATGTGATAGATGACGCGCTTGCCAGTCTTGTTGTGCTTCCTGTCCCTCAGACGTTCTTCAATAGCTTCTTTGTGGCTTCAAATTAAATGTCTGCATACCTGACCCTTCTTCTTCTTGTAGCACTATTCTGAATACCCTGGCGAGACCAAACTGACTCTTCATGGAGCCTTACTTATGGCCCTGCTTCCTTAGTACTAACATCATTGTAAATGTGGAAATTTCTCCTTATGAATTCTGTTCACGGGTGAAGCTCTATACTACGAGACACCTTCACTAGGCGAGGGCCCTCGGCCACTTGCCCATCTGAACTTCACCCTCGCTATGCGAGGGTCCCCAAACTGGTCGTCCGCGTGTGCCCCGTTCCATCAGGCATCAAGCCTCGCCTACACTCAGAGGAAGAATGTCAGCCTCGCTATGCGAGGGACCCTCGCTATACGAGGGTGGGGGCTTTGTTGTGGCATCCATGCTCCTAGCCTCGCGACGCTACACCCGGAAGGAGGAGAGGCAGCCTCGCTATGCGAGGGTGCTACCTTGATGCGACGCCCGAGCCATGCCCATACCTGAGGAAAAAGGGCTAGCCTCGCTACGCGAGGGTGTGGCCTTGCCACGGTGCTCTTGCTGCTAGCCTCGTGTCTATGCTATCCGCATAAGCCGGCCCTGACCCTTGGCACCTTGACTTCTCAGGACATGCATAGGTTGAAGCCTCCTTGACATAGGCACGGGATCACTTGGGGGAACCTTGTTGATATGCCAAACGAACATGGAGCATTGAACAGGAATTGATGAGGACGACCGAGTACGGAACACGTGCGTTGACATGGGGCGTACGGTTATGGAAGGAACAGAGGGACGACCCTATGGTCTGCGTCTGAGGAGTAGTGGCGGTACGGACTTGTACGAAGAGTAGTGGTACCACTTGGACACCCACGACCATACGCCAGAGGCGACAGTACTATGTCCTAGGCCACGACTCTGACACTATCAGGGTAGACACCACTACGCCTTGAGACACTACATTATCAGAGTACCTATGTATGTCCCTGTGGTCTGGGACTTGTTTGTATCTTGGGCCAATAGAGCCCCCCCTATAAATAGGCTCCAACCCCTCAAGCTAAGGGGTTGGAAAACTAAATGTATGAAAAGACTTAAGAAATATATGTTTCTGGTTTTCATTGTTGCCTGAGTTTTCTTCTGTTGATTAGAGTTCTTTCTATCTGATTCAAAGCTTCCTGTAGCATTGAGATTGAAGTTTTCTAACCATCAATCATTGACGAGTTCTTACCGTCAACAGTTTGGCGCCGTCTGTGGGAACGTTAGTTTCAAGCTACTGTTCCACCATTGTTTCCGACAAGGAGAAATGCCAAGACGTTCGAAGCGACTCAGGGAGCCTCAAGAGGTAGAGGTCCACCTTACCGCAGTCCAGCTGAAGGCCTCCATGAAGGATCCACCTCCACCCCGGGACGTAGAGCCCTCAAGGAACCCTGAGGTTCACAAGAATGACAAGGAGGCCTCGTCACCGGCCATCCCACCCGGTGAAAATCCTCCAAGGACAACTACTGCACCACCCGGGAATGCCAACGAGTTCCCTCCTCCCAAACCACCACAAGTACCGAACTCCGGCCGGCAAGACCCGGGCCCCTCGACGCGTAGACACGATAAGCAACCCCGGGTCCATTCCGTGAGCTCGAGTTCCAAATCTCGTTTCTATGAAGAGGAGATTCGTGAACTGCACCGTAAAAACCAAAGACTAGAGACTACCCTAGAGAACATGCAGGAGGTGCTGAATGGCCTATTGCAAGGTAAGTCGAACATGACCTTGCCCAAGAGGAAAGAGAAGGGTCGGGAAACCACTGTCCCAGTAGACGACGGGAGGAGCAGACACTCCACCAACAACACCCCCAGGGAGAAGCCGCAGGAGCGTCCCGGACCGTCGATGGTGGCTCTCGCAACGACATCGAGGTCACCTCAAAGAGGACGCCCGCGGATCTACGAGAGGAGCTCAACAAGAAGAGGGCGGATAAGAGGACTACCCCTCCTACTGTCCCCCGGAACGGCGAAGGAAAGGAAGGTGTCGACCCGTCCATGTTGAGAGACTCCCTGAGGAAGAAGAGGCAAGACCTCGATACAGAGATGAAGAGCCTGCGGAGTAAGATTGTTACCGCGTCTGGAGGGCAAAGCCTTGAGGAGGAGTTCGACTATGAATCACCCTTCACCAAAGAGATCCAAGCCATCCGACTCCCAGCCAACTTCAAGGAGCCTCATATGACCCCGTATGAAGGAAGCACTGACCCCAAGTACCACCTAGACGCATTCAATGACTTGATGAAGTTAAGAGGGATAAGTAGCGGGGCTAGATGTCACTGTTTCGCAGTCACGCTGAAAGGACCCGCATACAAATGGTTTAAGAGACTTCGGCCGGGATCCGTCAGGTCTGGGCAACAGTTTTCAGATGAGTTTCTCCAACAACATCATGCCGTGCATGATTATACTATGCCGGGCACCAGCCTCGCCAATGTAAAACAGGGGGAAAATGAGAGTCTAAAAATCTACATTCACAGGTTCAACATGGAAGCAGCCAAAGTGGGGAGCTTGACCCGCAGAGAGTTAAAAATGGCTATCACTGCCGGGGTGCTTCCGGGAAGCAAATTGTGGGATAATATGCTCAAAAGGGAAGTCACAGACCTAGATGACTTCTACGAGGGAGCGCAGAAGTATATTCGTGTAGAGGATGGCCACGCGAACTTAAAGGCGGGAAAGTATGAGTCCCCTGCAAAGCCCCCGACTAACGAAGGGTCGAATGGTGCAAAGAAGAAGAGGGCGTACGAAGGGCCGAGGGATGATCAACATAGAAAGCCCAAGCGGGGAAGCGACCCTAGGCAAACGGCTTATACCTTCTATACAGACCTGACGGATACAAGGGAGCATATCTACCTCACCAACGAGAGGCGAGTTCCCTTCAAGAAGCCCCCACCAATGAGGAAGGATCGGTCCCAGAGGGATCCAAATAGATACTGTCAATACCACAAGGATATTGGTCACACCACAACAGAGTGTATTCATTTGAAAGAAGAAATTGAGGAGCTCATCCGCAAGGGGCACCTAGGCCGATATGTCAGGAGAGAAAGGCCGAAGTCAGAGGATGAACCAGTAATATCTAAGACGCAAAGAGAATCTCTAAAGATCCAGGGAGAAGTAAGAACTATTTTTGGAGGTCCGGGGCTTGGGGGAAACTCCCGGAAAGGACGAGATAGGTACGCTAGAGAAGCTAGGCGAAGTCCACCACCTTGTGTCATGAGTCTGGAATAGCGCCCCCCGAAAAGCTTTAAAGGAGAAAATGACTCGATCACCTTTACAGAGGAGGATGCACGAGGGGTGCACTTCCCCCATAATGATCCTCTGGTGTTGACAATCCAGTTGGCCAACCTGCGGGTGCATCGGGTCCTCGTAGACAATGGAAGTTCCGTAGATATCTTATATCGCCCCGCCTTGGAGAAGATGGGCTTGGGCATCAGGCACTTGAAGCCTTGTCAATCCACCTTATACGGGTTCGCGGGGAACTCGATGCAACCCTTAGGGGTGATCGAATTAGCACTCACCATGGGAGAACAACCCCGACAGACCACGATCATGGTAAACTTCGTCGTAGTAGACTGTGCTTCGGCTTTCAATGCGGTATTGGGGAGGCCATCCCTAAGAGAATTGAAAGCAATCACTTCAATATATCACCTCACCGTCAAGTTCCCAACTCCTGGTGGGGTAGCAGGCATGAAGGGAGAACAAAGAGAGGCTAGAGAGTGTTATAACACCACCCTTCACACTTCTGCGAAACTGCGAGAACCGATGACGATGGTGGTGCATGGGGGCACAGGCCCACAGGAACTAGATCCCAGAATCGTGAAGGACCCAACCGGGTAGCAGTAAGGCTCCCACGCCTGATGCAGGTAGTAGCTATGTTTAGTTTGTTGCAGGGTATGCTATTTTAGTAGACGAGAATCAAAGAGGTTACCTAGATAACCTCCCAAGTAGATGTAAGCCTTTAATCTATTTATATATCGTTGTAATCTGACTACTATGAATGAAACTGTTTTCCGCTTCGTATGTTACTTACTTCTTTGTGCAAGCATCAACTAAAGTCCCCGCCAAGATAAATCTCACCAGGTACTTGGGGGGTAGGACGACAAAAGTAAACAAAAAACAAATCTCTTATATTCAAAAGGATTAGCTACCCTTATGAATATCAAGGGAGCAGTTAAAAAAGAATAACCTCCAACGAAAGGCCGACACCCCAAGAGGTGAGGCTGTAAGGAGGGAATCACCCGATAAGTCTAGATCGGCCATTAAGCCGGCTAGCCCAAAAAGGGTCTTACAAGGGACCCTTGGAAAAAAATAGTACTATGTATAAGGATGAGAAGGACGCTTCTCGGAAAAAGTAATAAGCGCACGCAAAGAACATAAAAGGACCCCAACATCCCAACGGGTTAACGTGTCCTTACAAGTATAATCAAGGTGCACCAGAAAGATTATCTTCATCAAAGCAAAGAAAAACATATAGCCCACGAACAACAGTAATAAGATGGACTTGCCAGAGCCCCTTAAGTTTAAAAAACAAAAGAAGAAAAGAAGTGGTGCGAGGGGTTACACACCCAAAACATACATAGACTGAGTACAAGGAGACCTACAAATCTCCACCTCGACCCTGCCACTCAGAAATCCTCTCGACGGCACAGTCCCCAAAAGAAGATAAGTCAACGGCGGGATTAGTCCTCCGAACAGCATGCAACGTTTTCTCGATTATTCGATCCTCAACGGTCATAAGCTCAGCTTCGAGCACAGCGATCTTCCCATTCAAAGATTGGACAGTAGCCTCCAGCTGAATGTTGGCATGAGAGGTTGATGCAGCCCGAGCCAATGCGGTATCCCTTTGGCATACCGCCTCAGCCAATTGACTTGACAAGGCATCCTTTGCAGTCTGAGCCACCGATAGGTTCCCCAGTGCCTCCTTAAGCTCGTGTTGCAACCGTTGGGTCGATGAAGAGTGGGAGACGAGCAGTCGGTGGTTCAAAATGGAAGCCTGTGTGAGGGTGAGAAGATAAAGCAAAGCCTCAAGGGTCAGACGATATGCCAGAAATAATATAAAAGGTATATATATGGCCAGCACAAATGAATAAACCAAGTATCGCGACAGTTACCTACAGGGAGGCTCGCATGTAGGCGCTCTCTAACTGAGCCTCAGGGACATCGTGTAGCGTCCTCCATTCGCCTTTGGGAAATTTTCCCAAGTGATGGCTCATGGCTTCCCCATATTGGCTTGCCAGAGGATGATCTTCAGGAATCGAGACATGAGCTGGGCCGGGAGAGGCGTGAGTACCTGCCGAGGCCCGCTTAGGCAAGGAGGGGGACCGGGAAGGCCCCGACCCATCTACAGTGGTGCGGGAAGCAGAAGAGTGTGGAGTCTCTTCCTGGGGTAAAGAGACGCCTGTGGATGCCCACCTAGGATGCCCCCTTGGGGGTGAAGGAACCCCATCAAAAGAAGGAATGACAAAATTCCTTCTAGGCACAGAGGGGCAAGGGGCAGGGGCATCGAAGGCAAACTCGCCGCCAGGCGTCAAAGGCGACATCCGAGAGGTAGCACCGCCAATGTGACCGTCATCGGCTATACCCTTAGCTCTGCCAGCAACAGAGTACAAGCAGGAGTAGTTCTCAGACACCACGGTCTCCTCAACGTCCATATGGTCACCTGGAGAGTAGACATAATCCCTATCGGCCGCTTCATCATAATTCCTTTCATCGTGACCATATACCCACGGACTCTTAAGTACTGGTGCTGCTGGGGGTAAATCAACAGAGTCGGGTGACGCGAGACGTGGGTCCTCAGATTCTGGAGAAATGGAGCATAAGGTTACTTTCTGGTCCGCGGTCAGTAGCCCGCATGAGTGGAGATTGCTCTCTGTGAAAAGGGCGCTGGCATTTTTGCATGCCTTCGGCATAGCAAGGATTTGTATTACCCGGTCATGAGCCGACCGCTTCAAATTGGGACCAACGACCCCTAAGAGACCTGCCATCGAACAAAAGGAAATAACCACAGTTACAAGAACTATAAATAAAGAAGGGGAGGTCGAATAATAAGAGAAATTTCTGGTATAGGGGATCAAGGTGAGGATAGCCTTACGTGGGGTGTTGAAGCTAGAATACCGGGTCTGCCCACTATAAGTATAGAAGTAGTCTGACTTCCACGCCCCCCCATTGGAAATAGATTCCTCCAAGAGGGAACTCCCTTTAAGGGCCGCGTCTTTCTGGAGTTGGTAGAACCCGGGGGCCGATGTATTCTCCCTTAGAGTACACCTGATGGTACAACACGCACAAACAGCTGAGCATCACCCAGGAGTCGGGGGACAATTGTAGTGGCGCCAATTCAAAGTAGTCCAGCACTTTGATGAAGAAAGAGTGGAGTGGCAGAGCTCCACCAGATCGGATTATGGCATCGCTGAATGCCACGAACCCCTTTTGCGGTGCGGACGCGCGTTCCTTGCGCTCTGGTATAACGAACATGAGGTTCAAGGGTAACTTATGGGCTTTCAGCATGTTGCCCAATTTCTTCAGGGTAACGGTAGATCTTCCGGCTTCATCGGAAATGTCCAAGACTCTCTTCGGCATCTCGGGAACCTGGACAAAGCAAGGCAGTTTATGAGCAACAGACTTTCTCAGGGTCCTAGAAGATTCCCCACATGTCCTATGTCTACCAGCTCTTTGCTTGACCCTAGGGCGCAAGACATGGGATGGGAGAGGGAACACGGGCGGCACCATGGAAAGGAACTCCGGTTCAACCAATTCATGTCTACCGCCTTCAAAGGAGGAATCCACGTAATCGGGAGACTTGTCACGACAAAAGGAAAAAGGCTCAGGGGGCAAGTTTTCCTCTAGGCAAGCAATTTCAGAAAGGCAATCCTGGAGGATTGATTGTAGTTGGGAAATGTATGTCGCTTGACGGGGGAAGAGATCAGAACCCGCGTCCCCGGGATAGGATTCTAGCTCCCTCTCCAAACAATACGCCTTATGTCTAAGGTAAGATAGTCTCCTGAGGTAGAGCGCCCGCACAACCCCGCGGTTAGAGGGTTTACGTGCGTCACCCCCCGAGTCGGAGGAGGACAACTCAATAAATTCAACATTAGACGGACCTTCGGGACATCGCCTAGACGCCATGGACAAGTTAAGACTCGAGGGCGTGTACGCATAAGGGCGACTCAATATCTACAACACGAGTGTGAGGGTATAAGAAAAGGGCCTATGTATGGATACCGGAGAGGCTATGCAAAGAAAATGTTAAACTCTGAAAGATGAGTGTCGTGCACCCAACAATTCTACCCTCGCGTAATCAATGCAAAACAAAAGGGAGAAGAGATGAAGGAAATCTACCTGTGGGAATATGAAGCAGAGAGGGCACGAGGATAGACTTTTGAAAGAACAGAAGCAAGGCCGCAGGAACAAGGGAATGCTCAGCGTCACCACAAGGCTAAAGAAGAAAAGGAAACAAAAAAAAAAATTTATAAAAAAAAAAAAGGGAAGAAAATGAATAACTAAAATAAAAGAAAAAGTACCTCAAGAATGCTTTGAAGGAGACTAGAACCCCTAAACTCTTGAAAGTAAGTTGGAGGGCATGCCACTAGGCTAGGCAAGTCTTGCTGTAGAGAAATAGTTTCAATCCTTGGAGTATTTATAGGGGAAGTCAATGCTCCCTAGCCATTGGATCTGTTTCCCTATAAATGGTGGAGATCAAGAGTATGGGTAATCTTGGGATCCGCGATGGAGGATGATTGGTACTTATGCAATCTTAGGAACTTTCATGGATCCCTCAAATGTTAGGTGGCTATTGTGTTTCTTTGAACACTAAAAAGAAACACAACTCCAAGCCACTCTTCGTGCTTCTTCGAGCGACGTTGGAAAAATTACCAAGGCTAAGTCCCCCAAGGCTGGCCGTGCGTGTCGAACAAGAGAATTGGAGAGAGTCTACAAACACACTTAAAAGTGTACTTATAGACTCGGGGGGAAGTGTAAATGTGGAAATTTCTCCTTATGAATTCTGTTCACGGGTGAAGCTCTATACTACGAGACACCTTCACTAGGCGAGGGCCCTCGGCCACTTGCCCATCTGAACTTCACCCTCGCTATGCGAGGGTCCCCAAACTGGTCGTCTGCGTGTGCCCCGTTCCATCAGGCATCAAGCCTCGCCTACACTCGGAGGAAGAATGTCAGCTTCGCTATGCGAGGGTGGGGGCTTTGTTGTGGCATCCATGCTCCTAGCCTCGCTACGCTGCACCCGGAAGGAGGAGAGGGACCCTCGCTATGCGAGGGTGCTACCTTGTTGCGACGCCCGAGCCATGCCCATACCTGAGGAAAAAGGGCTAGCCTCGCTACGCGAGGTACCTTCGCAATGCGAGGGTGTGGCCTTGCCACGACGCTCTTGCTGCTAGCCTCGTGTCTATGCGATCTGCATAAGCCGGCCCTGACCCTTGGCACCTTGACTTCTCAGGACATGCATAGGTTGAAGCCTCCTTGACATAGGCACGAGATCACTTGGGGGAACCTTGTTGATATGCCAAACGAACATGGAGCATTGAACAGGAATTGATGAGGACCACCGAGTACGGAACACGTGCGGTGAAATGGGGCGTACGGTTATGGAAGGAACAGAGGCACGACCCTATGGTCTGCGTCTGAGGAGTAGTGGTGGTACGGACTTGTACGAAGAGTAGTGGTACAACTTGGACACCCCCGACCATACGCCAGAGGCGATAGTACTATGTCCTAGGCCACGACTCTGACACCATCAGGGTAGACACCACTACGCCCTGAGACACTACATTATCAGAGTACCTATGTACGTCCCTGTGGTCTGGGACTTGTTTGTATCCTGGGCCAATAGAGCCCGCCCTATAAATAGGCTCCAACCCCTCAGGCTAAGGGGTTGGAAAACTAAATGTATGAAAAGACTTAAGAAATATATGTTTCTGGTTTTCATTGTTGCCTGAGTTTTCTTCTGTTGATTAGAGTTCTTTCTATCTGATTCAAAGCTTCCTGTAGCATTGAGATTGAAGTTTTCTAACCATCAATCGTTGACGAGTTCTTACCGTCAACAATCATCAGCGTAATAGTCGCTCGCTTCCCACTTCTGACTAGAGAGTAATTCAACATACCGCCCGTAAACCTAAAGGAGACATGTCCATACCGTTCTGATACTTTTTTTTTTTTTGATGAAAGGAGAATTATATTGAACCACAAAATCAACCATACAAAACAAGCTCAAAAGAGCCCCTCCAACCGAGGATTACAAAAGATTAACACTCTCAAGAAACCTTACATCCTTACTAGAAAGCTTAGATCTAGGTAGGTTTTTAACTCTAGCCAATAAACTATTTTGCAGCACAGCAAACACTGAGTTCACAAAGAAAGAGAACTGATTATATAAGCAGTGATTCCTATTCCACCAGACCAAGTACACCACAACAGCTAAACCAGCAGCAAGTAGCTTTTGTTGGATTCCTTTCGGCTTCCCCTTCATCCACGTAAGCCATCCCTGGTAATGGATAGGCCAAACATCACAGTTCAGCCAAGAAGCCACTCCCTGTCTCACCATTTGCGAGAAAGGACACTGAAAGAAGAGATGATCATGACATTCTTGCTGCAACTCACACACCGGGCATAACTCTGAAGAAAGCTGTAAATGACACTTTATTAAGTTGTCTCTAGTAAGTAAATGCCCCAAAGTAGCTTGCCAAAGAATAAACCTATGCTTGGGCATAGATAAATTTCACCAGATAACATGATAAAAAGGAACTCTGTCCTTGTGAACCAACAATTCATACAATTTGCTGGTATATAACTTGTTCTTCACAGAAGCCTCAACCAAAATTCCTGCATTGATAACAGTAGATAGTTTAATGAGTTTACGCCAATACCAACTTACATCCACTTGAAGCTTATAATCCCAAATTGACTGTCCTTTAAGGTAAATGGCATCTATCCATTTGACCCAAAGGACATCTTGTTTAGTAGAAACAACCCATATATATTTGGCAAGCAAAACCATATTCCATTTAACACTATCCTTAAATCCAACACCCCCCATCTGTTTAGGAAGACAAACTTGGTCCCAATTTGTGAGATGTAACTTGCTCCTGTTATCATTCCTCCCACTAGAACCCCACAAAAATTTCCTGCAGAGATGGTCAATCTCAGCAATGACTTTCTTAGGGAGCAGGAAGATACTCTTCCAAAAGGCTCTTATTCCCAAAAGCACTGAGTGAATCAACTGTGTTTTTCCAGTAAAGGATAAATGTCTGTTAGACCAGTGAAACAGCTTCAGCCTTATCTTCTTTAATATACTATCACAGTCCCCAGCTTGCCATTTTGTAGGTCTTAGAGGCACCCCAAGATACTTGAGAGGAAAATCACCTTTACCAAACTGAATCTCCTTCAAAATACCGCTGGTTTCTTTCACAGATAGACCCCCGAAATAAATTTTCGACTTCTCCAAATTAGCTGTTAAACCAGAAACAGCACTAAAAGATTTCACAAAAGATACCGTTCTGATACTTTCTTCTTGAAGAAATTACTTATGTTGCTGAAGCTTGAACCAGTTATGAACCTTTATTACCAATTCATCACACCCTACTTGGTATAAGTAGTAATTCCTGAAATGTCTCTTTCCTTGATCTCCACCTGGTAATAACCAGATCGTAGATCAATTCCTAGAGACATTGTCCTATCTTACAACCGGGCATTTCAAACTCTTCATCCTTAACAGACCATGCCGACAATTCCCACGATATGATGCTCTGTCTGATCTGAGGTCAAACTTCTTCAACTGTTTCGGTAATTCTTTCTGTCAAACCAGTACCATCTTCTACAATGTTCCTAATACCAAACCTATCCGTAGCCCAATCCTGAAGCGTACCTAATCCTTCCTTGTACCCATCTGAATTCCTACTGGTTGGCTTAGTTTCCATTCAGTCAAATTAATATTCTCCGAGTGATATCCCCTACAATCCATGGTTGTCTCTTAACAGATTAACTCTCACTCAGACTCATGTCGAAGCTTCCATATTATGAGCTCTGTCACTCTCACCACGAACCGCTCGATTACTTATATCCAAATTCCTCCTCAATAAATACTAATATATTCAGCCTCTCGCACAACTCCTTTGAGGCACATTCTCTATGTCTGAATCTCTCTTGGGTCACTCTTAACTTTGAGCTATTCGAGCTTGTTATATAACCAAAAACGTGAATTATCCAGTCAACTGACTGTCTCCGAGGAACTAGCCCCGGGCTTCGAATATAACAAGGCATTCCCCTCTTCCATTCCTTAATCATGGGAAATCTATCCTAACATATCGAATCATTTCTTATGGAAGTCGTGCCCTCACCTGACATCCTTCCAGGTGGCATCCTCTGCCTCAGTTGTATACCAGATAACCTCACTGGTTCCCGTCACCATCCCGACAACTACCTTTACAATCAAACCCCTTCTTATTAAAAACTAGGTGCCATAGCACTGTCTGGGGTTCTTCTACCTCGATAACCGGGATTCTGTCCTTACTGAATTCTACCAATGGAAGTACTGTCCTTTGCATCTCTTGCCCTACGGCATTCGTGTTCTATACCTCATTCCCCAGATCTCAAGTAACATGGCCCTCACTTGCTGCCTAAACACAGATAAAGATCTCATACATTGGTGTGACCCTCACGATCTGGCCCATTCCAGAGTTCGATCCTTATATGGGTCATCCTCTCTAGCTACACCCACTTGTATCAATTTCCAAAATGAATTACCAAACTAAAAAACTCACTAACATACACTGTCATTACCTTATCATTCTAAATCAAGCATAGAACCTATTGGTCTCCGCAGCTCATACTATGTCTTTATAACCTCTTTTATCAAATCCATCATGCCAATATCTCAGTCTGAATACCATTTCCTGGCATCCTTCTACCACAAATACTTAGTGCAACTCCTTGTTTATGACCACTCATCTTCACTTAACCAAAGATAGAATTAGCTTTGCCCATCCATTGACCAACTCTTAGGCAAACCCAGACTTTCCTCAAAACCAGAGGATAACGCCTTTTAGGCCTTCCATATAGTACTCTTATCTGTTTGTATCCTTGCATTAAACCAACACTGGTAACCATACTGTCAAAGTATACAAAGCAGCTCCTTCTGCAGAAACGTCTGCTATTCTGTCATCTAGTCTCAACTATTAAACCACACTGTTTACTCACATGCTAGTGAACATCTCTACGACTTTCTGGGGGCAGATGGAGGTTTCCAACCCCAACTATCATCTGCAACCCTCTGTAATAAAATACCAAGTCCACTTAATCACTCTAGGCACAAACAACTTGAATTCATCTGCCGCTGCTGGCTAAACTCCTTAGCCCTGAGGTTCACACTCCGAACCAAACCACAACAAGGTCCAAATAACCATAATAATCATGCACATGTAAAGCATAATAAACACTAATCCAAAATTCTATGCATTTAGCTACCAAATTTTATTGCTACTACGTATATTCACACTTTACCATGCTTCCTACAAGCCAAGAAACAAGTACAACATATAAATTCAACTCAGGCAATTAACAACATACAATCAGTATGCAAACCATTATCCAAATATTCATTCACATGCAATAGCAATGCTAATCAGTATGCCTCAATCCCATCATACAATAGTCAAGAGCTAGGCTCTATCAGTATCTTATGCTTCCTATTAATCCAACAGATAACAACAATCATAATTCTTTCCAATCACTTAAACATATAAACACATATACACATTTATCAAACCCTGAATCGAGCTTGTCTTTAACAGCGAATGTACATGTCCAGCCGGTCATCAGGAACCCTTAACCCTAGGAAGCTCTGATACCAAGTTGTAACGACTTAGGTAGCCAAGATCGTTACACTGTGTATTTATAAAGGTGCAAGACTTGCTAATCAAGTCATTTAGTTGAAAACGTGTCATTAAAACCATTAATGAACTAGGGTTAAAAGGTTTTGGTCATAAAAGATACATTTCATATAAATTAATATTTTGTACATGGGATCCCAAAAGAAATAACGTTTATAAATACACAGTGTAACGATCAATTTACATAATTGCTAGGTATAAACAACCGCTAGCCACTCTAAGGGCAAAATAGACATTTATGGTCCTTCTGTTCCTATTTTTCCCTCAACCGTAATGGTCGAGTAGCTAAACATATACATCCCGCCCTTAGAGCTCTCCAATCAGGACTTACCCTTGCCTTTAGCTGCACCACATAGCACCCGTGAGCCAAGGCCCAGCAAGAAAACATAATATCACAGCACAAATAATGAGAACAATCAAATAATTCCTTAAGCATGTTCATACACTTAGCAAACCACATTAATCACATAGTCCATAGACATAACCAGAAAATCCACAAACTAATAACTAACTATTAGGCATGTCATGTTCAATAATTAACAACCATAACTAAATCACATGATAATCAAGGTCGACTCTTAGGTCGCACCCTCTGTTTACTCCACTGACTCTGGCCCCCTTAAACCAAGCTCAGTGAATATGAAGCTGTCCTCAGCTACCAGTGGCTGAGCCGCGCCCTGTGCGCCAATGTAAACCCCAACACCCTCAGGCTATTGGTTTATTATTCTCATGGCATAATACCAACTTTCACATGGCATAATACCAACTTTCGTAATGCATACAAGAGTAGGGAGCCCTTAGTCCCATTATTAACTCACAACCAGGTGTAGTTTTCTTACTTTTAATTCCAAGTGCTTCAATTAGGAAAGACGATCCCCAAGCATGATCCTGCCCCAAGCCCAAGCGTACACCTAGTCACAACCATGATACAGGATTCCATCAATAATTGTATAAGGATTTCCGGAGAGAGTTCTAGCCTCCGGGACATCGAATTCCACCAAATACGGTAGTGGGATCGATACCGAGCACCGTAGGTTAAGTTCCCATGCGTTAAAACCCAAAAACACATAATATCCTTACGGGTCGCGGCTCAAGCCTCCCCATGTCGCGGCTCAACCTCGCCCAGAAATAGACACGGGCCGTGGCCGTACAAGCCCCATGCATCGACCCGCCCTCCTTCCCCACCATTCATCTGCTTCAGAGGGCCGCGGCGCACCAAGAACTATGTCGCGGCCCGACCCCTTCGAACCCAGAAAAACCACCATTTTCAACACTCAAACAAATCCAAATTCTTCCTAATGATACAATCCAATTATCACAAACATTCTAACATGATTTTAGCAGTATAACCCAGCAGAAACCTAGTCTAGAAACTCATCAAAGTAATATTTTGATCATTGAAACCCACAAGCTTAAGAACACTAAAACCATTCAAGAGAACTCAGAATTCAACACTAAACCATAGATTAGAGCTTACTTTCACTGAAGAACCAATCCCCCAAGCAATTGCTGCGCTAAATCCCAAATCCTTACCTCAATCTAATCTTCAAAAGTTAAGAACTCAAAGCACTTAGAACCCAGCTGAAAACTATAGGATTCAATTAGCTAAACCACAAATCAGCACTTACCTAAATTCCTGGTTGAACCTTCAAATTGCCACAAAAATTCTCCCCACAATCCCAGCTCCAGCTCATGAGTTTCCAGCCCAAAAATCCTTTGTTTCTATGGTTCCCTTAAGAGTAAAAGAGAGAGAGAGGAAGAAGGTCGGTTTAGAATATCTTCTACTGTTTTCCATCCTTTGTTTTATCTATCCTTAGTTACTTATGTCAATCCCAAGACTCGGGGTACCGAAAATGTCCCCGAGGGCAAAATGGTAAAACTCCACAGTATTCCCACCTAGGCTTCCTAACCTCGAGTATATCTGCATATATTTATTTCCATAACCCAAATAACCGTCTAATATCCCAAATACCCCTTGACTCACCCCGAGTCGAGCATCAGATCCGGTTGTGACTTTCCCGCTACTTGCTCCCTAGGATCGCTTCGTGCCAAAGGCTGCAAACACATATACCCACATAATAATGTGGTCTCAACAATTTATCACAAATAATCACGTTTATGCCCTAACAGGCCAAAATTACAATTATGCCCTTACCAGCCAAGCAGGGCCCACATGCTTATCCAATACCCATAAACATGCTTTCTTACCATTAATTGTCATAACCTCCAATTATGCCCCCCGACACACTAATCAAGGCCCTTAAGCCTTATTAATAATTTTTGGTCATTATAGGTACTTTGGCCAGAGCTCGTCGTGAGTCAACCCAATTGCATGCCCTCATTCATACCTTGTAGTTGGTTATTTAGAGCGCTTGAACCTAGAGGTTTTAAGCCCATTCCTTTGTGTTTTGTAGCGATCCTCTCATTCATTTGTGAGCCCTTTCTGCATTCGAGACGAGGTCTCATGGCATGTGAAGGTCCATTCGACACTCCTCTGAGGGTCAAGTTTGTTGACTTGTCTTCAGACTTGGAGTCCCCCGAGGATAATCCTCACCATGACTACGACACCTGATGGCAGGCCTGTATTCGTCATCTTGAGCATACGACTGAACTTAGGTGGAGAGCAAAATAGACTTGGTTTTGAGGGGAGACGGAGTACCTTTCCCCCTTGACCTTAACGACCATGTAGCAAACCTTAGGGTGACCCTTTTAGATTTGTAGATGGAGTTGGAGTTTATGGAGAGAAATCTCCCGCCAGAGCCTCATACCCCGTTTTCCCCTAATGACTATCATGGGGCTGTCCCGTCTTCTCCTTAACCCTTGTTCTCGATCTACCATTACTTAGCACTTTCACACTCGGCGCCTCGATGGAAGACCCTTACCAGGAAAAAAAATGGTGGGTAAAGTGCACTGTTTCCACCTCACCTTTTTCTTCTGGTTTTGCAGATATGCCGAAGAGAGCGCGATGACAGGTGACCGCTGAGGATCAAGACACTGGCCATTTTTTGGCATCCACTCTAGTGTCCCATGTGTCTAAAAATAAATTGTTGGAGATAATGGGGAACTACCGTGTTGGCCCAGAATACACGTTATACGTTCCTTCAAACAAGTGCCGAGATGATCGCCCAAGTCCGGGTTACGTGGCCATGAGCGAGCATATCTTGAAAGCCGGTGGCACAATCCCATTACACCCATTTTTTGTCAAGGTTTTCAATTATTTTGACCTTGCTCCGCTCCAGTTGGCGCCCAACCGCTGGCTGACCTTGAGTTGCCTCTTCATCGCGTATATGGAGTGTTTCGAGCGTGCTCCTACAGCCTAAGAGGTGCATTTCATGTACAACCTCATGCCCTCTCCTAAATCCAAGGGCTTTTATTTCCTGCAAAAAGCCAATACTTTGGTCTCCTTGGTACAGGACTCTGTATCCAACCCAGGATCTTGGAAGCAGGACTTCTTCTCTGTGAATGGTCCCCTCTCTATTTGTGAGCACTTTTGCACAACTTCTAGTAAGAACTTCAAGCTTTTTTTTTTTTTTGGAACTTACTGTTTTGGAACTTATGTTTGTGTCGGCAACTGTGTTGATTGTGTAGAGAATTTTGCCACACCTGAAGTTGTTGGGTCAGAGGTGAATGTAGTAGATAAATTTCTTGAGGCTACCCTGTAACGACCCAAAATCGCTAATAAGGCTTAAGGACCTTGATTAGCGTGCCAGGAGGGCACGATGGGATTTATGTGTGATTTTATGAGTTAAACGCATGGTTATGATTTAAAGCATGTTATTTGTCTATTTGTTTATCTGAGATGCATGACTATGTATATTAGTATGCATGTAGGCCCGGATCGTGTTAGAAGGGCGTAATTGTAATTTTGGCCATGTTGGGCATAACTGTATTGAAATGTCATAATTGTATTATGTGAATTGTACCATGTGAGTGTGGTGTTATTATTGTGATGCACGTGCCGAGACGGTCCTAGAGAGCAAATTAACTTAAGAGTCACAACGGGATTTCTATACCCGGCTCGGGAGGAGCCTAGGGGTACCTTGGGGATTTTATGGTTAAGTTGAGATTTAGCGGGTAATGGTTATTGGAGATTTAGTAACCTGGGTAACCATTAGTTACTGCTGAGAGTAATAAGTTCTAGGTAGAAAATGGTAGAAATGAAATAGAAGTAAAAGGACTTAAGTGCCCTTGAGGTTTAGTTAGGAAAGGATAGGCAAGGAGGGGTAAAATGGTCATTTGGCTGGGAATTTGATATATGGCAGCTGGGTATTAAGGGGTACACGGTTTGGGGCTTGGTCATTTGATGCTTTGATAAATTGAAGAGAAGAAAAAGGAGAAGGAAAAGCTAGGGCATGAAGAAGAAGAAGATGAGTGGAGGAGCTGAAATTGGAGACTTAGGGGATGAAGGAAGCTTAGGGTTGGATTCTCTACTTAAGGTAAGGAATTTATGCATAATTAAGTTTGATTTATGTTTTGATTTGTGAAATTTGAAGCATGGATTAAGCTTTTCAAGCTTTGGTTTATGTTTTTTGTTTATGGGTTTAGATTTCTTAAGTTGAGATCACATGGGTGGATTTTGAGTATGATTGTGTTATTGAGTTGGGTTATGATGTTTATGGGTTGATGTATGGTCTATTTGAAGTTTGAAATTTGATTTTGGGGCTTAGGTGTGAAGTTGGGATGATTTGGGAGTGTTTTGGATGATGAATTGCTGAGGAAAAACCAAGTTTTTCTGGGTTCGCGAAGGAGCGTCGCGGCCTTGTTCTTGGGCACCGCGGCGCGAGGCTATTTTCAGTCAAGGGAGCTTTCTGACTTTTCTGGGCGCCGCGGCCCTTGCGGGTAGCGCCGCGGCCCTTGCGGGTAGCGCCGCGGCCCTTGCGGGTAGCGCCGCGGCCCTTGCGGGTAGCGCCTCGGCCCTTGCGGGTAGCGCCGCGGCGCTACGCCTTTTTCAGGATGGGAAATTTTGCATTTTTGGGCATTTGTTCCAGGGGCTCGGGGGATGTTTCCGATTGATTGTTTTAGGAATTTGGGAGTCCCGAGAGTGTGGGATTGGTCCCGGGAAGTGGTTATGAATTGATTAGTATTAAAGGATGTTTCATGTGTGTTGTGACTAGGATATTGGAGAGGCTCGTGCCAGAGGACCGTGCTCGCGGCTTGAGTGCATCAGGAGGCTCAGAATACAGGTAAGAAAACTATAACACCCGTAGGATAGGGCATGGGCCCATAGTGTGATTGCGGGGCACGGCCCTATATTGCATGTTGCATGATGAGATGATTGCCGGGCATGGCCCTACATTATATTACATGTTAGGTGCAGATTTAAATAAATTGGCATTTGTTTGAATGTTGCTTGATTTAAGCTATATATGATTATAATGGAATGAACGGCAAGGGCCGAGTGCGGCGTAGGCCGGGTACGGCAGCGGAGCCGGAAGTAACACTTAGCACATGGGATGCTTATAGTCAGGGCAGGGCCCGGTGGATACATGTGATATCCTTACGGTGAGGACCGAGACCCCAGGCTTCGGTAAGGCTTCCGGGGCGGCATGGCCGTGTTTGCTTAGTCTAATGGTTGACTTGTTTATCTGTGGATCATCTGTTATGATAAACTGTATATATTGCATATGTTATGTTCTGCATGAGTTTTCTTGCTGGGCTTCGGCTCACGGGTGCTCCGTGTTGCAGGTAAGGGCAATGACTGAGTCAACCAACCATGGGTACGGAGAGCGTGAAGCGACGCGTACATGTTTGGCCTGCCCGACTGCTTTGGTTGGGGGTTTATTCGAAAATGGCTGTAATAATCTTTGATTTTTATAACTGATCAATTGTAAACTTATTTTAAGATGTAAATAGTTTTCAAACCTTATTTTGGGATCCCAAATGTTTAATACTGGAAGTTTTTAATGAAACGACGCATTTTCAAAGATTACAACCTTAACTTTTTATTAGTCACACTTTTGTTGTAAAAACCTCGGTTAGCGAGTTCATTGCACACTGTTTTGTCTTAAAACTCACTTGGTAACGGCTCTAAGGAAGTAGGGCGTTACAACTTGGTATCAGAGCGAGCCAAGGTTTATTGGTTCTGGAGATTGACCGAACATGTACGCCCGCTGTCAGTGACAAGCTCGACTCAGGGTTGGTTGGTATGAATGATTAATGTGCTTGAATATATGTTTGAATGCCCTGTTTGCCTGCTTTATTATATGGAGCATGAGTAATGAGTTGACATATGCAGGAGATACTGTTGGGCTGGACCCTTGACTATTGCATGTTGAGATTGATGCGTGCTGAATAACATTATTATGCATATGAATGAATATTGGTATAATGGTTCGCATATTGAGTTTATGTGGTTGATTGTCTGAATTGAATTCGTATGTTATATCCGTATTTTTGCTTGTATGAAGCATGTTGAGATCTGGGTATGCTTGGTGATGATAAAATCTGGTAGTTATAGGTTTATCATTGCGGTTTAGGCCTATATATGCTTGGTGTGTGCATGATAACTGTGGTTATTTGGGTCTAGTGGTGGTTTGGTTCAGGGTATGAACCTCAGAGTTCAGGAGTTTGGTCAGTTTTGACAGATGAACTCAAGTTGTTGGTTTCTAGAAGGGTTTGGGGACCTGATATTGTGTTGAAAGGGGGATTCTAGATATAAGTTGGAGTTGAGATCTCCAGTTATCCATGAAAGCAGCAGCAGAGGGTCACTAGTGTATCAGTAAGCGGTGGAGTTTGTTAGTTGAGATAGGATAAGTGAACAGCGGATTTCTCTGGGGAAATAGATGATTTCGATGTTTTAACAGTAAGGTTACCAGTGTTGGTTTACTGTGAGGTATGGACAGATAAGGGTATTATATGAAAGGCGTAAGGGGTGTTATCCTCTAGTGTTGAGGAAGGTACGAGTTGACAAGGAATTTATCAATAGATGAGCAGAGTTAATTCCGCCCTTGGCTAAGAGGATGAGATATCCTGAGTAGAGGGTTGCGTCAAATGTTGAGGCAGAGAGATGCCCGGATTTGGTACTCGGGCTGAGGTACTGGCTTAATGGGTTGGAAAGAACTCAGATGGTGAGTGATAGAAGAGGTTATAAAGACATGATTTGAACTGTGGAGACTAGTGGGCTTACAAGTTTGGTTCGGACTGTTAGGGTAACAACAGCGTAATTCAATGAGTTTGGCGAAGCGGGTAATTCATTTCAGGAAGTTATACTGATGGATGTATCTGGAATTGATGGCGACCCATTTAAGGATATGAGATCTGGATTAGTCTAAGGTATTTGGGCCGCCCTGATGTAAAGATTTATCGTCTGTATGTGGATGGCAGAAAGAGCCATGTGGTTCGAGGAACTGATGGTTGATGTTTAGAGCATGAGTGCTGGAGCCGCAAGGGCAGTGCTTCCTTTGATGGAATTAGTAAAGATAGATTTGTGATAATCAAGTTAAAAGAACCCCGGATAGGGTTGTGGCTTCTGGAATTGCCAAGAAAGGGGAAAGGTCTGGCTGATAAGATGGTACTTTTGTTGATAGAACGCAGCAAGTTTGGATTCTCAATTGTTGAGGTAGAAGGACCCCAGACAGTGCTTGGGCACCTAATTTGAGATTTGAAAGAAGCTTGATTGCTAAGGTGGTTGTCGAGTTGGCGACAGGAACCAAGGAGGTTAGTTGGTATGCACATGAGGGAGAGGATGCCGCCTGAAAGGAGGTCAGGTGAGGGCATGACTTCTACATATATGACTCGATATGTTTGAATGGAATTCCCATGGTGAGGGAACGGAGAACTAGAATGCCTCGCTACATTCGTAGTTCGAGGCTGATTCCTCGAGGATGAGTGTTCAACTGAATGGTTATGCTTTGGTCACGTAACGAACTGAAGGAACTCGGTGTTGAGAATGTCCCGAGAGGGAGATGGACATAGAGAGGTTGCCTCAAAGGTGCTAATCGAGAGGCTAAGGACAGTAATGCTGATTGAGAAGGAATTAGAAACTCTGGCAGATGGATTGTTGAGGATATCATCTGGAGTATGTAAAGGAGACCGAATGGAAACTGAGCTGACCAGTGGAAAATTATGTGGGTATGAAAAGAAATAATTGGGGGTACTTCAAGGTCGGACTATAGATAGAATTAGTATAAGGAATGTGGTAAAAGATGGTTTTGGCTTACAGAAAGTCTATTGAAGCAATCGAAGGAATTTGACCCTGGAGTAGCCAGAGTGTTGTACCGCGGGGATTGTTAGCATCATCGGGTTAGGACGAAAAGTACAATGTTGGATACAAGATGGGACGATGTCCCCAAGAGTTGATCTATGACCTAGTTATTACCAGCTGGAAACCAAGGATAGAGACATTTCGAGGAATTGTCTATTTTGCACCGAGTAGGGTGTGAGGAGTAGGTAACAAAGATTCCAGAATGGTTCAAGCTGCAGCAGCACAGGTAAGTTCTTTAGGCAGAGAATGCGTGAACGGCATGGACAAGTCCCCTTCAAGCTCATGAGAAGTACATGTGGATTACTCCCGGACGGAAATGGTGAGCAAATGATTACGCTGAAGACATTTTACCCAGAAGGCGGAGTCACAGGTAAGGTTCTACAGAGTGTTAGTTTGGGTGTCGTCAGGAGTACTCAGATTTGAGCTACAAGAAGAAAGGACAGGTATGAGAAGATTTGATCTGAAGTCACAAAGAAG
Source organism: Humulus lupulus (assembly GCF_963169125.1). Classification (NCBI taxonomy): domain Eukaryota; kingdom Viridiplantae; phylum Streptophyta; class Magnoliopsida; order Rosales; family Cannabaceae; genus Humulus; species Humulus lupulus. The sequence goes on from NC_084802.1 coordinate 103,911,872, forward strand.
CTAATGAAGAATGTTTGAAGAACAGAAAGCATAACAAGACTGGTAAGCGTGTCATCTAATGCATAAGCACCTCTGGAGAAAACTACATCAGAGATGAGAAGAACGGTAAAACTTGAGGTTAGACGGACTGAGTGGTGTCAAATCAGAAAGAAATTCAGAAGACAAGGGAAGAATTGATTAATATCTGGTAATGCTGGAATATGTGTGTGTTATGGTTAAGTTAAGAGTGGTGGCTTAAAGGACTTGATCTATGATGAGGACATGGACTTGTGGGAGTGCGTCACGGATTGTGCACGCCCAGGCACATCTGGCGCGAGGATGGGTCGAACCTTGCGGGAGATGAAAGAATGGATCGTGGTTGATATCCTTGGAGCGTTAAGTCGACTGTTGTGCAGGGCATGAGGTACGTGAGTGTTGGGTATTAGTAAGAAGGTTAACGTTGAGACCCAGATGTGGGGAAAAGTAACAGACGGATGATCAGTGTTTGAATCCTCGATTGAGCGAGGGGAGATATAATTGGAGGCGGAACTCCTAGCCGTGAGGCGTGTGTCAGTCAAGGAATAACGCCATAGACTATAATGGAGTGGACAAGGCAACGACTGAGCTCGGCGTAGCGTTAGTAGGTAATGGTTAGCTGGTGAGGGACACTGAGCTATAAAATCCAAAGAGTAGACTGTGGTTGAGGCAGGGAGGAACCCTGCTGAGGTGGTACAAGTTAGGATACCAGGATCGAATGAAGACCCAGTTAAATTTGGTTTTTGAATGAGAATTCTGAATGGATATCATTCCACCTCCTAGGGTACGTCGTACCGGGAGGGTCGAGCGGGTGACAGAGTCTAGTGTTTTCCTTTGGACCCTGAAGGGTTAGGTGATGTGGTGGTGCATCGTGGGGATAGACCACAATAGACCTTAAGCAAGGTGTTTGGACATGAAAAGTTTTAACTCGGTTGTTTGAGTTATTGTTGATTGGGTCGAGTGAACTAGTTTCAGGATGGAGCGTCGATGATATCGAATTGAGACCCTATAGTGTTTTAAATTTTGGAATGGACCTAGAGAACGGAAAGAACAGAGTGGGAATCGGGGATTATCAGTTGATTGCAAGTGAATTGGCAGTCTAAAAGTTTATCAGATATCTTAAAGAATTGAGCGCCGAGTAGGCGAATACTTGAGGTATTAAGGGAAGTGTAATCCCTGATGAATTAGCTGTGGTGACAGTTGCTGGCATCTTGTTAACGTAACACGACAAAGGACATGATAAGAGGTGAAGGATAATGAATACTACAATTTGGCTTTAGTTTAGAGAGAAGGCCAAAGAGGTCGTTGAATCTTCTTAAGGTAGGAGTGTCTGCCTATTTGAAAGAATAAACAGCTCGTAAATTGTTAAATTATGAGGAAATAAAGTTCCGGAAGGAAAGATTTGTAACTCTACATAATAACAGACGAGGATCTGTAAGGTGTTCAGAGAGAGAAGGGAGAGTTCTGACTCTTGATTCATCATAACATTCTGAAGTTGTACTAAGAGTTAGGCCAACGGGGCCTACAAGTTGATCCCACCTGGTAGAGGTGATGACGTTCGAGTAATCTCTGGAATCAGGAATAAGACGATGAATTCGTCGTTGTAATCTAGGCAGACCCTGGGGCTTCAACAGGGTTGCGGTGTAAACGAGAGGCTATCGAGAGTATGGCTTTTAGACAAGATCTTGTGGGGCAAGATTGTTACGCCTGAAAGAGTGTTGTTGGGAACTAAAGTAAAGGCGGTGGACCTTGGGATTCAGGGTCAGAGTTGCGGGTTTACTGACTGATGTGTTTGGATAAATTTCGAGGACGAAATTTTTATGAGGAGGGGATAGTTGTAACGACCCAAAATCGCTAATAAGGCTTAAGGGCCTTGATTAGCGTGCCAGGAGGGCACGATGGGATTTATGTGTGATTTTATGAGTTAAACGCATGGTTATGATTTAAAGCATGTTATTTGGCTATTTGTTTATCTGAGATGCATGACTATGTATATTAGTATGCATGTAGGCCCGGATCGTGTTAGAAGGGCGTAATTGTAATTTTGGCCATGTTGGGCATAACTGTATTGATATGTCATAATTGTATTATGTGAATTGTACCACGTGAGTGTGGTGTTATTATTGTGATGCACATGCCGAGACGGTCCTAGAGAGCAAATTAACTTACGAGTCACAACGGGATTTCTATACCTGGCTCGGGAGGAACCTAGGGGTACCTTGGGGATTTTATGGTTAAGTTGAGATTTAGCGGGTAATGGTTATTGGAGATTTAGTAACCTGGGTAACCATTAGTTACTGCTGAGAGTAACAAGTTCTAGGTAGAAAATGGTAGAAATGAAATAGAAGTAAAAGGACTTAAGTGCCCTTGAGGTTTAGTTAGGAAAGGATAGGCAAGGAGGGGTAAAATGGTCATTTGGCTGGGAATTTGATATATGGCAGCTGGGTATTAAGGGGTAAACGGTTTGGGGCTTGGTCATTTGATGCTTTGATAAATTGAAGAGAAGAAAAAGGAGAAGGAAAAGCTAGGGCATGAAGAAGAAGAAGATGAGTGGAGGAGCTGAAATTGGAGACTTAGGGGATGAAGGAAGCTTAGGGTTGGATTCTCTACTTAAGGTAAGGAATATATGCATAATTAAGTTTGATTTATGTTTTGATTTGTGAAATTTGAAGCATGGTTTAAGCTTTTCAAGCTTTGGTTTATGTTTTTTGTTTATGGGTTTAGATTTCTTAAGTTGAGATCACATGGGTGGATTTTGAGTATGATTGTGTTATTGAGTTGGGTTATGATGTTTATGGGTTGATGTATGGTCTATTTGAAGTTTGAAATTTGATTTTGGGGCTTAGGTGTGAAGTTGGGATGATTTGGGAGTGTTTTGGATGATGAATTGCTGAGGAAAAACCCAGTTTTCTGGGTTCGCGAAGGAGCGTCGCGGCCTTGTTCTTGGGCACCGCGGCGCGAGGCTGTTTTCAGTCAGGGGAGCTTTCTGACTTCGCTGGGCGTCGCGGCCCTTGCGGGTAGCGCTGCGGCGCTACGCCTTTTTCAGGATGGGAAATTTTACATTTTTGGGCATTTGTTCCAGGGGCTCGGGGGATGTTTCCGATGGATTGTTTTAGGAATTTGGGAGTCCCGAGAGTGTGGGATTGGTCCCGGGAAGTGGTTATGAATTGATTAGTATTAAAGGATGTTTCATGTGTGTTGTGACTAGGATATTGGAGAGGCTCGTGCTAGAGGACCGTGCTTGCGGCTTGAGTGCATCAGGAGGCTCGGAATACAGGTAAGAAAACTATAACACCCGTAGGATAGGGCATGGGCCCATAGTGTGATTGCGGGGCACGGCCCTATATTGCATGTTGCATGATGAGATGATTGCCGGGCATGGCCCTACATTGTATTACATGTTAGGGTGCAGATTTAAATAAATTGGCATTTTTTTGAATGTTGCTTGATTTATGCTATATATGATTATAATGGAATGAACGGCAAGGGCCGAGTGCGGCGTAGGCCGGGTACGGCAGTGGAGCCGGAAGTAACACTTAGCACATGGGATGCTTATAGTCAGGGCAGGGCCCGGTGGATACGTGTGATATCCTTACGGTGAAGACCGAGACCCCAGGCTTCGGTAAGGCTTCCGGGCGGCATGGCCGTGTTTGCTTAGTCTAATGGTTGACTTGTTTATCTGTGGATCATCTGTTATGATAAACTGTATATATTGCATATGTTATGTTCTGCATGAGTTTTCTTGCTGGGCTTCGGCTCACGGGTGCTCCATGTTGCAGGTAAGGGCAATGACTGAGTCAACCAACCATGAGTACGGAGAGCGTGAAGCGACGCGTACATGTTTGGCCTGCCCGACTGCTTTGGTTGGGGGTTTATTCGAAAATGGCTGTAATAATCTTTGATTTTTATAACTGATCAATTGTAAACTTATTTTAAGATATAAATAGTTTTCAAACCTTATTTTGGGATCCCAAATGTTTAATACTGGAAGTTTTTAATGAAACGACGCATTTTCAAAGATTACAACCTTAACTTTTTATTAGTCACACTTTTGTTGTAAAAACCTCGGTTAGCGAGTTCATTGCACACTGTTTTGTCTTAAAACTCACTTGGTAACGGCTCTAAGGAAGTAGGGCATTACGTACCCTGCCGAAAAAAGTGCCGCATGTCTCTTCACCGTGACCAATCTCAACTTCTACAAGTTGTCCCCGGTTTCTGAGCCTGAGTTGTTGTGGACTATTTCTGGAACGCGGAAGAAAAAGGCTGTTTTGGCTGAACATCACTCAGACGGGGGTGAGGCTGAGCGTGTGCCTAAGGGGGTCTCCCCAGGACATGGGCAACCCCACCGACCATCTTTATTTCCCAGGGGGTGCCCTCCTTTAGCCCCTACAGACCATGACATGGCCTCCCACTTCCAGGATCAACAGGCCATGCCGAGGGGATTTTTCTGTCCTTATTCTGAGGACTTTGATGCTTTCCCTCAGGCTTCCCTTGATCCTGGTCCATCAGGGGCTCATTTTTTCCGATCTTCCTGTGCCCCATCCTCCTTCGACGAGCGGGTCATCTGTCCCTACCCAGCCAAGCACACGTGGCTCAGAAGGGGTACCCTGGGTGGGCCGCATGGCGGCCTCTTATGGGCGACGGTATGTCCAGGTTGCCACGGATCTTCCTGAGGCTGATTGGAGTGGTCTTGGGGATTTTCCCATGGCTGAGCTCAGGGAGACTCTTGCGTGTTCCGCTGCTTGGGTGAGTTCATGCATCTTACGTTGGCCTTATCCATTTTCTCTCTCTTTTTTTTTGTTGCTTATCATTGATATTGTTATTTTTCTTGTGCAGACCTATACATTATTATCTGACTCGACTCGAGACCTCTCCACGTCGAATGCTGAGAGGGACCATCTTACGGTCCAGGTCCAGGGGCTCGAGAGGGAACTTGCTGAAACCAAGCTTATTCTAGAAAAGGCCCTGGAGAAGGCCTCTTCCTCATCAAAAAAGAAGAAGAGGGCGATTGCCAAGGCCACGATGTTGCAGGAAAAGGTCACTGGCATAGAGATCGAACATGAGGGTGCAAAGACTACCGTCGCAGCGTTGTAGGGGAGGGTCGCTTCCTTAGAGGCTGAGAAGGCGGATATTGAGTATAGATCCATAGAGCGCGCCCTCTACGGAGTGTGGAGGCAGAATCCTAACTTCGATTTCATCTCCTTCGGTGAGCACGCCGTTGCTCGGGCTGTTGAGTGGAACGCCCATGGCAAGAAGCCTTGAGATTATCATTATGCGATTTTTGCCATTTAGTGCAATGCGGTTGTATGCTCATTTGAGCCCTATTTTTCTTGTAATTTCTCCAAGTCCTGTTATATTATCAAAACTCTTTTTTTTTTTATATATATATATACATATGTGAGCATTCATCTTTATTACTCTATGTTCGAGGTCCTTTTGAGCCTGCACAATGGGGTTCGGTAGGTCCTTTTTTTTATTTATCAGGCTTGAGGTCCTTTGGAGCCCATGTGAAGGGGTTCAATATTGCGAAGTTGCGAACAGTGAAGTTGCGAACAGTTTCGTTCATAGCATGCAGGTTACAATGACATATATGAAAGCGTTACATCTATTTGGGAGATTACTCGGGTAGCCTCTTTGATTCCTACCTACTAAGTTAACACAACAGGGAACAAACTAAACATAGGTCATCTTTGTATCGGGAGCAAAAGTCTCACTGTTAGTATTTCTTGTGGTGTTCAACATTCCATGCTCGAGGTATGACGATGTTATCCATGCGAGCCAGTTTATAGGTGTTTGGTGGTATGCACTGAGCAACTTGGTAGGGTCCTTCCCAGTTCGCCCTTAGTACCCCCGCCCCCGGGTCTCATGTGTTGGGGAGTACTTTTCTTAGTACCAAGTAACCTACCCTGAACATTCTCTCTCGCACCCTTGAGTTGTAGTACCTCACTGCTCGTTGTTGATATGTTGTTAGCCTTAGCTGTGCCCTTTCTCTCTTGGCTTCCAACAGGTCTAGATTCCCGACCAATGCTGCGATATTAGCCTGGTCATCATATGCTTGCGTGTGGTTGGAGTTAATCTTCATTTCTCTCGGAAGGACAGCTTCGCAGCCGTACGCTAAGGCGAAAGGCATCTCCCCAGTGGTGGAACGAGGGGTGGTCTTGTAGTCCCAGAGTACATTGGGGAGTTCCTCGGCCCAGGCCCCTTTCAACTTTTCCAACTTTGTTTTCAAGTTCCTTTCTAGGATCATATTGATGGCCTCTACTTGTCCATTGGCTTGTGGGTGTACTAATGCCGAGAAACTCCTCTTGATTCCTTATTCCTTGCAGTATCCCTCGAACATTCCTCCTTCAAATTATGTTCCATTGTCGGAGATAATCTTGTAAGGTACTACAAATCTACAGACGATATATTTATTGACAAAGGTGGTGATTTGCTTTGACTAAAGGCTCTGCTTCAACCCACTTAGTGAAATAATCGACTGCTACCACCACATATTTTTCTCCTCCTCTTCTTGTTGGCAATGCTCCAATCAAGTCAATTCCCCACACGACGAAGGGCCACGGACTAGTCATGTTCACCAGCTCATTTGGTAACTGTCGGGGGTAATTTGCATGTCCCTGGCAATTGACACACCTTCTAACGAAGTCACTCGTGTCCTTCTCCATGGTAGGCCAATAATACCCCTGGCGGGTGGCCTTTCATGCCGTGGACTGCCCCAACGTGATTTCCACTTTCCCCCTAGTGTATCTCTTGTAAAATTCTCAAAGTCTCTCCTTTATCTACGCACCATAGGAGCGGGGTGGAGAAGCCTCTCTTATATAAAGCTTCATCTAATAGGGTATACTGAGCAGCTTTGTAAGTCAGTTTACGGGCATCTTTTTTATCCAAAGGTAAGGTCCCGTCATTTAAGTACCTCACGATGGGTGCAAACCATGACTCCTCAGTGCTATTGACCATGTTGATCCTTTCCTCTGCTATGCTTGGCTTGGGGAGGCATTCGACTGGGATGGAATTAAGCGTGTCTTCGTCTTGTGTGGAGGTGAGTTTTGTGAGTGGATCGGTGTTTGTGTTTTGCTCCCTTGGGATCTGTTCTACGGTGTATTTTTTGAACTGATCTAAACACCCCTTCACCTTGGTGAGATATGCAGCCATTTTAGGACCTCTAGCTTGGTATTCACCCTTCACCTGAAACACTACCAGCTGTGAGTCACTATAGACATGAAAATTGGTTACCTTTAACTCCCTAGCTAGCCGCAGGTTGGCCAACAACGCCTCGTATTCTGCCTCATTGTTGGAAGCTTCAAATCCAAATCTCAAGGCACAATACATCTTGTGCCCCTCAGCTCCCATCATTACTATGCCAGCACTGACCCCTCCTTCGTTAGATGCCCCTTCTACATGGGGGCTCCATTCTTCAGGGTGTTTTTCCTCTTCACGTACCGATTCATTCTCTTATATTTCTCCCTCCTCATGGGGTCGGTGTGCAAACTCGACTATAAAGTCTACAAGTACCTGCCCGTTGATTGAGGTCCTTGGGGTGTAAGTGATGTCGAATTGACATAATTGAATCGACCATTTTAACAACCTTCCCGAAGTCTCCGGCTTGTACAAGACTTAATGCAAAGGGGTGTTTGTGAGCACCTCGATAGCATGAGCATGAAAATAGGGCCTCAACTTTAGAGAAGCCACTATCAAGGCATATGCTAACTTCTCTATTTCTAGGTACCGGGCTTCTGTGTTTATTAACCGTTTGCTCACATAGTACATGGGCTGGTGGTGCTTCTTTTCTCCTTTGACCAAAGCGGCGCTTATAGCTTGCTCTAATACAGCTAGATACAAATACAACCTCTTCCCTTTTTCTGGCTTGGCCAAAAGGGGTAGTTTTCCAAGGTGTTCCTTTAGCTTGGTGAAGGCATCCTGGCATTCATCATCCCAAGCGAACTTTTTGTTCCCTTTTAGGATGTGGATGAATGGGAGACATTTGTCAGTAGACCTGGAAATGAATCTATTAAGGGCTGCCACTCTCCCTGTTAAGCATTGAACCTCCTTCTTTCTTCGTGGTGGGCTCATTTCCAGCAATGCCTTGATTTTTTCATGGTTAGCCTCGATACCTCAGGAATTCAACATGAAACCCAGGAACTTTCTTGACAAAACTCCGAAGGTGCACTTGAGCGGGTTTAGCTTCATTCTAAACCTTCGAAGGGTGCCCAACATTTCCATGAGATCGTTGGTGAGCTGTCCCACCTTCTTGTTCTTTACCAACATATCGTCCATGTATACTTCCGTATTCCTTCCTATTTGATTTGCAAACATTTTGTTCACCAGGCTTTGATAAGTAGCACCTGTGTTTTTTTAATAAAAAAGGCATCACTTTGTAGCAATACATCTCCTTGTCTGTTATGAACGAAGTGTGCTCTACATCAGCCGAGTTCATGGGTATTTTGTTGTACCCTTAATATGCATCCATGAAGCTAAGTAGTTTGTGCCCCACTATGGCGTCTACTAACTGGTCTATCCTAGGAAGCGGGAAGTTGTCCTTAGTGCAGGCCTTATTGAGGTTAGTAAAGTCCACACAAGTTCTCCACTTTCTGTTGGGCTTCGGGACTAGCACTGGGTTTAATACCCATAGTGGGTAAAATTCCTCTCGGATAAACCTATTTGCCTTCAACTTCTCAACCTCCTCTTTTAGGGCCGCGTATCTCTCTGGATCCAGTGCTTTGCTTTTCTGCCTCACAGGCCTTGCTTTTGGGTCGATGTTCAGATTGTGGCACATGACTGCTGGGTCTATCCCTACTATTGACGGTGAGAACTCATCAACTAAGTTAAGTTGGAAAGAATTGCAAAACAAAGATTATCAATACAAAAGCCTTAGAAATTTAAATAACAACTTCAAGAACAATTGCAGAAGAACAATGGTGAAATTAGTTTTTCATTCACTATGGTGCACTTGCTACAGTAAATTTTCCAACCCCCCTTCAGGTGGGGTTAGAGTTCATTTTATAGGGGGCTCTAATGGCCCTGGGTACATGGTGGTCCAGTAGGTACACGAGTACACTAACAGGAGAGTGGCTCCAGGGGTAGTGGTGTTGGCTCTGGCATATGGTCAGATTCCATGGGAGCACCTCACCTTTTGTACCCGGTCATGAATCCACCACTTGCTTTGTACGGGTGTCAGAGACGTGATGGTGGTGTAGCCACTATTCATACTATTTCCAACCGCCACTACTTGTCGGGTACAGGTGTCAGGCTCGTCCCCTGATCCTAGCAGGCATGTACGTACCCCTTTTGAGGTACCTTGTTTGCACTCTTTTTGTCTCTTGTGGGCCACCTCGACCACTGCCATTATGGACGCGGGGCCTTGGGACGAAATCCATTGGGGCGAGGTCACCATATATGCATAGCTCTTTGGGTGAGTCTCTCGCGAGATGCCCCCTGCGAGGCTGCTGGGCGCGCCAAGACGTTGCACGCGAGATGGTGTGCGTGGCCTAGGCATGGCCGAACCATGGCCTCGCGGGTTATATGGGCTTCCCCCAAGATGCCGAGATGGAGGTAGGGCCTCGCGCCTGGGCACGGGCGAGGGCCTCGCATGGCCTCGCGTGGCCTCGGGTGGCTGATACGCGGACACGGCCTCGCGGGCGACATGGGCGCGGACGAGGGCCTCGCATGGCCTCGCGTGGCCTCGGGTGGCCGATGCGCGGACACGGCCTCGCGGGCCATATGGGCGCAAACGAGGGACACGCATGGCCTCGCGTTGCCTCTAGTGGCTGAAGCGCGGACACGGCCTGGCGGACCATATGGGCTTGGAAGAGGGCCTCGCATGGCCTCGCGTGGCCTCGGGTGGCTGATGCGCGGACACGGCCTCGCGGGCCACATGGGCGCGGACGTGGGCCTCGCATGGCCTCGCGTGGCCTCGGGTGGCCGATGCGCGGACATGGCCTCGCGGGCCATATGGGCGCGGACTAGGGCCACGCATGGCCTCGCGTTGCCTCTGGTGGCTGATGCGCAGACATGGTCACGCGGGCCATATGGGCGTGGATGAGGGCCTCGCATGGCCTCGGGTGGCTGATGCGCGAACACGGCCTCGCGTGCCACATGGGCGCGGACGAGGGCCTCCCATGGCCTCGCGTTGCCTCGGGTGGCTGAAGCGCGGACACGGCCTCGCGGGCCACATGGCTGCGGACGAGGGCCTCGCATGGCTTCGCATGGCCTTGGGTGGCTGATGCGTGGACACGGCCTCACGAGCCATATGGGCACCCCGCGAGACGCTAAGTGACGACGGCCTCGCGCTTGGGCACGGGCGAGGGCCTCGGATGGCGGAGACTATATGAGGATTGGGTGGCTCGGATCACCTAAGGCTATATGAGGATAGACCCCCATATTTTCCCTTGGTGGATTTTGAGCATCCACACTTGCCCCCCAGTCTTGGAGAGGACCTTTAGGTGCTCTTGTAGACTATTCTCCTTGACTCTTATAAATAGGCCCTCACGCAAGGCTTATTATTTCCACCTTACTTCATTGTCTTAGTGGTTTTGAGAATCCTTCCTCTTTCAAGAGGTAAGAGGTTCAATCTCCCACATCCTCATTTTTGCCATAGTTTCCTTCATTTTATTTTTTCATTCTATCATTTTTTTTATATGAGCTAATTTCTTGGTATGTGTATTTGGAGTCTAGCACATCCTTTTTGTCTATTTTTGCAGACGTGTATTTTCGACCATTTGGTGCTTTTGGCCCTCGACCTCCTTTTTTGGCCTCGACAGCCTCTAATTTCTACATCTTGAGGTATATTCTCTTTTTCCATGGTTTTCGTTGGGTCCAAATTAGCGTTATTCGGGATGGGGTACCATGGCCTGAGCTCGCAGTGAGTCTGCCTAGTTGCATGCCCTTTTTTTTTTTTATACTCTGTAGTGGGTCATTTAGGGCATTTGCATCTAGAGGTATTAAGCCTATTCCTTTGTGTTTTGTAGCCATCCCCTCATTTATACGTGAACCCCTTTTTGCTTTCGGGACGAGGTCTCATGGCCAGTGACGGCCCGTCCGACATACCTCCGGGAGTTGAATTTATTTACCTGTCCTCAGACTCAGAGTCCCCTGAGGAAAACCCTTACCGGGACTATGACTCCTTAAGGCAGGCCCGTATCCGCCATCTTGAGTACATGGCTGAACTTAGGCGTAAAATTTGGGTGGTGGAGAGTGAAATTGACTCGGTGTTGAGAGGAGACGGAGCACCTGTCCCCCCAGACATTAGTGACCATGTAGCAAGCCTTAGGGTGACCCTCTTAGAGTTGCAGAGGGAGTTGGAGTTTATGGAGGGACACCTTCCGCCTGAGCCCTCCAGCCCATCCTCGCCTAATGACTGTCATGGGGCTGCCTCTGCTTCTCCTCAGCCCCTAGTCTCAATTTTTCCTAGTTCAGCACTTCCGTAGTCGCTCCCTCGATGGAAGACTCTTGCTAGTTCAGCACTTCTGTCTCTTCCTCACATTTTTCTTTTGATTTTGCAGATATGCCGAGTTGTTCAGGTAAATTTCGAGGACAAAATTTTCATGAGGGGGGGGGGGGGGGATAGTTATAACGACCCAAATTCGCTAATAAGGCTTAAGGGCCTTAATTAGTGTGCCTGGAGGGCATAACGGGATTTTGTGTGTGACTTTAATGAGTTTAATGCATGATTATGATTTAATGCACGTTATATGACTATTTGATTATTTGAGATGCATGATTATGTGAATTAGTAGGCATGTAGACCTGATTATCTTAGAAAGAGCATAATTGTAATTTGGCCATTTTGGGGCATGACTGTGTTGATATCTGTGATCTGTGACTCGAGACGATCCTAGAATGAGCGGGTTAGCGGAAAAGTCAAAGCGGAAATCTATACCCGGCTTGGGTTAAGCCTGGGGAGTTTAATTGAGAATTTGGAAATATATTGAGGTTAATCTTGATGATGAGGAATGTATATTTGGTGATTAATCAGGTATTGGGTAGCGAGCGGGAATTATTAGGAACACTTGAGGAATTACTGGGAATTTGGGTAATATGACTAAAATGTCCCTACATGGGCATAAAGGTTTAGAATTATTAAGGGAGGGCATTTTGGTCTTTAGGCTTGTAAGAGATGAGTTAAAGGGGGCTTTATACTTAGTGGATTTTGTAGAAAAGAGTTAAGGTTGAAAAAGAAAGAAAGAAGGAAGAGAAAGGAAAAGAGAGAAAAGCTGAAGGGTTTTGTTCCAAAGAATCGGTTTGTGGCTCTCCCAACCATTTTCCTTCATTTTTCTTGGAGTTAAGCTCAGTGGAGAGCCAGGGTAGGCTGAGCATCAAGGATCCTAAGCTAGACTTGAGGATTGGCAAGGGATTAGCAAGATCACATCAGAAATTTGAGGTAAGTTCTTGGGGATTTCAGTTTTAGGGCTTGACTGGTTTGAGCTGTGTATTTGAGCTAAATAGATGGGATTTTTGGGGAAATCAGGTCAAGGTTGAAAAGGAGCAAGCTAAGGAGGTCTAGGGTTCAACTCAAGGTCGAATTTCCATCCACGGTATGATTTCTAAGACCCTATCTTTGTTGTTTGAATGAATTTCTGGTTTTTGGGTTCATTATGGTAGATCTTGAGTTTTGGGTTGCTTGAGCTTGGGGTATGAGTTCTTGGGATGCTTGGGATGAGTGTGAGGTGTTGATAAGTGTGTTTTTGGGCTTGGGAAAGAATTGGACAAGTTTGGGGTTGAAATGGTAGAAGGAAATCGTAAGAAGCGATTTTGGGTTTTGCTGGTCTGCAACTAGCGCTACAGCGCTAGTCAGTGGGCGCTGTAGCGCTAGCCCCTGTTTCAGGGGGGTGGTTATGCTTGTAGCGCTACAACACCCTCTTTAGAGCGCTGTAGCGCTGCACTGTTCACAGAAGGGGATTTTTGGGCATTTGTGAAGGGATTTTGACCTAGGGTTCGGGGCTCGATTCCACCACTTTGTTTTGGGGATCTAGGACTTCCCGGGGGCTCAGGATTGGTCCCGAGGCTAGGTTTTGGACATGAGGTTTGGTAATGACTTTGACTTATGGATTTTGCTTAGGTAAGCGCTAGGGCTCGAGTAGGATCGTGCTCAAGGAGTCAGGTGATCAAGGCTATCGAATTTAAAGGTAAGAAAACCGTAACACCCGGGATCAGGGCATGGGCCCACAGTGTTATTGCAGGGCATGGCCCTAGATTGTTTTACTTGCAAATGTATGACCTTGAATGAATTATTATATGTTTGAAAAATTATTTCGAAATGTATTATGCGTACGATTATAATGAAATGAACGGCTAAGGTCGAGAGCGGCAAAGGCCGGGTACGGCGTTGGGGCCGGAAGTAACACTCAGCACATGGGGTGCTTATAGCCAGGGTGGGACCCAAGGGATACAGGAGTTATCCTTACGGTGAGGACCGAGACCCCAGGTTTTGGTAAGGCCTCTGGGGCGGCATGGCCGTGCTTGATCAGTCTGATGGTTTTCCTATTTATCAATGGATTATATTGTAACGCCCTGGCTACCCCAGAACCGTTATGGTGAACGGTGGATCGGAAATTTGACTCACTACCTGAGTCCTTTGGTCAAAAACATGCTCTAAGTGTAATTAACAGGTTAAGGTATAAAACCAGTAAAAAGGAAATGGAGATTTCATTACAACTGCTCTGCAGAGCTAAACAAAACGTTTACAAGCTGTTCTCAGTACAAATGGTCACTACTGTTGTAAAGTTACAAACCCGCCGACCTAAGCGGCAAAAATAGGGTAAACCCCCTAGTTCCTCTGAGAACACCTTGACCGTGGTGGTCAAGCGGCTGCATATGTACACACCACCACATCAGCTCTCCACTCAAGGCTAGGTGAGCTTCTCTTTCCCTTTACCTGCACCACATAGCACCCATGAGCCAAGGCCCAGCAAGAAAACATAACACTTTATATAAACATTATCAAATGATTATCATTATAATCACACTGAGCATAAAGCTTTCAAACAAATGAGTGAACACCACATGAGGTCCTGATAAACCACACTGAGTGACTGACAAGCGAGTCACTAATTCAGATGGAAGAGTGGCTGATGGGTAAGCCACTAGCCTTCAACGGCTTCTGGCAAACCGCACTGAGTGACTGCCATGCATGTCACTAATTCAAGTGGGAGAGTGGCTGCTGAGTAAGCCACTAGCCTCCAAGCGCTTATTTCATTCATAGACCCTCGGGGTCGGTCTGGCACTAATGCTCTTTGAGTCATTCAATGCTAATAATCGATTAGATCCAATCTTACTGGCCTACGTGACACACGCCAAGGCCGTCCTGACTAATAAGTCAGTTCATCGTGATCAATGCCCAATACCACTGCCGAACCTGACTAATAAGTCACAGCTTCACAGTGATACTAGCACCCTTGCCAAACCTGACTAATAAGTCAGTGCCATGCACAAATGAGCAACATATGCTAAGCATTCTATGTTCAATCCATGTCCATATTCTCACATTCAACATGCCTCAGGAATATCCATGCATGTTACACTTGGGGTGCAGTTTTCTTACCTCTGGTTCGAGCAAGAACGAACAAAAGAACAACCCTGAGAACGATCGACTTTTTGGTCCTTTAGCGGTTACCTGGTCATAACCAAAATGTAGGATTCATCAATAAAAAGTGATAACTGAGGATTCCCAAACCAAATCCCAGCCCCCGAGAACTCAAATACTACCCAACCGGGTACTAGGTCCAACCCCGAGGCCCATGGTTTGAATCCCTAAGCTAAAAACCATTTTTAACAAAATTTGGCCTATGGGCCGCGGCCCCAAAAAGCCATGCCGCGGCACGCCTCTAAGCTCCATCTGCCAGACGCGCGTGGGCCGCGGCACGAAAAAGCTGTGCTGCGGCACCAAGCCCAGTTCAGCCCAAAACCAGCACGCGAACTCATAATTGCCCCTGCGTTTACCCTTAGAACCAGCCTCTCAAACCAACTTTAAACCTCTTCCAAACACCCAATTCAACCCCCTATCAACACCCTTAACTCACTCTCATCAAACCCCAATCAAGCTAACACAAAAACCTCCTTTGATTCATGCTTCCCACAACAAAAACATGAATTGGAAACTATAAACAAAAACAGAGTATAACCTGAAATTCAAAGACAATTCCTTGCCTCCAACTGGTTTTGAACCCTCTTAAGATGATGAACTAAGATCACCACCTCCAAGCTTTGATTCCCTAACTTGCCACCTCAACTTGGGACCAAAAACCTCAAAGAATGGTAGAGAGGAAATGATGTACGGGAAGGAAGAAGAAGACTCTCTGTTTTTGCTCTGTTTTGAACGGTTTCCACAGCCTTCTAAAACCACATATATCCTGGCCAAATGACCTAAATGCCCCTAGGTCATTTAAGGCTCTAAAGCCAACTTAAGGGCAATTTTGACATTTTCCACCTACACCGTTAATCATAATTAACGCTTCCCTTTTCCCGCTAATCTCAATATTCTCAAACTCCAATATTTCACATCCCGTTACCCTTTAATACCCGGTAACACTCTAACCATTAAAACACCCCGAGACTCACCCTGAGCCCTGAGCTTAAGCCTGTTATGACCAAACCGACGTTTAACATTTCTTTGATCGTCTCATACCAAATGGCTCGAACAACCCACATCATAATGTTGTCTCAAATTATATCACCGACATGCGAACAAATAATCAATTTACCCTCAATGGGCCAAATTACCATCACACCCCTGTATAAAGAAGTATGGACTCACATGCATGCATTTCACATCATATCATAATATAATCAACATATACATGCATTTAATCAATTAATAATACAATTAAGCAAGTATGGCCCTCCCGGCCTACTCTTCACACCGTTAAATGCATCGGGGCTTTACATATATGTCAGCTATATTCTGTGCATATGTTATATACTGTATGGGTTTTCTTGCTGGGCTTCGGCTCACGGGTGCTCTGTGTGGCAGGTAAAAGCAAGGAGTCAGTCAACCGGCCATGAGTATGGAGAGCGTGGGGGCGACGCGTACATGTTCGGCCTGCCCGACTGTTTTGGTTGGGGGCATTTTGTATATGGCTGTATTAACTCATTCTTTTGATAGTTAACCTGGTGTAAATCTATTTTTGAGTTGTAAATATTTTGTAAACCTTATTTTTTGGATCCCAGATGTTTGATACTTAATGTTTTCTATGAAACTAAACATTTTCAAAGAGTATAGCCTTAAATTCTGGTTTATTCACACTTTTGGTTTTAGAAACCACGTAGAGTCAGTCAAAAGCACGATTTCTGTTTCAAACTCACTAAGTAACGGCTCTAAGGTAGTAGGGCGTTACAGGGCCTTGGTCGAGCCTTGCCCAGATGACAATGAGGATGAGGAAGAGTCGGAGGAAGCCCCCCTTAACCGTGGGGGATCTCACCAGCTGCCTCCATCTCCTGGGGGATGCCCTCCATGTGCCTCCTATGATCCAGACATAGCCCCTCATTCTCAAGACCAGCAGGCCGTTCTGGGGTGTTATGATTGCCCTGACCCTGAGGGCTACGACGCCTTCACTCAGGCTCCTCTCGACCCTAGACCATCGGGGACTTATTTCGCCGACCTTCTGGAGCCTCCCTCTGATCTATCAGATCCTCAGTTTTCCACTTTCACCGCGCCCCCTCCTGTTTCGGTGAGCAGGTCGTCTATCCTCACTCAACCAGGTGCCACTGTTGCGGATGGGGAGCCCTGGGTGACTCGGATGGCGACGTCTTACGGGCAGCGATACATCCAACTTGTCTCAGGCCTCCCCATATCTGACTGGAATGGTCTTGGGAACGTTGCCCAGACGGACCTTGGAGAAACCCTAAGGCGCACCATGGCCTGGGTGAGTTCCTGCACCTCGCGTCGGCCTTATTATGTATAAATGTACATGTGTTTTTTTTTTTGGTTACTTATTATTGATGTCGTTAACTTTCTTGTGCAGGCCTATACCATGGCTCTACGGTATGCTGACTCATCTAGCAACCTCTCCACATCTACTTATGAGAGGGACTGCCTTACAGCCTAGGTCCAGGAACTCGAGAAAGAGATTGAGAAAATCGAGTCTGAGCTCAAGAAGGTTCGGACCGAACTTGCCACCTCGTTGAGAAGGAAGCTGAAGGCGGTTGCTAAGGCCAAGGAGCTGAAGGACCAAGTTGCCAGCCTGAAGAGCGAACTCCAGGCGACCAAGGATATAACGGCAGTGTCGCAGGAGAGGGTTACTTATTTAAAGGCCGAAGTCGAGGCTACCAGGGGCGAACTCCAGGCTACTAAGGCCGATGTCGCCTCATTGCTGGAGAGAAATGCTTCCTTAAAGGCAGAGAAGACTGCCATTGAGTACAAGTCCATAGACCGCGCCCTTTACAACGTGTGGAGGCAGGATCCCAATTTTTATTTCTCTTCTTTCGGTGAGCACGCCATCGCTCGAGCGGCCATGTGGAGTGCCCATGGTAGGAGGCCCTGAAGTTGTTATTTCATAACTTTTGTCAGCTAGCCCACCATGGGTGTACGCTCTTTTTTAAGACTTTGTAATATCACTATCATCACTATTTTTCTTTTGTAAATCTTGTCATGTCCTCAAGACTCCCTTTTTTAATGTATATATACATATGTGGTTTTTTATCTCTTCTTCCACTGCATTTGAGGCCCTTTTGAGCTTGTATGATGGGGTTTGGTTGGCTGCCCTCTTTTACTTACCAGGCTGGAGGTCCTTCGGAGCCCATGTGAAAGGGTTCACTATGACCTCTTTTGGTGCCTCTTGATTACTTTTATAAGGATATTTTCACCCCTTGGGTCCTAGCTATCCTTTTATATATTCTTTCGCGCGCTTATTATTTTTTGCGAGAAGCGTCCCTCTCGTCGTTATTCATAGTACTATTTTTGCAAGGGTCTCTTTTAGGACCCTTTTTGGCTAGACGGCTTGGTGGCCGCTCTAGACTTATTAGTGTTGTTACTATATATTTTTCTTTTGTAAGACCCTTTGGCCTCCTTGATGTTCACAAGGGTAGCTAATCCTTGTGAACCCAAGGGATGCCTTGTAAGGTCCTCTCACTATTTTTTGTATTTAAGGACTTTGCCTAAGGCCCCGATATAAGGGGTTGTTCTAGGACCTCCTGTCAAAGGGTCCTTTTTAAGGTCATGGTCCCTTTTGGGTCCTCTTGATGGAGGGCCCTTTTTAGGATCCTTCCTGGTGCATAGGGTCCATTTTAGGATCATGGTGCAAGGGGTCCTTCTTTGGATTCTCCTGCTTGTTGCTTGCTTTATCTTCACGGGCCACTTCCTCCTGATGGAGGGCCCTTTTTAGGATCCTCCTGATAGGGGGTCGTTTTTAGGGTCTTCCTAATAGAGGGCCCTTTTTAAGATCCCCTGTTAGAGGGTCCTTTTTAGGATCCTCTTGGGAGAGGGTCCTTTTTAGGAGCCTCCTTTTTAGGATGGCAAGGGGTCCTTTTTAGGATCCTCCGTTAGAGGGTCCTTTTTAGGTCCCCTTTGCTAGCTGCATGTTCTTGCCTCCTGTCCTGCCCCATAAGTGTTTGGTGAAATTTTTTTCGGCTGACACTTTGGCTGATGCCCGCGTAGCGAAGAAAACTAACACATGAAGTTGCAAACAGTTTCATTCATAGCATGCGGTTTACAACCAACCTTGTAAATAAAAGGATTACATCTAACTAGGAGGTTACCTAGGTAGCCTCTTTGATTCTTACTTAATTAAGCTAAAACAACAAGGAAGAAACTAAACACAGGTTCTTTCTCCACTGAGTGCCGAAGCCTCACTGGTAGCACTTCTCGAGATGATCCGTAACTCGTGGGTCCAACTTGTGTGGGTCGCTCCTTCATACACAACCATTGCCATCGGTACAGATGGTTTGGTGGCTGTGCGGAGGGACATGTTATAGCATTCCCTCGCTTCCTTCTGCTCCCTTTTCACGCATGCTACTCCCTCGGGGGTTGGGAATTTCATAGCCAGGTGATACACAGAAGTTATCGCCTTCAATTCTCTCAAAGAGGTGAAATCCACTACGACAAAGTTAGCCATTAGGGTGGTTTGCCTGGGTTGCTCCCCCATGGTGAGGGCTAATTCGATTGCCCCCAGGGGCTGCATCGAATCTCCCGTAAACCCATACAAAGACGTAGTGCAAGGCTTTAGGTGATGGAGGCTCAATCCCATCTTTTCCAACGCTATTCGATACAAGATGTCCATAGAGCTCCTGTTGTACACTAGGACCCGATGCACACGCATATTCGCCAACTGAAGTGTCAACACTAGCGGGTCGTTGTGGGGAAAATGTACCCCCCGTGCATCCTCCTCAGTGAATGTGATTGAGTCATTTTCCCCCTTGAAGATTTTTGGGGGTCGTTGTTCCAAACTCATGATGCAGGGTGGTGGACTTCGTCGGGCCTCTCTTGCATATCTGTCTCGCCCCTTCTGAGAGTCTCCCCCAAAATCCTGGACCTCCAAAAATGGTTCAGACCTCTCCCTATATTTCTGGGGCTCGCCCTTGCGTCTGGGGTATCACAGGCTTGTCCACTGGCTTTGGCCTTTCTCTCCTGACATAACGGCCTAGATGCCCCCTGCGGATGAGCTCCTCAATTTCCTCCTTCAAGTGGATACACTCCGCCGTGGTGTGCCCGATATCCTTGTGGTACTGGCAGTATCTACTGGGATCCATTTTGGACCGGTCCTTTCTCATTGGTGGGGTCTTCTAGAAGGGAACTCGGTCTTCATTGGTGAGGTAAATATGCTCCCTCGTATCTGTAAGGTTCATATAGTAAGTGTAAGCTGCTTGCCTATGATCACTCCCCTGTTTGGCCTTTCTCTGCTGATCATCTCTCGACCCATCATACGCCCTTTTCTTCTTTGTTACATTCGACCCGTCGTTAGCTGGGGGCTTCGCGTTGGACTCCTCCTTTCCTGCCTTTAGGTTTGTGTGGCCATCCTCCACACGAATGTACTTCTGCGCCCTCTCGTAGAAGTCATCTAAGTCAGTGACTTCCCTCTTCAGCATGTTGTCCCACAATTTGCTTCCTGGGCACACTCCGGCTGTAATGGCCATTTTTAACTCTCGGCGGCTTAGGCTACCCACTTTCGCGGCCTCCATATTGAACCTGTTAATGTAGCTCTTCAGGCTCTCATTTTCCCCTTGCTTCACGTTGGCTAGGCTGGTGCCTGGCATTGTGTAGTCCCGCACGGCATGGTGCTGTTGGAGGAATTCATCAGAAAACTGCTACCAGGACCTGATGGACCCCGGCCTTAATCTTTTGAACCATTTGTATGCGGGTCCTTTCAATGTGACGGCAAATCAATGGCACCTGGCTCCACTACCAATCCCTCTCAGTTTCATCTGCTCATTAAATGCATCTAGGTGGTATTTTGGATCCGAGCTTCCTTCGTAGGGGGTCATATTGGGTTCCTTAAAGTTGGCAGGGAGCCGGATGGCCTGAATCTCCCTCACGAAGGTGACTCATGGTCGAACTCTTCCTCCAAAGCCTGACCGCCAGAGGCTGTGACGATCTTACTTCACAGGCTCCTCATTTCTGTGTCCAGGTCCTACCTCCTTTTGCTTAGAGAGTCCCTCAAAGCGGACGGGTTAAGATCCGCCTTTCCCTTGCCCTCTCGAGGCGCCATAGGGGGCATGGTCCCTTTACCCGCCCTCTTTTTATTGAGCTCCTCCCATAAAATCCGAGGGCGCTCTTTTAGAGGTGACCTCTTCCTCGTTGTAAGGGGCAACATTGGTCCTTAGCTCTGGTTTCTAGGCCTACTTCGACGGCTCAGGATGTCTGCGTTGCTTCGCTCGGGGGGTGTTACTGGTAGAGTGTCAGATCCTCCCATCATCTACCGGTATAGTGGTCTCCACCCCCTCCTGACCTTTCTCTTTTCTCTTGGGCAAAGTCACGTTCGACTTACCCTGCAATAGGCCATTCAACACCTCTTGCATGTTCTCCAGGGTGGTCTCCAACCATTGGTTCTTACGGTGGAGCTCACGTATTTCTTCTTCATAGAATTGAGATTTTGAACTCGAGCTCATGGAATGGGCCCGGGGATTCTTATCATGTCTACGTGTCGAGGGGCCCGGTTCTTGCCGGTCGGAGTTCGGTACTTGTGGCGGTTTAGGGAGCGGGAATTCGTTGGCATTCTCTGGTGGTGTCCTTGGAGGACTTCCTCCGGGCAGGACGGCCGGTGACGAGGCTTCTCTATCACCCTCGTGAACCTCAGGGTCCCTTGGGGCTCCACATCTCTGGGTGGAGGTGGATCCTTCAGGGAGGCCTTCAGCTGGACTCTGTTAAGGTGGACCTCCACCTCTCGTGGCTCCCTGAGTCTCTTTGAACGTCTTGGCATTTCTTCCTGCTGGAAGTAATGGTAGAACAGTAGCTTGGAACTTAAGCTCCCACAGACGGCGCCAAACTGTTGACGGTGAGAACTCGTCAACTAAGCTAAGTTGGAAAGAATTGCAAAATAAAGATTATCAATAGAAAAGCCTTAGAAATTTAAGTAACAACTTCAAGAAAAATTTCAGAAGAACAATGGTTAAATCAGTTTTTCATTCACTATGGTGCACTTGCTACAGTAAATTTTCCAACCCCTCTTCAGGTGGGGTTAGAGTTCATTTTATAGGGGGCTCTAATGGCCCTGGATACATGGTGGTCCAGTAGGTACACGAGTACACTAACAGGAGAGTGGCTCCAGGGGTAGTGATGTCGGCTCTGGCATATGGTCAGAGTCCATGGGAGCACCTCACCTTTTGTACCCGGTCATGAATCCACCACTTTCTTTGTACGGGTGTCAGAGACGTGATGGTGGTGTAGCCACTCTTCGTACTATTTCCAACCGCCACTACTTGTTAGGCACAGGTGTCAGGCTCGTCCCCTGATCCTAGCAAGCATGTATGTACCCCTATTGAGGTACCTTGTTCGTACTCTTTTTGTCTCTTGTGGGCCACCTCGACCACTGTCATTATGCACGCGGGACCTTGGGACGAGATCCATTGGGGCGAGGTCGCCATATATGCGTAGCTCTTTGGGTTAGGCTCTTGCAAGATGCCCCCCGTGAGGCTGCTGGGCGCGCCAAGACGTTGCACGCGAGATGGTGTGCATGGCCTAGGCATGGCTAAACCCTGGCCTCGTGGGTTATACGGGCTCCCCCCAAGATGCCGAGATGGAGGTAGGGCCTTTCACCTGGGCACGGGCGAGGGCCTCGCATGGCCTTGCGTGGCCTCGCGTGGCCTTGGGTGGCTGATGCGTGGACACGGCCTCGCGGGCCACATGGGCGCGGACGAGGGCCTCGGGTGGCTGATGCGCGGACACCGCCTCGCGGACCATATGGGCGCGGACGAGGGCCTCGCATGGCATCGCATGGCCTCTGGTGGCTGATGCGCGGACACGGTCTTGCGGGCCATATGGGCACGGATGAGGGCCTCGCATGGCCTCGCGTGGCCTCGGGTGGCTGATGCGTGAATACGGCTGTAACCACCCAAATTCGCTAATAAGGCATAAGGGCCTTGATTAGTGTGCCTGGAGGGCATAATTGGATTTTGTGTGTGTGACTTTAATGAGTTAAATGCATGATTATGATTTAATGCATGTTATATGACTATTTGACTATTTGAGATGCATGACTATGTGTATTAGTATGCATGTAGACCTGATTGTCTTAGAAAGAGCATAATTGTAATTTGGCCATTTTGGGCATGACTGTGTTGATATCTGTGATATGTGACTCGAGACGATCCTAGAATGAGCGGGTTAGCGGAAAAGTCAAAGTGGGAATTTATACTCGGCTTGGGTCCAGCCTGGGGAGTTTAAACGGGAATTTGGAAAATATATTGAGGTTAATCTTGATGATGAGGAATGTATATTTGGTGATTAATCAGGTATTGGGTAGCAAGCAGGAAATTATTAGAGACACTCGAGGAATTAGTGGGAATTGGGTAAAATGACTAAAATGGCCCTACATGGACAAAAAGGTTTAGAATTAATAGGGAGGGCATTTTGGTCTTTAGGTTTTTCAGAGATAAGTTAAATGAAGCTTTATATTTAGTGGGATTGGCAGAATAGAGTTATAAGGCTGAGAAAAAGAAAGAAAGAAGGAAGAAAAAGAAAAGAGAGAAAAATAGTGTGGGTTTTCTTCAAAGGATCGGTTTGTGGCTCTCCCACCATTTCCCTTCATTTTTCTTGGAGTTAAGCTCAGTGGTGAGCTAGGATAGGCTGAGCATCAAGGATCCTAAGCTAGACTTGAAGATTGGCAAGGGATTGGCAAGAACACATCAAACATTGAGGTAAGTTTTTTTGAAGTTTCGGTTTTAGGGTTTAACTGGTTTGAGCTGTGTATCTAAGCTGAATTGATGGGGATTTTAGGGGAATTCAGGCCAAGGTTTAGAGGGAGCAAGCTAAGGAGGTCTAGGGTTTAACTCAAGGTCGAATTTCCATCCACGGTATGATTTCTAAGTCTTTAACTTTGATGTTTGACTGATTTTCTGGGTTTAGGGTTCATTATGATAGATCTTGAGTTTTGGGTTACTTGAGCTTGGGTTGTGAGTTCTTGGGATGCTTGGAATGAGTGTGAGGTGTTGATAAGTTTGTTTTTGGGTTTGGGAAAGATTGGGACAAGTTTGGGGTTGAAATGGTTGAAAGAAATCGCAGAAAACGATTTTGGGTGTTGCCAGTCTGCAACTAGCGCTACAGCGCTAGTCTTTGGGCGCTGTAGCGCTAGGCCCTGTTTCTGGGGTTGTGTGGTTCTGCTTGTAGCACTATAGCCCCCTCTTTAGGGCGCTATAGCGCTGCACTGTTCACAGAAAGGGGTTTTTGGGCTATTTTTGAGGGATTTTGACCTAGGGTTCGGGGCTCGATTCCACCACCTTGTTTTGTGGATCTAGGACTTCCCGGGGGCTCGGGATTAGTCTCGAGGCTAGGTTTTGGACTTGATATTTGGTAATGACTTTGACTTATGAATTTTGTTTAGGTGAGCGCTAGGGCTCGAGTAGGATCGTGCTCGAGGAGTCAAGTGATCAAAGCTACCGAATTGAAAGGTAAGAAAACCGTAGTACCCGAGAACAGGGCATGGGCCCACAGTGTTATTGCATGGCATGGCCCTAGATTGTATTATGTGCGAATGCATAACCTTAAATGAATTATTATATGTTTGAATGATTATTTCGAAATGTACTATATGTGTGATTATAATGAAATGAACGGCTAAGGCTGAGAATGGCCTTGGGGCCGGAAGTAACACTTAGCACATGGAGTGCTTGTAGCCAGGGTGGGACCCAATGGATACATGAGTTATCCTTACGGTAAGGACCTAGACCTCAGGCTTCGGTAAAGCCTCTGGGGCGACATGGCCGTGTTCGTTCAGTCTGATGGTTTTCCTATTTATCAGTGGATTATATGTCATCTATATTTTATGCATATGTTATACTGTATGAGTTTTATTGCTGGGCTTCAGCTCACGGGATCTCTGTGTGGCAGGTAAAAGCATGGAGTCAGTTAACCGACCATGAGTATGGAGAGCGTGGGGGCGGCGCATACATGTTCGGCCTGCCCGACTGCTTTGGTTGGGGGCGTTTTGAATGTGGCTGTATTAACCTATTCTTCTGATAGTTAATCAAGTGTAAATCTATTTTTGAGTTGTAAATATTTTGTAAACCTTATTTTGGGATCCCGGATGTTTGATACTTAATGTTTTCAATGAAACTAAGAATTTTCAATGATTACAGCCTTAACCTCTGGTTTAGTCACACTTTTGGTTTTAGAAACCTCAAAGAGTCAGTTAGTTGCACAATTTCTGTTTTAAACTCACTTAGTAACGGCTCTAAGGTAGTAGGGCGTTACAATGGCCTCGCGGGCCACATGGGCGCGAACGAGGGCCTCGCATGGCCTCGCGTGGCCTCAGGTGGCTGATGCGCGGACACGGCCTCATGGGCCACATGGGCGCGGACGAGGGCCTGGCATGGCCTCGCGTGGCCTCAGGTGGCTGTTGCACGAACACGGCCTCGCGGGCCATATGGTAGCCCCGCGAGAAGCTGAGTAAGTGACGACGGCCTCGCGCTTGGGCACGGGCGAGGGCCTCGCATGGCCGAGGCTATATGAGGATCGGGTGGCTCGGATCACCTAAGGCTATATGAGGATAGACCCCCATATTTTCCCTTGGTGGATTTTGAGCATCCACACCTACCATGTCCTCGTGACTCCAGGCGAATACGTCGAGGTTGGCTTTCAAGAATTCTACTAGCTTCTCCTTCACGTCATCCATAAGGTTTTTTCCTTCCTTAAATTTTCTTAATAGCTCGTTCACGACCGTGACTTCCTCCAACTCCTCTACTGGTTCAGCTCTGTGTTCTTCTGCGACTCATGGGTCTAACTCGTACGGGTTCGCGCCTTCATGCACAACCATTGCCATAGGCGTTGATGGCTTTGTGGCCATGCTGAGGGGTGTGTTATAGCATTCCCTCACTTCCTTCTACTCTCTTTTCATGCATGCTATTCCCCTGGGAGTTGGGAATTTCATAGCTAAGTGTTACCCATAAGTTATCGCCTTCAATTCTCTTAGGGAAGGTCTCCCTAATACCGCATTGAAGGTTGAGGCGCAATCTATCACAACAAAGTTTGCCATTATGGTGGTTTGTCTGGGCTGTTCTCCCATAGTGAGGGCTAACTCGATCGCCTCTAGGGGCTGTATTGAATCTCCCATAAATCCATACAAGGAGGTACTGCAAGGCTTTAGGTGCTAGATGTTTAGTCCCATCTTCTCCAAAGTTGGGCGATATAAGATGTCCACAGAGCTTCCGTTATCCACCAAGGCCCGATGCACCCTCATGTTTGCAAGCTGGACAGTCAACATTAGGGGGTCATTATGGGGGAAATGTACACCCGGGCGTCTTCCTCAATGAAGGTTATTGAGTCATTTTCACCCTTAAAACTCTTTGGGGGGCGTTGCTCAATACTTAAGATGCACGGTGGTGGACTTCGTCTTGCCTCCCTGGCATATTTATCTCCCCCCTTTCTTGATTTACCCCCAAGTCCTGGCCCTCCAAAGATGGTCCTGACCTCACCTTGTACTTTCGGGGCCACCTCTCGTGCCCGCGGCGAGGATGCTCCTTCTTCCGGCCTTTGGCTCTCCTTGCAGACATATCTGCCTAAATGTCCTCTGCGTATAAGCTCCTCAATTTCTACCTTTAAATGGTTGCATTTCGCGGTGGTGTGGCCGATATCTTTGTGATACTGGAAATATTTGATGGGGTCTCTTTCGGACCGGTCTTTTTTCATTGGCGGGGGCCTTCTAAAAGGGACCTGGCTTTCATTCGTGACGAAAATATGTTCTCTAGCGTGGGTGAGGTCTGTATAAAAGGTGCAGGGGCCCTGTCTATGGTCATCACTACGCTGATGCTTCCGGGATTGATCTTCTCTCGTTCCTTCATATACCCTCTTCTTCGTTGCACCACTTTGGCTTTCTCGGATTGAGGGTTTTGGTGGCGACGAGCCTTTTCCAGCCTTGAGGCCTTCATATACCGTCCTCCACGTGAATATATTTCTGTGCCCGCTCGTAGAAGTCATCCATATCTGTGACCTCCCTCTTGAGCATGTTATCGCATAACTTGCTTCCCGAGCGTACTCCGGCTATGATGTCCATTTTTAGCTCTCTACGGGTCAAACTCCCTACTTTGGCTGCCTCCATATTGAACCTGTGAATGTAACTCTTTAGACTTTCATTTTCTCCTTGCTTCACATTAGTGAGGCTGGTGCCCAACAATGTGTAGTCGCGGACGGTGTGGTGTTGCTAGAGAAATTCATCAAAAACTTGTTGCCAAGATCTGATGGACCCTGGTCTAAGACTTTTGAACCATTTCTACGCAGGTCCTTTCAATGTGACTTCACCAGGTCGTTAAATGCATCCAGATGGTATTTAGGATCTGTGCTTCCTTCATATAGGGTCATATGGGGCTCCTTGAAGTTGGCTGGAAGCCGGATGGCTTGGATTTCCTTGATGAAGGGCGACACATGGTTGAACTCGTCCTTAATGGCTTGTCCTCTAGAGGCGGTGATGATTTTGCTTCGTAGGCTCCTCATTTCTGTATCTAGGTCTTGTCTCCTCTTGTTCAAGGAGTCCCTCGGCATGGATGGGTTAAGGTCTCCCTTTCCTTTGCCTTCCTGGGGTGCCATAGGAGGCGTAGTCCTTTTACCCGCCCTCTTTTTGTTGAGTTCCTCTCGTAAATCTAAGGGTGTTCTCCTTGAGGTGACTTCGACATCCTTACGAGGGCCAGCGTTGGTTTTCGGCTCTGGCCTCTGGGGCTGCTTTAGTGGTCTGGGACATTCATGTGGCTTTGTCTAGGGGGTGTTACTGGTGGAGAGTCGAGTCCTTCTTCGTCTACTGGGATGGTGGTTTCTTCCCCCTCTTGACCTCTCTCTTTTTGCTTAGGGAGTGTTACGTTTGATTTCCCTTGAAACAGGCCATTTAACACCTCTTGCATGTTTTCCAAGGTGGGCTCTAGCCTTTGGTTCTTACGGTGCAGTTCACGTATCTCGGCTTCGTAGAATCGAGATCTAGAACTCGAGCTCAAGGAGTGGACCCGAGGGTGCTTGTCAGGTCTGCGCGCCGATGGGCCTGGATCCTGCCGGTCAGAGTTTGGCACCTGCGGCGGCCTTGGAGGCAGGAACTCACCTGCATCCCTTACTGGGGCAGCCGTTGGCCTTGGACGATCCTCCTCAGGTGGGACTGTCAGGGAGGAGGCTCCCCTTTCATCTCCGTGAACCTTAGGCTCCTTTGGGGCCTCCACGTTTGTGGGTTGAGGAGGATCCTTCATAGAGGCTTTTAGCTGATCTCTATCGAGATGGACCATCACCTCTCGCAGCTCTCTCAATCTCTTCGAACGTCGTGGCATCTCTTTCTTATCAGAATCATCGGAAGAATAGTGGCTTGACAAACTGTTGACGGTGCCAAACTGTTGACGGTGAGAACTCGTCAACGAAGTTAAGTTAGAAAAATCAATGTTTGATGCTTATGAATAAAGAACTTCAAGAATCTAAACAGAAACTTAGAAAATAGTTGCAGAAGAAAAATGGAGAAAAGAACTTGTATTTCTCTTTTGTATCCAGCTATAGTATTTTTTCCAACCCCCTTCCATGTGGAGGTAAGGTTCCCTTTATAGTGGGCTCCAATGGCCCCTGAGACGCCTCCTCTCGCGAGGCCATCAAGCATGCGTGCACGAGGCGCGGGACACCTCCTCTTGCGAGGCCATCTGGAGAAAGCGCATGAGGTGTGGCCTTGCTGGGTGCGCGAGGCGCAAGACGCTTCCTCTCGCGAGGCCATCCGGGGCAGGCGCGTGAGGTGTGGCCTTGCTGGGTGCACGAGGCATGAGATACCTCCTCTCGTGAGGCCATCAGGAGCGCGCGCGCGAGGAGTGAGACGCTTCCTCTCCCGAGGCCATCGGGTGCGCGTGCGCGAGGCGAGACGCCTCCTCTCGCGAGGCCATCCGGGGCAGGCGTTCAAGCATGGCCTTGCTTGGTACACGAGCCGCAAGATGCCTCCTCTCGTGAGACCATCAGGAGCGCGCACGCGAGGTGCGAGATGCCTCCTCTTGCGATGCCATCTAGGGCAGGCGCGCGAGGCGTGGCCTTGCTAGGTGCGCGAGGCGCGACACGCCTCCTCTCGCAAGGCCATCAGGTGCGCGAGGCATGGCCTCGCTGGGTGTGTCGAGAGCGGGTTGGTGCGAGGACAATGGTGGCCCAAGGGCATCACACCTCAACCATGTAAGTAGGCGCTTATGGGACCTTAGCACGTACTTTGGGTCTTTTACAAGCATGGAATTTTGAGCATCCACAAATAACTCTGGCCATGGCAGCCAGACAGGCCAGAAATGTACACATCGCTACACCCTCTCCGTACTCAAGGTTTGTAACGACCCAAATTCGCTAATAAGGCTTAAGGGCCTTGATTAGTGTGCCAGGAGGGCATAAATGGGATTAGAGTGAATATTATTGACTTAGATATGTGAATATGTGATTAATGATGAATATGTGATAATTAATAATATTATGTGATAATATGAAATATTTATGTGATATATGTAAGAACCACATTATCATGTGGGCAGGTTCATAGAGCGCAGCTCGAGACGATCCTAGGGTTAGATAGCGGGAAAAGTCACAACGGGACTTAGGATATGACTTTGGACAAGTCAGGGGTATTTTAGGTATCGGGTAGCGATTTGGACTATCGGGTCATGAAAATAAATATATGGAGATATATTTGAGGTTAGGATGTCTAGGCGGGAATATTGGGGGATTTTACCGTTTTGGCCTCGGAGATAGTTCCGGCACCCCGAGCCTTGGGATTAACTTAACAAATAACACAAATTTAGGAAGCCTTTAGAAAATTAGACCGACATTACCATTTTCCATACTTAGCTGGTTACTCTCACTTTCACTCTCAAGGCAGGAAAAACAGAGGAAATGAAGCTAAGTAAGATTCAAAGGAAAACAGAGAAATCTGAGGAAGTTATTGGGAGATTAAGCTGGATTTTGGAGGCTTAGCTTACGACATACTCAAGAACTAAATCAGGGCTAAGGTAAGCACTTAATTTCCTTTTCTGTGATTAGAACTTCTGGGTTTTCTTGTTGGGTTACTGAGGAAGCTGTGGTTTCACATTTGAAGGCAGAATTGAGTAGGAAACTTGGGGATTTTGCTAGGTTTTGGCTTGGTGAAGTGGTTCAACATAAGTGGTAAGTTTCAATCCATGATTTAAAGGTTTTAATTTGGATTTGAATGGCTGGTTTGGGTGTTTATAGCTTTTGAGTTTCAGAAGTTTGAAAGAGGAGATTAATGTATGTTAGGCTGAGTTTTCTATGGAAATTATGTGGTTTAAGTCATGGCAAAAGAGTTGGGATTATTTGGTTATGAGTTGGGGAGTTTTGGGATGGTTTAAGGAGAGGTTTCAAGCCTTGAAATGGTTGATTTTCTAGGTTCGAAGGGAAGGGTCGCGGCTCTGTTCTAGATCGCTGCGGCCCTAGGATGAAAAAGGGCCAAGGAGGCTCGGCCAAGGGAGGGCGCCGCGGCAACCAAAGCAAGGGTCGTGGCGCATGTTTTGTTTAGGATGGCATTGGTTCTGTTTTGAGGCTAGGGTTGTGGCTAAGCTTCAAGGACCGCAGCCCTTGGTTGTACACATGAACTTTTGAGGGTTTTAGGTATGTGGATGTGGTCTAGTATGCTCGGGATTCATTCCACCACCGTGCTTGGTGGAATTCGGATTCCCAGGAGTTAGTTTTGTAATCGGAATCCTGTATTCGAGTATTAATGGAACCATGTACATTGGTTGTGACTAGGTGATAAAACCTTAGGGGCGTTGCTCGTAATTCTATAACAGTGCAGACTAAAGGTAAGAGAACTACATCCGGTTGAATATTTGAACGGGACTAAGGGCTCCCAAACATAAATGATTGAAAGTATGGTATTACGCCATGTAAACTATAACCAACGGCCTAAGTGAGCCAGGTTTAACTTGTGCAATTGGCACGGCTCAGACACTGGTATCCGAGGACAGCTTACTATGCACTAAGCTCGGTTTAAGTGGGCCAGAGTCAGTGGGTTAAACAGAGGGTGCGGCCTAAGGTGTCGCCCTTAGTATCTGTATAAACTGAACACTGTATCTGACTGTAAATGAGATTGTGGAATAATCTATGTGTGGTTGCGGTTGCTTGTATCTTGAAGTATGCTTTTATGCTGTGGGTTGAATAATTGAATGTAACGACCCGAATTTGCTAATCGGGCTTAGGGCCTTGATTAGTGTGCCTGGAGGGCAATAAATGATTTATTATGCTTTAATGTGTTAATGGGTGAATTAATGTGGATATATGATAGTGATGCATGTTTAATGAGTTAAATGTGCATGTGGGCCCCGTCTGGATATTAGGGGCATGAATATGATATATTTGTATATATGTGAAATGTCTGTGCAGCACGATCCGAGACAGACCTGGTAGCGGTTAGCCAGAGGGTCACAACAGGGTTGAGATTCTGACTCGGGGTGAGTCGAGGGGTAATTTGGGTAATAGGAGTGTTATGGGATTACTGGGGCATGAAAATAAATATTTGGAGATATATTTGAGGATAGAATGTCTAGGCGGGAATATTGGGGAAATTTACCATTTTGCCCTCGGGGACGTTTTGGTACCCCGAGCCTTGAGGTAACCATATAGACTTAAGTCAAGTAAAACAAAATAGAGGAATAGTTTAGAAGCTATAGAAACCGACTTGCTCTCTCTTCTTTCAACTAAGGATACCTTTATCTCTTTCTTTCTCATTCACTCTCTAAGATAGCACAAGGAAAACTAAGGGAATCAACTTGAAGGTCTAGGGGAACTCAGTTGTGATACTATAGGAGCTTGAAGCTTAAGGCTTGAGGATCAACTACAGGATTGAATTTAGCAAGGTCATCTTTAATTATCGAGATTATGTTGAGAATTGCTACTGGTTTGCTAGAGTGTGCATGTTAGTTAAGTTTGACATGTTCTTGAGTATCTTAGTTGGGTTTTGGAGTAAATTTTGATGGGGTTTTAATGTTGTTATTGAGCTGGAGTATATGTGTTTAATATCCGGGTTAGACAGGTGAGTTTTAGTGAGGATTGGCTTGAAGAAAAGGTAGGAAATTGATGAAGAATTCTGGGTTCGATGAGGAGCGCTGCGACCCTAGGAGGGGTGCGCCGCGGCCTGTGTGCGCGCGCGGCCATGGGAGGCCGAGATGGTTCATGCGCGCAGCGGTGCTTGGTGGGCGCGCCGCGGCCCGTGTGGGGGTCAGTGTTGTGCTAGCCTCTGTTTTGAGGCTAGCCGCGGCCCTTCAGGGTGGGGCCGCAGCTCTTAGTACTAGTTTGCATTTTTAAGGGTGTTTAGGCCTGGGAATTCAATGGTTAAGGCTCGGGATGGATTTTATCACCCGGATTGATAGAATTCAAGGTTCCGGAGGTTAGGGTTGCGGCTCGAAGTTATTCACTGGATTAGAACTTGATGACTGAATATTGATGATGTGTTGTGACTAGGGATTTTGACGAGGCTCCAGTTGAGGACTGTGCTCAGGACATCGGTGCTCAGGAAGCTCGGAACTCAGGTAAGAGAACCCTTGTTCCCATAGAGCTTGTGTGCAGGGCTGAGCCCAATGTGTTTGAGTGGACTGATATAGAGTTTTAGTCGAAGATGAGTTTGCCTCAAGGGTGCTGTGTGAGAAGCGGAGGATAAGAGCATTTATTGAGGAGGAATAAGGAACTTCTGGCAGATGAATTGGGATACAAGTAATTAAGAAGTTCATAGTGAGAACATTAGAGTTTGTCTTAAGGAAGTCTCAACATGAGGCAGAGTGGAAGTGGATCTATTAAGAGACAACCATGGATTATAAGGGACATTATTTCGAGTGTTCTGATTGGATTGAATGGAAACTGAGCTAACCAGTGGGAAACTTGTATTGGTATATAAGGAAAGATTGGACTTATTACTAAGTCATGCTACAGATAGATCGGGTATCTGGGATGTTGTGGAAGATGGCACTGGTTGACAGAAAGAATTACCTGAAGCAATTAAATAAATTTGACCTTGGATTAGTCGGAGCATCCTATTGTAAGAATTGTTGGCATCAACGGTTAAGAATGAAAAGTTTGATATTGGGTACAAGATGGGACAATGTCTCCAGGAGTTGATCTACGACCTGGTTATTACCAGCTGGAAATCAAGGAAAGAAACATTTCAGGAGTTTTTATTTTGTACTGAGTAAGGTGTAAGGAATTGGTAACAAAGATTCTAGAATGGTTCAAGCTACAGCAGCACAGGTAAGTTCTTAAGTAGAGAATATTGGAATGGTATGAGCACATCTCTTTCAAGTTCACGAGCAGTATATATGGACTACCTCCAGACGAAAATGGAGAGCGAATGACTATTATGCTGAAGACGTTAGTACCAAGAAAGTAGGGTCACAGGTAAGGTTCTACGAAGTGTCAGTTTGGATTCCGCTGGGAGTACTCAGAGTAGAGCTATAAGAAGAAAGGATAGGTATGAGAAGATTTGATCTGAAGTCACGAGGAAGTTAATGAAGAATGTCTGAAGAACAGGAAGCATAACAAGGCTGGCAAGTGCGTCATCTATCGCATAGGTATCTCCGCAGACAACTACATCAGAGATGGGAAGAACGGTAAAACTTGGGGTTAGAGGGAATGAATGGTGTCAAATTAGAATTCAGAAGACAAGGCAAGAGTTGATTGGTATCTGGTGATGCAGAAATATGTGTGTTATGGTTAAGTATAGAGGAATAGCATAAAGGATCTGATCTATGGTGAGAGTATGAAACCTCGGGGGTGCACCACAGGTTAGGCACGCCCAGGCCTAGATTGGAGCGAGGATGGGTCGAACCTCGCGGGAGGTGAAAGAATGGAACATGGTTGATGTACTTGGAATGTTAAGTTGGCAGTTATACATAGCATAAGGTACTTGAGTGTTGGATTGTTAGTGAGAAAGATAATCTTGAGACTGGAATTTAGTGGAACGCAGCCGATGGAAGGTTGATGTTATAAGTCTTCGACTGTGCGAGGAGGAGACTTATTATGAGGTGGACCTCTTACTTGGAAGGTGTGTATCAATTTGAAGAGCGCCGCAGGTTACAATGGAATGGACAGGATAACGACTGAAATTGGTATAGTGTTAGTGTGTGGTGATGAACACATATGTTTTCTTTGGATAATGGAATCCAAAGCTTGGGTTTTTTGGAAACAGGGAAGAACCCTACGAGTGTTATACAAGAAAAGGTACAAGCATCAGATAAATGGGCCAAAGAGAATTTGATGTGGAGATGGGAATTATAAGTGGGTGTTGTTTCACCTTCTAAGGTTTGTGGTACTGGGAGGTTTTAGCTGATGGCAGAACTTGAGATACTCGAATATTGGACTGTAAAATAATACGATGATGGATCATAAGAACGGATCGCATTAGCCTGTAGATAAGGTGATGGATCAGGGGGAGAGTTGTGGCTCAGCTGAATAAGATAGCATACTTTGGTTTGTATAAATTGGTAATGAGATAGGACATTGATAATGACGAATTGAGAGCCCAAAGTTTCTAAGTTATGGAAAGGGACTTGAGATCGAAGGAAACAGAGTCGTCATCTGGAATTACTGATTGATTGTAGAGAGGATAGCAATCTGAGGGCTTAACAATTATGTTAAGGGTTTAAGCATTGAATGTGCAACTTTTAGAATATCAAAAGGGGTGTATTCCTTGATGAGACAGTCATGGTATTGGATGCTGGAGTACAGCTAAGGTGACAAGGCATAAGACTTGGTAAGGTAAAAGCAAAGCGTTAAGAGTTATTGGACACTGTGGTTCAGTAATAATTCAGAGGAAAAGCAAAGAGGATGTTGGAATTCTTAGGGCAGGGGATGTTTGCCTATCTGAAAGATTATAGGAACCTGTAAACTGTTAACTTTGGAGTGCGGGGTTCCGGAACGGGAGTTGTATACTCCTCCAAGTTAAGCAGTGAGGAAGAGTATGATAGTGAGGAAGGAAAAAAGGAGTTATGATTTTCGTTCCGACAAGAGTTCTAAAGTCGTACTAAGGATTTGGTCGCGGGCCTATAAGTTGATCTTATCCTGGTAGGGATGATGATTCATAAGTATGTTAACATTGAGAATAATCCACGAAGAGACTTATGTGAACTGAGCAGACACTGGAGTTCGGTATACTTGATGTATAAGTAAAAGTTAATGAAAGTATGGTTACCAAACAAGATCATGTGGAACAAGATTGTACTCGCGCATGAGTATTATTAATGATTAAGGGTAAAGGCATTGAACCTTGGGAATTATCATCAGGGGTATGAGGTATAGAGCCTGATGTGTTCAAGTATATTTCAAGGACGAAATTATATTAAGGAGGGGTTAGTACAAAGTCTTGCGAAGCAAGACCACCGCCTTGGTAAAAGTGTTGTGGAGGAACAACGAGATTGTGGAAGCGACATGGGAGCTTGAGACAGAGATGAGGAAGCGGTATCCCGAGTTGTTCAGAAAATTTCGAGGACGAAATTCCCGTAAGGAGGGGATAGTTGTAACGACCCGAATTTGCTAATCGGGCTTAGGGCCTTGATTAGTGTGCCTGGAGGGCAATAAATGATTTATTATGCTTTAATGTGTTAATGGGTGAATTAATGTGGATATATGATAGTGATGCATGTGTTAATGAGTTAAATGTGCATGTGGGCCCCGTCTGGATATTAGGGGCATGAATATGATATATGTTGTATATATGTGAAATGTCTGTGCAGCACGATCCGAGACAGTCCTGGGAGCGGTTAGCCAGAGGGTCACAACGGGGTTGAGATTCCGACTCGGGGTGAGTCGAGGGGTAATTTGGGTAATAGGAGTGTTATGGGATTACTGGGGCATGAAAATAAATATTTGGAGATATATTTGAGGATAGAATGTCTAGGCGGGAATATTGGGGAAATGTCTAGACTTAAGTCAAGTAAAACAAAATAGAGGAATAGTTTAGAAGCTATAGAAACCGACTTGCTCTCTCTTCTTTCAGCTAAGGATAGCTTTATCTCTTTCTTCCTCATTCACTTTCTAAGAAAGCACAAGGAAAACTAAGGGAATCAACTTGAAGGTCTAGGGGAACTCAGCTGTGATACTATAGGAGCTTGAAGCTTAAGGCTTGAGGATCAACTACAGGATTGAATTCAGCAAGGTAAGCTTTAATTATTGAGATTATGTTGAGAATTGCTACTGGTTTACTAGAGTGTGCATGTTAGTTAAGTTTGACAAGTTCTTGAGTATCTTAGTTGGGTTTTGGAGTAGATTTTGATGGGGTTTTAATGTTGTTATTGAGCTGGAGTATATGTGTTTAATATCTGGGTTAGATAGGTGAGTTTTGGTGAGGATTAGCTTGAAGAAAAGGTAGGAAATTGATAAAGAATTCTGAGTTCGATGAGGAGCGCCACGGCCCAAGGAGGGGTGCGCCGCAGCCAGTGTGCGTGCGCGGCCATGGGAGGACGAGAAGGTTCATGCGCATCACGGCGCTTGGTGGGCGCACCGCGGCCCGTGTGGGGGTCAGTGTGGTGCTAGCCTCTGTTTTGAGGCTAGTCGCGGCTCTTCAGGGTGGGGCCGCAGCCCTTAGTACCAGTTTGCATTTTTAAGGGTGTTTAGGCCTGGGAATTCAATGGTTAAAGCTCGGGATGGATTTTATCACCCGGATTGATAGAATTCAAGGTTCCGGAGGTTAGGGTTGCGGCTCGAAGTTATTCACTGGATTAGAACTTGATGACTGAATATTGATGATGTGTTGTGACTAGGGATTTCGTTGAGGCTCCAGTTGAGGACTGTGCTCAGGACATCGGTGCTCAGGAAGCTCGGAACTCAGGTAAGAGAACCCTTGTTCCCATAGAACTTGTGTGCAGGGCTGAGCCCAATGTGTTTGAGTGGACTGATATGCAGGGCTGAGCCCAGTGTGTTTGAATGGATTGATATGCAGGGCCGAGCCCAATATGTTAGAACTGCAGGGCGTAGCCCTTTATCTGATTATGCTAGAATTATATACTTGCTTGTTATGCTATGTGAGTTATGATATGAATGGACGGCTTGAGCTGGGAACGGTGTAGACCGAGAACGGCGAAGGGCCGAGAACGGCGTTGGGCACGTTGAGTACAAGGCCGAGAACGGCAAGGGGTCGGGAGCAGCGCTGAGCACGTGGAGTGCAAGTTTCCACGGCGAGCCTCCAGAAGGATACCTGGGATATCCTCACGGCATGGTCCGCGAACCCAGGGCTTGGTAAATGCCTGGGACGGCTAGGCTGTACCTGTTTAGCCTTTGGTGGCATGTTTATATGTTTGATATATATTTGTTGCATATGTTATCTGCTTGTGGGTTCTCTTGTTGGGCTTCGTCTCACAGATGCTCTGTGGTGCACGTAAAGGGTACAGAGGTGATCAAGCAACCATGAGTACGGCAGGCGTGAGGCGGCGTGTACATGTTTGGCCACCCTGGCCGCCACGGCCAGAGGGATTTGGGAGTTGCTTGTAAATAAACTCTGATTTTGTCGTCTAGTCGACTTGGTTTTATTAATATGCTGTAAACATTTCTAAACTGTATTTTGGGATCCCAAGTGTAAACCTTTTATGATTTTCTATGAAAATTAGTATTTCTAAGGTTTTTTCCTCTGTTTATAGCTTAATTACACTGTTTGATTCAAAATCTCGATTAGCGAGATGAAAGCACGTTTTTAAACTCATTTAGTAACGACTCTAAGGAAGTAGGGCGTTACATTGAACATGCTTACTAGAATATCTGTTTGAGATTGTTGTATATGTTGTGTATGTTGTTTTCTTGCTGGGCCTCGGCTCACGGGTGCTGCGTGGTGCAGGTAAAGGCAAAGGCAAGGCCGATTAGCCCTGATTGGACCAGAACCTTGTATTTTGCCTTAGTATGGCTAGTGTTTACTTTTATCTACTGAGTTTTGTAAACCAGCTTTTAAACACTGAGCTTTTGGGGATCTCTACTGTAAACTGTTTATAACTTATAAAATATATCTTTTGAGACCAAAATGTCTTTTAACCCTAGAACACCTAAATTAATGACACATTTTTAAATTAAAGACTTGATTAGCAAGTCCTGCACTTTATCAGTACACAGTATAGCAGTCTTGGCTATCCAGGGCATTACATGGTTGGTTGACTTTCCCCTTACCCTACTTCCACCATACAGCACTCATGAACTGAAGCCCAACAAGGAAACTCCACACAAGCAATTAACATATTCATAACTATCATTCAGCATATTATAAAGTTGCCAACAGGCTAAACATATAATGGCCATGCCGTCACAAGCACTTTACCAGGCCCTGGGTTCGCGGTCTACACCATGAGGATATCCCAGGTATAAAATAGGGGTCTCACCCTAGCAACTCGCACTCCGTGTACTTAACGCTGCTCCCGACCCCTTAACATACTAGGCCTTGCTGTTCTCAGCCTTTTCCGTTCCCGGACCTTGCCGTTCTCGGCCTTCACCGTTCCCGACCCTTGCAGTTCATTCACAAAATATGCACACATAGCATAATTTTAGCAAAAACTTAAACAACCACAAACATAATCAATGGGGCTACTCCCTGCGTCACAATCACATAGGGTCGTGCCCTGCAATACAAACTATAGGGCCATGCTCTACTCCATGGGTACAATAGTTTTCTTACCTGTGTGCCGAGCTTCTTGAGCACCGAAATCCCGAGCACAGTCCTCTAACCCGAGCCTCGTTGAATACCTAGTCACAACACATAGATAACACTCTCATTACTAACCAAGTCATAATTGTACCCAGGAACCAATCCCGTGCTCTCGGGACCTCCCATTTCCCCGCACAAGGTAGCGAAAGCGTCCCCCGAGCCCCCTGAGCCAAAACCCTAAAAACACAAAATCCCATATCCTGAAAATGGCCTAGCGCCGTAGCACAACCCTATAGGGGCCGCGGCACCCAGCAGGGCTCCCCTGTCCTAATTCAACCCAGCGCCGCAGCACGGAAGAACTGAGCCGCGGGGCTCATACGCGAACCCAGAAAACTGGGTTTTTCCCAAGCCAAAACTCATCCAAAATCACCACCAAGGTACACCCAAGTCCCAATTCGGCCTAAAACCCCCAAATAAATAGTATGGCAACTTAGAAATACCAGCAACAAACTCAAACACTCAACCAAACCCAAGAATCTCCTTGTGGTTTAAAACTACACAAAACTTAAACTACACTTTACAAAATTTAAACCACTCTCCCAAAAACTTAAACCACAGCAGAATATAAACTTCAGAAATGCATGGAATTCTTACCTCAAGTAAGAATTCGACCTTAAGATGCTTTAAAATCCAGTTCCAAGCTCAAATCCTCTGATTCCCAAGCTGAATCTTCAAAAAACTTCTTTCCCAAAATTCACCAAGCAAACATAAATTCAACAATTAAAACTTACCCTTGAACCCTTGAATTTCTGGCCTAAAGTCTCCCAAAGTCAAGCACCCAAGATCAAGCACTATGGAGGGAGAGAAGGAGAAAACCGAATAGGAGAGGTTGAGAGAGATTTTGATCCCTTTTTCCTTCCTTTCCTCAGTTGTCCAAAATATTCCAGAACCCCCAGCTCCCACTGAATATAACCTCTAGCCAAAAGTCAAGATTACCCCTTAAGTTAAACTAACTCCTCAAATATCACCAAGGGTAGTTTAGTCATTTGACATATCCTTCTAAATCCTCGAGCACACCTAAAAGTCCCCATTAATCCCGGCACACTCAAATCATCACTAAATTACTACCCGATACTTAATAAATCCAAAACTCATATTATATACCCAAAATACCCTTAGGCTCCTCACGAGCTGGGCATCCCGTTGTGACTTTCTAGCTAAACTTCTCCCTAGGATCGTCTCGGAATGTGCATCACAATTATATCACCACTCACATGTGGTGTCAATGACAGTATACACAAATATTACATTTATGCCCTAAGCTTGCTAAAATTACAAACATGCCCCTAACAACCAAATAGGGCCCACATGAATATTTAATTCACCTAAACATGCATTTCTAATCACTTACTTAACAAATTCACATATTAACACAATAAATCAATTATTGCCCTCTAGGCACGCTAATCAAGGCCCTAAGCCTTATTAGCAAATTTGGGACGCTATAACTATCCCCTCCTTACAGAAATTTCATCCTCGAAATTACCTGAGCAACTCGGGATACCGCTCCCGCATATCTGATTCAAGTTCCCACATCGCCTCCTCAACATTGTTGTTTCTCCACAACACTTTCACAAAGGCGATGGTCTTATTCTGCAAGCCTTTATCCTTTCGGTCGAGAATGTGAATCGGCTTCTCTACATATGATAAATCCTGGTCTAGCTCCAAGTTCTCATAACTCAGTACATGTTTCGAATCTAATACATACTCCCAGAGCATGGACACGTGAAAAACATCATGAACCCTATAAATGTACGGCTCAACTTTCCCCGAACACCGAACTGTTTCACTCCTCTCAAAGGTGAAACCCTATGGAACACATGGTCATCGACTTGAAATTCTACACTCCTGCATTTCAAGTCCGAGTAACTCTTCTGGCGACTATGGGAGGCTAGCATTCGTGCTCTAATCTTTTCAATCACCTCATTGGTCCTCTGAACCATCCCAGGGCCTAAGCACCTTCTCTCACCCGTCTCATCCCAATGGATAGGTGATCTACACTTCCTCCCATATAACATCTCATACGGAGCCACTCCGATAGTCGCCTGCTAACTGCTGTTGTACGAAAATTCAATCAAAGGGAGATACCTACTCTAGGATCCCCCAAAATCTAGCACACAGGCTCGTAACATATCTTCTAGTATCTGAATTTTCCTCTCAGACTGTCCATCCATCTAAGGATGATAAGCGGTACTAAACCGCAACTGCGTGCCCATAGCCTTTTGCAGACTCTCCCAAAACTTGGAGGTGAAGGTGGGGTCTCTGTTGGATACTATCGACCTCAGAACCCCATGAAGTCGAACAATTTCCTTCACATACAATTCATCATACTGCTCCACTGTATAAGTCTTCCTAACAGGCAAGAAGTGGGTGGATTTGGTATACCTATCCACAATCACCCAAACCGAGTCATGCTATCCCACGATCTTCGATAAACCAACCACGAAGTCCATGGTGATATACTCCCACTTTCACTCTGGAATCCCTAGAGGCTGCAATAACCCTGCTGGCCTCTGATGTTCAGCCTTTACCTGCTGACAAGTTAAACACTTGGCCACATAAGGCTCTCAAATCTTGGTACATCTTCGTCGTACCTGGATGTAAATAATAGGGAGTGGTATGAGATTCATCCAAGATCTCTCGATGGATATCAGAATCCATCGGAACACAGATCCGCCCCTTGTACTTCAGTAATCCCATCTCCGAGATAGA
Organism: Humulus lupulus; assembly: GCF_963169125.1. Classification (NCBI taxonomy): domain Eukaryota; kingdom Viridiplantae; phylum Streptophyta; class Magnoliopsida; order Rosales; family Cannabaceae; genus Humulus; species Humulus lupulus. The sequence continues at coordinate 103,952,836 of NC_084802.1, forward strand.
AAACTTCTTAGCCACTTCGACTAAGACACTCTCTCTGAGTCCTCTCAACTGGGAATCCTTTCCCTGTGCCTCCTTGATCCTCTCAAGGAGTGTAGACTGAAGAGTGATGTTGGCTATCAGATATCTTCCTTGAACTGAACAATTTTCCTGGGCCCTTTCGACTCAATGCATCAGGCACTACATTAGCCTTCCCAGGATGGTATAGGATATCACAATCATAATCATTTACCAATTCCAGCCACCGTCTCTGGCACATATTCAGATCCTTCTAGGTGAAGAAGTACTTCAAACTCTTATGGTCGATGTATATCTCGCACTTCTCACCATATAGATAATGTCTCCAAACCATAAGTGCAAATACCACGGCTGCCAACTCTAGATCATGCGTGGGATATCTCTTCTCGTACTCCTTTAGTTGTCTCGATGCATAGGCTATCACCTTTCCAACTTGCATCAGCACACACCCTAAACCTTGTCTAGAAGCATCACAGTAAACCATGAACTTCTCATTGTCTATCGGCAGACTCAACACTGGAGCGATGACCAGTCATCGCTTTAATTCCTTGAAACTGTTCTCACACCTGACTGTCCAAACATACTTAGTCCTCTTTCTCGTCAATTCAGTCAACGGTGTGGTTATCCTAGAGAACCCTTCAACGAACTGCCAATAATACCCTACCAGTCTCAGAAAACTCCTAAATTCCGGAACACTGCTGGGTCTAGTCCAATCTCTCCCTGCCTCAATCTTACTTGGGTCAACCAGAATCCCCTCCTTACTGACAAAATGACCCAGAAACATGACTTGCAGTAGCCAAAACTTACACTTGCTGAACTTAGCATATAACCTATGCTCTCTTAACTGCTACAATACCAAATGTAGATGCTGCTCATGCTCTGTCTCTGACTGAGAGGACACCAATATGTCTTCAATGAACACAATCACGAACTTATCCAAATCATCCTTGAAGAACCTATTCATCATATCCATAAAGGCTGCTGGGGCATTGGTTAATCCAAAGAACATAACCAGGAATTCATAGTGCCTGTATCTTGTGCCGATAGCGGTCTTTGGTATGTCGACCTCTTTAATCCTTAACTGATGGTACCCTGACTGGAGATCAATCTTAGAAAACATTGTCTTTCCTTGTAATTGGTCAAATAAATCGTCGATCCTAGGCAGTGGGTTCTTGTTCTTAATAGTCAACTTGTTCAGCTCCCTGTAATCAATATCCATCCTAAGAGATCCATCCTTTTTCTTGAAAAACAACACCGGAGCACCCCAAGTCGAGAAACTTGATCTAATGAACCCCAAATCTAGTAACTCTTGCAACTAAATCTTCAATTCCTTCAACTCTGCCAGATCCATTCTTTAAGGTGTCCTAGATACTGGCTTCGCCCCTGGCGCCAACTTTATAACAAACTCGATCTCTCGCTGTGGCGGCAACACTGGCAAGTCTGCTACAAATAAATCTGGAAACTCACATACCAATCTGGTCTCACTCGGTCCAACCAACACAATTTCTAGAGGTATCCCTAATGTTCGCTAGGAATCCTATGCAACCTTCTTGCATCAGGTCTCTAGCCTTCAGACCCGAAATAATAGGTACCCGTGGTACACTAACTGTCCCCACAAATACAAAGTGTACCTCCCATTCTGGATCAAAAGTCACCATCCTACACTTACAGTCAATCGTCGCCCCTTACTTCGATAACCAATCCATCCCTAGGATCATATCGAAGTCATCCATCACTAATTCAATCAGATCAACAGAAAATGTTCTACCGTCTATCTCTACTAGCAATGCTCTAATCCATCTCCTAGAGACTACCAATTCCTCAGTCGGCAACAAAGTCTGAAAACCCCTAGCATACAAATCACTAGGTCTACACAGCTGATCTATCACTCTAGCAGACACAAATGAATGGGTAGCCCCTAAGTCAATCAATGTAGTATAAGAAGAACCAGCACTAGAAATCTGACATGTCACAACCGAGGGGCTAGCCTCCGCCTCATTTTGATTCAAGGTGAATACTTTGGCAGGAGCGAGGTTGTCACCCTGCTTTGACTCCTCTTTTCTGGCATGTCGACAGTCCTTCTTCAGATGATTGATACTCCCACAAGTAAATCAGGCCCTGATCCTACACTCTCCCTGATGTCTTCGTTTGCATCGATGACACACTGGAAAGCTTCTCCAGTTATCACTTCCGTCCTGACGGCCACTAAAAGCACCTCGTGCCCTCCTATCTGAGCTAGGAGGAACAAAAGAATCTGGGGCCTTTCTCTTCTATTCAATGGGGCCACTACCCCGACTGGATCCAGTAAAAAGAGGCACCGTCCTCCAAGCATCGCGCCTAACAACACTTTCTCTCCATTTCTAATCCTCGGCTCCCTCAGCCGTAAGGGCCTAGTCCACAACTTGGGCATATGAAGTAGTCTCTGGGTCCAAGGTAATCTTCACATCATGGGTGATCATAACATTCAACCCCGAACAAACCTATCCCTTATTGCCGTATCAGTTGGCACCGAATTCGGTCCAAACTTTGCCAACCGGTCAAATCTCAAGGGGTACTCAGTAACTGTCATCCGGTTCTCAATCAGGTTGATAAACTGGTCAACCTTCGCAGCTCAGACTGCAACACTATAATATTTCTCCTTAAAGATACTTCTAAACTCTTCCTGAGTTATAACTGCAACATTCCTTCCCTGAGTCACTACATCCCACCAAATGCGGGCATCCTCTCTGAACATGCAGTGGGCATAAGCTACCCTCTCGTTCCCTACTGCCCTCATAAAATCCAAGATGTAGGAAATCATATTCATCCAATTCTCTACCCGCAGTGGGTCTGGTCCACCCTCGAAGGTGGGAGGATACTACTTCTTGAACCTCTCTTACAAAGGTTCCCACCTATTATCCATAACAGGCTGAGCTGGCACTGCCGCCACAGCCTGCTGAACTTGCAACCCAGTGCCCTGAGGAGGGGCCTGCTACCTCAGCTGTCGAAGCTCTTCTTCTTTACGGTGCACTCTAGCTTCCATTTTGGCAAACATCTATTGCCAATTTTGTGGGGCAGGTGGAGGGTCCTGACCATGGTTGTCATCCTCGGCCCTACTACCACGGAGTACCAATGATTGTCGAGGCATCTCAACAATATGCCTGCAATCAACGACGCCATTCATCAGGGATGATAACAACATCCAAAACCACCTCCCAACTCACACCAACCAACCATAAACAGCAGTCCGGATAACACAAATAACAGACAACACTCAAGGGGCCATGCCCTAGCATCATGCATATGTTAACTCATTCATCATGCTCTATATAAAATAATCAGGTATACATGGCGTTTCAACTCATAATCAAGCATATAATACATTGAGTCGAGCTTGTCACTGACAACGAGCGTACATATTCAGTCAATCTCCAGGAACCATAAACCTTGGCTCGCTCTGATACCAAGTTGTAATGCCCTACTTCCTTAGAGTCGTTACTAAGAGAAATCGGTGATCCCAAATGAGTGCCGCTAGGCATTACCATTCTAATGCGGGACAAATGGCATCAAAACGATTCCAACTCTAATGACCTCACCATAATGTGTGTCTAGTCAAATTGAAATGAGTAGCAATCAGGTACTGTTACCCTAATTAGTGTCTTTGAGAACAACATTGAGTAGCAGGGAAGTCGACGCTCCCGGATTATTGCCGCTAGGCATAACCATCCTACTGCAGGACAAGTGGCATCGAAATGAGTCCAACTCAAATGCCCCCACCTGAATGACTGCCTAGGCCAATCGAAACGAGTCTCAATCGGGCACTATTACCCTAATTAGTGTCTTCGAGAACCACAATGAGTTACAGTGAAGTCAGCGGTCTCGAATTAGTGCCACTAGGCATTTCTATCCTAATGCGGGACAAGTGGTATCAAAATGAGTCCAACTTAAATGCCCTAACCCGAATGCATGTTTAGGTGAATAGAAATGTGTCCCAATCATGTACAACCACCGTAATCAGTGCCTCGCTTTTCCACAATGAGTTGCAGAGTTGTCGGCGATCCCGAGATAGGGCCCCTAATCATTATCATACTAATGCGGGACAAGTGGGATCAAAATGATTCCAACTTGAATGACCGCACCCTAATGCATGTCTAGGTGAATTAAAATTGGTGCCAATCGGGTACAACTACCCTAATCAATGACTCAGTGAACCCCATGAGTTGCAGAGATGTCGACACTCTAGAATTAGTGCAGCCAGGCATTACCATCTTAATGTTGGACAAGTTGCATCAAAACATGTCCAACTCAATTGACCTCGCCCTAATGCGTGTCTTGTCAAATTTAAATTATTTCCAATCGGTTACAACCCTACTAATCAGTGTCTCAGTGAACCACTATGAGTTGCAGAGAAGTTGGTGATCCTGAACTAGTGTTGCTAGGCATTACCACCCTAATGCGGACAAGTGGTCTCAAAACAAGTCTAACTTAAATTACTTTGTTAATTGGTACAACAATGCTAATTGGTTTCTCGATGAACCACAATGAGTTTAAAAAAACTTGGTGCTCCCGAATTATTGCCGCTAGGCATCACCAACCTAATGCTGGACAAGTGGCATCAAAACGAGTCCAACATGAATGCCCTAACCCAAATGCATGTAGATTCAAATAAAAAAAATTCCCAAAATGGTTCTAGCACCCTAATGAGCATCTTAGAAAACCTCAATGAGTTTGAGAGAAGTCGGTGATCCCTAATTAGTGTCGCTAGGAATTACAACCATAATGCGGGACAAGTGGCATCGAAACGAGTCCCACTTGAATGACCTCACCCTAATGCGTGTGTAGGTGTATCCAAATGATTCCCAATATAGTACAACCACCCTAATTATTCTCTTGGAGAACTAAAACATGTTGCAAAGAAGTCGATGCTATCGAATTAGTGTCACTAGGCATTATCATCCTAATGCGGCACAAGTGGCATCGAAACGATTCCAACACGAATTCCCTCACCCAAATGCAAGTTGATTCGCATCAAAACGAGTCCCAAATCGGTACTGGCACCCTAATGAGTGTCTAAGAGAAACACACAATGATTTTCAGAGAAATGGGTGATCCCAAATGAGTGTCGCTAGGCATTACCACCCAATTGTGTGACAAGTGGCATCGAAAGGATTCCAACTCAAATGAACTCACCCTAATGCGTGTCTAGTCGAATTGAAATGAGAAGCAATCAGGTACTATTTCCCCAATTAGTGTATTTGAGAGCAACAATAATGGTAGGGAAGTCGATGCCCCCAAATTAGTTCCACTAGGGATTTCTATCCTAATGCGGAACAAGTGGCATTGAAACGAGTCGAACTTAAATTCCTTCACCAGAATGTGTTTAAAGGAATCGAAAAAAGTCTCAATCAAGCACTATTACCTTAATTAGTGTCTTCAAGAACCACAATGAGTTGTAGAGAAATCGACGGTTCCGAATTAGTGCCACTAGGTATTTCTATCCTAATGCGGGACAAGTGGCATCAAAACGAGTCCAACTTAATTTCCCTCACTAGAATCAAAAAGTGTCCCAATCATGTACAACCACCTTAATTAGTGCCTCGCTGAACCACAATGAGTTACAGAGTTGTCGGCGCTCCCGAGATAGGGCCCCTAATCATTATAAACCTAATGCGGGACAAGTGGCATCAAAATGAGTCCAACTCGAATGACCTCACCCTAGTGCATGTCTAGGTGAATTAAAATGGCTGCCAATTGGGTACAATCGCCCTAATCAATGTCTCAATAAACCCAAATGAGTTGCAGAGATGTTGACGCTCTAGAATTAGTGCAGTGAGGGATTACCATCTTAATGCTGGACAAGTGGCATCGAAACGAGTCCAACTCAATTGACCTCACTCTAATGCGTGTCTTGTCAAATTTAAATTATTTCCAATCGGTTACAACCCTACTAATTAGTGTCTCAGTGAACCACTATGAGTTGCAGAGAAGTTGGTGATCCCAAACAAGTGTCGCTAGGCATTGCCACCCTAATGTGAGAGATGTGGCATCGAAACGAGTAAATCTCAAATGATCTCACCCTAATGCGTGTCTAGGAAAATTCAAATGAGTCCCAATAATCTTGTAAAACCACCCTAATCAATTTCTGGGAGAACGACAATGAGTTTTCGAGAAGTCGGTGATCCGGAATTAGTGCCGCTAGGCATTACCACCTTAATGCGGGACAAGTGGCATCAAAACATGTCTGACTTAAATTACTTCGCTAATTGGTACAACCATGCTAATTGGTGTCTCGGTGAACCACAATGAGTTTCAGAGAACTTGGTTCTTTCGAATTATTGCTGCTAGGCATCACCAACCTAATGTGGGACAAATGGCATCAAAACAAGTCTAAGTTCAATGCCCTCACCCAAATGCATTTCAATTCAAATCAAAACATGTCCCAAAATGGTTCTAGCACCCTAATGAGCCTCTCAGAAAACCACAATGAGTTTGAGAGAAGTCGGTGATCCAGAATTAGTGTCGCTAGGAATTACCACCCTAATGTGGGACAAGTGGCATCAAAACGAATCGCACTTGAATGACCTCACATTAATGCATGTCTAGGTGCAATCAATTTATCGAAGAACCACAATGAGTTGTTGAGAATTCGGTGATCCCAAATTAGTGTCGCTAGGCATTACCCTAATGCGAGACAAGTGGCATCGAAACAAGTCCCTCTCGATTGGCCTCAACCTTATGCGTGTCTAGGTGAATCCAAACAAGCCCAAATTAGTTACAACCACCCTAGTTAGTGTCTCGATGAACCACAGTGTGTTGTAGAGAAGTTGTTGATACCGAATTAGTGTCGCTAGGAGTTACCTTTCTAATGCGAGACAAGTGGCATTGAAATGAGTCCAACTTGAATTCCCTTACTCTAATGCGTGTCTAGGAAAATCGAAATGAGTCCCAATCAAGTACAACCACCCTAATCAGTATCTTGGTGAACCACAATGAGTTAAAGGGAAGTCGACACTCCCGAATTAGTGCCTCTAGGCATTACCACCCTAATGTGGGACAAGTGGCAACGAAACAAGTCCAACTCAAATGATCTCACCCTAATGCATGTCTAGGTGAATTGAAATGTGTCCTAGTCGGGTACAACCACCCTAATCAGTGTCTTGGTGAACCACAATGAGTTGCAGAGAAGTCGACACTCCAGAATTATTGTAGTGAGCCATTTCCATTCTAAGGAAGGACAGATGGCATCGAAATGAGTTTACCAATATCAATTGCAGAGAAGTTGGTGATCTCATACTAGTGTTGCTAGGCATTGCCACCCAACTCGAAACAAGTCCAACTCGAATAACCTTCCCCTAATGTGTGTCTAGGCAAATTGAAATGAGTCCCAATAATCGTGAATAACCACCCTAATCAATTTCTCAGAGAACCACAATGAGTTGTCAAGAAGTCGGTGAGCTCGAATTGGTGCGGCTAGGCAATACCCTAATACTGGGCAGGTGGCATCAAAATGAGTCCCACATAAATGACCTCACCCTAATACATGTATAGGTGAATCCAAACAAGTCCCAATCGCGTACAACTCCCCGAATTAGTGTCTCGGTGAACCACAATGAGTTCCAGAGAAGTCGCTGATGCCGAATTAGTGCCGCTAGGCAGTACCATCAAAATGTAAAACAAGTGGCTTTGAAACAAGTCCAACTTGAATGCCCTTACCTCCAACTTAATCAGTGTCTCAGAGAACCAAAATGAGTTGCAGAGAAGTTGGCGCTCTTGAAATAGTGCATCTAGGCATTACCACCCTATTGTGGGACAGTTTCATCGAAACGAGTCCAACTCGAACGACCTCACCCTAATGCATGTCTAGTCGAATCGAAATGTCTCCCAATCGAGTACAATTACCCTAGTTAGTGTCTTGGAGAACCTCAATGAGTTAAAGAGAAATCGACGCTCCTGAATTAGTGCCGCTAAGCTACACCGTCGTAATGCGGGACAAGTGGCATCGAAACAAGTCCAACTTGAATACCCTCACCCTAATGCGTGTCTAGGAAACTTGAAACGAGTCCCAATCAGGAACAACCACCCAATGCATATCATGGTGAATCATAATGAGTTGCAGAGAAGTCAACACTTCCGAATTAGTGCGGGACAAGTGGCATTGAAACGAGACCAAATCGAATGACCTCACCCTAATGCATGTCTAGGTGAATTGATACAGGTGCTAATTGGATGCAACCACCTTAATCAATTTCTCGGTGAACTATAATGAGTTGCAGAGAGGAATTTTGATCTTAATGCAGGACAAGTGGCATTGAAACGAGTCAAATTTGAATGACCTCACCCTAATGTGTGTCTAGTAAAATTGAAATTATTCCCAATCGGGTACATACCCCCTAATCTATGTCTCAGTGTACCAATATTAGTTGCATAGAAGTAGGTGATCTCGTACTAGTGCCGCTAGGCATTGCCACCCTAATGTGGGAGATATGGCAATGAAACGAGTCCAACTCGAATGACCTCACCCTATTGTGTGTCTAGGAAAATTGAAATGAGTCCAAATAATCGTATATAACTACCCTAATCAATTTCTCAGAGAATCACAATGAATTGTCGAGAATTCGGTAATCTCGAAATAGTTCCGCTAGAGTTTACCATAATGTGGGACAAGTGCTATCGAAATGAGTCCCAGTCGAATGACCTCACTCTAATACGAGTTTAGGTAAATCCAAACATGTCTCAATCGGGTACTACAACACTAGTTAGTGTCTCGGTGAACAAATGAGATATAGAGAAGTCGTTGATGTCGAAATAGTGCCACCAGGCATTACCATCCTAATGCGGGACAAGTGGCATTGAAACAAGTCGAACTTGAATTCCCTTATCGTAATGAGAGACTAGGAAAATTGAAATGCATCTGAATCGAGTACCTCCATCCTAATCAGTGTCTTGGTCATCCACATGGAGTTGCAGAGAAGTCAGTGCTCCCAAATTAGTACCGCTAGTCATTACCATCCTAATGTGGGACAAGTGGCATCAAACCTAGTCCAACTTGAATACCCTCACCCTAATGCATCTCTAGGAAAATCTAAATGAGTCCCAATTGGGTAGAACCACCCTAATCAGTATCTTAGTGAACCACAATGAGTCGGAGCGAAGTCGGCACCCCCGAATTATTGCCCCTAGGCATTACAACCCTAATGTGAGACAAGTGGCATCGAAACGAGTCCCTCTCAAATGACCTCACCCTAATGCATGTCTAGGTGAATTTAAATGGGTGCTGATCAGGTACAACTACCCTAATCAGTCTCTCGGTGACCCACAATGAGTTGCAGAGAAGTCGACGCTCTAGAATTAGTGCAGTTAGGCATTACAATCCTAATTCGGGACAAATGGCATTGAAATGAGTCCAACTTGAATGACCTCACCCTATTGCGTGTCTAGTAAAATTGAAATGAGTCCCAATCAGGCTCCTAATCTGTGTCTCAGTGAACCACTATCAGTTGTAGAGAAGTTGGGGATCCCGTACTAGTGCCGCCAAGCATTGCCACCCTAATGTGGGAGATATGGCATCGAAACGAGTAGAACTCGAATGACCACACACCAATGTGTCTAGGCAAATTGAAATGAGTCCCAATAATCATGTATAACCACTAATCTATTTCTCGGAGAACCACAATGAGTTTTCGAGAAGTCGGTGCTCCCGAATTAGTGCCGCTACACATTGCCACCCTAATGTGGGACAGGTGGCATCGAGACAAGTCCAACTCGAATGTCCTCACCCTAATGCATGTCTAGTGGAATCAAAACGAGTCTCAATCGGGTACTATTACACTAATTTGTGTCTTCGAGAACCACAATGAATTCAGTGAAATCGACGCTCTTGAATTAGTGCCGCTAGGCATTACTTTCTTAATGCGGGACAAGTGGCATCGAAACAAGTCCAACTATAATGCCCTCACGCTACTGCGTGCCCAGGAAAATCAAAAGGAGTCACAATCGAGTAAAACCCACCTAATCTGTGTCTTGGTTATCCACAATGAGTTGCAGAAAAGTCAGCGCTCCCAAATTAGTGCCACTAGGTATTGAGCCTATAAATAAGAATTAAAGTGCTCAAGAGATGGGACTTTGGATCATTTTTCTTGAGAACGTTTGAGCTGAGAGATTCTAAGAGAGAAAAAGAGTGTTGTTATCCATCACAATAGTATTTATCTGAGATTTAGTGAAACTCGTGAACCCTAGTTCATTGATCACTATTCTTGGAATACTACATCAATAAGAACAATAAGTGTACGTAGGTTTTTACCATTCTATTGGTTTCAAACCACTATAAATTGTTTGTGTCGTTTATCTTTTTGTCAGGAGCTCTTCTCATTTTCATCTTACTTTATATCGTTTATCTGACTCCGTGTCATTGACCAATTCGAGGGTCAACATTTTTGTGCTTTCATTGAGAGACGAACTCATGACCTCCAATTAAATCAAATCGCAAAAACATCCAGAAAGACCGGAAAAACTTTTGGTGCTGCATCCACCCAGCCTCCTCCACAAAATGTGGCAGAAGATGAACCATAGTTGGATTTTGAAGAGGAGGAAATGGATTCTAATACCTTGAGGACAACACTGATTGTGTTGTAGGAGGAGTTAGCCAATTTGAGGGCTAATAAGGAGAATGCGGCTGAGACAATGGCATTGCAACAGAGGGAAATTGACCGTCAACATCAAGAGTTGAATGAGCGGCAGGCTGACATGGATCGTTGACAGAGAGATGCAATTGCCGCCCTGGAAGCAGCCATTTAGTTAGCCCGAGGACAACCTGCGCCAACTTCTCCACCGGATCAGCCACCAAGTGTACCACCGTAACAAGGCCCAAATTCAAGTCATCCACCTCAACCGGCAAGTCCTCTATGGCCGGAGGAACCTCCTGCTGCTCAACAGGATATTCCATTTCAAGATCTTGAGCAGCAGCCACCTCCTCGTGCTGGTCGAGATAATTCCTAACGTCAAAGGCAGAATAGGGCCGGGTAGCCTCCCTAAAGCCCTAGACGCCAAACTGCTAAGGAACTGAATCCTCCGAGTAGGGGATAGCGTCCTTCTGCTAACAAAAGGCATGCCGAGTCTGGCTCTGCGGTCAGGGTCCCCCCCACGACATAATAATGCCCGGGGACCCACCAACCAACGCACGCCTCCCCCTAACAGTCGAGAGGTACCAACAAGAGTAGGGAATAGTGCGATCAGCAGGTCGCGCCATAGCCAATCACGTTTTAGGGACGGTCATGATTACAACGAAGCTGATTCTGGCAGGGGGAATGCTGGTCAAGGGAAAGGAGCAAAAGGTGGAGAAATGAGCCCCTCACCAATAGAAAATAGGCCTGAAAGCCAGAACATTGGGGGCAGCCTAGGCAACCTAACGTCTTTGGTCATTTGGGCGCTAGTGAGCAAAGGTGTAGAGATGACGACTTGAGGTATGTGCTCAACGATAGGAGGGAAAGGCACGATGAGTACACTCCTCCAGCATCGGTCACCCCAGCGATACCAGATGCAGTACAGGCCCATATAGATGCTTTGAATCAGGCCATCCAGTAGTTGGTGGGGAGCCAAACATTCCACATCGAGTATGATCGGAGAAGAGGCACTCCATTCATACAAAGAATAGCTATGGAAGAAACCCCAAGCAAATTTAGGATGCCAGTATTGCCTAACTTCATTCGGTGTGGGGACCCAGTATCTCATGTGAATAAATTTGAGATATAGATGGACATCCAGAAGGTGTCGGATGATGCTCGCTGCAGAATCTTTCCAGCCACCTTATCCGATACTGCTTAAGAATGATTTTTCAAATTCCCTCCTGCTAGCATAGTGTCTTGGGAGATGTTCGTAAAGGAGTTCTACAGGCAATTCTACACTGGTCGAGATATGCCAGAAGGAGGGAGAGTCCTTAAAGGAATATGTCCAGCGTTTTATGGAAGTAGTAGCTGGAGCTAAGATGGTTGGCGATGAAGGAAAAATTATGGCACTTACTGCTGGAGTGTGACGCCACTCACCCCTCTGGAACTATTTAAGGAAGAATGGGGTGAAGAGTACCCAGGAATTTCTGGATCAAGAAAATCGGTACACCAAGCTTAAAGAGGCGATTGTTAATGAAGGGAAGTCGCCTGCAGGAGACAAGGGGCCAAAGAAAGATCCCCCTAAATCCACCAATGGGTCAGATAAACCAAATGGCAACGGCAAAAACAACGGGAAAAATGGTGGAAAAAGGGCAAACAACGAGCCATCGATGTCTGAGAATAAGCGCCCTAAGGGTAACAAATACGATCCAATATTCACCAATTACACAGCCCTAGTCGAATGCAGGGTGAAGGTGTACAAGGTGACCAACACCAATGTCCCTTATAAGTGACCAGCACCAATAAGGAAAGATTTCTCTAAGAGAGATACAACCAAGTTTTGTCGTTTTCACAATGATTATGGTCATTAAACCAATGAGTGCAACCAGCTGAAAGATGAAATTGAGTCCTTATCAAATAAGGACACCTGAGGAGATATGTACGAGCCACTGGAGGTTCTCAGCGAGAGGCTCAAGGAGGCAACGAGCAAGCACCTATACACCAACGCTCGCCCCATTTACAGCCAGCTCCTGTGGCGGGTACATTGCTAACTATCTGTTGCAACCCACATCTAGCAGGAGATAGTGGGAAGGCAAGGGAGAGATACGCCCAAACCTTAGGCCATGACCAGGACATTGAAATGTTGAATGTGGAGGAGCGAACTTCCAAGAAAGCTCGAAAAGAGGAAGAACAGATAACTTTCTCATTCGGACCCTCTGGTCTTGGACGTCCAAGTCACCAATATGATTGTTAAGCGGATGGTAGTGGACATAGGTAGTTTAGTAAATATTCTGTATAAGTCTTTGCTGGAAAGGATGAAGTTGTCAGTGAAGGATTTGGAGCCATGCAACCAAACCATTTATGGTTTTTCTGGCGAAGGGCTCACACCAACAGGGTCAATCAGGCTTCTGGTCACAGCAGGAACTGCACCTGCGAATAGGACATTAATCACTACTTTTATAGTAGTTGATTGTCCTTCTACATATAATGCAGTGATTGAAAGGCCTATTCTAGTCGACCTGCGAGTCGTAACCTCAGTCTGGCACCTCCCCATGAAATTTCCAGCTGACGCAGGGATAGGATGCATGTTGGGAAACCAGCAAGAAGCGAGGGAATGCTACAATTCCTTGATTACTAAGGCGAAAAAGGGTGGATCAAGGGAAGGAGCTGAAAAGGGGTTGCAATTGGCCAATGGGATACAATCCTAATCAGGAGAGCACATCGCCAAATAGTATGTTGCCCAAAGTGAGGATAGGGATTTAGATCCTCACTTTGGGGATTTTGAGGAAGATGTAGGACCAGCCGAGGACCTCGAGGAGGTCCAACTCGATGAGTCAGATCCGACCAGGGTTGTGAAAGTCAGTAAAAACATAGAGACAATAATAAAACAAAAACTGGAGGAGTTTTTGAAGAATAACTAGGAGGTCTTTGCCTCGTCGAACAAAGATATGGTTGGGATTGACCTAGCAGTTATCAGCCATGTCTTGAACATAAATAAAAGTTTTCCACCAGTTCAATAGATCAGGAGGCTGCTTGACAAAGATAGATTGAAAGCATTAAAAGAAGAAGTAGAGAAGCTAAAGGGGAACAGATTTATCAGGTTAGCATTTTATCCTTCGTGGGTCTCTAATCCCGTCCTGGTTCCCAAGCCAAATGGCAAGTGGAGAACATGCATGGATTTCACAGACCTCAATAAAGTCAGCCCAAAGGATTGTTTCCCACTTCCAAAGATCGACCAGCTGGTCGATGCCACTTCAGGGCACGAGATCCTATCATTCATGGTTGCGCCCACCTGATGAGGATCACACTAGGTTTCGAACCGATACAGGGCTTTACTATTACAAAGTAATGCCTTTCAGTTTGAAAAACTTTGGTGCGACTTACGAGCGACTAGTCAATCACATGTTCAAAGAGCTCATCAGTGTAAACATGGAGGTATATGTTGATGACATGCTGGTTAAGTGGAAGATGGCAGAAGAACACATCGGGCACCTGCAAGAGTGCATCAATGTTTTAAACAAGTATCAGATGAAGCTGAATCCCAAAAGTGTTCCTTCGGAGGTTGATCAGGGAAATTCTTGGGATTTATAGTGAACTCATGAGGTATCGAACCTAATCCCGAAAAAATCAAGGCCCTGGTCGAGATGAAGTCCACAACTAAGATAAAAGATTTTCAAAGCTTAACCGGGAGGATTGCCGCCTGAAGTAGATTTATCTCCAAATCTACGAACAAGTGCATTCTATTTTTTAATCTACTTAGGGGAAATAAGAAATTCGAGTGGACATAAAAGTGCGAGCAGGCTTTCCAGGCCCTAAAGTCTCACATGTCACAACCACCGATTTTATCCAAGCTAGTTGAAAAGGAAACTTTGTTCATCTACTTGGCGGTCACAGAATATGCTGCTAGTGCTATCCTGGTAAAAGAAGAGGAACATGTGCAAAAAGTTGTGTATTATACAAGTAAGAGGCTAATTGGGGCAGAACTGCGATATCCGCCCATTGAGAAATTAGCTTATTGCTTGATCTTAGCCTCCAGAAAGTTGCAACCATACTTCCGAGCTCACCCCATTGCAGTACTCACCGACCAGCCCCTACGACAAGTCTTACAGAAATCGAAAGCTGCTGGTCGATTATTGAAATGGGCTGGTTAACTTGGACAGTTCTATATTTCTCACTTGCAACGAGCAGTTGTGAAGGGACAAGCTCTAGCAAATTTTGTCGCACAACTTACTGGGCTCCAGGACATTGAGCTGACAGAAGAGCCTGAACCTCAAAGCCAAACTCATTCTTGAAAGTTATTCGTAGAAGGCTCTATAAACGAACAAAACGCTGGAGCAGGTGTGATTTTAGTCACGCCTGAATGACATCGATTCCACTGCGCATTCAAATTCGACTTCACAGCATCCAATAACGAGGTTGAGTACAAAGCTTTGCTCGTAGGATTAAGATTACCCAAGGACATGAACATAAAGTCGTTTGAAATCTATAGTGACTCCCAGTTAGTGGTTATTCAAATTACTGTAGAATATCAAGCCCGAGGTCTGAAGATGGTTGCTTATTTGAACAAGGCAAATGACTTATTGGCACAATTTGAAAAGTATAGTCTCCACCAGGTACCTCGCGACCAGAACTCAAACACTGATGCTTTGGCCAAGTTAGCAAGTCCAAAGGATGCTGACACCTTAAATATAGTGCCTGTTGAACGATTGTCCGCACCGAGCATCCAAGTAGAAGAGTCCTCCTTGGTAATCCATGGAACAGACATATGGATGGCACCTTTCATTGAATACTTAGAACGTGGGGTATTGCTGTTGGGCAGAAACAAAGTAAGAGCCCTCTAGAGGAAATCAGTTTGGTTCATCTTGGTCGACAAAATTTTATACAGAAGGGGGTACTCAATGCCACTCTTAAGGTGTGTTACAATGGAAAAAGCCAAAGAATTAATGCAAGAAGTCTATGAAGGTTTCTGTAGGGATCATGCTGGGGGCAGAGTTTATCCAAAAAGATTCTAAGGCAAGGATACTTCTGGCCAACAATGAATGAAGACCCTGTGGATTTTGCTCAAAAGTGCAACAAGTGGCAAACATTCTCCAAGAAACCGCGAGCAGCCCCTAATGAGCTAAAACAAATGCAAAGCCCGTGGCCATTCGTAGTATGGGGGATAGACTTATTGGGTCTTTGCCCATGGGAAAAGGAAACATTAAGTATGTTATAGTTGTTGTTGACTACTTGACAAAGTGGGCCGAAGTTGAGCCACTTGCAACAATAACGACCAAGAATGTTCTAGATTTTGTGGTCAAAAACATTGTGTGTCGCTATGGGTTGCCAATGAAGATTGTCTTAGAAAATGGCACACAGTTTGACAGTGATCTGTTTACAGATTTTTGTGATAGGCATGGGATTATAAAGAGTTTTTCTTCAGCAGCTCATCCATAGGCAAACTAACAGGATGAGTTTGTCAACAATACACTGAAGGATACTCTAAAGAAAAGGCTTGAAGAAGCGAAGGGGGCATGGACAGAATAGTTACCTGAAGTTCTTTGGTCGTATAGAACATCCCACTTAACAGCAGCATGCCATACTCCATTTTCCTTGGCCTATGGGTATGAAGCTATGTTGCATGATGAATTAGATCCACCATCGCATGGAAGGTTGGCATACGATCAAGATGTTAATAGTCAGTTATTGATGGAATCTCTGGATTTGGTCGATGAAAGGCGCGAGCAATCTCAACTCTGAGTAGCAACTTACCAGCAAAAGGCCGCTTGGTATTTCAACTCTAAAGTACGCGAAAGAAAGTTTAATGTGGGGGATTTGGTACTTAGAAGAGTTTTCCTCAACACCCGGGATCAAGCTGCTGGAGTGCTTGGACCTAACTAGGAAGGGCCATACCAAATCGAAGAAGACCTTCAACCAGGCACCTATAAACTTGATCGCTTAAATGGAGATCTCATTCCTCATTACTGGAATGGAGAACACCTGCGCAAGTATTATCAATAAAAAGTTCTTTCCAAAGAATTGGCTTGTATTAATTTCACTTTTTACTAGTTTATGAACAAGGTTTAGTAACCTATATGACTAATCCCTTATAAGTATAAGATCAAATTTTTTGATGACTCGTACAGACACGATTGTCCATTTATTACAAGAAATAAAAGGAACTGTGCGCAGCCAGTTATTCTTGCCAATCATTGTATTTATTACAAGTATTTACTCATTATGCGTGTTGTTTTGCTCTATTATCATTTTTATAAAGTATTTTTACGAGTAGTAATGTTCGAATAGGTATTGGTCAAGACAACTGACCGAGGATCATAAGCTCCTCAATCTTGTGGGGGGCATATAAGGTACCAAGTAAGCAAAGCATATCGACATGTATATGTAAAAACAAGAGCAAAATAAGGGAAAGCATGTTAGGGTACTTAGAGTATTTTTCAAAATTTTGTTTAAATTTTGTTAAATCAAAACAAAGTGATATGCTAAGTTCGGTCATACGAACATATGTTATAATAAAATGCAAATATTATAATGTCAAAAGTAAATTCCTTTTCACCGCGAGCAGTTTTTGCTCGGATGAAATAGTTAATTAAAAGAACAAGTTGCCCGCGCAACAAAAAATTGTCTTAACATTACGAACAGTAGTTAGTGTGTCCTAAGTTACAAATTAAAGTAAATATAGGAAAAAATTATGATGTACTAGAAAGATCCTGATGAGGCTCTTGTGGCTGCTGGTCGACTGTGGCCCCAGCATCTTCATTGGCGCCCTGAATGCCTGTGTCCAAAGATATCTCAGGAGATCCCTGAGCCTTCTCCTCCTCTTCTAGGCGAGCAATGAACTTTGCCAACTCAACCTCCCTTATATGGTCTGGTAGATAGGTAAAATTCGCCTTTGGGTTGCTTTTCCAGAACAAATAGAAGCACTAGAATGCCACCCCCCTCACACTTCTCCAGGTTGCGGGCGTTGGTCTCCTCGAGGTCGGCAGTCTCTTTGCGACTGATCTCCATCTTCGTTTGAAGTTTGTTGGCTTCTCAGTAGTTTATCAGCGAGGCCTCCTTATACCTCTCCTTGGAGGCTGTGATTTTGGCCACGGAGTCATCCTTCTTCTTCAGTTCCTCCTCAAGCTCGGTGATCTTAGCCTCAGCTGTTCGCAACTCCTCAGCATGCTTGGCCTCGACCACCTTGTGCTGCTCCATGAGCCTTTCCTTGATCGCTTTGACCTCTTCAGTATGCTTGGTGACCATCTCCTTTATGCGGCGCCAACCGATGCTCACGGTCAGAATCCCATGCGATCAGAGAAAAAATAAAAAAGTTGTTAGTGCTAATCAGAGAGATAAGCAATTAAACAACAGTGAAAGCGATGACTTATAGTGAGTAGTTCGTTCAGCGCGTGACTGAAAATCTAGACGACCGACATGGTGGGAGTGCTGCTAAAGGATTCCAAACTACGCTGGTGTCTGGACAGTTTCTTCAGTCTGTCTCTGGTCGAAGTGCAGGCAGAGTTCAGTATAGCCTCGACTAGGGTTTTATCTGGCTGAGCAGCAGGACTTGGGTCGGCGGGAGCTATAGGATTTTGGTCGGTGAGAGCTGGAGGAGTCTGGTCGGCAGGACCTGGAGATGGAGTCGTCTCTTTTGAGGGAGTTGGTACAGGAGGATCCTCCGTCTGAGCCCTTTTTGCGGAAGGGTCACTATAGCCTTCTCCGGGCTTGTGCCAATTCGATTTCTGGGGTTGGTATACGATCAGTCAGGGCAAGTTGTCATACAAAAAAGACAAGGAAATGGAGAGAAAAGATATTATAGTAAAATACCTGAGCTACAACTACTAGTCATTACATTATCTATTGTACTACTGCTACACTCACTCTCTGCCATGAATAAGTCTGAATTTAAACTAGTTGTATATTTAAAGTTGCTGTCACCATAAAAAAATATGACAGGGAATGGGAAGACTATCTAAGAGTGAGAAGTCAGTGCCGTTCTCATCAGAGGACTCAAGTATGGGCTCGGGGTGTTCAGGAAGCTTTTGCTTGCCTTTTCCTTGTTGAGCAGGGGTAGCAGCTGCTCGCGGAGTACTGGAGGGTTCCCTAATGGTCATCCCGTAGCCCTCCTCCTCGGGGGTTGTGACAAATCCTTGTGCTGTTCGGGAACTTCTCCCCCAATAGCACATCTCGCTGTCGATTCCCTCATATCCTGGTGAGGTGCAAGAAGGCCGACCAGCCTTAGGTTATTCTCTGTGACCAGCTCTTTGACATTCTTTCTGATGTCTGTCATGCTGGCCAGGGCTGCTGCTCATATCTCCATGTCTGGAGTGGGGACTGGTTGATGCCATGGTCCTAAACCATACGAAGTTCTAAGATGCATATAGGAAAGCTAGAAGAAACCAAATGACTAGTAAGTAAATGATTTACCCCCTTCAGTGAAGGCCAGGTTGTGGGCGACCAAGTCTGGTGTTAAAACGTACTCCTGGAAGTACTTCCCCACATTGGACTTGTGGGTAGTGTCACTCAGGAAGGTGCGAGCAGATTCCTGGTTGTAGAAATGGAATAACCACGTGTTGTTGTTGTTGGGGTTAGATTTGAGATCAAACAAATAGTTGATCTCATATGGCGAAGGTACGGGCCACTTCTTGTGGTTGTAGAGGATATAAACAGTAGAAAGTACCCTATACCCATTGCGGGTGATTTGGAAAGGGGTGATCTCGAAATAATTGGCCACCCCCTGGAAAAATGGATGTAGAGGCAAGGTTGCCCCTGCCTCGATGTGTTACCTTGACTAAGCGCTGAAGGCGCCCCTAGGCAGGTTTGCCCGCTGGTCGATCGAAGGCTCGATGAGGGTTGTCCCAGGAAGGTCGTACATCTTGAGATAATTCCCTACCATCCTAGCTATAATAATACTAGGAGGCGCCACATACCATTCGACCTCGGGTCGGAGGACCTCACCCTAATGGATGTCTAGGTGAATTGAAATGACTGCTAATTGGGTACAACTGCCCTAATCAGTCTCTCGGTGAACCACAATGAGTTGCTGAGAAATCGACGCTCCAGAATTAGTAGCGCAAGGCATTACCATCCTAATGCAGGACAAGTGGCATCGAAAAGAGTCCAACTTGAATGCCCCCACACTAATGCGTGTCCAGGAAAAATGAAATGATCCCAATCGGGTAGAACAACCTTAATCAGTTTCTTGGTGAACACAAATGAGTTGCAGAGAAGTCAACACTCATGAATTAGTACCCCTAAGGCTTACCACCCTAATGTGGGACAAGTGGCATCAAAACAAGTACAACTCGAATGACCTCACCATAATATGTGTCAAGGTGAATCCAAACAAGTTCCAATCTGGTACAACCACCATAATTAGTGTCTCAGGAAACCACAATGAGTTGTAAAGAAGTCCCTGATGTCGAATTAGTGCCGCTAGGCATTACCATCCTAATGCGAGACAAGTGGCATCGAAATGAGTCCAACTATATAGCCCTCACCCTAATGCGTGTCTAGGAAATCGAAACGAGCCCCAATCGGGTACAACCACCCTAATCAGTGTCTTGGTGAACCACAATGAGTTGCATAGAAGTCGGAACTCTCGAATTATTGCCCATAGGCATTACAACCCGAATGTGGGACAAGTGGATTTGAAATGAGTCCAACTCGAATAACCTTACCCTAATACATGTCTAGATAAATTGAAACGGTTGATAATCTGGTACAACAACCCTAATCAGTATCTCGGTGTACACCAATGATTTCCAGGGAGTCAACGCTCCAGAATTATTGCAGCTAGGCATTACCATCCTAATGCAGGACAAATGGCATGGAAACGATCTAACTCGAATGAACTCACCCTAATTCATATCTAGTCAAATTGAAATAAGTCCTAATAGTCATGTATAACTATCCAAATCAATTTCTCGGAGAACCACAATGAGTTTTCGAGAAGATGATGATCCCAAATTTGTGTCGCTAGGCATTACCACCCTAACGTAGGACAAGTGGCATCGAAATGAGTCACACTCGAATGACCTTACCATAATGCGTGTTTAGGTAAATCCAAACAAATCTCAATTGGGAACAACCACCTTAATTAGTGTCTCGATGAACCCCAATGACTTGCAGAGAACTTGAAGATGTCAAATCAGTGTCGCTAGGCATTACCATCCTAATGCGGGAAAAATGGCTTCAAAACGAAACCAACTTGAATGCCCTCACCCTATTGCGTGTCTAGGAAAATTGAAACGAGTCCCACTCGGGTACAATCACCTTAATCAGTGTCCTTGTGAACCAAAATAAGTTGCAGAGAAGTCGGCGTTCCTGAATTAGTGCCGCTAGTCATTA
Organism: Humulus lupulus; assembly: GCF_963169125.1. Classification (NCBI taxonomy): domain Eukaryota; kingdom Viridiplantae; phylum Streptophyta; class Magnoliopsida; order Rosales; family Cannabaceae; genus Humulus; species Humulus lupulus. Next base: position 103,973,760 of record NC_084802.1, read on the forward strand.
CCATCCTAATGTGGGACAAGTGGCATTGAAATGAGTCCAACTTGAATGCCCTCACCCTAATGTGTGTCTACAAAAATCGAAATCATTCCTAATCGCTAAAACTATGGCATGATAATGTAGGTTAGCCTCATCCCCATCGCGTGATTCCACGCGATATCCTAAGTTAAGCTCCTCAGTTTCCTAACAAACCCCTGATGTTTAGGGATTCATGTGTTAGAATATCAGACCACTACTTTCCTTACGAGGCGGTTTAGTGCGAAAATACCTAAGAAAACATAACCTCTAAGCTATCTGGTTCTAAACCTAAAAACCCTTCATTTCATTTATCTTGAATGGGTATTCTTTAAATTAATGCACCATTAGGATTACCCAGATTTACCTAGAAAATTCCCAATTTTATGAATGTTTTAATTCTTAGACATTTTTGGACTCACCTGTTGAACCTAAGTCAAAACCTAATCCCTAAGAACATTTAGAAATAGCCTACCAGTGACTATAATAAGTGTTGATGAGCATGTTTAAGAACAAAAATTCCATTAAAAAAAAGGGGAAAAACTTTTCAAACCAAAGAATGAGATACTTACAAGAAGTGTGTTTGTCGATGGTAAGATGTAGACTCAACAACGGGAATCTCCTAGAAAGCTTCTGAGTCACTAGGCACAATGGATGGTTTTTTGGAATTTCTAGGAGAGAAGAGAGGCTTGGAAGTGCAGTAAAGGAAAAGTTTTAAATGAAAGGTGGTGAAGTTTGAAATTTGGCCATCCTATTTATACGTAAATTTTAGATTAATCTGAGCCATCCAATTGGGTTAATTGAAGATCCAAGGGCCAAGGTAAAATAGACCGAACGATGGCAAAAAGGTGACAAGACAATTATTGCAGTCCTCAAAACCCGAACAGATGCTAATCGCGGTACACCACGTGTCTAGTACTCAAGTAGTGGGTAGGCCTAGTTTTATGTAACAGAAGCCTAAAAGCCCCTACTGTGTAGGTCAGAAAGCGACGACGTCATACACGAGCAGGAGCTTGGGGGGCAAAATGTTGTACCCTAATTTTAGCCTGAGTTCACTCACTCAGCTCAGGTACAGCTGACAAATAAATATACGGAGAAATAACCAAGGGAGTGATATCCTCTTATTATCCACATGGACAACTCCAATTTCATATGGTTACGCATGTTGTTACGCATCCAGGGTTTAACCCATGTTACGGACACGAAGGCTATGAATTACGAGCTGAGAATATTAAAGTAGCTGTCGAAGCACGAGCTTGGAGGAGATATCCAGCTCATGGCAGTTCTAGTATATTGCATACTCGTGGATCCCCAGAGACTCGGGATCCCTTTATACGTATATTTATGACCAGGCTCTCATATTTAATGTCCCAGATGTTAGGGGTACATTTACCTTGTGATCAGATCATATCACAATATAAATGGGAATTATTTGTATTAAATGTAATAATTATGTAAATGAGTGATTGACTCACGCGGTTACCCAAACCTGACCATGAAATTCCCTTATAAATATTGGGAATATTTGATAGGAAAGGGGACCATTATTCTATAATACCAAAACTCTGCCAAAATAGAGAGAAAGACAACAATAATATAGACTTATGGATTAGGTGGGTTTTAAGCACTGAAGCACGTAAAAATTATATGTTCTTGAGTGAATTCATTTATATTTCATTATGGTTTATGAAGCACAAATCTACCTTATTATTTCTTGATACACTGTTGGCGAAAAACTACGTCGAAAATAAGCATTACCACCTTAATGTGGGACAAGTGGCATCAAAACAAGTCCAAATCGAATTACCTCACCCTAATGCATGTCTAGTCGAATCGAAATGAGTCCCAATGGGGTACAATTACCATAATTAGTGTCTCAGTGAACCACAATGTGTTGCAGAGAAGTCGACCCTCTTGAATTAGTGCCTTTAGGCATTACCATCCTAATGTGGGACAAATAGCATCGAAACGAGTCCAACTTGAATGCCCTCACCCTAATGCGTGTCTATTCGAATAAAAAAAGTCCCAAATGGGAACTAGAACTGAAATGAGTGTCTCGGAGAACCAAAATGAGTTTCAGAGAAGCCGGTGATCCTGAATTAGTGCTGCTAGGCATTACGACCCTAATGCGGGACAAGTGGCATCAAAACGAATCCAACTTGAATAGACTCACCCTAATGAGAGTTTTTGTGAATCAAAACGAGTCCCAATCGGGTACAACCACCCTAATTAGTGTCTTGGTTAACCACAATGAGTTGCAGAGAAGTCGGCGCTCCCGAATTAGTGCCCCTAGGAATTATCATCCTAATGCGGGATAGGTGGCTTCAAAACGAGTAAAACTTAAATGACCACACCCTAATGCATATCTAGGTGAAGTAAAATGAGTGTCAATAGGGTACAACCACTCTAATTAGTATCTCGGTAAACCGTAATGAGTTACAGAGAAGACGATGCTCCAGAATTATTGCCACTAGGCATTACCATCCAAATGCTGGAGGAGTGGCATCGAAACAAGTCCAACTTAAATTCCCTCACCCTGATGCATGTCTATTAGAATCGAAATGAGTCCAAATTGGGTACTATAACCCTAATGAACGTCATGAAGAACCACAATAAGTTACGGAGAAATTAGTGTTCCTGAGTTGGTGTTGCTAAGCATTACCACCCTAGTCTAGGACATGTGGCATCGAAATGAGTCCCACTCGAATGACCTCACACTAATGCTTGTTTAGTGAATCTAAACGAGTCCTAATCGGGTTCAACCACCCTAATTAGTGTCTCGAAAAACCATAATGAGTAGGAGAGAAGTCAGCGCTCCTGAATTCCGGATGCTAGGCATTTCCATCCTAATGTGAAAAAAGTGGCATCGAAACAAGTCCAACTCGAATAGAGCCACCCTAATGTGTGCCTTCATGAATTGAAATGAGTCCCAATAAGGTACAACCAACCTAATTAGTGACTCGGTTAACCAGAATGTGTTGTAGAGAAGTCGGCTTTCTGAAATTAGTGCCCCAAGGAATTATCTAATGAGGGACAAGCGGCATCCAAAAGAGTCCAACTCGAATTACCACACCCTAATTAGTGTGTAGGTTAATTGAAATGAGTGCCAATCGGTTACAGCCACCCTAATCAGTGTCTCGGCAAACCACAATGAGTTACAGAGAAGTCGACTCTCAAGAATTAGTGTCGGTAGGCAATACCATCCTAATGCTTGACAAGTGGCATCGAAACAAGTCTAACTCGAATGACCTCACCCTAATGCGTGCCTAGTCAAATTGAAATGAGTCCCAATCTGGTATAAACCCCCAAATCAGTATCTCGATGAACCACTAAGAGTTGCAAATAAGTTGGTTATCCTAAACTAGTGCCCCTAGACATTGCCACCCTAATGTAGGAGAAGTGGCATCTGAACGAGTCAATCCAGCTTGTATGACTTCACTCTAATTCTTGTCTAGGAAAATTGAAATAAGTACCAATAATCAGGTGTAACCACCCTAATCAGTTTCTCAGAGAACCACAATGAGTTGAAGAGAAGTCAGTGATCCTGAATTAGTGCCGCTAGGCATTACCATCCTAATATAGGACAAGTGGCATCGAAACGAGTCCAACTCGAGTTACCTTAGCCTAATACATGTATAGTCGAATCCAAATGAGTTCCAATCAGGTACTATTACCCTAATTATTGTCTCGATGAACCACAATGAGTTGCAGAGAAGTCGACACTCCCGAATTAGTGCCGCTGGGAGTTACCATCCTAATGCGGGACAAGTAGCATCGTAACGAGTCCAACTTGAATGCCCTCACCCTAATACGTTACTATTCGAATCAAAATGAGTCCCAATTGGGTACTAGTACCCTAATGAGCATATCGGTGAACCAGAATGAGTTACAGGTGAAGCGGTGATCCCAAATTAGTGTTGATAGACATTACCACCCTAATGCGGGACAAGTAGCATGGAAACAAGTCCCACCGATGACCTCACCCTAATGCGTGTCTAGGTGAATCCAATCAAGTCCCAATCAAGTACAACCACCCTAATTAGATTCTAGGTGAACCACAATGAGTTCCAAAGAGGTCGGTGATGCCGAATTAGCGCCGCTAGGCATTACCATCCTAATGCGGAACAAGTGGCATCAAAATGAGTCCAACTTGAATGCCCTTACCCTAATGCATGTCTAGGTGAATCAAAACAAGCCCAAATCGGGTACACCCACTCTAATCAGTGTCTCAGAGAACCAAAATGAGTTGCATAGAAGTCGATTTTCCTGAATTAGTCCCATCTAGGGACTACCACCGTAATGCGGGATAAGTGGCACCAAATCGAGTTCAACTTGATTGACCTTACCATAATGTGTGTCTAGGCGTATCAAAACGAGTACCAATCAGGTACAACCACCCTAATTAGTCTCTTGGTTAACGAAAATGAGTTGCATAGAAGTCAACATTCCCGAACTAGTGTCGCGAGACATTACAATAATAATGCGGGACAAGTGGCATCGAAACGAGTCGAACTTGAATATCCTCACCCTAATACATGTCTAGGAAAATTGAAACGAGTCCTAATCAAGTGCCACCACCCTAATCAGTGTCTTGGAGAACCACAATTAGTTGCATAAATGTCGGTTTTCCCAAATTAGTGTCGCTAGGTACTACCACCCTAATTCGGGACAAGTGGCACAAAAGTGAGTTCAACTTGAATGGCCTTACCCTAATTCATTTCTAGGCATATCAAAATGACTCCCAATTGCATACAACAACCGTAATTAGTCTCTTGGTAAACCACAATAAGTTGTAGAGAACTTGACGCTCCCGAATTAATGCTGCTCAGAATTACCGTCCCATTCCGAGACAAGTGGCATTGAAACGAGTCCAACTTGAATGCCCTCACCCTAATGCATGTCTATTTTATTTGAAATGAGTCCAAACTGGGTACTATCACCCTAATGAATGTCTCAAAGAACCACAATGAGTTGCAGAGAAATCAGTGATCGTGAATTAGTGCTACTAGGCATTACCACCCAAGTGCGGGACAAGTGGCATCGAAACGAGTCCCACTCGAATGACCTCACCCTAATGCTTGTCTAGGAAATCCAACCAAGTCCAATCTGGTTAAACCACCATAACTATTTTCTCAGAGAACCACAATGAGTCGGAGAGAAGTCAACTCTCCAAAATTCGTGACCTTAGGCATTTCCATCCTAATGTGGAAAAAGTGGAATCGAAACATGTCAAACTCGAATAGACCCACCCTAATGCATGTCTACTTGAATTGAAACGAGTCCCAATCGGGTACAACCACCCTAATCAGTGTCTCAGTTAACCACAATGAGCTACAGAGAACTTGACTATCCTGAACTAGTGTCGCTAGGCATTGCCACCCTAATGTGGGAGAAGTGGCATCGAAACTAGTCTAACTTGAGTTACCTCACTCTAATGCATGTATAATCGAATTAAAACAAGTCCCAATCGGGTACTAGTACCGTAATTATTTTCTCAGTGAACAACAATGTATTGTAGAGAAGTCGACGCTCCCAAATTAGTGCTGCTAGGCATTACCATCACAACGCAGGACAAGTAGCATCGTAACGAGTCCAACTTGAATGCCTTCATCCTAATGTGTAACTATTCGAATCGAAATGAGTCCCATTTGGGTTCTAGTACCCTAATGAGTGTCTTGGAGAACCACAACGAGTAGAAGAAAAGTCCGTGATCGCGAATTAGTGCCTCTGGGCATTACAACCATAATGCGGGACAAGTAGCACCGAAATGAGTCCCGCTCAATGACCTCACCCTAATACGTGTCTAGGTGAATCCAATCAAGTCCCAATCGAGTGAAACAACCCTAATTAGATTCTCGGGGAACCACAACGAGTTGCAGAGAGGTTGGTGATGCCAAATCAGCGTTGTAAGGACTTACCATCATAATGCGGGACAAGTGGCATCAAAACAATTCCACCTTGAATGCCCGCATCCTACCGTGCGTCTAGGCCAATCAAAACGAGTCCCAATCAAGTATCACCACCATAATCAGTGTCTCAGTGAAGCACGTTGAGTTGCATAGAAGTTGGTTTTTCTCGAATTAGTCCCTCTAGGCACTACCACCCTAATGCGGGACAAGTGGCACCAAAATGAGTTCAACTTGAATGACCTTACCCTAATGCGTGTCAAGGCGTATAAAAAATATTTACAATCAGGTGCAATCACCCTAATTAGTCTCTTGGTAAATGACAATGAGTTGAAGAGAAGTCAATGCTTCCGAATTTCTGCCACTAGACATTACCACCTAATGCAGGACAAGTGGCATTAAAACAAGTCAAACTTGTATGCCCTGACCCTAATCAGTGTCTATTCAAATCAAAACGAGTCTAAATTGGGTAATATCACCCTAATGAGGGTCTTGAAGAACCACAATAAGTTGCAGAGAAATCGGTGATCATGAACTAGTGCTGCTAGGCATTACCACCCCAATGCGGGACAAGTGGCATCAAAACGAGGCCAACTTGAATGACCTCACCCTAATTCTTTTCCAGGCAACTGAAACTGAGTCCCAATCGGGTTCAACCACCCTAATTAGTGTCCTGGAGAACGAAAATAGTAGGAGAGAAGTCGGCGCTCCCAAATTAGTGACGCTAGACGTTTCCATCCTAATGCGGAAAAAGTGGCATCGAAACTAGTTCAACTTGAATAGACTCACCCTAATGTATGTCTTCGTGAGTTAAAACGAGTCCCAATTTGGTACAAGCACCCTAATCAATGTCTCAGTTAACCACAATGAGTTGTATAAAAGTCGGCGCTCTCGAATTAGTGCCCCAAGGAATTATCATCTTAATGCTGGACTAGTTGAATCAAAACGAGTCCAACTCGAATGACCTCACCCTAATGCGTGTCTAGGTTAATTGAAATGAGTGCCAAACGGATACAACAACCCTAATATGTGTCTTGGTAAACAACAATGAGTTGCAGAGAAGTCGACTCTCTAGAATTAGTGCTGCTATACATTACCATCCTAATGCTAGACAAGTGGCATCGAACGAGTCCAACTAGAATGACCTCACTCTAATGCATGTCCAATTAAATTTGAATGATTCCCTATCAGGTACAATCCCCGTAATCATTATCTCGGTAAACCAATATTAGTTCCAGAGAAGTTGGTGATCCCGAACAAGTGCCGCTAGGCATTGCCACCCTAATGTCAGAGAAGTGGCATCTAAATGAGTACAACTTGAATGACTTTACCCTGATTCTAGTCTAGGAAAATTGAGAGGAGTCCCAATAATTGGGTATTATCACCGTAATTTTTTTCTCAGAGAACAACAATAAGTTGCAGAGATGTTGGTTATCCTGAACTAATGTCGCAAGCATTGCCACCCTAATATGGAAGAAGTGGCATCGAAACTAGTCTAACTTGAGTTACCTAACTCTAATGCATGAATAGTTGAATCAAAATAACTCCCAATTTGGTACTACTACCCTAATTAATGTCTCGGTGAACCACAATGTATTGCAGAGAAGCCGACGCACCCGAATTTGTGCCACTAGGCATTACCATCACAATGTGACAAGTAGCATCGTAACGAGTCCAACTGGAATGCCCTCACCCTAATGCGTAACTATTTGAATCAAAACGAGTCCCATTTGGGTACTAGTACCCAAATGAGTGTCTCGGCGAACCACAGTGAGTTGATGAAAAGTCGGTGATCCCGAATTAGTGCCACTGGGCATTACCACCCTAATGCATGACAAGTAGCACCGAAATGAGTCCCACTCGATGACCTCACCCAAATACGTGTCTAGGTGGATCCAATCAAGTCCCAATTGGGTGAAACAACTATAATTAGAGTCTCGATGAACCACAACGAGTTGCAGAGAGGTCGGTGATGCCGAATCAGCGTCGCTAGGACTTACCATCATAATGCGGACAAGTGGCATCAAAACGAGTCCAACATGAATGCCCGCACCCTAATGCATGTCTAGGAGAATCAAAATGAGTCCCAATCGGGTACCACCATTAGAATAAGTGTCTCAGAGAACCACAATGATTTGCATAGAAGTCAGTTTTCTCGAATTATTCCCTCTTGGCACTACCACCCTAATGCAGGACAAGTGGCACCAAACCGAGTTCAACTTGAATGACCTTACCCTAATGCATGTCAAGGCGTATCAAAATGAGTACCAATCAAGTATAATCATCTTAATTTGTCTCTTGGTTAACGACAATGAGTTGAAAAGAAGTCAACCCTCCTGAATTTCTGCCGCTAGGTATTACCATCCTAATGCAGGACAAGTATCGAAACGAGTCCAACTTGTATGCCCTCACCCTAATCAGTGTTTATTCAAATGAAAATGAGTCCAAATTGCATACTATCACCCTAATGAGGGTCTTAAAGAACCACAATGAGTTGCAAAAAGATCAGTGATCATGAACTATTGCTACTAGGCTTTACCACCCCAATGCGGGACAAGTGGCATCGAAACGAGTCCTACTTGAATGACCTTACCCTAATTATTTTCTAGGTAACTGCAACTGAGACCTAATCTTGTTCAGCCAACCTAATTAGTGTCTTGGAGAATGACAATTAGTAGGAGACAAGTCGGTGCTCCCAAATTAGTCACGCTAGGCATTTCCATCCTAATGTAGAAAAAGTGGCATAGAAACTAGTCCAATTCGAAGACTCACCCCAATGTCTGTCTTCGTGAATCGAAACAAGTCACAATGTGGTACAACCACCCTAATCACTATCTTAGTTAACAACAACGAGTTGTAGAGAAGTCGGCACTACCGAATTTGTGCCCCAAGGAATTATCATCCTAATGTAGGACAAGTTGAATCAAAATAAGTCCAACTCTAATGACCTTAGCCTAATGCATGTCTAAGTTAATTGAAACGAGTTCCAATCGGGTACAACAACCTTAATCAGTGTCTTGGTAAACAACAATGAGTTGCAGTGAAGTCGACTCTCTAGAATTAGTGCGGCTAGGCATTACCATCCTAATGTTGGACAAGTGTCATCGAAACGATTCCAACTCGAATGACCTCTCTTCTTTCCCAAAAATCCCAAAGACCATTCATCATACCCAGTCACTCAGAAGCTTTCCAGGGGCTTCCCATCGCCAAGTCTATATCTTACCGTCGAAGAATACACTGTAAGTATCTTATTCTTTGGTTTGTAGAGTTTTTTTATTCTCTTTTTCTTAACCAATGGAATTTCTTTTCTTCACCAAGTTCATCCGCAACATTTATTGTATTTAGTATTAGGCTACTTCTAAATTTTCTTAGGGAATAGGTTTTGACTTCGGTTCAACGGGTGAAACCAAAAATGTTTTAGAAATAAGACGTTCATAAAACTGGGAAATTTCTGGGTAAATTTGGATAAACCTAATGGTGCATTAATTTAAAGAATACCCATTTGGGGGTAAAGGAAATGAAGGGTTTTTAGATTTAGAAATAGATAGCTTAGAGGTTATGTTTCTTGGGTGGTTTTGCACTAAACCACCTCCTAAGGAAAGTAGTGGTCTGGCATTCTGACACACGGATCCCTAAATATCAGGGGTCTGTTAGGAAACTGAGGCGTGTATCTTAGAATATTGCGTGGCATCACGTGACGGGGTTGAGGCTAACCTTAGCTCGTATAACAAAAGTAAACTGTTTCCCTCTTCGTACTCTCACGTCCCAGTTTTAGATCATCTTAGGTCACCTACTAATATGGTCGTTCTATTGTTAAGAGATCTGATGGCTCCTCAAAAGAAGATTGCCCCAAAGAAGAATGCCTCGAGCTCGTCCTCCCAACAAAAGAACAAAGGGAAGCACATCGCCCAATAATCTCCCATCCTGCACTTCGGTTCGGTGGTGGAGAGGGAGATTGTGGTCGACCCGAACGCATACTTCGAGGATGAGCATATCATTTCCAAGATCACGACTCAAGAGAGGGTGAAAAAAATTATGTTGAGCCACAACATAGATATCGAAACTGGAACTCTCTTAGTTTGACCTGCGTTCGAAGGGGAACGGAGCTACTCCCCTCTCCAAGACAACTTCACAGCTTAGAGTGATGAACACCTGAAGGCTGGGGCCTTCCTCCCCTTGGACCAGTACTATGCGGATTTTTGAAATTACGTGAAGCAGGCTCCATTCGACTCCCCCCAAATTCGTATAGACTTTTGGCAGGGTTGAAGTATTTGTTCCTGAAACACGAGTGGTTGGTCCCCACTCTGGCAGACATTCTTTATTTCATTTGCTTCAAGGTAAGCCATGAAAAGAAAGGACATGGTGACGGATTCTTCAACCTTACATGATTCCCTAACTCAGCCTCTGTCATCAAGCTTTCAAATCATCCAAACGACTATAAAGACTTGTTCTTTATGTTCAATGGATTATGAAATTATGAACATCGCCACTTCAACAGACCTCGTAAGTCTTCCATCCTTGTGACTTCAGCTCGTGAATTTTTATTTAAGATATATATATTTTTTTGTCTTAACTGAAATCTTTTTCTTGTGCAGCCATATTTGCAAGGACAGGAAAGTCCGTGTGTAACGCCCTACTACCTTAGAGCCGTTACTAAGTGAGTTTAAAACAAAATTGTGCATTTAATTGACTCTAAGTGGTTTCTAAAACCAAAAGTGTGAATAAATCAGAGTTTAAGGCTGTACTCTTCGAAAATGATTAGTTTCATTGAAAACGTTAAATGTAAAACATCTGGGATCCCAAAGTAAGGTTTACAAAATATTTTCAACTCAAAAAAATTAGATTTACACTTGATCAGTTATCAAAAGAATGATTTAATACAGCCATATACAAAATGCCCCCAACCAAAGCAGTCGGGCAGGCCGAACATGTACGCGCAGCCCCCACGCTCTCCATACTCATGGCCGGCTGACTGACTCCTTGCTTTTACCTGCCACATGGAGCACCCGTGAGCCGAAGCCCAGCAAGAAAACCCAAATGGTACATAACATATGCAAATCATATAGCTGGCATAATTCATTGATAAATAGGAAAACCATCATAATAAACAAGTACGGCCATGCCGCCCCTGAAGCCTTACCAAAGCCTGGGGTTTCGGTTCTCACCGCGAGGATAACTCATGTATCCCTTGGGTCCCACCCTGAATATAAGCATCCCATGTGCTGTGTGTTACTTTCGGCCCCACGGCCGTACCCGGCCTACACCGCACTCGGCCCTTGCCGTTCATTTCATCATAATCACACATATAGTACATTCGAAATAATCATTCACACACATCATGATTCATTTAAGGTTAAACATTTGCACATAATACAATCTGGGCCATGCCCTACAATCACACAGTGGGGCCATGCCCTATTCTCGGGTGTTACGGTTTTCTTACCTTTAGATTCAGTAGCCTTGATCAACCTGACTCCTTGAGCACGATCTTACTCGAGCCCTAGCGCTTACCTAAGCACAATCCACAAGTCAAAGTCATCACCAATCCTCAAGTCCAAAACCTAGCCTCGGGACTAATCCCGAGGCCCCAGGAAGTCCTAGATCCCCAAACCAAAGTGGCGGAATCAAGCCCCGAACCCTAGGTCAAAATCCCTTCACAAAAGCCCAAAAATCCCCTCTGTGAACAGTGCAGCGCTACAGCGCTCAAAAAGAGGGCACTGTAGCGCTACAAGCATAACCACCCTCACCAGACAGGGGCTAGCGCTACAGCGCCCCCTGCCTAGCGCTGTAGCGCTAGTTGCAGCAGACCAAAACCAAAAATCGCATCTTGCGATTTTCTTCCCCCATTTCGACCCCAAACTTGCCCAACTCTTTCTCAAGCCCAAAAACAAACTTATACACACCACACACTCATCCCAAGCACCCCATGAACTCAATCCCAAGCTCAAGCAACCCACAATTCAAAATCTATCCCAATGAACCCAAAAACCAGAAAATCACTCAAACAACAAGGATAGGGTCTTAGAAATCATACTGTGGGTGGAATTTCGACCTTGAACTGAACCCTAGACCTCCTTGGCTTGCACCTTCACAACCTTGACCTGTTTTCCCCAAAAACCCCATCCATTTAGCTCAAAAACACAGCTCAAAACCAGCAAAACCCTAAAACCGAAAACCTCAAGAACTTACCTCAAATCTCTGATTTGATCTTGCTAATCCCTTGCCAATCCTCAAGCCTAGCTTAGGATCCTTGATGCTCAGCTAACCCTAGCTTCCCACTGAGCTTAACCTCAAGAAAAATCAAGGGAAATGGTTGGGGGAGCCACAAACCGAGTCTTCAAAGCCAAACCCTTCAACTTTCCCTCTCTTTTCCTTTCTCTTCTTTCTTTCTTTCTTTTCAGCCTATAGCTTTTCTCTACAAAATCCACTACGTATAAAGACCTTCTTTATTTTATCTCTTACAAGCCTAATGACCAAAATGCCCTCCCTTACTAATTCTAAACCTTTATGTCCATAAAGGGGCATTTTAGTCATATTACCCAAATTCCCACTAATTCCTCAAGTGTTCCTAATAATTCCCGCTCGCTACCCAATACCGGATTAATCATCAATTATATTCCCAGATTCTCAATTAAACTCCCCAGGCTTAACCCAAGCCTGGCACAGGTTCCTGCTTTGACTTTCCGCTAACCCGCTCATTCTAAGATCGTCTCGAGTCATAGATCACAGGTATCAACATAGTCATGCCCAACATGGCCAAATTACAAATATGGTCAATCAGGTCTACATGCATACTAATTCACGTAGTCATGCATCACAATTAATCACATAATCATATAACGTGCATTAAATCATAATCATGCATAAAACTCATTAAAGACACACGCAGAATTCCTTTATGCCCTCCAGGCACACTATCCCAGGCCCTAAGCCTTAATACCGAATTTGGGGTCGTTACACCGTGACTCTTAGAGGTCAGTACGAGATGTTATCTGGGCTTCCCCCCAGTGAGAAGCACTACCGCTAGGTCGTGAATGACGTCACGATGCTGGCTTGCAAGTTGATTGGCGAAGGCCAAACTCTGGCCATGAGGACCCAGGTTGCCCTTCTGGTGATCCCCGAGCTCCCATCCTCTCAAGAGGCCTTGCCAACCATTGAGGGCGAGGAGGACGAAGTGAATCTAGTGCAAAAAAGGTGGGCTCCCGAGGCTGTCCAGGAACCCGATCTAGAACGAGTTGCTGTAGGGGCAGCAACCGACCCCTCTGGACAAGGTATCCCATAACCCTTTAGGGAATTAGATAGGGTTGTTGCCAATTTTAGGTTAGTTTGTTTTAATCCAAACCAGCTCATCCATCGTCATCCCTATATCCCATATCGAAATATAACCCTACTACAGTGCGTAGACCACCTAGTGGTATGCCCTGATAACAATTATCCTAAGGGCACAGTCGTAGTAGATATCACGTTAAACTTTAGATCTGCCATTTTTGAGGAGTATGGGATTAGTCGTAGGACCTAACCTTCTCTGCTCCAGGGTGCATTTTCCCTTGGATTTAGGCAGTATGTAGAGGAATCCAGCCCCAAGGATGGTCCTGAACCTGAACCCCTTAGGATCCCAGAAATATTAGTTGTAGAATCCCCTTCTCCTCCATTAGTTTCAAGGCCGGAGGTCGTGATAATAAACTTCTCCCCCAGCCCGGAGGGTAGGAACTTTGTTTATTTTTTTCATTATATATATTTCTAACAACATTATTTGTTAACTAATTCCATTTTGTTCTTTTCAGGTGAAGAGATGGAACAACCCAGAGCTCCTGACCTCCAAACTGCTTTCCAAGCTAGGAAGGCTGGCTAGGGCCCCATTGTGAAGAGGCCCAGGATTACGAAGAAGACCCCCTTGCAGCGGGAAACACCTCAAAATCCCTTACTAAGGGGAAAGACACGAGCTGAGCTCGGGAACCAATTCTGGTGACTTCTGTTGCCGCTAAGGTTCCCCCTCCTCTTCCCCACCTCGATCCGTGCCTCCTCAGGCTCAAGAAATATAAGCTTAGCCTCCAGCCCCCACAGTCCCAGCCCCCACCGTCCGAATACTAGTAGATCCCCAAGATCTGGAGAAAATCCCTGAAGCCTTTCGAGGTATCATTTATGAGACTCCGAGGAATATGGTGGGGCACGCCTATAAGGCCAGCTCAAGGGATCTGAGGACCATCGAGGAGCGCAGCTCAGAGAATGTCATGGAATCTGCTATGGGGATGAACCTCACTGTAAGTTGCCTTTCCTTGGTGAAAATTTTCTTTCTATTGTGATCAAGGGTATATCTCTGACTTGTTTTGTTATTTTGTAGTCTATCCTAGCCTAGTATTGCATCATAGCCTGTGATAGGGCTAGAAACGATGAGCTCTAGGCTGATCTGAATGCTACCAACATCGCCCTGACTACCGCTTAAGATGGCGAGCAGGCCACCAAAGCTGCCTCGGTGGCTGCTCAGAAGAGTAAGCATGATGCCAAGGCTGCTCTCGCCTCGTTCAAAGAAAACAAGCAGGCTGCAAAGACTGCATTGTCTGTCCTCCAGGCTCAAACTACACAACTTCAGGCCGAGGTTGATGAAGCCAAAGCAAAACTACTCGAGGCCGAGGCCGTAGTCAATGAAGAAAAGGTGGCCTCATCGTCGGCCATGGAAGTGATGTTCTACCACTGCTGGGCCTTAAACGTGGATGGGAACTTCTCTTTCATGGGAGCCAAGCTGTGGGATCCGTACCTTGGAAGATTCAAGGCTCAATGTAACGACCCAAAATCGCTAATAAGGCTTAAGGGCCTTGATTAGTGTGCCATGAGGGCAGGTTGGGATTTTTGTGTGATTTTGTGAGTTAAATGCATGGTTATGATTTAAAGCATGTTATTTGGCTATTTGTTTAACTGAGATGCATGGCTATGTTTACTAGTATGCATGTAGGCCCGGATCGTGTTAGAAGGGCGTAATTGTAATTTTGGCCATGTTGGGCATAACTGTATTGATATGTGATAATTGTATTCTGTGAATTGCACCACGTGAGTGTGGTTTTAGTATTGTGATGCACGTGTCGAGACGGTCCTAGAGAGCTAGTTAACTCAAGAGTCAGAACGGGATTTCTGTACCCGGCTCGGGAGGAGCCTAGGGGTACCTCGGGAATTTTATGGCTAAGTTGAGATTTAGCGGGTAATGGCTATTGGAGATTTAGTAACCTGGGTAACCATTAGTTACTGTTGTGGGTAACAAGTTTTAAGGTAAAAAGTGATAGAATTGAAATGAAGTGTAAAGACTTAAGTGCCCTTTGAGGTTTAGCTAAGGAGGATTAGTAGAAAAGGGTAAAATGGTCATTTGGCAAGGGTAATAGGCAATTCTCAGCTGGGTTTTAGTGGGTCACGGTTTGGGCATTTGGGTTATAGGATGGCTTTGCTAAAAATAAAGAGAAGGAGAGTTAGGGCAATGGGAAGAAGAAGAAGAAGAGGAAAATGGGCTGAAGTGGGAGCTTAGGAGGTGAATCAAGGGAGCTTGTTGGGTGGATTCTCCACTTGAGGTATGGATTTTATGAGCATTTAAGTTTGATTTCTGTTTTGAATTGTGAAATCTATAGCTTGAGTTAAGTTTTAATGTTTGAGTTTGAAGTTGCTGATTTTTGTAATCTAAGGGTGGATTGTTGGGTATGTTTGTGTTTTGAGCTTGAATCTAGAGTTTATGAGTTGTTGGATGGTTCATTTGATGTTTGAAATTGATTTTGGGGATTAGGAATTGGTTTGGGGCGATTTGGGGAAGTTGAAGCTCGGGAAAACGCGAAGGAAAAACCCAGAATTTCTGGGTCTGCGAGGGCATGCCGCGGCACGGGTTTTGCATGCCGCGGCAGGGAGCCTCTGGTTATCTGGGTGCCGCGGCACAAGAAATTTGTGCCGCGGCACAAGGCTAATTTCAGGATGGCAATTTTAGGCCTTTGCTCCGGGGGTTCGGGGGATGTCTCCAGGGTGTTGTTTTAAGGTTTTAGAGGTCTCGGGAGTGCGGGATTGGTCCCGGGAAGCGGTCTTTGATTTGATTAGTGTCGAGGGATGTTTCTTGTGTGTTGTGACTAGGTTATTGGAGAGGCTCATGCTAGAGGACCGTGCTCGCGGCGTGAGTGCATCAGGAGGCTCGGAATACAGGTAAGAAAACTATAACACCCGTAGGATGGGGCGTGGGCCCATAGTGTGATTGCGGGGCACGGCCCTATATTGCATGCTGCATGATGAGATGATTGCCGGGCGTGGCCCTATACCGCATTACATGTTAGGGTGCAGATTTAATTGAATTAGCATTTGTTTGAATGTTGCTTGATTTATGCTATGTGTGATTATGATGAAATGAACGGCAAGGGCCGAGTGCGGCGTAGGTCGGGTACGGCCGTGGGGCCGAAAGTAACACACAGCACATGGGATGCTTATATTCAGGGTGGGACCCAAGGGATACATGAGTTATCCTCACGGTGAGAACCGATACCCCAGGGCTTTGGTAAGGTTTCTGGGGCGGCATGGCCGTGTTTGCTTAGTCTAATGGTTGACTTGTTTTTCTGTGGGTTACCTGTTATGACTTACTGTATATTTGCATATGTTATGTTCTGCATGAGTTTTCTTGCTGGGCTTCGGCTCACGGGTTCTCTGTGTTGTAGGTAAGGGCAATGGCTGAGTCAACCAACCATGAGTACGGAGAGCGTGAAGCGACGCGTACATGTTTGGCCTGCCCGACTGCTTTGGTTGGGGGTTTATTCGAAACTGGCTGTAATAATCTATGATTTTTATAACTGATCAATTGTAAACTTATTTTAAGATGTAAATAGTTTTCAAACCTTATTTTGGGATCCCAAATGTTTAATACTAGAAGTTTTATCGAAACGACGCATTTTTCTAAGATTACAGCCTTAACTTTTAATTAGTCACACTTTCGTTTAAAAACCTCGGTTAGCGAGTTCATTGCACACTGTTTTGTCTTAAAACTCACTTAGTAACGGCTCTAAGGAAGTAGGGCGTTACACTCAACTCTTGCAAGAACCGTCATAAACTAGTGAGGCTTCCGGAGCAGCTGAGGGGGATGGCGAGGAGGTAACATCTTTGGGGTGAGCTGATGGAGCTCTATGATACCTCTTTTGTATTTTTCTGTAATTGTTTAACAATTTTTTTGTATTAAACAATTGCCTTCGGGCTCAGTTCGAGGTTTTTTCTCCTCGGGATAATTTTCTTGTTTATTTCAATATACATCTAACTTTTTGATCCATTTATCTTTCCTTTAATATCTCTCATGTTTATGAATCGTTAGACTTGTACATTCGAGATTTTAAGAATTGATTTTTAGATTGGGATAGAACTTATCGAGCTTGGTTATATCAAAGTTTTATGTGTTGATTTGTATCATACCGGTCAAGAATCAGGCGTTGAACCCTGTTATACCTAGGGTTTTTAAAAATTTAAACTTAGTTCGTGCTAGGTTTATTGATAACTTGAGCTATAACAAGTCCTTGATGTTGAACAATTTTCCCAACTTTCCAAGTTTTTGACCTATTTACGTCCAGGTTTTCAAATGATTTAAACTTAGTTTGTGCTAGGTTTATTAATAACTCGAGCTTTAACAAGACCTTAATATTAAACAATTTTCCCACTTTCCGAGTTTCGGACATGGTTGTATCTAGGGATTTTAATTATTTAGACTTAGTTCGCGCTAGGTTTATTGAAAACTCGAGCTCTTAAAAAGCTGTTGAATAATCAATTTTTCCAAAATTCTAAGTTTTGGACCTAATTACATCTAGGATATTAAATTATTTTAAATTTAGTTCATGCTAGGTTTATTGAAAATTCAAACTTTAAAAAGCCATTGAATAATCAATATTTCCAAGCTTCTAAATTTCGGACCTAGTTACATCCAGGATTTTAAATGATTTCAACTTAGTTCGTGCTAGGTTTATTGAAAACTTGAGCTCTTAAAAGGCCATCGAATAATCAATTTTCCAATGCTCTAAGTTTGTTAATCTTATCAAGCAAGCTTAATTTTGCCAGCCTCGGGTTATATATATGCCCCCCAAGTAACAAGAATGTAGAAACATTCTTGGTTGCTTTTACAAACACTAGAACATGAACTCATACAATCTTAAAAATGATTTAATAATCCACCTATTATTTAATAAAATGGCTTTTATAAATAAGCCTTACATTAAAGGTGGTGCTACTGATAATATTTTTTCAAATGTAGGGCGTTCCAGGACCGTGGGACTACTTCCCCATTCAGTCGAGCTATCTTCAAAGTCCCTTCTCACAAAACCTCAAGGACCTGATATGGTCCCTCCCTATTCGGGCCTAAAACACCATCCTTGAGATCCTTATTTGCTAAAAATACCCTTCAGAGAACCAGATCACCCAATCCAAATCTATGCATCTTAACTTTAGAATTAAAATAGGGAGTGATTTTTTGCTGATAATGGGCGAGTTGTAACTACGACTCTTCTAATTTTACTTCAATCAGATCGAGGGATGGGTTAAGTAGTCCATCATTCTGCTCTTGGTTGAATGTGCTTTATCTGTGAGTGGCTACCGTGGCTTCCGAAAGTTAAGGAAAAAGGAGTATGTGCCGTGGAGGTTCTGTGAGAAGTTCGGTAGGCCCAAAGTACTTGCAGGAGCTGTTCTGGCCATAATCCTTTGGCTTCGTCTAACCTCTTCTCCAGACTCTCCTTTAAGGTTTTGTTCACAGACACGACCTACCCATTGGCCTATGGATATGCTACTGAGGATAAACTCTTCATAATGCCATATTTTTCACAAAAATCAGTAAAGAGATCACTGTCGAATTGTGTCCCATTGTCTGATTCGATCTTTTTAGGAAGCCCAAATCAACATAGAATACTTTTCACCACAAATTCTAGGACTCTTTTTGAAATGATGGTTACCAGAGGTTCGGCTTCTACCCACTTCTTAATATCTGGGATATTAAAAAAGACAGCTTGGTCATAAATATACGTATAAAAGGATCCTGAGTCTCTAGGGATCCGTGGATATGCAATATACTAGAGCAACCATGAGCTGAATATATCCTCTAAGCTCGTGCTTCAATAGCTATTTTAATATTCTGAGCTCGCGCTTCACAACCTTTGTTGTCCGTAGCTCGGGTTAAACCAAGTGCGCCTAACACCATGCGTGACCACATGAAACTGGAGTTGTCCACGTGGATAATAAGCAGATGTCATTCCCTTGGTTATTTCTCCATATAATTATGTACCAGCTGTACCCGGGCTGAGTGAATGAACTCGAGCTAAAATTAGGGTACAACATCGGTGATGCCGAATTAGTGCCGCAAGGCATTACCATCCTAAATGTAGGACAAGTGGCATCGAAACGATTCCAACTTGAATGCCCTCAACCTAATGCGTACCTATTCAAATTGAAACGAGTCCCATTTAGGTACTAGTACCCTCATGAGCGTCTCGGAGAACCACAGGGAGTTGAAGAAAAGTCGATGAAATCGAATTAGTGTCGTTAGGCATTACCCCCTAATGAGGGACAAGTATCATCGAAACAAGTCCAACTCGATGACCTCACCCTAATGCGAGTCTATGTGAATCCAACAAAGTCCCAATTGAATACAACCACCCTAATTAGAATCTCGGTGAACCACATTGAGTTGCAGAGAGGTCGGTGATCCCAAATTAGTGTCGCTAGGCATTACCATACTAATGTGTGGCATCAAAACGAGTCCAACTTGAATTCCCTCACCCTAATATGTGTCTAGGCGAATCAAAATGAGTCCCAATTGGGTACCACCACCCAAATCAATGTCTCGGAGAACCACAATGAGTTGCACAGAAGTCGGTTTTCCCGAATTAGTCCCGCTAGGCACTACCATCCTAATGCGGGACAAGTGGCACCAAAACGAGTTCAACTTCATTGACCTTAACCTGATGCATGTCAAGGCATTTCAAAACGTGTACCAATCAGGCAAAACCACCCTAATTAGTCTCTTTGTTAATGAAAATGTGTTGCATAGAAGTCGACGCTCCTGAATTATTGTCGCCAGACATTACCATCCTAATGCGGGACAAGTGGCATCGAACGGAATCCAACTCGAATGCCCTAAACCTATTCCATGTCTATTTGAATCAAAATGAGTCCAAATTTGGTACTATCACCCTAATGAGAGTCTCGAAACACCACAATAAGTTACAGAGAAATCGGTGATCTTGAACTAGTGCTGCTAGGCATTACCACCCTAATGTTCGACAAGTGTCATCGAAAAAAGTCCCACATGAATGACCTCACCCTAATTATTTTCTAGGAAACTATAACTGAGTCCCAATCGGGTTCAACCACCCTAATTAGTGTCTTGGAGAATGACAATTAGTAGGTGAGAAGTTGGCGCTCCCGAATTAGTGACGCTAGGCGTTTCTATCCTAATGTAGAAAAAGTGGCATCGAAACTAGTCCATCTCGAATAGATGCACCCTAAGTCGTGTCTTTGTGAATCGAAATGAGTCCCGATCTTGTACAACCACCCTAATCAGTGTCTCGGTTAACCATAATGTGTTGTAGAGAAGTCGGCTCTCCAGAATTAGTGGCCCAAGGAATTATCATCTAATACGGGACAAGTTGCATCAAAACGAATCCAACTTGAATGACCTCACCCTAATGCATGTCTAGGTTAATTAAAATGAGTGCCAATCATGTACAACAACCCTAATTAGTGTCCTGGTAAACCACAATGAGTTGTGGAGAAGTCAACTCTCCAGAATTAGTGCCACTAGGCATTACATTCCTAATGTTGGTCAAGTGGCATCGAAACGAGTCCCACTCGATGACCTCACCCTAATGTGTGTCTAGGTTAATAAAAACAACTCCCAATCGGGTACAACAACCTTAATTAGTGTCTCGGTGAACCATAATGGGTTGCAGTGAAGTCGGTGATGATGAATTAGTGTCGCGAGGAATACTATCCTAATGCGGGACAATTGGCATCGAAATGAGTCCTACTTGAATGCCCTCACACTAATGTGTGTCTATTCCAATCGAAACGAGTCCCAATTAGGTACTATAACCCTAATGAGCATCTCAGAGAACAACAGTGAGTTGAAGAGAAATCAGTGATCTTGATGCGAGACAAGTGGCATCGAAACAAGCCTCACTCGAAAAACCTCACCCTAATGCTTGTCTAGGAAAATTCAAATGAGTCCCAATCGGGTTCAACCACCCTAAGTAGAGTCTCGGAGAAACTAACTGAGTAAGAGTGAAGTCAGAACTCCCGAATGAGTGATGCTAGGCATTTCCATTGTAATACGGAAAAAGTGGCATCGAAACAAGTACAACTCAAATAGACTCACCCTAATGCATGTCTTCATGAATCGAAAGGAGTCCCAATAGGGTACAACCACGTTAATCAGTGTTTCGGTTAACCACAATGAGTTGTAAAGAATTTGGCTATCCTGAATTGGTGCCCCTAGGAATTACCATACTAATGTAGGACAAGTGGCATCGAAACGATTCCAATTCGAATTACCTCACCCTAATTCATGTCTAGTCAAATCAAAACAAGTCCCGATTAGGTACTATTACCCTAATTGGTGTCTCGGTGAACCACAATGAGTTGCAGAGCAGTCGATGCTCCTGAATTAGTTCATCGAGCCATTACCATCCTAATGTGGGACAAGTGGAATCAAAATGTGTCCTAATCGAGTACCACAACCCTAATCAGGGTCTCAGAGAACCCTAATGAGTTTCCGAGAAGTTGGTGCTCCAGAATTAGTGCCGCTAGGCATTTCCACCCTAATGTGGGACAAGTGGCATCAAAATAATTCCCACTCAATGACCTCTCCCTAATGCGTGTCTTGGTGAATCCAATCAAGTCCCAATTGATTAATACCACCCTAATTAGAGTCTCGATGAACCACAAAGAGTTGTAGAAAAGTCAATGATGCCAAATTAGCGCCGCTAGGCTTTACCATCCTAATGTGAGACAAGTGGCATGAAGACGAGTCCAACTTGAATGCCCTCACCCTAATGCTTGTCTAGGCGATTTGAAACAAGTCCCAATTGGTTACCACCACCCTAAACAGTGTCTTAGAGAACAATATTGAGTTACACGAAAGTCAGTTTTCCTGAATTTGTACCACAAGGCACTACCACAATAATAAGGGACAAGTGACCCAAACACGAGTTCAAATTGAATGGCCTTACCCTAATGCATGTCTAGGAGTATCCAAACAAGTACCAATCAGGTACAACCACCCTAATTAGTCTCTTGGTTAACCTTAATGGGTTGCAGAGAAGTTGACACTCTCGAATTACTGCCACTAGGCATTATTATCCTAATACGACACAATTGGCATCGAAACGAGTCCAACTTGAATGCCCTCACCCTAATGTGTGTCTATTCGAATCGAAACAAGTCCCAACTAGGTACTATCACCCTAATGAGCATCTCAGAGAACCATAATGAATTGTAAAGAAATCAGTGATCCTAAATTAGTGCTGCTAGGCATTACCTCCCTAATGCGGGACAAGTGGAATCGAAACGAGCCCCACTCGAAAGACCTCACCCTAATGCTTGTCTAGGAAAATCCAAACGAGTCCCAATTAGGTTCAACCACCCTAATTAGTGTCTCGGAGAACTAAAATGAAAAGGAGCGAAGTCAGCACTCCTCAAAGGGTGACGCTAGGCATTTCCATCGTAATGCAGAAAAAGCGGCATCGAAACAAGTCCAACTCGAATAGACTCACCCTACTGCATGTCTTCTTGAATTGAAAGGAGTCCCAATAGGGTACAACCACCTTAATCAGTGTCTCGGTTAACCACAATGAGTTGTGGAAAATTTGGCGCACCTGAATTGGTTCCCTTAGGAATTATCATCCTAATGCGGGCAAGTGGCATCAAATCGAGTCCAACTCGAATGACCTCACCCTAATGCGTATCTAGGTTAATTGATACGATTTCCAATTGAGTACAACCATCCTAATCAGTTTCTCAGTAAACCACAATGAGTGTTAGAGAAGTCGATTCTCCAGAATTAGTGCCGCTAGTCATTACAATCCTAATGCTGGACTAGTGGCATCGAAATGAATCTAACTCGAATCACCTCACCCTAATGAGTATCTAGTCATATTGAAATGAGACACAATCAGGTACATCCCCCTAATTAGTATCTCGGTGAGCCACTATCAGTTTCAGAGAAGTTGGTTATCCCGAACTAGTGACGCTAGGCATTGCCACCCTAATGTGGGAGAAGTGGCATCTGAACTAGTCTATCTCGAATGACCACACCCTAATGCTTGTCTAGGAAAATTGAAACAAATCCCAATAATCGAGTTTAGCCACCCTAATCAGTTTCTCGGAGAACCATAATAAGATGCAAAGAAGTCGGGGATCCTGAATTATTGCCTCTTGGCATTATAACCCTAATGTTGGACAACTTCCATCGAAACGAGTCCCACACGATGACCTCCCCCTAATACTTGTCTAGGTGAATCCAAAATGATCCCATTTGGGTGTTCCCACTCTAATTAGGGTCTCGATGAACCACAATGAGTAGGAGAGAAGTCAGTGATACTGAATTAGGTTCGCTAAGCATTACCATCCTAATGTTGGACAAGTGGCATCGAAACGAGTCCAACTAGAATTACCTCACCCTAATGCATGTCTAGTCGAATCGAAATGAGTCCCAATCAGATGCTATTACCCTAATTAGTGTTTAAAAGAACCATAATGAGTTGTAGAGAAGTCGACGCTCCCGAATTAGTGCCGCTAGGCATTACTATCCTAATGTCAGAAAATTTGAATCGAAACGAGTCCCAATCGGGTGTCGGAGAACAACAATGAGTTGCAGAGAAGTCGGTGCTCCAGAATTAGTGCCGCTAGGCATTACCACCCTAATATGGGACAAGTGGTATCGAAATGAATCCAACTGGAATTACCTCACCCTAATGCATGTCTAGTCGAATCGAAAGAAGTCCTTATTGGGTAATATTACCATAATTATTGTCTTGGTGAACCACAATGTGTTGTAGAGTAGTCGACGCTCTCGAATTAGTGCTGCTAGGCATTACCATCCTAGTGCAGGACAAGTAGCATTGAAACAAGTCCAACTTGAATTCCCTCCCCCTAATGCATGTGTATTCGAATTGAAAAGAGTCCCAATTGTCTACTAGCACCCTAATGAGCATCTCAGAGAACCACAATGAGTTGCATAGAAGTCGATGATCCCGAATTAGTGCTTCTATGAATTACCACCCTAATGCGGGACCAGTGGCATCGAAAGGAGTCCCACTAGAATGACCTCACCCTAATTCTTATCTATGAGATCCAAATGAGTCCCAATCGGGCACAACCACCCTAATTAGTGTCTCGGAGAATCACTATGAGTAGGAGATAAGTCAGCTGTAACGCCCTTGATAACCAAGACCGTTACATTGTGTGTTTAAAATAGTGCTTAACTTGCTAAGCAAGATCTTTGAACTGAAATGTGTAATTAAAGGCTGAATCAATGTCAAGTATTAAAATATTTGGTTAACTAAATGGTTATTTTTCATTAAAATATTAACTTTATAAGCGAGATCCCCAAAATCAATTTGCAGACTTTTAAAAGACAAATAAATTACAATTTAGCCGTCCTAAGAGGAAAATTAGGGTTTGACCCTAGTTCCTCCTAAGTCGTCCCGACCGTGGCGATCGAGTAGGCCACACATGTACACACCACCCCTAATGCTCTCCAACTCATATCTTGTCCTACTATCTCTTTCCCTTACCTTCACCACATAGCAACCGGAGCCAAGGCTCAACAAGAAAACATAAACCAGCATGCAGCACTGGGCAACAGTATAAAAAAACTGTAAATAAAAGTCATCAAACTCAATTATCGATGGGATATAAATAACCAACCAACAGTAATATTCAACTTAGTCAAGTATGTAAACTAAGCTCATCAGTCAATAGAAATGATTAAGTGTGAACCACACTTTTGTTAATGGTATAATACCCGGGCCCGACGCCCTTAGGTCGAGTCCCTTGGTCTCTTAGCCGACCACGACACCCTTAGGCTGGGCTGTGTTCCGCACGCTTGCTGTCTACCCCCTGCACCCTTCAGCCGACTTGCAAACATATATATATTCACAAATACACAATGCATCGCACATAATCAATGGCAGTGTATATGATCATGCCCATCTATATATTCCCAGACATAGGCATATTCATATTCATATAAGGGGTTTATGCCCCAATCACAACTCTAGTGCAGTTTTCTTACCTCAGGTCTCGAGCAGCTAGCACATGATAGCCATGAGAATTATCTGTAAACCTGAGCCCTTGTGGTATAACCTAGTCACAATGCGATAATGAATAACCACTACAACAAAAACCCATTTCCATAACACAAAAATATAACTCTTTTCAAAAAGTATTATAATATATATATAAGTATATATATATATGTATATAGGTGGGACTTAATTGGCGCCTAATTTTCCCCAGCCCCCCCCCCCCAAAAAAAATTTCACACAGTCCAATTGACCAAAAAAAAAAAGTAAAAAACCATTTCCCCATTTCACAGTCGGTCCCCATTTCCCCTCTCTCTCTCTTCGTTCCCCGTTTACCCTCTCTCTCTCTCGTCGTTCCCCGTTTACCCCCTCTCTCTCTCTTTGTTCCCCGTTTACCCCCTCTCTCTCTCTTCGTTTCTCGACCGATCTGCCCAGGAGGAGGACGATTAAGCTTGCCCGCCACTTATACAATCTGCCCAGGAGGAGGACGACGACACTTTGTGTGTCTTCATCACCTCGACGCATGGTGGAAGCAAGATCTGGTATGTTTCTCCAATTTGTGTCCCTCTCTCAATTACAGTAAGCTTTTTTTTAATATCCATTTTTGTATTTATGGAGTATTTTTATTCTCCGATCACTCTATTGTGCTCATAATTTATTGTGTTTTTTTTCCGGTCTCACTTCATTACAAATATGGTTGGAAAAAGTTGATTTAGGGCTTGATTTAAACTTTCAAAAAAGGGGAAAGATCTCTAGAAATTGAATAAGAAGGTATATTCTTTTAAGATATTCTATTTTTTATTTCAAATATTATGCTTGATCTATATACATGTATGTGTTATATATATGTGTGTAAAGAAAGTATGTATTGTATTATTTAGCTTTCTTTGAAGTCCTGAACTTGAGTTACAGTTTGTTGAATGGAGATAGTATATTATGGGTTATCCTTTCAACGTGCAATTCTTATCTTATTACGAGACTTGTGTTTTATACGAGTGATTGAGGCATAAATTAAGCTAGTTGTTTTGAGGAAGTAAGATCCTTGCATTTCTCTTAAGGTTCTATGGTTGAAAGGTATATAAGAATATTTAAAGACTGGTCTGACTCTTAATAATAGTTTTGTATGCTAGAGTTTAGTTTTGGGCTTCTCTTTGGGTTTATACTTGAAATTTATTTTAACAGTATTGCCTTCATCAGCCACGAGTTACTGGGACTTTTATGCATTTAGAGAATTCCTAGTACTCTTTATCCATTTATTTATTTTTAATGGTTTTTTTAGTTTTACTGTAATTTTCTTTTTCTTATAAACGATATTATTCAAATCCGGCTGGAAATGGTGCTGTTGTTAGTTTTTGAGGATAAGAATGTCAAGTGTTTATGTTATGTTTCTTCACGTAAAACTTTGTTTGTGCTATTGCAGGCAAACGAAACTGCCTCTTCTCAAGACAAATGGCTCTTGGTAAACTTGCAGTCTACTAAGGAGTTCAGCTCACATATGGTAGGTAGCGTGTTTCATTGGACTTTTCTAAATTGACTGAAATTGGTGTTCATTTAACATAGATTTTGGTGTTCATTTCTTACTTTTATTCTATTTTGAAGCTTAATCGAGATACATGGGCTAATGAAGCTGTCTCTCAAATGATCAGTACAAACTTTGTCTTTTGGCAGGTAAGTATTCCATTTTTGGGGGGTTTCACACTAAAATATAATAATATTCAAGGTGGTTTGGCAAAATAACATTTTTTTAATGTCACTTTGCAAAATGACCTTCTATTAGTAATTTTCATTTTTTATTCTGCTATAAGGATTCCTTATATCTAGTAGCAAATGCCTATTTTCATATTGTTTCAAGGCCTTGTATGTACATCTGTAGATACATGGTCATTATTGGACTAGAATTTTAAGATAATATGCTATACTTATATAAAGTTTGGGGTAGGGATCTTTATGTATTTTTCTTAATTGCATTATGACTTCATATTTTCGGTCTACTGTTAACTTTGCCGTTTGATATTTTGGCACTTTTGATCTGAATGTTGTTTAGATGATTAAAATTTAAAATTTGCCTCATCATATATATATATATATTTTCATTGTTTTCTTACTGAGTAACGTTGTCATATCTGCGATCTATTTCCTTTAATAACTTTCTTTGATTGGGTCTTTTGTAAAAAAAAAAAACTTTTATTAATTATATACGTTTTTTTTCCACGGTTCTTTGGTTTGTTTCTAGATTACTTTGTGCCTGATGATGAAAACTTTTATTTTTGTATTGATATGTGCATTGATTTCATTTTGAGCCTCCATCTTTTCTGCTCTCACCATCTTTGGTACTCACCATGATCCATTATTTTATTTTATTTATTTATTACTATTTTCTCATGTTGGCTGTGGTGATGATGATCTGTGTTTGCTGTTGGTGGTGGTGAATGCCAAAGGTGATGGTTGAAGTGGTGGTGTTTAAACCTTGAAGATGTGATTGGTTCTTAATGAATTTTCAATGTTCATGAAATTTCTAGCATTAATCTCTGAGGGCATTTATATATTAAAATGGTCTCTTTTTTCAATATTCTCTATATGTTGATGGTGCAAGTCATATGCATTGTCTTATAGTGGACACTCTCTCTGTGCTTCTTAGGCTTGGTCGCCATTTGATCTCAGTCCGGAGTTTTCTTGTCACGGAAGAGAAGGTGATAAAAACCAGGGGGGACCAGTAGACTCCTATGTAAGTTAGTTTCTCTTTCTTCCTTGTCAGTCTTAATTGCATTTCTAAATACATGTATTTCTCCTGGTTGTTGCATTTTGTATATTCTTTGAATAAGATTCTGAAATGCTTTCTCATCTCCATGCCATAACAAGTTTAAGACATTGTGTTTCTCGATATGACTTTGCCCCCTTATATTAATATCTGGACCATGCATTTCCTAATGAGCTTGTGGCTTGCTGTTACATTTTCCTATCCTTGTCCTTTTCAACATTCCTATGAGGCGAAAGCTTGGTTGAGGAGATTTGTACATTCAAGAAAAAAATAATAGATAAACATGTAATTTTTTTAAAATATATATTTTTTTGCTTTGTATATCTGGCCATTTTTATAACCTAGAAAATGATGAAAAAGTTAGTAGTGTAAAAGAAAGCTCATTCATTTCATGGCTAACGTCCAAGTGCTGAATTGTGTTACATGTATTTGTTCGGAGCATTTGTCTATTATTGATTGCTTAGGTATGATACTTTCACATTGTATAATGTATCATCTTCTGAAGCACAGGACTTTCATTGCCTGATACAAGACCTTGTTCATGTGACTAATGGAATGAACTTTCAAAAGTCTGATACAAAGGTTGGTTATCTAGTTTCCTTTTCATTGTTTATTGTAATTTAGGACTTTTTTGTAATTGATAAGTATATTTAACCAAGTATGATATGTCTCTGGTTAAATTCCTGGAAGCTAATGACATCGTATACCAAGGTTCATGGTGATGAAGCCAAGAATGGTTCAATAATGTCTTGTGTGAGGTAAATACTTGATATTTGTTTTATCATCTATTGGATATACATGATCTCATATATAAAGTGAAAACAAATTTGGAGCTTAGAAATGTATGGAGTATGACTTTAACTAGGGAAAGCTGTAGAAATATACAGGTCACTGATAATTACACTAATTTTTATAGTTTTATAATTACTGATATTTTCTAAACTTTCTAGTTCTCTGATTTTGCACCACGCAATAGTGCATGTGAAGGTAGTTCATATGATTATGTTTATGGTTTGTCTTTATTATTATTATTATTGCTGTTGTTGTTTTTCGTACTCCATTTCTTGAATCCCAGTGCTGCTCAATTAATTACAATACCTTGCTCGTTATTGTTCATGGCTATAAAGCCTTTACTTCTGGAGATTATTAATACATACCGTCTGTCCAAATATTTTCACTTTTTCATGGTATCCTTGCCCTTCTTGTAATGCTTTAGACAATACTTGGTGATTGGCTATGCTTTGAACTTGTCAAGTGAGATGCATAAATAATGCTATTTCTATTTTTTTTAGACTTTCTAAAGTTATAATTAATTTTCTGACATTTTTAATTAGTTTCTGCTTGTTTGAAGTATATTTCAATATTTGTAATTGTAAGGGGCAATTCATCTAAATACTAGCATGCTTCTTTAATTGTATGTTGTTTATTACAATCCTTTTTTTTTTTGTGCAGTCCCTGAGAAACCTGTTATTATTTCAATATCTTGTCAACATTCTTGAAAGTGATTTTGTACCGCGCAATAGTGCATATGAAGGTAGTTCATATGATTGTATGTATTGTTTTATGGATTTAACTCCATGGCTACATTCTTAAGATGTAAATCACTATATTTTGCAGGTCTCATGAGCTGGGCGCATTTGAAAGAGTCTTTGCTTAACATGCTTTTGGTATGTACTATCTTAAGAAAAGAATAATGAAGGGATTTATTCTTGTTGATGTGCTATTTTCAAAGTGATTTTTACTGCAACATGGCTCTTATGTTTGAAGCTAATCTTCTACTGCAGGGATCACGTAAAATAAACTACAAAAACTTGGTGAAGGATTGTTTAACTTTTATGTGTCAATTGTACTAGAGTTCTGTTGCATTTAATGATGATGAAATACATCCAGAAATTTCTGAAGAAAAATCAGCTAAAAGTTGTGATACAGCTGTGATAGTTGCTTTATTTAAGGTTGGAAAGAATGCCTGCATTGCTATGCAAAAATTTCTCACAATTGTAAGTCCCCCATGAGAAGTCGATTTGTATTGTTTTGAGCCAATTTCGTCTGAGTCACAGATTTTTAGTTTTACACGATATTTAGATTATGGAGCTAGATACATCTAAGAAGAAAGCAAATAAAGAAGGTTCTACTACAAGATCTGATGGTGTCAGGTATACAGTAGCTCTCTTTACAAAATTATTTTTTCAGCTCTTTTATATAATACTCTTATAATAATAAAAAAAAAAACTTAAAAATATGATACAGGACTCCGATGGTGGAGCTAATTGTAGATGAGCTTACTTATAATAGGGATATTTTCCACCCTTTTCTTCAGGTAATCATCTCCACTTCCTGCTTTTTTTTCAGGCCATTTTTCAACATAATTTATGTTCCTATGCGCGCATGGTATAAAATATAAATCTCTAAAGTGTTGAGACAGCTCTTTTGCCCAAGATCAATTTTATGTATTGTTTTTTTAACTTTCTTATGGTTACAAATTGTGGGTTATAATATTTGATGGCTCTACAATAATTTTCTTACTGGTTTAGGAACAAATAAGATTTCATCTAACTTCTAAACAATGAATTTCCCCCAGTTTGTTTCCCCTGTTTTATTGTTTTATATATGATGAATTTGTAGTTATTTTTCTGTGTAAAAATATATAATTTGCCAAAAACATGGTCACTCAGCCAATCCTGAGGATGTTCTGCTGGTATACGATGAACCTAAATGGAAGCTTGAAATTGTTGTGCAGTACTTTTGGAGATATGTGGGAAAGGTAAGTGACTTCTTGGAATGTTGAAAGAACAAAGTAGTCAGCCAATGATAAGACTTCACATATATTGACCAAAGAACTTTCTTCCATGGTCATTGCTGTAGTTTGTTATTGTTGTCCTAAAGTGTTATTTTGTTGTAATGATAAAGCAATTTTTTTACTCATTGCTGATATTCTTATTTACCTTGTATCATTCGATATTGTAGCCTTCTGTC
This sequence comes from Humulus lupulus, assembly GCF_963169125.1. Classification (NCBI taxonomy): domain Eukaryota; kingdom Viridiplantae; phylum Streptophyta; class Magnoliopsida; order Rosales; family Cannabaceae; genus Humulus; species Humulus lupulus. Next base: position 104,004,689 of record NC_084802.1, read on the forward strand.
CGTACTCGTAGGTCTAATGGTTCTGTAGATGATACAACATTTAGTGGAGCATTGAAGTGCTTTTCAGATATCACCGGCACAAAAAGCGCTGTTAAAAGAATTGGCACTGAAGTAATTCAGTTACTCTTAGTACATGGATTTCAGGTGATTGGTCTTGCTCTTTATGAACTTATCTATATACCTGTTAATAAGTAACACTGTCTTTCAAAGTTTAACCTGTTGTATGTAAAGAGACCCCTATACTCTATTTTATGCAATTACTCTAGACCCCCACAACTGCTCTTTGTAGTTCTTTTTTAAATTTTGTAGGATGACTGAGAAGATAAAGTATTACTCTTCTTGCTAAACGTATCGATTTTAAAGAAAAGATTATGATTATATAATAATGTAGAGCATGGTTTTTCAAACAAAAATTTGTTTGCTGTTGACTTTCCTTCTCCAGATAATCCCAGTTGTTTATTTGAACATGGAAAAGTTTTGAACTCTAGTCATCTGATAAGCCATTCTAAATTGTTTAATATTGTGATTCAACCATTGTAAGGTCCTTAACCAGCATTAGTAATAGCATGGTACCAATTTGATAGGCACTAATACAGATATAATCTTTGAAAGAATCTGTTGTAGAGCTCTTATTGATATCAGCCACCAAAATATATATAATCTTTGAAAGAATCTATTGTAGAGCTCTTTGTAGTATTCCTGCTGTTGGGCTGCACTTATTTGGTTTTCAAAGGACATTTACTTTATTTTTATAGCTAAAAAAATTCGTCGCCAGGATCTAGAGAGTCCTTTTGATACAAGCCTATTAGACTACTAACTTTGAACTTTTATTTATTTTTATTTATTGTAGATTGGATGTAGCAATGCAAAGTGGAGAGGTTACACGATCTGTCTCTGGCCCAGTACTTCCAAGGTATTAGAGGCTCAACTTGACAGGAGCATCATCTAGATCTTGTAAATATGTTCCCAACACCCTCATGCAGGTAAGTTTGGTTTATGTTGTTGTTGAATGTCTTAATGCTAACACTGTACTCTGTTTTTCCATTTTTTTATATACCTTACTATAAACTTAACTAGTTGATGTAAAATTCTAATTGATTTTTAGACATTTCAAAACAAGAGACTGGCTTATGCTGTCAAGGAAAGCACTCTTGATAGTCTAATTATTGAGCTCCTTTATGGCTTTTGGATGAGAGAGTTCCACATATGGATGATGGCAGCCAACTTTTAAAAGCTTTGAATGTTCTGATGCTAAAGATTCTGGTTAAGACTTGCCATTTCATTTCTTCCCTCTTCTTTTTTTCATTTATTCTTATCTTGACTCGCATGTTTTATTTTAGTCTGATTTGATATTCAACTTTACAGGATAATGCAGATCGAACTTCATCCTTTGTTGTTCTCATCAATCTCTTACGTCCATTAGATCCTTCAAGGTGGCCCTTACCTGCATCAAATGAGACATTTGCTGTCAGAAATGAGAAGTTCTCTGATCTGGTTGTTAAATGTTTGATAAAACTTACAAAGGTAACTTCTTGTTTTAGCTATTTTCTTCTGCATTGCTCATATTTTGATGCTTCTCTGAATTTTCATAATGTGTTTTCTAACCAGGAAGGCAATGTTGCCAACCAGAGGGAACATCTAATTCTTCTCCTTGCCAATATTCACATTCAGAAAGCTAATAAGCAGTCTGTCTTGAAGGTATTCTAATTGTTAATTAAGGTTGTAAAGCCTTGGCTTTAACTAATCCTCTTATATAAATTTGACTTTATGATATTTGGAGTCTAATGTCAAAACTGGATATTTATGCAGCATTGTTCCTTTGTAAATTTCTATTTAATTAGCATTTGAAACATTAGTGGTGAAATTTGGGTTTTCAATAAGGTCTTCTATTTATTTGAAACTATTTTATGACTCTTTAATTTAAGGTCAATCACTAGAGTCTTGAATTTAACATAAGGATGTAATATTTGCTTTTACATTTACTATCATTGTAGTCATAGAAATTTAGTATAGTTTAGTTACAAGTAATTTAGTTGCTGCTGTTGACAATTTGTGGTATCTAAAAGATGGAATACACACTGTAGTCTTGAAAAAACTTTCAGAAAATGGTAAGAGCTATGTGGGTTTTACAGTTTTATTTTTGTATGATACTTCAAGCACTGATCTGTAGACTTATCTCAGTTTTTGGTGGATCCTACTCCATTTTCTAGGATCTTGCAGGAAAAGGACACCAAGTGAATTAGATAGAGAGGTTAAGAACTTGAGGGTGGCATTTACTGACCTGTTTTTGAAGCATAACACTTTCAAAGAAACTGTAAAGCCATCGAGATATTGATGGAAAGAATGGAAGAATGTATTTCACTAATTTTTGTATACATTTCTTGTTTTGTATTTGGTGATAAAGGAATCTGAATTGGGCATAAATTATGTTGTAATATGATTTCTTAAGCCTAGACTAGTAGACTAAATATTGTAATTACATTTGAGTAATTAATAAAAATCTATTTATGTTACCTTATTTGGCTTCAACTTTCATATTTGTTTTCCTAGTTTTGTGTATGTAAAAAAAGATTACGTTTCTCTAAGCAAATGTAACACATGTGTTATACTAAAGTGTAGTATAACACAAATAATGTGTTATACTAAAGTTTAGTATAACACAAAAAGAGTGTTATACTAAAGGCTAGTATAACACAAAAAATGTGTTATACTAAAGTGTAGTATAACACAAAAAAAGTGTTATATAATCGACTATAAATAACATAATTCAACACTTATCTATATATTAAAATAACATAGAAATTGTGTTATCGTTGACAATACAATAACATATTTGTATAACACTAATAAAGTGTTATGTAAAGTACCCTGACCTACGATAACATAGTCGGTCTTAACACATCAGAAAGTGTTATCGTAGGTTTTGATAATACATTTTTGGAGTTATTAAAAGCATTTTTTCTTGTAGTGAACCATTAAAACCCTAAAACAATTAAAAGCTTTGTAATCAAACACTAGCTTTCGGGACCTCGAATTCTACTAAATCGGGTAGTAGAATCCCGAGCCCTTAGGTTTAAGTCCCCGAGCCTCCCCAAGCCTAATGACCAAACATGGTTATGGCTACCTAGGCGGGCTGCATCCTGGCACTGAGGGTCGCAGCGCGCCCAAGAGACACAAAGCCCCCCAGGTTCCTGCGGCCACACAGGTCATGGCGCCCATGAACAGGGTCACGGCGCACCCCCGCGAACCCAGAAAATCCAACTTCTTTCTGCGTTTTTATCCAAAATAACACCCCTAAAATCAGTTGCCAAACTTCAACCAAGCTCAAAATTAAGTTTTAATTCCATAACAACAGAACCTAACCAACATATAACAAATAATAACTAAGCTAAAATCTCAGCATTAAAAACTCCAATCTTTGAGTGCAGAACTCTAGAACACCCTTAAACCTAATGAAACACAATTAAAACCAGATTCAAAGCTTACCTCAACTGATAATCACGGCCCTTGAGCTGCACCTCAACGAAACCCATCCACAAGCTTCAATTCAATGAAAGCTCCTCCAAAACTCAGTGATTTTCCCCAAAGGCAAGGGAGAGGAAAGAGAGAAAACGCAAGGGAGAGAAGTGTGTGCTGCTGGGTGTTTCCACTATGTTTTGAATATTTCCTAAAGTTTAGTTTAACCATATTCTGAATCCAAAGGACCAAATTGCCCCTGTCATAAACGCAGCCCTCTTGTTGCCTATAAGGGCAAAACAATCATTTGCTCTGTTTCCCGCTAATTCCTCGAGTCATCCTACAAATTCCCAATTAATTTGACATGCCCAACAAATCACCAAATACTTTACTCGTTACTCAATAAATCCCAAGTGTACGTTAAACTTCCCAAAATACCCTGAAGATCACCCTTAGCCGGGTATTAGACCCCGTTGTGACTATTCTGCTAATCTGCCCACTAAGATTGCCTCGAGCCGACTATTTCAAATATATCCACATTATAATGTGGTCCAAATCATTTACACACATATAATCATATTTATGAACGCAATGGGCCAATATAACAAATATGCCTTTTGCTATCAAGAATTGGCCCACATTCATATTTTATACACATAAACATGCATTTAAATCCATATTATCAAATAGATCATGTATGCCACGTACTCACACATACATCCAATTATGCCCTCTAGACACTGCAATCTAGACACTTAGCCTTAACAGCAAATTCGGGTTGCTACAACTATCCCCTCCTTATTGAAATTTCGTCCTCGAAATTAATTCGAATCATCTTGGGATACCGATCCTGCAAATCTGACTATAGCCACAGAGTCTAGTCCTCAACCTTTTTATCTCTTGTGCCTGCTACATGTTTAGAGAGGATGCCCGCATCTAGTGGGATGTGGTGACTCAAAGAAGGAACATTGCGGTTATGACCTAGGAAGAGTTCAGAAACATCTTTAATGAGAAGTATTATATTGTTGCAGTTCGAGCTATGAAGGTTGATTAGTTTACCAACCTAACTCAGAATCTTAGGACAGTTACTATGTATGCCTTGAGGTTTGACCGATTGGCGAAGTTTGCACCGGATCTGGTCCCGACTAATATGGCATGGAGGGATTGGTTTGTGTAGGTATTAAATGTTATGATCACCCATGATGTTAAGATAACCTTGGATCCAGGGACTACTACTTATGCACAGGTAACGAACACGACCCTTACAGGCGAGGATCAGATATGGAGAGAGGGTGCTACTAGGCCTGATTCTCAGAGGACGGTGCCTCCTTTCACCGAATCTAGTTAGGGTAGTGGCCCTAGCGAGCATAAGAGAAAGGCCTCAGATTCTTTCATTCCTCCTAGCTCGGATAGGAAGGCACGGGGTGCTTTCAGTGGCCGTCAGGGCGGGGGAGACAACTGGAGGAATTTCCCAGTGTGTCCTCAGTGCAGACGACGACATCAGGGAGAGTGCAGGATTAGGGCCTTCTTTACTTGTGGCAGTATCAGTGATTTGAGGAGGGATTGCCCGCAGGCCAGGAAGGAAGAGCCAAAGTAGAGCAATCGTCTCACTTCTGCCAGAGCTTTTACCTTAACTCAGACTGAGGCTAAGGCTAGCCCCTCGGTTGTGACAGGTCAGATTTCTAGTGCTGGTTCTTCTTTTACTGCATAGATTGACTCGGGGCTACTCATTCATTTGTTTCTACTAGAGTGATAGATCAGCTGTGTAGACCTAGTGATTTGTATGGTAGGGGATTTATCCTTGTCGTGTCTTTTCTTTGTTCGGACAATTTTCCTATTGTAAGATATTCTATCATGGGGGTTATCCAGGTCGGCCTAGTTTCAATCATCTCAACCTTCGTCACGCTTCCTTCCACGCTTGTACTTTCCAAGAATTCCACTGGTACTACGTTCAAAGTCTCAACTTCCTTGGAGGTGGTGAGTTTCACCAAAGCATCTGCATTAGCGTTCTGCTCACGAGGGATCTGTTTGACGATGCCATACTCAAATTCTGATAGCCCTTTCTTCACCTTGGCTAGGTAAGCTGCCATCTTGGTACCTCGTGCTTGGTATTCTCCTAACACTTGACTGACCACGAGCATGGAATTGCTATAACACTAGATGAGCCTGACATTCAATTCCTTTGCCACTCTAAGCCCGGCTAACAAAGCCTCGTACTCGGCTTTGTTGTTCGATGCCTTGAACCCGAATCGTAGCGTGGTATGGAATCGACACCTTTTTAAAGAGATCAATATGATCCCACCTCTTGATCCATTCTCTTTTGAGGAGTCATCCACGAATATTCTCCACAACATCGGTACTGGTTCTTTCAAAAGCACCTCTTGAAAACTGGTGCATTCAACCATGAAATCAGCAAGGGCCTAGCTTTTGATCAAAGTCCGTGGTACATATAGTATTTTGAACTGGCAGAGTTCTACTGCCCATTTTAAGAGACGTCCTGACGCTTCAAGTTTTTGTAATACCTACCTTAGAGGTTGGTCAGTGTAGCATCCTAAATTTGTTAATAAGGCTTAGGGCCTTGATTAGCATGCCTGGAGAGCAATAAGTGGTTTATTATTATAATATGTGAATTTTTATGAGTATGTGATTAGAGATTCATGTTTAGGTGAACTAAACATGCATGTGGGCCCCGTTTGGTTATTAGGGGCATGTTTGTGATTTTAACCCATCGAGGGTATAAATGTTATAATTGTGAATATTATGATATATTTGTGATATATCTGTCATGCACGATCCAAGAAAGTCCTAGGGATCGGTTAGCTAGAAAGTCACAACGAGGTCGAATACCCGAGTCGGGGCGAGTCAAGGGGTATTTAAGGTATTTGGACGTTTTATGGGGTTATCGAGTCATAGAAATAAATATTTGGAGATATATTTAAGGTTAGAATGTTTAGGAGGGAATATTGGGGAAATTTGTTATTTTTCCCTCGAGGACTTAACGCGATTTGGACAATGACTAAACTGTCCTTTGGATTACTTAAGGGTTAGGGATAGGTTTAAGGGGCAAAAAGGGAATTTGGATTTAAGATAACTAGAACCGGTAGAGGTAAAGTTCTTCACGTTTTCCTCACTTAGGATTTATCTGAATTGTCTTTGGAAGCCCTAGAGGGAAACAGAAGTTAGGAGAAGAAGAGGAGGAAGAAAGCTGATTTTCTTGGAAGCAAAGGAGGAATCCGAAGCTGGCTTTGGAGGCTAGAAGCTGGAACTTCGAGGACTAATTGAGGGATTTAATCAAGCTCAAAGGTAAGTTTTAAACATGATGAACAAGCTGAAATTCTGCTGGTGTTGGGTGTTAGAACTTAGGCATGCATGGATTGGTTTCTAGGATTGGTTTTGAATGTTTGATTGCTGTAAGAATTGTAGGTTGAGCCGCAGCCCTAGGAGGGGCATGCTGTGGTCTGTGTGCATGCGAGGCCTTGGGAGGCCTCTAATCTTGAGGCAACCGCAGTGCTTGGCTAAGCATGCTGCGGCTTGTGTCTCTTTCCAGGGAGGTGTGTTTGCCTCTGTTTTGAGGTAAGCCACAACCCTTAAGGGGTTGGGCCGCGTCCCTAATTCAAAGTGCTGCATGTTTTGTGGGTTTTTTGCTTGGGAACCTAATTGTTAAGGCTCGGGATGTATTTTATCACCCGGATTGGTAGAATTCAATGTTCCGTGGATTAGAATAGGAACCCAAAGATATTTTATGGATTAGACCTTGATGGATGGATTTTGTTGATGCGTTGTTACTAGGATTTCAGCAAGGCTCGGACTAGGGGACTGTGCTCAGGACATCGGTGCTTGGAAAGCTTGGGACACAGGTAAGAAAATTGTTGTACCCATAGAGCAGGGCGAGGCCCAATAGTTTGTGTTGCAGGGCACGACCCTATTTGATTTTGTTGCAGGGTGTAGCCCCATTTATTGTACTTATGCATGTTTAAGTATTAGTTTAATCATGCTATGTGTGCAAATATGTGAATGAACGACAAGAGCTGGGAATGGCGAAGGCTGAGAATGGCAAGGCCGAGTACGGCAAGGGTCCGGGAGCAGCGTTTAGCACGTAGAGTACGAGTTGCCAGGGGTAGTGGCTCCAGTGAGCAAAAGAGAAAGGCCCCAGATTCTTTTGTTCCTCCTAGCTCGGACAGGAGGGCACGGGGTACTTTAAGTGGCCATCAGAGCGGAGGTGAAAACGGGAGGAGTATTCGAGTATGTCCTCATTGCAGACGACGACATCAGGGGGAGTGCAGGATCAGGGCCTGCATTATCTGTGGGAGTGCCAATCATTTAAAGAAGGACTGCCAACAAGCCAAGAAAGAAGAGCCAAAGCAGGGCGACAGTCTCGCTCCTGCCAGGCTGTTCACCTTGACTCAGACTGAGGCAGAGGCTAGCCCCTTGGTTATGACAGGTCAGATTTCTATTGCTGGGTTTTCTTATACTGCATTGATTGATTCGAGAGCTACTCCTTCATTTGTATATGCTAGAGTGATAGATCAACTGTATAGACCTAGTGTTTTGTATGCTGGGTTTTCAGACTTTGCTGCCGACTAAGGAATTGGTAGTCTCTAGGAGATGGATTAGAGTTTTTCCAGTAGAGGTAGATGGTCGGGAGTTGTCTGTTGATCTGATTAAGCTTGGGATGGATGACATCAATATGATCCTAGGGATGGATTGGTTATTGAAGTATGCGGCGACGATTGACTGCAAGCATAGGATGGTGACTTTTGAACCAGGAGGGGAGGTACCCTTTGTATTTGTGGGGACAGTTAGGGGATAGTCGTAGCATCCCGAATTCGCTAATAAGGCTTAGAGCCTTGATTAGCATGCTTGGAGGGAAATAAGTGGTTTATTATTATCATATGTGAATTTCTATGAGTATGTGATTAGAGATGCATATTTAGGTGAACTAAATATGCATGCGTGCCCCGTTTGGTTATTAGGGGCATGCTTGTGATTTTAGCTCGTCGAGGGCATAAATGTTATAATTGTGAATATTATGATATATTTGTGATGCACGATCCGAGACAGTCCTAGGGAGCGGTTAGCTAGAAAGGCACAACGGGGTCAAACACCCAACTCGGGGCGAGTCGAGGGGTATTTTGGGTGTTTGGACGTTTTATGGGGTTATTTGGTTATGGAAATAAATATTTAAAGATATATTTGAGCTTAGAATGTTTAGGAGGGAATATTGGGGAAATTTGTTATTTTTCCCTCGAGGACTTAATGCGATTTGGAAAATGACTAAACTGCCCTTCGGATTACTTAAGGGTTAAGGATAGGTTTAAGGGGAAAAAAGGAAATTTGGCTTTAAGATAACTAGAACTGGCAGAGGTTAAGTGCTTCACGTTTTCCTCACATAGGATTTATCTGAATTGACTTTGGAAGCTCTAGAGGGAAACAAAAGTTAGGAGAAGAAGAGGAGGAAGAAAGCTAATTTTCTTGGAAGCAAAGGAGGAATTCAAAGCTGGACATTGGAGGCTAGAAGATGGAACTTAGAGGACTAATTAAGGGATTTAATAAAGCTCAAAGGTAAGTTTTAAACTTGATGAACAAGTTGAAATTCTGCTGGTGTTGGGTGTTAGAACTTAGGCTTGCATGGGTTGGTTTCTAGGATTGGTTTTGAATGTTTGATGGGTGTAAGAATTGGTTAATGAGTTTGTTAGAATGTTTAGGTTGTATGAGTATGAATTCTGGGCTTAATTATGAGGTTGGATGAAGTTTGGGGTGTGAGATATGGGGATAAGCTTGGGGAAAACTTGAAAGAAAGGCTTGTCTTTTGGGTTTGTAGGTCGAGCTGCAGCCCTAGGAAGGGAATGTCGTGACCCGTGTGCACGCGAAGCCTGGGGAGGCCTCTAATCTTGAGACGCGGTGTGGTGCTTGGCTAAGCATGCTACGATACTTAAGGGGTTGGGACACGGCCCTAGTTCAAAGTGCTGGGTGTTTTGTGGGTTTTTGGCTTGGGAACCTAATTGTTAAGCCTCGTGATGGATTTTATCACCTGGATTGGTAGAATTGAAGGTTCTGGGGATTAGAATGGTAACCCAAAGATATTTTATGGATTAGACCTTGATGGATGGATTTCAACGAGGCTCGGACTAGGGGACTGTGCTCGGGACATCGGTGCATGGAAAGCTCGGACACAGGTAAGAAAACTGTTGTACCCGTAGAGCAGGGTGAGGCCCTATAGTTTGTGTTGCAGGGCATGGCCCTGGTTGATTGTGTTGTAGGGCAAAACCCCATTGATTGTGCTTATGCATGTTTAAGTATTTGTTTAATTATGCTATGTGTGCATATTTGGGAATGAACGGCAAGAGCTGGGAGCAGCGAGGGATGAGAACGTCGAAGCCGAGAACGACGAAGCCGGGAACGGTGAAGCCGGGAACGGCGAAGGTTGAGAACGCAAAGGTCGAGTATGGCAAGGGGCCGGGAGTAGCGTTTAGCACGTGGAGTGCGAGTTGCCAGGGTGAGGTCCTATAGGATACCTAGGATATCCTCATGGTGTAGACCGCGAACCAAGGGCCTGGCAAAGTGCCTGGGACAGCATGGTCGTATGTGTTTAGCCCATTGGCTGTTTATTTGTATGTTGAATGATAGAAATGCATATGTTATCTGCTTTTGTGAGTTTCCTTGCTGGGCTTCGGCTCACGGGTGCTCTACGGTGCAGGTAAGGGCAAGAGGAAAGTCGACCAACCATGAGTACGAAGAGCGTGAAGCGGCGCGTACATGTTTGGCCTGCCTGGCTACCATGGCCAGGGGTATTTTTGGGAAATGATTGTACTAAACTTAGATTTTTTCGTTTAGCCGACTTTAGTTATATTTTTGAGTTGTAAATATTTCTAAACAGTGTTTTGGCATCCCAAATGGTAAACCCTATATGATTTTCAATGAATGGAATTATTTTCAATGTATAAGACTCTGTTTATGGTTTAATTACACTTTTGACTTAAAACCTCGATTAGTGATTTAATTGCACGTTTTAAACTCACTTATTAAAGACTCTAAGGAAGTAGGGCGTTATAGTCGGTCATGACATGGATGGAATGGGACTGGGAGTACAGGCTAAGCTTCTTGGAGGATAATATCAGGTAGAATGCCATCTTTTCCATTAAGGGATACTGTGATTCATCTCTGAGGAGTCTTTTGCTTATATAATATACTGGTTTTTTAACCTGGTCTTCTTCTTGGCCAATACGGCACCGGCTGCAGTTTCTGTCACAGCCAATTAAGGAATATGGGCTCCCCTACCACTGGTTTAGATAATACTGGGGTTCGGCCAAATGCGTTTTTAGATCGAGAAATGCCTGTTCGCACTTCTCACTCCATTCAAATTTCTTATTCCCCAGAAGCAAGTTATAGAATGGCAAGCAAGTTATTGAAATGAATCGATTAAGGGCTGCCACTCTTCCAGTCAGGCACTGGACTTCTTTACGCGAGCTGGGCGAAGGCATTTCCAATAATGACCTGATTTTATCTTGATTTTCCTCTATCCCCCTTGTATTGACTATGAATCCCAGAAACTTTCCCGACACCACTCCGAAAGTAGACTTCTGGGGATTCAACCTCATGTTATATTTCCTTAGGATCTCAAAACATTCATTTAGGTCGGATACATGGTTGTTGGTAGTCTTGGATTAGACTAGCATATCATCGACATATACTTCCATATTTTTTCCAATCTGACCAACGAACTTTTTGTTAACTAACCGCTGGTAGGTAGCCCCGACGTTCTTTAATCCGAAGGGCATAACTTTATAATAGTATACGTTTGTTGGAGTATTAAAGCTAGTATGCTCTTGGTCTGCAGGATTCATCGCGATCTGGTTATATCAAGAATACGCATCCATGAAGGACATGAGCTTATGCCCCGCAGTGGCATCTACCAACTGATCAATTCTCGGCAATGGAAAGAAATCCTTGGGACAAGCTTTGTTTAGGTCGAAGAAATCGATGCAGGTCCGCCACTTTCCATTTGGCTTTGGGACCAGGACAGGATTCGCGACCCAGATCGGATATTGTGCTTCATGAATGAACCCACACTTTAATAACCAAGCTCCTTCTTCCTCCAACGCCTCAGCTCGGGTTGTTCCTAAACTTCTTTGTTTTTGAGATTTCGCAGGTACGCTTTTATCACTACAAGAAAAAATGCTTTTAATAACACCAAAAATGTGTTATCAAAACCTACGATAACACTTTCTGATGTGTTAAGACAGACAATGTTATCGTAGGTCAGGGTACTTTACATAACACTTTATCAGTGTTATACAGATGTGTTATTGTACTGTCAACGATAACACAATTTCTGTGTTATTTTAATATATTGATAAGTGTTGAATTATGTTATTTATAATCGATACTATAACACTTTTTTTGTGTTATACTACACTTTAGTATAACACTTTTTTTGTGTTATCTTACACTTTAGTATAACACTTTTTTTGTGTTATACTACACTTTAGTATAACACATGTGTTATATTAGCTTAGAGAAACATAATCTTTTTTTACTTACACAAAACTAGGAAAACAAATATGAAAGTTGAAGCCAAATAAGGTAACATAAATAGATTTTTATTAATTACTCAAATGTAATTACAATATTTAGTCTACTAGTCTAGGCTTAAGAAATCATATTACAATATAATTTATGCCCAATTCAGATTCCTTTATCACTAAATACAAAACAAGAAATGTATACAAAAATTAGTGCAATACATTCTTCCATTCTAAAGGCCTCAACTACAAATGTTGTAAAAAATTGCTCCAAAGAAATCATCTCAATATACCTGCACATTGTAAAAAAAAAGTCATTTTATTATTAAGAACATAAGTAACCATCAGGGCATCAAGTATGGCATCCAAATTAACAAGTAGAATGTGAATATGGCTGTTAGAGGTCCTTTATGAAGCTCATGCTATTCCTCTTATTCGAGCAGTTAACAATAAGTTCGAGTGGAATAGACAGATCACCACAAACTAATAAGAACATATACAAACACGATGGCCATAGATAACAGAGATACATACTAAACAGCGATGTGTATCTGGGTGTTCATCGTTCAACCTCAGTAGATGCTTTACAACCTGCACTCCAAAGACAATTTAGTCATTAGTTGGCCTTATGCAGCTCAAGACTAAAAGAGTGTCAAAATAAAAGCTTCTCAGCCACACACTTAAAAAAAAGCTTACCTGAAAGGGAAGCAAAACCTTCTGTGGGGAAAACCAAGGGAACCTAAAAAAAAGACCACAAGAATAGGTGGGGAAAAGCCTGAAACATAAATAGCCAGTAACAGCTCCAATACACACAAAACTTCTAGACAACTACAAAACCTAACAATAACTAAAACCCATATAAAAAAAAAAGCCTAAAAATCAACATAATAGACAGCTAGTCACCTATAAGATCTACATTAATATATAACATAAGAAACAATATACAGAAGATACCACTTAGAATACCTTATACAAAAGCATTTCCCCATGTTCACAACGTTCATTATCAGGAGGAAAATCATCTTCTAGTGTCCCTTCATATGCTTCCAGAATTTCAACTGCTTTTAAAGCACTAACAAGAAAAAATAAAATTTAATAGACCAAAACTTATACTCAAATTTAATAACCCAAACACACAACCAAGAAGAATTTATCCACTGAAAATGTAAAGAGGAACTATTCTTACATATTTACATATGCTGTATAGAAAGAAAAAAAAAGTATTGTTTGTATATATATATAATACTTAAACACATGTACAAAAGAGAGGAATAACATTTTATAAAAGCAATGGATGGACTGTATTAACTTCCACATGATTTATTTGATCTAGATTTTTAAAAGGTTCAACTTACATCACACTATGTAACAGACTTTTTGACAATAAATTCAGAACATGAATTACAAGTGTAATTTTTTACTGAGAACAGCTGCATGAACCATGACAGCTATTAGCAAAAAATTAACAGCAATGGCATGACCAATGTCAAAACCACTGTTTGAAAATATGAAGTCATAGATCTATAGTCTATAGTCTAGAAATTTCCAGTTGTGTTTAAAGCACGAATCAATTTAAATTATGAATGAGAGAACATAAGTTTGGAAACTTCTTGGTTGTTTATATCAAACATTAAGTATTTGAGTAACATTAGTAAGTGGGACCAACAAGAAAAACAATTTAGGTTTGTCACTGTAAATGACGGCCATAGAAAGATAAATATATAAATATATATAAATAAAGGATTAATAAATAAGGTCAAATTTGTACTTTGAGTTTAAATGATGAGCAACAGTAAAGCCGATCCAATTCATACGATGATTTGATTTTAGATACGAGAGCTGTTGTTTTGTCTCGACAAACCCTGCCAAATCTCGCATTTGCGCCTGTACCACAATAGATAAAGAGCCATCATTAACCAAAACAAATTAAGGATTTAAATCAAGAAAAAGGCACTACTCACAAAAAATGATGTAATAAACAAGCATGATACTAGCAGCTATATTTAACAGTGAGGAATGGCCAAATGGAACATCAAAAAGTCTTCCAAATATCCATTTTATCGGTATTGCACTTTAAATAAAGGCACCTTTAACAAACATAATAATTATGCAATTTAAACCTAATTGAATATTTACTTCTATAAAATAATAATATTGTCTCAATAATCAGATGTTACTGTAATCCCCACAGTTCTTTACCATTGTTTCTAATAGCTACAGAACTCGAATTAATTAAACAAACCAGTTAGAAAAGATTGACCACAAAAAATGGGGTCTTTAGGTAGAATATACATATATAAATATATATACATATTTATACATATAAAAATACCAGATTTAATTCAAAGAAGAAAGAACTCAAAATATGTAGTAAAGCTTTAGCTTAACATCTTAATACTGTGTCTATGGTTTTTGCTGGCTCTCTGCCGCGGATAGTTCGTCTTCCAAAGCTCCCTATATATAGAAAATTTACAGTTAGAGAGCACAAGTATTAAAAATAAAGGTTGAAAATTTTAATGAAAGCCCAAGAGCCTAATTAGTCTCACTAGGAGTCCTAATCCTGATGCTAACTAATTAGACTCCTTAACTACATATAAAACTATCTTGAGTGGTCTTATGAAGTAATGCATTGACTATGCAGTCAGTAGACACAATTTAACCATGTAAGAGAATTTACTAAAAACTATCAGAAACAACATGAATAAAAGCAGTATAAACTCCAACTAAAAAATTGATTTTTATCGGATTAAATTATGAAAATTCATTAACAAGATATGAATCAAAATGCTGCATTAATAAATGGAAATTCACATAAATATAAGTTCAGAGGCAATAAAATTAACTTCAATTACTTAAGAGATCAATAACCCAGAAAAAAAAAACCATATTAAGCAATTATGGTGACTAAAATCGAAATTATACTGATACCCAAATGAATCGTTTGCAAGAAAAATTCAAAATCAAAACTTTGAACCAAAAACTGAGATAAGTCTACAGATCAGTGCTCGAAGATATGATAAATTGTCAACAGCAGCAACTAAATTACTTAAGATGTTCTTAGTCTTTTCAGCATATCAAATCATCCTGGCAATCATAGCACAATTATAACAAGACAAATTAAAGCAGGACAGTTGAAGGACAACCTTGGAAGTCCATTATCAAACACAAAGACAGGAGGCCTCCTGTTGACTCACTGAAGAAACATTATTACTAGTTTCCTAGCCTGATGACACATTAAGGCAAGGTCTAAGCTTACCTACTATGTCATCACATACATTATATCTCATCTTAAAATTAAACTGTCACAAGGATTACAAGTAGAAAGTAGCTTGGACTACATTACCTGAACTTGGATTTGCCCATCTTCTTCATTTAGAATCTGCAGCGACAGTGTTCCCTGAACATCAAAGTTACTGACACCACCATCTCGTTTCAGTGTTACATTTAGTTTCTCCTCAACAGGCAAAGTGACGGGATCAGTTAAAGGTGGGGCAGATGATCTAGATTGGCCTGCTTTTTGCTGCACATCTTCAAGGATAACCTCCCCTTCTGCTTTCAAAGACTCCAAGAACTGGTTAGTCCTTTGTGATTTCCCTAACTGCATACCAAGACCTTTCGGAGGAGCATTGGCAGCCGAAGGTTGACGACCTGAACCTTGTTAATATAGAATATACAATTAAACCAATGGTGTTGGAAGAGATGGAATAGATTTGATATTCGTCACAAGACAACCAAAAAAGAACTTAACGAAGCATGCTCTCAAAATTGAATCTTAAATGAACTGACCAGTTCAAAGAGTATAATTAAGTACTGCTGAATTATTTTGAAAGAACTGAAAGTAAAGTTGAAACAAGTACCAGCATTACACATCAAATTCAATATTAAAGAGCATGAACAAACCTTTAGACTTGATAGAAAATGGATCGATCTCAGTGTTCAATCCAAAACCAGAACCACTCCCAAAACCGCTTCCAGTATTTGAAATGTTCATCTCACTAAAGCTGCTCTCTATTCTTCCTGAGCCCATTGACATAAACCCTCCCTTATCACCCCTATTCTTTTCAATCTGCAAATGATATGATGATGCGCAATGTTGATATAGCATACAAATGAAGGAAATTATACAATGAATAAAACTACTGAATAGGCCATTTCAGAAGCCTCGTACAGTGCCTTGCTTTTGTCAATCTCACTAGCTTTTCGTTTCATGACATCTTTTGTCTCATTAATCTTGCTCTGCATTACAAGTTTGTGCAGCTTCTCTTCGTGACTCTCCATTTCACAGTACTGTTTAACCTGAGCTACAGTTACATTTTCCTTGTGTCCAAGAGAGTTGACCTCATCAAATGCAAAAATCAGCTCAAAAGCAGTCCTGCAAACACCCTCTTCATCTAGAGACATAGAATACTCCGGCACCTAAAGCTAGTTAAGGAATAAACTTATACAGATATTTCCACCTACTTATTTAGATAGCAATTTGATGGAAATAAAACCCATTGAAATTGTAAAATGGATATACTGTACAAAAGACTGAAAAAAAATAGGGGAAAAAATTGAATAAATAAGACCAAAAGAAACACCACAGTGAGGTATACATGGCAGAAGGCTCAGCTGGAAATTTTCAGGGTTCACCAAGACCCCAATATCATACTTTTCCTAACTAAGAGATTTGTGAGGCAAATGAAGTTGTTGACATTTTCGTAAAGGCTTCAACATGCCAATACAAATAAATGATTTCTTATTTTGCAAAGTGAGCTAATGGTGCACGTGAATTTAAGTTCACACTTAACAAAAGTGGAGTAGAGCAAAAGAAGTGGAAACAGTCTTTGTGCTCTTGCCTAATAATACATCTCTCATGCCCTTTTCATAGAAATTAGAACATACATGCTAAGAATAATTGACAAAAGGCAGAACAAAAAATATCTATGGTAAAGGGGGAAAGTTTCCAAGTTATTCATGTGATATAATATTTTTTTAATAGAGAGAGAAAAAGGGCAGAGAAGAATACACAAGCTAAAACATTTCATAATAAACCCAACATAGAAACATGTAAAAAAATGGCTTTTGTGTGGACAATGTGATAAAAATCATAAACCGTTTTAAAAAAAAAAGATACAAGCTTTTAGAGCAGTCACAGTGTCTCCAAATCTTCCAGAATATTGCTCTGTTTGTTTGTAACAAGTAGCAAGTACAAAGCTTCAATAGGCTGGTAAACATAGCGAACATTTTCTGTCTCAAAATATGTATGTTGTTTTCCAGTGCCTATCAACTTTGGGAAAGCTGCAAGAAGACCTTCTATTCTTATGCGAGACATGTCCACAAATTGTCTAGAAACAAGTACTGCCAAAGCAAGAAATAAAACCACCAATTAGAAGTCCTAATCACTTGCAGAATGAAACTTAACAACATTTTACTCATGTACAGATGAAAATAAATAACAATGCCAGGTACTCGAGGACAGTGAAAAATTATATGTAAAATACTGACTACCCAGCCAAAAAAGTCTCAGAATTACAAAGATCAATCATAAATGGATCTAGCAAAAAAAAAAAAAAAACAGTAGTAAATTAACTACATTCATAGAAGCTTAGTTTCATAAAATTGAAATCAAACTCTATAATAAAAACAAGACAGACCCCAAAAAGACAAGAAACGAATGAAAATTAAAATTGAAATCAAACTACATTCATAGAAGCCTAGTTTCATAATATTGAAATCAAACTCTATCAAAGATTGGTATGGCAACCATACGAATAGAGGAAATGATCTACATAGAATTTTTATGAAATTTCAGGGCTGATTTGCATGTGACATTGCTACAACTATCACTAAATACAAGAATTGTCACATACTTTAGTACTTATTTTTATTCATAATATAAAAATTTGCATATCAACCATAACCAAATTACTTCTTTTACTAACTACAATCAAACCAATTTGTGCATTCCAAAAAAAAAAAAAAGACAGATTGTTCTACATACATTTCCATATTCATGCATAGTGTGGAATCACATAGCCAAAGCATCTAAAAGTAAATAAATATAAACATGCCAGCATACAGCTACATACTCAAATGAAGTTAACAACCTGCCGAACTTGTACAGCTTCCAGCAACTTTTCCTCGGGAAGAAAATTACAATAACCCTGCAACCACAATAGATAATGATGATAAGGAGAAAGGTAAATCATCTCCATAAACATATGAACAGCCACCAAAACTAATCATGATTCAAATGTGGGTGCATTTAACTAACAAAAGTATCAATCTTTTCTTTTCTTGTCTTGGTAAGACATGAGAAGGAAATAAGATTGATGAAGTTCGCAAGTGGAATTTGAGTTCGCCTCGAAAAGAATATTCTACTTTTCTATAGCGTTTTCTGCAATTATATAGTATACTATTATACCCACTCTCTTCATAATAAGTATCAATCAATTTTAGGCACACACACCAAATCCCATATCTAAGACCATCATATATGTCTCAAGTGACCTATTGTCTACAAAATATGCACATAAAATATGAAAGGAAAAGAAAGATAATGATATTCTAATCACAAATTAACCTCAATTTTTGTTTTTGATCTCAACAGTAGCAAGTTAATATTCATGACCTTAAAGCAGCATACTAATCATGGTGTTGCAAGCTTGAGTGTAAAACTTACAGTATTAGAAAAGGGAGATGGGAGCAAAGAGTAAGGCTTCCTTCCTATTATAGACTGGACCATCACAAAAGCTTTAAGCGACATGAAGGTAAATGCCCATAGTAACCACATAAATCAAGAAAGTTTAAATATGTTCCTTTTCAATTGAATATTTTTTAAGATTTTAAACACTTGTATCAAAGATAGAAAGATACAAAATGTCTAAAAATATACATCACACTAAAGAAAATTACATCAGAAAACTCAAATCCCTGACTAGATCAGCAAACAAAATATCTTTAAACTCTTTAGCATCAAATAACCAAATACCTACCTAATTGAACTAGCAAATCAAGAACTTAGACAAAAAAAATTGGTCTCCGATCCCCAGCCCTCTAAACAAGGGGAAATAGCCATTTTGACAGGTATCCCATAGTAACAAACTGCCACAATATGGAATGCCACGTTCTGTATCATTGACAGAGAGTTTGTCTATTCTAAAGTCTACACAACCTAAATTTGAGAATTACTTTAAATATACATAGTAAAAAGTTACAGAATAACTTGACACCAACATGACGACAAATGCAAAGTGGAAAAACCTGAAATTTGGCAACTGTATCAAGAGTACGAAGAATTCCTTGTGGAGACTCAGCAGCAAGTTCAACAGCTTCTTTATACTTCGTTTGCGCAAACAGTTCTTGGAATCGCTGGAAAACCTGAAATCATTCATGGAATATATAATTTGTGATGAACCAACAAAAGGATGTAAAAATTATTCATCAAGACAGAAAGAAAGGAATAAATTTCTGATTAAGATTCTAGACCTATCAAACATTTTTGTCTTTTTTAATAAAGGGGGTGAATTAAATAATACTAAGCTAACTTGGTTGGGCACCAAGATCTATAACATGCAGCTTTCATGTAATTTGGCCAGCATCAAAAGTCTTTGTTGCAAAGGAAATGAGAGTAGAATGATTCTCATTCCCTGGAACCTGTATAAATTCGACAATCAATCAACAAATATGCATATATGATATGCATACCAAGTGCAATAAAAAACAAGAGAATTAAGAGAGATAAAGAGAGGGAGAAGTTAATTTACGCACTTTAAATTGTGCAAAAGCAGCAGCATGAGCTTCCAGAGCTTGACTTCTCTGTTGTTCCACTGAAAATAGTTGCATATTCCCTTTGACCAGATTAAATCATTACAAATGTAACATATATATATATACCAAGATCATCAAATATATTGGCTTAATGAGGATTTCCCTATGAAAAATCTATACATAAAGCATATCTGCGTATGAGTATCAATCTACTAAATGATGTTACAATATATAAAAAAATCAAGAACAACACCATAAGAGGGCAATCTTTTTCAATCAACTATACAAAATGCAGAGCACAATATACTGATTTGAATAAAAACCATGATAATATAAATGATTACTGTCATTGCAGGCCATAATTGTTAAAAATAATTTAAATTTCTAACTAGATATGCAATAATAAAATTAGACCCAATCTAATTAAAGAAAATAAAAGATTACAGATTACATTCATTGAAATTGTGTGAGAGACAGATATAGATATATGTAACCAGATATTGTAATTTTAGATTTGGATGTGGGTTATTGTAATTTTATGCTACATATGTAACCAGATATTCCTTTGAGTAATGATTAAGTTTTATTAATTCCTTTTTATAAATTATTAATGATTTAGATTTTCTTTTCAGAATTTTGTCTCAATCATTATCTCATTTTCTTTCTTTTTTTTGCCTGACTTTCAATAAGGTTTTTTTTTTTAAATGGGGTGGAAGGAAGCAGATAGGTTAATCAAATTCTAAACCAAGTGGTGAATTCAAATAAAGTCAAAATAGAAAATTCACTACAATGTTTGAGATTACTTCAAAATTAAATGTCCACAACCAAATTTTCAAAGAAAATCCTCAAATAAAAACATAAAATCCATCACAGTAAACTCAGAACAGCAAATATAGTATCAGAAAACTTAAAAGAGCTAAGTTTCCTACTTCAGAGCTGTGAAAATTGTGACATTGGTTTATCTTCAACACTAGGTTTAACTGCAGTATTTCTAGATGGATGAACTATGTTCATATTGGTTTTTGCAATTGTTGGGCTACTCTTTCTTTTTGTTTCAGACTTACTCTAAGAACTAGTTCTATAAGTAATTTATATATAGGGTCCTTTATTAGTATATTTGGTTGTTTCTAATCAAGTGTGACAAAGATTTTGGAAAATTAAATAATCTGGGGTAAAAATCAATTTTAAGTGAAATTCTTGGATATCTATACTTGAAGATCTAAAGAAAACAGATGACTTCCAGCCAAAAGTTAATAGAACCTTGCAAGAATGCTGGGGACGGCCAACAGATAATTAGTGGTAAGAACAGGCTGCATTCCTGCTGGGTTGATATTAAAAGGAATATAAGGCTCCACTTCAGTGACTAGATAGTCATCTCTGTGAGCAAAATAAAGTCAGTAAGCTCCAATATGTAGTGCAAATAGCTTCTAAACCCATATAAGTGAATTACCCACCAACATGCAACAGCATATAATTATCTTGCTAATATATTGCATATATTTGGGAAGAAGGAATTATAACCCCAGTTGACACATGCATAACTTGCTGAATATATGAAGGACCAAAAATCTAAGTAGTGAATGAGTATTACCTAGCAGCTGATGCAAGTTTAAAACCATAGTATTGCAGCTTTACTTTTATAGCACCATTAATCTATTATTAGTCCAA
The DNA here is from genome assembly GCF_963169125.1 of Humulus lupulus. Lineage (NCBI taxonomy): Eukaryota > Viridiplantae > Streptophyta > Magnoliopsida > Rosales > Cannabaceae > Humulus > Humulus lupulus. Next base: position 104,026,087 of record NC_084802.1, read on the forward strand.
AAGACACATTGCAGTCAAATATGTGGTATTAAAAGAGAGTAAAAAAATCTCCTGAAATCTTATAATATATAACTTTTAACATTCAAATAATCTGAATGAATCAAATGAAAAAATTCACAAAACAAGAGAAAAAGATCAAATTATAATATCTAGATGTAACAACCCAAATTCACTAATAAGGCTTAAGGGCCTTGATTAGTGTGCCTGGAGGGCATAATGGGAATTATGTGTGGTTTTAATGATTAAGATGCATGATAATGATTTTAAGCATGTTATATGACTATGTGTATTATGTTATGTGATAATTATGCTATGTGATTCGTACCACGTGGGTGTGGTGATATCAATGTGATGCACGTGCCGAGACGGTCCTAGAAAGCTAGATAATGGTAACTGGTGATTTGGTAACTTGCGTAACTGTTAGTAAGCATAGAGAGTAACAGGTTTTATTGGAAAAGTGGTAGAATTGCAATGTTAGTAAAATGACAAGTGTGCCCTTGAGGTTTAGTTAGAAAGGGATATTTATGGAGGGATAGAGTGGTCTTTTGGCAGTGAATAGGTGAGTTTCAGCTGAAGGAAAATACAATTACGTATAATACTTTGGGAGATTGGTTTATGCTGAATTTTGGGGACCTAGAAATAGAGTAAAAGAGAGATAGAGGAAGGAAGTTGAATTTGGCTCTTGGAAGGAGAATCAAGGGGGTTTGAAGTTATCAATCAAGCCTAGGCCAAGAATATTCAGAGGTAAGGACTTAGTTATGATTTGTTTAAGTTTCAAAGTCTGGTTTTTAGAAGATAAGCATGAATTGAAACAAGTTGGTGGCTGGTTTTGCATAAATTCAGAGTTGGAATAATCAAAAGGAAAAGGTGGTTTGAAGCTAGAGGTTGGACTCTCCATTCAAGGTAAGGGTTCTGTGTGATTGTAAAGCTTATCTCTGTTATGAATTAGAGAATTTGAAGTGTGGTTTGGGTTTAGGTTTGAGTTTTTAACTTTCTGGTATGAGTTGTTAAAGCATGGAACTCGAGGGTGAATTTTGTGAATGATTGTGTAATTGAGCTAGGATATGACGTTTCTAGGTTGTTGGGTGGTCTATTAGGGGTTTTGAGTTGGTTTTGGGGCTTAGGTATGAATTTGGGATGGTTTGGAATGATTTGGGTTTGGGAAAAATGTAAGGAAAAACCCAGAAATCTGGGTTCGCGAAGGAGCGCCGTGGCCCTGTTCTTGGGCGCCGCGGCGCTAGGCTGTTTCTGGGCAGAGTGTGCTCTCTGACTTGCTGGGCGTCACGGCCCTATAGGGTAGCGCCGCGGCGCTAGGCTAATTTCAGGACATGGGAATTTGCAATTTTGAGCCTTTGCTCTGGGGGTTTGGGGGATGCCTTCGGTGCATTGTTTTAGGGATTTGGGAGTTCCGAGAGTGTGGAATTGGTTCCGGGAAATAGTTTTGGATTGATTAGTGACAAAGGAAGTTTCATTTATGTTGTGATTAGGTCTTTGGAGAGGCTCGGGGTAGAGGACCGTGCTCGCGGCTTCGAGGCATCGAGAACTAGTGAATTGAAAGGTAAGAAAACTGCACCCGGTTGAATGATTGTGATGGGACTAAGTGCTCCCGAAAGATATATCGTGTCAACGTTGGTATTATGCCATGGGACATGTAAAAGAGGTCTAAGAGTGACGTACATGATTTTAGCGCACAGGGCGCGAATTGGCCATTGGGAGCTAAGAACAACGGGATAACAGAGGGAGCGGCCTGAGGGCGCTAGCCCTGGTTATCGTTTGTGAATTGTGAATATTATGAACTGAAATGCCTAGTATGTGGAATACTTGATTATACTGACTGATGATATATCTGAATATATGTAATGCAATGTGAGATGTTGACTTGTCTGTTAATTGTTCATGCTCTGTTGTTGTTGTGTTTTCTTGCTGGGCCTTGGCTCACGAGTGCTACGTGGTGCAGGTAATGGCAAGGGCAAGCTGGACCAAGCCTGAGGTGGAGAGCTCCGAGGTGAAATGTACATAGCCAGCTGTTCGATCACCATTGTCGAGGAGTGAGTCAGGACAGGGATCTATCTAACTGCTCGTTTTGCCTTAGTATGGCTGGTTAATGTATTTGAACCTTGTAACTTTTGTAAACAGCCTTTAAACTTATATTTTTGGGATCCCGTGTAAATAAACAATGTTTTTTTAATGAAAATGTGGCTTTTGAAACCAAAACGCTTTCAACCCTAGTTCCTTAATAGTTTCAATAACACAATTTTATTTAATTGACTTGGTTAGCAAGTCTGGCACTTTATAAACACACAGTGTAACGGTCTTGGCTATCCAGGGCGTTACACTAGAATTGTTGTAATTATAAAAACCTTTCATTCTGACTGCCCAGGATATTCTATGAACTCTTCCCTTTCTTTTACTTTCTCCTTAGCACCCTTCAAAACGACAATTTAAAAATGAAAAACACAAGATAAGTGAATACAATTAAAAAGAAAAATAATTGTTTTCCCAGAGAAACTATTTTCTTATGAATATTAAACATAATTCAGCTGCAACGAAAGTATCAAGTCCAGAAGGCAAGAAAGATACGATTCCTCCAAAAGTTAGCATATATACTTTAATTGGGATAACTAGCTTCCTTTCTCCATGCCAAGAGCAAACTTGGCCGGAAAACCAGTGCCTCTAATGTTATCCAAAACCAGCGAAATTCCCCCAACAAAACCCACCAACCATAACATAGAAATTTCAAGGTAAAACCAAATCAATTAATAGCAAAACCCACATGAAAATATCCAAAATAAATCAGAAGCTACAACAAAAGAGCTCCATACCGTTTCCTTCAAGGTCTCTAGGGGTTCGCTCCGTTTAAAGCCAAAACATGGGGAAAAGTGGCGTAAGAGGGAAGTCGAGTGGACTTCACTCCTTCAATTTGACTGCACAGAGCAAGATACAAGAACCATTTAAACAAAAAGAAATAAATAAATTGCTTTACAATAATAAAAAAAATACACAAACCAGGAATTGAACACCCATGGCACCCCGTCGCACCACCATCTCCAGCCCACGCCACCCAGTCGATGTCGACTATAAAACAGAACGAGAGAGAGAGAGATCTTTACCTGCACCAACGAGTCTCTGAGTCCACGTCGTCGAGCCTCCGGCAGTCCCACTGAGCCTCTGTCCGCCCCGTCGACCTCCACCGTGGCTGAAGCCTCGTATATCCCCTCACCGTCGTAGTTGAGGGAGCAAGAGAGAGAGAGAGAAAGAGAGGGATCAGGGAAGAGTGAGTGAGGAGACCGGCTTAGAGAAAGGGATTTTAGATTAGAGGAAAAAAAACGAGAGCTTTGTTTAGGTCTAGAGAATAGAACGGGAAGAGGGAAAAGGTATTTCATAGCCCGCCTTTTTTTAACTATTTATTATTTACCGCTTTTATTTTTACATTAGATACAATAATACTTTTTTAATAAACTTATCTTTATGTGTTATGGAATGGGGTATTTGGTGTAGTGTATCCAAGTTGAGGGTGTGCATGATCACACTCGGGCTTATTCCCACCATGTCTTCATGAGCCCAAGCGAAGACATCTAGATGCCCTTGCAAAAGTTTTATTAGCTCCATTTTTCTCTCATCGTCAAGGTTTTTAACCAATCTTAATGACTCTCAAAGCGTCCTTGGGATCTATATTTACCTCCTCGAGCTCTTCGATAGCTTGGAGTTCTGATCTATCCTCGCCCATATGCGGATCAATATTATCAATTGGGGTGATGCCTCTACCCCTGGCTTTCTAAGGTTCTTCTGTTCCAGAAGCAATTTCTACTTCCTGGGACTCTTCGCCTCCGTCATGTATGGGCATTATTTGCTGCCCTAGTTTGGATTTTCCCTTCATGGAAATGCTATAGCATTCCCTAGCAGAAAGCTAATCACCTTTGACAGTGCATATTCCCACAAAGGATGGGAATTTGACTGCTAGGTGGCGGATAAAGGTTATGGCTTCAAACGTCATCAACGTAGGTCAGCCCAAGATCGCATTATAGGCCACTGCACAATCGATGACCACAATCTCAAGGAGTTTTGAGACAGTTCCTAGACCTTCACCCAATGTCACCACTAGCTTGTTTGTTCTGATGGCTGTCGATCCCTCACCAGAAAATCCATATAGAATCATGGATGTTACCTTTAGGTCGATTACAGACAACCCGATTATTTCTAAGGTGGCCCTAAACAGCAGATTCACAGAACTTCCATTATCTATTAGTATCCTCCTAACACTTTGGTTGGCGAGCTGAATCGTTACGAGTAAAGGGTCGTTGTGTGGGAACTGGACATGGTTGGCATCTTCTTCCATAAAAATGATTGGTTGCTTTTCTAACCGCTGGTGCTTCGATAGTCGTTGCTCCAAGATGAACTCCACTCCATTGTGGGATTTCAGCTAGTTGATATATTTCTTCTGGGCACCTCTGCTCGTGCCAGCCAGGTGAGGACCTCCAGAAATGGTTGTTATATCTCCTCCCGTGATTGGAGGAGGGTTGTCTTGATTTACCTGATCTCCATTTTGATTAATTGGAACCTCCGGAGTTGATGGGATGTTTTGTGCAACTCTAGGAGTTCCTCGATTCTGGCCGTACTAATCCAAAGGTCCTACCCTGATGAGAGTCTCGATCTCCTCCTTTAATTGTCTGCAGTCATTAGTATTATGACCGATATCATTGTGGAATCGAAAAAATTTTGAGGGATCTCTCTTCGCCCTTTGATTCTTTAATGATTCTGGCTTCTTCCACGGAAGGCAGGCAGAATTCACCAAGAACATTCGTTCTCTAGTATCTGTGAGGTCAGAATAAGTTGCATAGATAGGTTTAAACTTCTCCACAGACTTGTTTTTCTTTAACCCACTTTGGCTGCCTTCACCATTTCCCTTTCTTTTACTATCCCCTTGGTTATTCTGGGCAATGGTTTGAGCTGTCGCACTAGCCACAGTTGTTTCCACTCCAACAAGTTGAGCAGGGGCTTGGCTAGTTCCTACAACAGAAGCTCGTGCCTCTTTTAGATTAATCCACCTCTAAGCTTGTTTTAGGAACTCATCCACAGTGTTAACTCCCTTTTCTGTAGCTCTTTCCATAGGTTGCCCCCCACAAGGATCCCCATCCTCATTGCCATGAGTTTAGAACTCTCGTAGGCGTCTCTAGCTCGTGTAGCAACGTTGGTAGACCTATTCATGTATGCTTTCAAAGGATCTCCAGCCTGCTATTTTACATTTGCCAGGGAGTCGGCCTTAATCCGAGCTACCTGAGAAGCCCTGGAAGCTCTATTGAAATCCACAGATAAATTCTTCCCTGAGCTGATGGAGTACTTTTTGTACTGTTTGAACCATTGCCTAGCCGGTCCGATCAGAGTCGAAGGGAATATTAGGCACCTTAGCTCGGGTCCAATGTTGTGGCCCATCATCAGGGTATTGAACATTCCCACGTGGTCAGATGGATCTCCATCTCCATCAAATTTTGATAAATGGGGCATCCTGAAACCCGACGGGTATGCAGTTGACGCAATGTTTGGGGCGAAAAGCTCGAGCTCATCCCCTGACTCATATTCATCTTTTTCCTTTTCTAATAGGAGTCTTTTCATCAGCTCCTCCATCTGGGCTAACCTTTTGAGGGTTTGGTCTTTGATTCCTTGGTTATTTTGGGGTTGTTCCATAGCTCCCATCCTACCGTACCCATTTGGCAGGTTGTTGTCCCTCCATGTTCGAGCTTGGTTTGGTGGGACATTCCCGTTATCCTGTACTTTAGAAGAACCTCCCTCTTGACGAGTGTGCATGACTCCATTTTGGGCTGAATTTCTCCTCTTTGAGTTTAGGCGATCTCCAAGATCGGTCTCAGGATCGACTTGAGGATTCTGAGCTAAACTCTGATGATTTCTCAAATATGTATCGGATCTGCCACTTCAACGGCTCTCAGTCCACTAACTCCCATTAGCGAAGCTTAGTGCTCGTGGTTGAGGATGAGGATTTGGGATACTGCCACGTGTTTGCGAGGCATAGGTAGGGGCAGTGGGAAGATGATTTCTCCTGCTGTCCCCAAAGGTAGGAACATTTTTCACAGACCGAGGCAATGTTGGATGTCTTCCGGGCGATGGGGGATGCCTAACTGGCAAGGCAATTCTTGTCACGTCAAGACAAACCAAATTAGCCCGCGATCATTCTGTTCCACCATTTCTAACTCTCTGCATTTGGAGATCGGATCGTGACGCAGGAGGGTTGGCTAGAACATGCTTTCTTCGTGAGTCTGCCCCAAACCTTCCCCATGGGTTGCCATGGGTATTTCCAGTACGACGGTGGTACTGAACTTGGGGTCGAGGTCCTAACCGACCGGCTGACTTGCCGATGACCCCTGGGTGGGCCATCAGGCTGAACATCTTAGTGATCTTGTTCCATGGGTACAGAACTTGGGGTTGAGGTCCTAACTGATCGACTTGGTTTTGATGAAAGCACTAATCTGCATCTCTCAATGAAAGCACAAAACTGTGGACGCGGTTTTTCGCCAACAGTGAATTATGAAAATAGTTGGGATAAATTAGTGCTTAATGATAAACCGCAATAAGAAATTGATACACAAGAGCACCAGGAAAGAACTCTCAAGAACACTCGTCTCTTTTACGTAGTTCTGGGGTTAAAATCCGCCAAGTCCATGAGTCTATATTATTACTGTTCTTCTCTCTAAATTTTGACAGATTTTTTGCATTACAGAAAAACTAACCATTTTTCCTATCCAATATCTTAGTATTTATAGAGAAAATCCCTGGATAGGCCTTGGGGTCATCACGTGACTCAACCCACAGCGTGATCTGTACCACACTAATTATAAATATTACAATTTATCCTAAGGCATGGTCTGATCATTTGGTAAAACTGATCATGTATCCTCAAAGATCATCGGACATGTCATGCCTGTCCATGCACGATTATATTACGTGTCAAGGTTTTCAGGGATCCGTGGATGTGCTATGTCTGACTATGCATATATATAACGTATCCGGGTTTCTAAAGACGGAAGGATACGTTAGGTCTCTAGCGTACCCCAAGCTGAATGCATCGTGAGCTCGTGTCAGGGATGCTATGCCTTATAAACATTACAAGCTCGTACTTATTGCTTTGCATTCCCCAGCTCGTGTTGTTGACCTAGGGAATTGTGCTGCCTTTGTGGAGAAAATACAGACTTATGGATCATTTATTGGAGTCCTTTACTCGCCAACTATACAAGAACTGAATAAAAGACTTGTGCTGAATTTTAGGATGCACAAGTTGTAGCGTCCCAAATTTGTTAATAAGGCTTAGGGCCTTGATTAGCGTGCTGGGAGGGTAATAATTGAGTTAATTATGTTAATATATGAATTAGATGATTATGTGATTAGAAATGTATGTTTAGGTGAATTAAATATGCATGTGGGCCCCATTTGGCTATTAGGGGCATATTTGTAATTTTAGCCTGTTGAGGGCATAAATGAAATATTTGTAGATATTGTGATTCATACCACGAGTGAGTGGGGATATATTTGTTATGCACGATCTGAGACTTTCTTAGGGAGCAATTTAAATATTTGTTGATATTATGCTATGTAGTGCATATTTGTGAATGAACGGCGAAGGCTGGAACCAGCGAAGGCCGAAAACGGCGAAGGCCGGAAACGGAGAAGGCCTAGAACGGCAGGAAGCCGAGAATGGCAAAGGGTCAGGAATGGCATTGAGCACGCGGAGTGCACAGCCGAGTACGAGAAGGGGTCGGGAATGACGTTGAGCACGCAGAGTGCAGCTGTTAGGGTGAGACCGTCCTATGATGTTGGAGTCATCCTCTTGGAGAAGACCACGAACCCAGGGCCTGGTAAAGTGCCTGGGATGGCATGGCCGCTATGTGTTTAGATTGTTGGTTGCTTTGTTATGTGTTATTGTTAGAAATGCATATGTTATTTGTTTTGTGTTGAATCTTCTTGCTAGGCTTCTGCTCATGGGTGCACTATGGTGCAGGTAAGGGGAAGGGAAAGGTCGACCAACCTTGAGTACAGAGAGCATGGAGCGACGGGTACATGTTCGGCCTACCTGGCTAGCACTGCCGGGGTAATTTTTGGGAAAATGTTATGTACTGGCCTAAATTTGTTGCCTAGTCGACCCTAAATGTATTTTGAGTTGTAAATATTTTCTAAACAAAATTTTGGGATCCCAAATGTTTAACTTTTACTTTTTTCAATGAATGACAACATTTTTATATTTAATGCCTTTAAAGGACCCTCAACAAAGTTTATCTACACTTTTAACCTAAAACCTCGATTAGCAAGTGATTGGCACATGTTAAACTCACCCAGTAATGGCTCTAAAGAAGTAGGGTATTAACCAAATGTGAGTCTACGCATATTGAAATGAGTCCCATTCGGGTACAACCGCCCTAATTTATCTCTTGGTTAACCATAATGAGTTGTAGAGAAGTCGACACTCCAAAATTAATATTGCTAGGCATTACCATCCTAATGCAGGACAAGTGGCATCGAAACGAGTCCAACTTGATTGCCCTCACCCTGATGTGTCTCTATTGGAATCGAAACAATTCCTAATAGGGTACTAACACCCTAATGAGTGTCTCGGAGAACCACCATGAGTTGCAGAGAAGCTAGTGATCCCGAATTAGTGCTGCTTGGCATTATCACCATAAAGCGAGACAAGTGACATCGAAACGAGTCCCACTCGAATGACATCACACTATTGCTTGTCTAGGAAAATCCAAAGGAGTCCCAATCGGGTACAACTACCCTAATTAGTGTATCAGAGAACCACAATGAGTAGGAGAGAAGTCAGCACTCCAGAATTAGAGACGCTAGGCATTTCAATCCTAATGCAGAAAAAGTGGCATCAACAAATTCCAAATCGAATAGACTCACCCTAATGTGTGTCTGTTCAAATTGAAATGATTCCTAATCGGGTACAACCCCTTTAATTAGTGTCTCAGTGAACCACTATTAGTTCAAGAGAAGTTGGTGATCTCGAACTAGTGCTACTAGGCATTGCTACCCTGATGAGAGAGAAGTGGCATCGAAACGAGTCCAACTTGAATAACCTAACCCTAATCCATGTCTGGGAAAATTGAAACAAGTCCCAATAATCGGGTATAACCACCTTAATCTATTTCTCGGATAACAAAAATGATTTGTAGACAAGTCGGTGATCCCGAATTAGTGCCGCTAGGCTTTACTACCCTAATGTGGGAGAAGTGGCATAGGAATGAGTCCCACTTGATGACCTCACACAAATGTCTAGGTGATTCCAAACAAGTCCCAATCGTGGACAGCCACCCTAATTACTGTATCAGTTAACCACAATGTGTTGCGTAGAAGTCGGTGCACCCGAATTAGTGTCGCTAGGCATTACCACCTTAATACGGGACAAGTGGCACCGAAACGAGTCCAACTAGAATGACCTTACCCTAATGTATGTATAGGCATATTTAAACGAGTCCCATTTGGGTACACCCACCCTAATTAGTGTATGTGGCTAACCGTTGAATTTGTTTGCCTGTAGGTGTGTGCTGTAGGCTGACTTGCTAGCTTGAACAGTCTGCAAGTGCCGCACGTTCCGTCTAGTTGGAGTACCCAAATAGCCGGCCCGTGACACTAGGCACTACCAACCTAATGCGGGAACAGTGGCATCAAAATGAGTCCAACTAGAATGACCTTACCCTAATGCAAGTCTAGGCATATCGAAACAAGTCCCAATCAGGTACAACCACCCTAATTAGTGTCCAGCTTTACCACAATGAATTACAGAGAAGTCGACGCTCCTAAATTGATGTCTCTCGGCATTACAATCCTGATGTGGGACAAGTGGCATCGAAACAAATCCAACTTGAATGCCATCACCCTAATGTGTGTCTATTCGAATTGAAACAATTCCCAATTACATACTAACACCGTAATGAGTTTCTCGGAGAACTAGCATGAGTTGCAGAGAAGTCGATGATCGCTAATTAGGGCTACAAGGCACTACCACCCTAATGCGGGATAAGTGACATCGAAATGAGTCGCACTCGAATGACCTCACCCTAATGCTTGTCTAGGTGAATCTAAACGAGTCTGAATTGAGTAAAAAAACTCTAATTAGTGTCTCGGAGAACCACAATGAGTAGGAGAGAAGTCGATGCTCCAGAATTAGTGACGCTAGGCATTTCAATCATAATGTGGAAAAAGTGGCATCGAAACAAGTCCAAATTAAATACACTCACCCTAATGTGTGTCTGTTCCAATATAAATGAGTCCTAATCAAGTAGAACCTATTTTATCCCAATTTAGTACAACCACCTTAATCAGTGTCTTAGTGAACCACTGTGGGTTGTAGAGAAGTTGGTGATCCCAAATTAGTGCCGCTAGGAATTTCCACCCTAATGTGGGAAAAATGGCATCAAAACGAGTCCAACTCGAAAGACCTCACCCTAATGCATGTCTTGTAAAATTGAAATGAGCCCGGATAGGTATTGTCACCCAAATGTGGGACAAGTGGCATCGAAACGAGTCAAACTTGAATGACCTCACTCTAATGCGCGCCTAAGCGAATTGAAATCAGTCCCAAATGGGTAAAATTACCCTAATTAGTGTCTTGGTGAACCCCAATGAGTTGCAATGAAGTTAGTGCTCCAGAATTTGTGTTGCTAGGGACTACCACCCTAATCCAAGACAAGTGGCACTGAAATGATTCCAACTAGAATGTCCTTACCCTAATGCACGTCTATGCATATCGAAACGAGTCCCAATCGGGTACAACCACCCTAATTAGTCTCTTGCATAACCACAATGAGTTACAGAAAAATTCCACGCTCCCGAATTAATGTCTCTTGGCATTAAAATCCAAATGCAGGACAAGTGGCATCGAAATGATTCAAACTTTAATGCCATCAACCTAATGTGTGTCAATTCGAATCGAAACAAGTCTCAATTGGGTACTATCACCCTAATGAGTGCCTCAGGGAACCGGCATGAGTTGCAGAGAAGTTCGTGATCCCAAATTATTGCTGCTAGGCATTACCACCTTAATGTGGGAAAAATGGCATTAAAACGAGTCCAACTCAAAAGACCTCACCCTAATGCATGTCTTGTAAAATTGAAATGAGCCCCAATAGGTATGGCCACCAAAATGCATGACAAGTGGCATTGAAACAAGTCCAACTCGAATAACCTCACCCTAATGCACCTCTAGGCAAATTGAAACAAGACCGAAACATGTACAATTACCCTAATTCGTGTCTCGGTGAACCGTAATGAGTTGTAGAGAAGTCGGTGCTCCAGAATTTGTGTCGCTAGGAACTACTGCCCTAATGTGGGACAAGTGGCATTGAAATGATTCCAAATCGAATGACCTCACCCTAATGTGAATATAGTAAACTTAAAATGAGTTCCATTCATTTACAATGCCCTAATCATTCTCTCAGTTAATCACATTCAATTATAGGGAAGTTGGTGATCTTGAATTAGTTCTGCTAGGCATTGCCACCCTAATGTGGGACAAGTGGCATCGAAAGGAGTCCACCTCGAATAACCTCACCGTAATGCGCATCTAGGCGAATTGAAACGAGACCCAAACGGGTATAATTACCCTAATTAGTGTCTCAATGAGCCCTAATGAGTTGTAGAGAAGTCGGTGCACCAGAATTTTGTCGCTAGGCACTAACACCCTAATGTGGGACAAGTGGCCCCAAAACAAGTCCAACTAGAATGACCTCACCCTAATGCATGTCTAGGCGTATCTAAACAAGTCCCAATCAGGTACAACCATCCTAATTATTCTCTTGCTTAACCACAATTAATTATAGAGTAGTTGATGCTCCTGAATTAATGTCGCTTGGCATTACAAGCCTAATGCAGGACAAGTGCCATCGAAACGAGTACAACTTGAATGACATCACCCTAATATGTGTCTATTTGAATTGAATCAAGTCCCAATTGGGTTATAACACCCTAATGAGTGTCTCGGAGGACGAGTATGAGATCTAGAGAAGTTGTTGATGCCTAATTAGTGTTGCTAGGCTTTACCACCCCTGTAAGGGCTAAGTGACATCGAAACAAGTTTCACTCGAATGACCTCACCCTAATGCTTGTCTACGTGAGTCTAAATGAGTCTGAATTGAGTACAACACCTCTAATTAGAGTCATGGAGAACAACAATGAGTAGGAGAGAAGTCAGCGCTTCTGAATTAGTGACACTAGGCACTTCCATCCTAATGCGGAAAAACTCGCATCGAAACTAATCCAAATAAAAAAGACTCACCCTAATGTGTGTCTGTTCAAATATAAATGACTCCCAATCAGATACAACCTATTTAATCTGTCTCTCGGTTAACAACTATTAGTTGTAGAGAAGTTGGTGATCCTGAATTATTGCTGCTAGGCATTGCAACCCAAATGTTGGACAAATGGCATCGAAAAGACTCCAACTCTTATGACCTCACCCTAATACTATCTAGGAAATTTGAAATAAGTGCCAATTGTGAAAAATTACCCTAACTAGTGTCTCGATGAAACCCAATGAGTTGCAGAAAAGTTGGTGCTCCCGAATAAGTGCCGCTAAGCACTAGCACCAAAATGCGTGACGAGTGGCATCGAAACGAGTCTAACACGAATAACCTCACCCTAATGAACCTCTAGGTGAATTAAAATAAGACCAAGACATGTACAGTTACCCTAATTAGTGTCTCGGTGAACCGTAATGAGTTGTAGAGAAGTCGGTGCTCAATAATTTGTGTCGCTAGGAACTATCGCCCTAATCCGGAACAAGTCGCATTGAAATGAGTCCAACCCGAATGACCTCACCCTAATGTGTTTATAGTAAACATGAAATGAGTCCCATTCATGTACAAATCCCCTAATCAGTGTCTCCGTTAACCACATTCAATGGTAGGGAAGTTGGTGATCTTGAATTAGTTCTGCTAGGCATTGCCACCCTAATGTGGGACAAGTGGCATCGAATGGAGTCCACCTCGAATGACCTCACCATAATGTGCATCTAGGCGAATTAAAATGAAACCCAAATGGGTATAATTACCCTAATTAGTGTCTCGATGAATCCTAATGAGTTGCAGAGAAGTCGGTGCACCCGAATTTGTGTCGCTAGGCACTAACACCCTAATGTGGGACAATTGGCCCCGAAACAAGTCCAACTAGAATTACCTTACCCTAATTCATGTCTAGGCGTATCAGAACGAGTCCCAATCAAGTACAATGTAATGACCCAAATTCACTAATAAGGCTTAAGGGCCTTGATTAGTGTGCCTGGAGGGCATATTGGGATTTATGTGTGACTTTAATGACTAAAATGCATGGTTATGATATAAAGCATGTTATATGACTATTTGACTATTTGAGATGCATGACTATGTGTATTAGTATGCATGTAGGCCCTAATTGTGTTAGAAGGGCATAATTGTAATTTTGGCCATTTTGGGCATAACTGTATTGATATGTGCTGATTGTTGAGACCACATTGTGATGTGGATGTATCTGTGATGTGTGACTCGAGACGATCCCAGAGAGAGCAGATTTGTATCTCTCTACGTAATAACAGATGAGGATTTGTATGGTGTTCAGAGAAAGAAGGAAGAGTTCTGACTCTTGATTCAACATAAATTCTGAAGTTGTACCAAGGGTTAGGCCAGCGGGGCCTACCAATTGTTCCCACCTAGTAGAGGTGATGACTTTTGGGTATCTCTGGAATCAAGAATAAGACAATGAATTGGTCATTGTAATCTAGGCAGACCCTGATGCTTCAGCAGGGTTGCGGTGTAAACGAGGGGCTAATGAGAGTATGGCTATTAGACAAGATCTTGTGGGGCAAGATTGTTACTCTTGTAAGAGTGTTGTGGAGAGGCAAAGTAAAGGTGGTGGACCTTGGAAATCATGGTCAGGGTTGTGGGTTTACTGACTGATGTGTTTGGGTAAATTTCGAGGACGAAATTTTATGAGGAGGGGATAGTTGTAACAACCCAAATTCACTAATAAGGCTTAAGGACCTTGATTAGTGTGCCTGGAGGGCATATTGGGATTTATGTGTGACTTTAATGAGTAAAATGCATGGTTATGATATAAAGCATGTTATATGACTATTTGACTATTTGAGATGCATGACTATGTGTATTAGTATGCATGTAGGCCCTGATTGTGTTAGAATGGCATAATTGTAATTTTGGCCATCTTGGGCATAACTGTATTAATATGTGTTGATTGTTGAGACCACATTGTGATGTGGATGTATCTGTGATGTGTGACTCGAGACGATCCCAGAGAGAGCAGATTAACGGAAAAGTCCAGGCCAGAATTTATACCTGGCTCGGGGCGGGCCTGGGGGTATAAACAAGAATTTAGAGAATATATTGAGATTAATTTTGATGATGAGGAATACATATTTGGTGATTTATCAGGTATTGGGAAGCAACGGGAAAATATTAGAGACACTTGAGGAATTAGCGGGAATTGGGTAAAATGACTAAAATGGCCCTACGTGGACAAAAAGGTTTAGAATTAGTAGGGAGGTCATTTTGGTCAATTGGCTTCTTAGAGATAAGTTTTTGGGGCTTTATATACTTAGTGGGATTGTTAGAGAGAGTGAGAAGGCTGTGGAAAAGAAAGAAAAAGGGAGAAAAAGAAAAGAGAGAAAAACAGAGGGGTTTTGTTTCAAAAGGGGCGGTTTGTGGTTCTCCCACCATTTCTCTTCAAATTTGTTGGGGCAAAGCTCAGAGGAGAGCTTGGATAGGCTGAGCATCAAGGATCCTAAGCTAGGCTTGAAGATTTGGCAAGGGATTAGCAAGATCACATCAATGTTTGAGGTAAGTTTTTAGAGTTTTCAGTTTTGGGTTTTGACTGGTTTGGGATGTGTATCTAAGCTGGATTGATGGGAATCTTAGGGGAATTTCTGGGCAAGCTTTGAGAAGAGCAAGCTAAGGAGGTCTAGGAGTTGAATCAAAGTAGAAATTGCATCAACGGTATGAATTCTAAGCCTTTAACTTGATGTTTGACTGAATTTCTGGGTTTAGGGTTCATCTATGGTGAATCTTGAGATTTGGGATGCATGAGCTTGGGTTTTGAGATTTGGGGATGCTTGGGATGAGTGGAGAGTGTTTATAAGATTGATTTTCAGTTTTGTGAAGATTTGGGGAAGTTTGGGTTGAGATTGGCTAAAAGAAATCACAAAAAAAAAGAAACCTGGTGTTGCCTGCATGCAACTAGCACTACAGCGCTAGTCTTTGGGCGCTGTAGCGCTAGGCTCTGTTTCTGGGTGGTGCGGTTCTGCTTGTAGCGCTATAGCGCTCTCTTTTGAGCGCTGTAGCGCTACCCTGTTCCCGGAAAGGGGTTTTGGGGTTATTTTTAAGGGATTTTGACCTAGGGTTCGGGGTTCGATTCCACCATCTTGTTTTGTGGATCTAGGACTTCCCAGGGGGCTCGGGATTTGCCCCGAGGCTAGGTTTTCAAACTTGAGGTTCGGTGATGAATTTGACCTATGGCTGTGTTTAGGTGTGCACTAGGGCTCGAGTGGGATCGTGCTCAAGGAGTCCAGTGATGAAGCTATCAAATTGTCAGGTATGAAAACTATAGCACCCGTAGGACAGGGCATGGGCCCATAGTGTGATTGTCGGGCACGGCCCTATATTGCATTACATGTTAGGGTGCAGACTCAATGAATTGATATCAGGGCACGACCCTATATTGCATTACATGTTAGGGTGCAGACTTAATTGAATTGATATATGTTTGAATGTTATTTGAGAAATGCTATTTGTGATTATAGTAAGAATGAACAGCAAAGGAGCCGGGAGCGGCAACGGAGCCGGGAGCGGCAAAAGAGCCCAAACGGCAAGGAGCCGAGAACAGCAAGGGAGCCGAGAACAGCGAAAGGCCGAGGATGGCAGTGGGGCCGGAAGTAACACTTAGCACGTGTAGTGCTCGTAGACAGGGTGGGACCCCAATGGATACAGGGGATATCCTTACGGTGAGGACCGAGACCCTAGGCTTAGGTAATGCCTCTAGGATGGCATGGCCGTGTTTGTTTAGTTTGATGGAATACTTGTTTATCTATGGATAATCTGACATGTTAACTATATAATTCGCATATTTTATATACTGTATGAGTTTTCTTGCTGGGCTTCGGCTCACGGGTGCTCTGTGTTGCAGGTAAGGGCAAAGATTGAGTCAACCAACCATGAGTATGGAGAGCGTGAAGCGACGCGTACATTTTTGGCCTGCCCGACTGCTTTGGTTGGGGGTTTATTTGAGAAATGGCTGTAATAATCTGTGATTTTGATAATTAATCGACTGTAACCTTATTTTAAGTTGTAAATAGTTTTCAAACCTTATTTTGGGATCCCAAATGTTAAATACTAGAAGTTTTCAATGAATCATCGCATTTTTAAAGATTACAGCCTTAACTTTTGCTTAGTCACACTTTTGTTTTAACAACGTCGGTTAGCGAGTTCATTGCACATTTTTCGTTTTAAAACTCACTTAGTAACGGCTCTAAGGAAGTAGGGCATTACATACAACCAGCATAATTAGTCTCTTGCTTAACAACAATTAATTATAGAGCTCCTGAATTAATGTCGCTTGGCATTACAAGCCTAATGCGGGACAAGTGGCATCGAAACGAGTCAAACTTGAATGACATAACCCTAATATTTGTCTACTTGATTAAAAAAAAGTCCCAATTCGGTTATAACACCCTAATGAGTGTCTCAGAGAACTAGCATGAGATCCAAAGAAGTTGGTGATCCATAATTAGTGTTGTTAGGCATTACCACCCTAGTAAGGGATAAGTGACATCGAAACAAGTCGCACTCGAATGACCTCACCCTAATGCTTGTCTACGTGAGTCGAAATGAGTCTGAATCGAGTACAACACCCCTAATTAGTGTCTCAGAGAACAACAATGAGTAGGAGACAAGTCAACGCTGCTGAATTAGTGACACTAGGCACTTCCATCCTAATGTGGAAAAAATGGCATCCAAACTAGTCCAAATCAAATAGACTTACCCTAATGTGTGTCTGTTCCAATATAAATGAGTCCCAATTAGGTACAACCCTTTTAATCTGTCTCTCGGTGAAAAACTATCAGTTGTAGAGAAGTTGGTGATCCTGAATTGTTGCTGCTAGGAATTGCCACCCAAATGTTGGACAAGTGGCATCGAAAAGACTCCAACTCGAATCACCTCACCCTAATACGTGTCTAGGAAAATTGAAATGAGTGCCAAATGGGAAAAATTACCCTAATTAGTGTCTCGGTGAAACCCAATGAGTTACAGAAAAGTTGGTGCTCTCGATTAAGTCCCGCTAGTCCCTACCACCAAAATGCATGACTAGTGGCATCGAAATGAGTCTAACTTGAATAACCTCACCCTAATGAACCTCTAGGCGAATTTGAACAAGACCAATACATTTACAATTACCCTCATTAGTGTCTCGGTGAACCGTAATGAGTTGTAGAGAAGTCGGTGCTCCAGAATTTTTGTCGCTTGGAACTACCACCCTAATGCAGGACAAGTGGCATTGAAATGAGTCCAACTTGAATGACCTCACCCTAATGTGTGTATAGTAAACATGAAATGAGTCCCATTCATGTACAACCCCCCTAATCAGTGTCTAAGTTAACCACATTCAATTGTAGGGAAGTTGGTGATCTTGAATTAGTTCTGCTAGGCATAGCCACCGTAATGTGGAACAAGTTGCATCGAAAGGAGTCCACCTCGACTGACCTCACTGTAATGCACATCTAGACGAATTGAAACGAGACCCAAAGTGGTATAATTACCCTAATTAGTGTCTCGATGAACCCTATTGAGTTGCAGAGAATTCGGTGCACCAGAATTTGTGTCGCTAGGCACTAACACCCTAATGTGGGACAAGTGGCCCCGAAACAAGTCCATCTAGAATGACCTTACCCTAATGCATGTCTAGGCATATCTAAACGAGTCCCAATCAGGTACTTCCAGCGTAATTTGTCTCTTGCTTAACCACAATTAATTATAGAGTAGTTGATGCTCCTGAATTAATGTCGCTTGGTATTACAAGCCTAATGCGGGACAAGTGGCATCGAAACGAGTCCAACTTGAATGACATCACCCTAATATGTGTCTACTTGAATCGAAACAAGTCCCAATTGGGTTATAACACCCTACTGAGTGTCTCAGAGAACTAGCATAAGATCCAGAGAAGTTGGTGATCCCTAATTAGTGTTGCTAGGCATTACCACCCTAATAAGGGATAAGTGACATCGAAACAAGTCACACTGAAATGACCTCACCCTAATGCTTGTCTAGGTGAGTCTAAACGAGTCTCAATAGAGTGAAACACCCCTAATTAGTGTCTCGGAGAACAACAATGAGTAGGAGAGAAGTCAGCGCTGCCAAATTAGTGATGCTAGGCACTTCCATCCTAATGCGGAAAAAACTGGCATCGAATTAGTGTCGCTAGGGATTACCTTCCTATTGTGGGAGAAGTGGAATCAAAACGAGTCCAACTCGAATGACCTCACCCTAATTCACGTCTATGTGAATTGAAATGAGACCCAAATTGGTACAATTACCCTAATTAGTGTCTTGGGGAACCCCAATGAGTTGCATAGAATTTGGTGCTCCAGAATTTGTGTCACTAGGCACTACCATCCTAATCTGGGACAAGTGGCACCAAAATGAGTCCAACTGGAATGACCTTTCCCTAATGCATGTGTAGGCGTATCGAAATGAGTCCCAATCGGGTAAAACCACCCTAATTAGTCTCTTGCTTATCCAAAATGAGTTACAGAGAAGTCAACGCTCCCAAAGTAATGTCGCATGGCATTACAATCCTAATGCGGGACAATTGGCATCAAAACGAGTCCAACTTTAAATCCATCACCCTAATGTGTGTCTATTTGAATTGAAATAGGTCTCAATTGGGTACTAACACCCTAATGAGTGTCTTGAAGAACAAGCATGACTTGCATAGAAGTCGATGTTCCCAAATTATTGCTGCTAGGCATTACCACCCTTATGCAGGACAAGTGACATCGAAACGAGTCGCACTTGAATGACCTCACCCTAATGCTTTTCTAGACATCCAAACAAGTTCGAGTTGAGTACAACACCCATAATTAGTGTGTTGAAGAACCTGAATGAGTAGGAGAGAAGTCGGTTCTCGTGAATTAGCGACGCTAGGCATTTCCATCCTAATACAGAAATATTGGCATCGAAACAAGTCCAAATCAAATAGAATCACCCTAATGCATTCTATTCCAATTGAAATGAGTCATAATCAAGTGCAACCCCTTTAATCAGTGTCTTGGTGAAGCACTATCAGTTGAAGAGAAGTTGGTGATCCCGAATTATTGTTGCTAGGCATTGCCACCAAAATGTTCGACAAGTGACATCGAAACGAGTCCAACTCGAATGACCTCACCTAATGTGTGTCTAGGGAAATTGAAATGAGTGCCAATCGGGAAAAATTACCCAATTAGTGTCTCGGTTCTCCCAAATTTTTGTCGCTAGGAACTACCTCCATAATGTGGGATAAGTGGCATTGAAATGAGTCCCACTCGAATGACCTTACCCTAATGTGTGTCTAGTAAACTTGAAATGAGTCCCACTCGGGTACATCCCCCATAATTAGTGTCTCAGTCAACCACTATCAATTGCAGGAATTTGGTGATCCTAAACTAGTGCCACTAGGCATTGCCACCCTAATGTGGGAGAAGGGGCATCCAAACTAGTCCAAGTCGATTGACCTCACCCTAATGCGTGTCTAGGTGAACTCCAACGAGTCCCAATCGAGTGCAACCACCGTAATTAGTGTCTCGGTAAACCACTATGAGTTCAAGAAAAGTTGGTGATCCTGAATTAATATCGCTAGGCATTTGCGCCCTAATGTCGAAAAATTTGTATCAAAACGAGTCAAACTCGAAAGACCTCACCCTAATGTGTGTCTTGTACATTTGAAATGAGTCCCAATCATCTTCAACCACTCTGTAGCGTCCCAAATTTGCTAATAAAGTTTATGACCTTGATTAGCGTGCCAAGAGGGCAATAAGTGATTTATTATATTAATATGTGAACTTGATGAGTATGTGATTAGAGATGCATGTTTAGGTGAATTAAATATGCATGTGGGCCCCGTTTTGTTATTAGGGGAATGTTAGTAATTTTAGCCTGTGGAGGGCATAAATGTAATATTTGTGAATATTTTTATATATTCGTGTTTCACGATTCGAGACAGTCCTAGGGAGCAGTTTACCTAGGAAGTCACAACGGGGTCGAATACCCGACTCGGGGCGAGTCGAGGGGTATCTCGAGCATTAGACATTTTATTGGGTTATCGGGTTATGAAAATAAATATTTGGAGATATATTTGAAGTTAGAACATTTAGGAGGGAATATCGGGGAAATTTACTATTTTTCCCTCAGGGACGTTTTTGGTACCCCGAGACTTAAGTTAAGTTAGACAAAACTAAGGAAACCCTCAGAACTTGGTAAATTGACCCAAGCACTTTTCTCCCTCTCATTTTCTCTAAACCATACCAAGGGGAAACACTGAAGATTAAGCTAGGAATTGGAGCTTTAAACTTGGGGATTAGCTCAGTTTCAACTTGTGGATTCAAGCAGAGGTTAAGGTAAGCCTTGAACTATGATTTTAGCCATTAAATTATGTTTGTTATTGACATAGTTTTAGCTTTCTTGAGTTGTTGAAGTTTAAAACTGAATTTGGGATTTGATGAAGTTTCAAGTTAACCTTTTTTTAGGTTTTGTTGCTGAGACTATAGCGAACTTCTGTGGTGATTGAATTGGGTTTCTAGGTTGATTTTGGGGTGAATTGGCTTGGTTTTAGTTAATAAAATGGGGGATTTTTCTGGGTTCAAAGGTTCGGGCTGCAACATTTTTCTTGCTAAGTCGCTGCCCTCTAGAACAGTTGGGAGGCCAGGAAGAGGGGTGGGCCGCAGCACACTATAGGCTGGGCCGTGACGCGCATAGGCTGATTTTGGGGGATGGGTTTCTGTTCGAGGTGGACCGTGGCATGGGTCTATGGGGCCGCAGCGCTTAGTGGGTTTCTTGAGCCAAAGAAGGTTTTAGGCTCGGGAATCCAAAAGATAAGGCTCGGGATGGATTTTATCACCTGGATTGATAGAATTCAAGATCCCGGAGACTAGAATTATAACCCAAAGTTATTTAATGGAATAGAACTTGATGGATGGATGTTGTTGATGCGTTGTGGCTAGGTTTTCAGAGAGGCTCGGACTAGGGGACTGTGCTCGGGATATCGGTGCTCGGAAAGTTCGGGACACAGGTAAGAAAACTATTGTACCCATAGATAGTTTGTATTGCAGGGCACGACCCTATGTGATTGTGATGCAGGGCGTAGCCCCATTGATTATGTTTATGTATGTTTAAGTATTCCTTACATTATGCTATGTGTGCATATTTGTGAATGAACGACAAGCGCCGGGAATGGTGAAGGCCGAGAACGGGGAAGGCCGAGAACGACAAAGGCCGAGAACGACAAGGGGCCGGGAGCAGCGTTAAGCACGCAGAGTGCGAGTTGCCAGGGTGAGACCCCTATTGGATACCTGGGATATCCTCACGGTATAAACCGCGAACCCAGGGCCTGGTAAAGCGCCTGGAATGGCATGACCATTATGTGTTTAGCTTGTTAGCAGTTTTATTATATGATGATTGATAGATATGCATATACTGATTGCTTGTGTGGAGTTTTCTTGCTAGGCTACAGCTCATGGGTGCTCTATGGTGCAAGTAAGGGCAAGGGGAAGGTCAACCAACCATGAGTACCGAGAGCGTGAAGCGACATGTACATGTTTGACCTGCCTGGCTGTCACGGTCAAGGGTATTTATGGGAGATATTTTGTATTAGTTTGAATTTTGTCGTTTAGTCGACTTTAATCATATTTTTGAGTTGTAAATATTTCCAAACAGTATTTTGGGATCCCAAATGTTTAACGCTTTATAATTTTCAGTGAATGATTACATTTTCAAATTATATGATTTTATTATAGTTTAGCTACACTTTTAACCTAAAACCTCGGTTAGTGAGTTATTTGCACGTTTTAAACACACTTAGTAACGACTCTAAGGAAGTACGATGTTACACACTCTAATCAATTTCTCAGTGAACCACTCTAAGTTACAGGGAAGTTGGTGATCCCGAATGAGTGCCGCTAGGCATTGCCACCTTCATGTGGGACAAATGGCATCGAAATGAGTCCAACTCGAATGACCTCATCCAAATGCGCATCTAGGAAAATAGAAACGAGACCCAATTAGGTACAATTACCCTAATTAGGGTCTCAGTGAACGCCAATGAGTTGCAGAGAAGTCAGTGCTCCATAATTTGTGTCGCTAGGCACTACCACCCTAATGTGGGACAATTGGCATCGAAACCACTTTCACTTGAGTGACCTCACCCTGATGCGTGTCTAGGTGAATTTAAACGAATCCCAATCGAGTACAACCATCCTAATCAGTGTCTTGATGAGCCACTATGAGTTGCAGAGAAGTTGGTTATCCCGAATTAGTGCTGCTAGGCATTTCCGCCCCAATGTGGGAAAAGTAGCATTGAAATAAGTAGAACTCGAATGACTTCACCCTAATGAATGTACAGGCGAATTGAAACGAGTCCCAGACAGTGTATCGATGAACCACAATAACTTACAGATAAGTTAGTGCTCCTAAATTAGTCCAGCTAGGCATTACCACCCTATTGCGGGACAAGTGGCATCGAAGCAAGTCCCACTTGGATGACCTACCCTAATGCGTGTCTAGGCAAATCGAAACGATTCCTAATCAGGTTTAACCACCCTAATTAGTGTCTCGGTGAACCATAATGAGTTGCAGAAAATTTGGTGTTGACACGGTTTTTCGCCAACAGTGAATTATGAAAATAGCTGGGATGAATTAGTGCTTAATGATAAACCGCAATAAGAAAATGATACTCAAGAGCACCAGAAAATAACTCTCAATAACACTCCTCTTTTTTACTTGCTGAATTCTATATTATTACTTTTTTTCTCTCTAAATTTTGACAGAGTTTTTGCATTACAGAAAAAAAAAATCATTCCCCTTTCCTACCCAAGATCTTAGTATTTATAGAGAAATTCCATGGACAGGCCTTGGGGTCATCACATGACTTAACCCCCAGTGTTACATGTACCACACTAATTATAAATATTACAATTTATCCTAAGGTATGGTCTAATCTTTAGGTAAAACTGATCTTGGGTCCTCAGGGATAATCGGACGTGCCATGCATGACCATCCATGTAACGACCCAAATTCAGTGTTTAGGCTTAAGGGCCTGGGGAAGTGTGCCTGGAGGGCATGATGGGATTTTGTGTGTGACTTTAATGAGCTTAATGCATGATTACGATTTATTGCACGTTATGTGATTAGTTAATTAATTGAGATGCACGACTATGTGAATTAGTATGCATGTAGACCTGATTGTCTTAGAATGAGCATGATTGTAATCTGGCCATGTTTGGGCATATCTGTGATAATTGTACTATGTGAATGGTGCCATGTGAGTGCGATGTTTTTATCAGGATGCACGCATCGAGACGGTCCTAGTGAGCCATTTAGTCTAAAAGTCACAACAGGATGTTGTACCCGGCTCAGGTAAAGCCTAGGGGTACTTTGGGAATCTTATAAGTTGAGTTGAGAATGAGTGGTTGGTTATTGGTTATTGGGTAACTTGGGTAACCATTTGTAACTGTGGTGGGTAACAAGTTTTAAGATGGAAAGTGATAGAATTGAAATAGAAGTGTAAAGACTTAAGTGCCCTTGAAGGTTTAGTTAGGAAGGATTATTAAGAAGGGGTAAAATGGTCTTTTGGCAAGGGTAATAGACAAAAGGCAGCTAGGATATAGGGGGGCACGGTTTGGAGTATTGGGCATTTGAGTGTCTTGATAAAATTAGAAGAGAAGGAAAGGAAGAGGAGAGAAAGGCTAGGGCAAGCAAGAAGAAGAAGAAGAAGAAGAAGAAGAGAAGGAGAAGTGGGAGTCTCATGAGGAGGGGATAGTTGTAACGACCCAAATTCAGTGTTTAGGCTTAAGGGCCTGGGGAAGTGTGCCTGGAGGGCATGATGGGATTTTGTGTGTGACTTTAATGAGCTTAATGCATGATTACGATTTATTGCACGTTATGTGATTAGTTAATTAATTTAGATGCACGACTATGTGAATTAGTATGCATGTAGACCTGATTGTCTTAGAATGAGCATGATTGTAATCTGGCCATGTTTGGGCATATCTGTGATAGTTGTACTATGTGAATGGTGCCATGTGAGTGCGATGTTTTTATCAGGATGCACGCATCGAGACGGTCCTAGTGAGCCATTTAGTCTAAAAGTCACAACAGGATGTTGTACCCGGCTCAGGTAAAGCCTAGGGGTACTTTGGGAATCTTATAAGTTGAGTTGAGAATGAGTGGTTGGTTATTGGTTATTGGGTAACTTGGGCAACCATTTGTAACTGTGGTGGGTAACAAGTTTTAAGATGGAAAGTGATAGAATTGAAATAAAAGTGTAAAGACTTAAGTGCCCTTGAAGGTTTAGTTAGGAAGGATTATTAAGAAGGGGTAAAATGGTCTTTTGGCAAGGGTAATAGACAAAAGGCAGCTGGGATATAGGGGGGCACGGTTTGGAGTATTGGGCATTTGAGTGTCTTGATAAAATTAGAAGAGAAGGAAAGGAAGAGGAGAGAAAGGCTAGGGCAAGCAAGAAGAAGAAGAAGAAGAGAAGGAGAAGTGGGAGTCTAGGAGGGGATCAAGGACTTGTGTGGATTCTTCATTTGAGGTAAAGGTTTTATACATATCTAAGTACAGATTTTTGTTTTGATTTAAGGAATTTAAATGCCTAAGCTAAACATTGTGGGGTTTTGGGGTTAGTTGCTGAAATTTGAAATCATAGGAGTGGATCTTGGGTGTGTTGATGTTTTGAATTGATTCTAGTGTTTATAGGGTGTTAGATTGTTCATGTAAAGTTTGGAATGGAGTTTTGTGGTTGAGATATGTGTTTGGGATGGTTTAAGGTGAGGATTAGAGAGTAAAATGGTGGGTTTTTCTGGGTTCGAAGGGTCGAGCCGCGGCATGGTTCTTGGTGAGCCGCGGCCCTTCGAAGAAGTGGTATGCTGATGGAGAAGGGCAGGCCGCGGCATGGCCCAAGCAATGCCGCGGCCCTTACCTGTTTTTGGGCCTTTGAGGGTTCTGTTTGGGGTCCATGCCGCGGCATGGGTGGCCTATGCCGCGGTGCTTAAGTGATTTTTGGATATTAGGATTTTAGGCTTGGGAATTTAACCTAGGGTGCTCGGGGTTGAGCCTTTTACCATGTTTGGTGAATTTCAACGTTCCGAGTACTAGAACTTGGCCTGGAAGCTCATTTAAGGTTGTTAAAAGTGTCTTTTGTGTGTTGTGACTAGGATTTTGGGAGAGGCTCGTGCTTGTGGACCGTGCTCGTGACCGTGATACTTTGGAAAGCACGGGATACAGGTAAGAAAACCGTAACACCCGAGTTTAGGGCATGGCCCCACTGTGTGATTGTAGGGCGTGGCCCCGGATTGTATTACGTGCAAATGCTTAACCTTAAATGAACCGTGATGTGTGTGAATGTTTATTTTGAATGTACTATATGTGTGATTATGATGAAACGAACGGCAGAGGCCGGGTACGGCATAGGCCGGGGCGGCCGTGGGCCGAAAGTAACACACAACACATGGGATGCTTATATTCAGGGTGGGACCCAAGGGATACATGAGTTATCCTCGCGGTGAGAACCGAAACTCCAGGCTTTGGTAAGGCCTTGGGAGCGGCATGGCCGTACTTGTTTATTATGATGGTTTTCCTATGTGTCAGTGAATTATTGCCAGCTATTTTTTTTGCATATGTTATGTGTTATTTGGGTTTTCTTGCTGAGCTTCGGCTCACGGGTGCTCCGTGTGGCAGGTAAAAGCAAGGAGTCAGTCAACCGGCCATGTGTATGGAGAGCGTGGGGGCGGCGCGTACATGTTCGGCCTGCCCGACTGCTTTGGTTGGGGGCATTTTGTATATGGCTGTATTTAACCATTCTTTTGATAGCTGATCAAGTGTAAATCTATTTTGGTGTTGTAAACATTTTGTAAACCTTATTTTGGGATCCCAGATGTTTTATATTTAACGTTTTCAATGAAGTTGACCATTTTAAAAGAATACAGCCTTAAACTCTGGTTTAATCACACTTTTGGTTTTAGAAACCACTTTGAGTCAATTAAATGCACAATTTCTGTTTTAAACTCACTTAGTAACGGCTCTAAGGTAGTAGGGCGTTACAATCCACGATTTTATTACGTGTCCTAGTTTTCAGGGATCCACGGACATGCCATGTCTGACCTTGCACGTCTATTTAACGTATCCGGATTTCTATGGATCCAAGGATATGTCATGTCTCTAGCGTACCCCGAGATGAATGCATCGTGAGATCGTGTCACGGATACTATCCCTTATAAACATTACAAGCACGTGCTTATTGCTTTGCATTCCCCAGCTCGTGTTATTGACCTGGGGAATGACCAATGAATCATCTATTATAGTCATTTACTGGTTAGCTGTACATGAGCTGAATAAAGACTCGTGCTGAATTTTAGGATGCACATTTGCCTCGCAAGTCCCTGCTAGTGTTTTATGACGTCACCTTCTGACTTACATGGTGGGGACTTTTGAACCTCCGTCGCAATTATCCAGGCTTGCCCACTACTCGAGTATTGGAGACGTGGAACACTACGATTGGCGTCTATTCAGGTTTCGATGACTACAATAATGGTCTGGCCAACTTTTTGCAGCCATTTTGCCCTTCGAAAGACTACCCTCGGATCTTGAACTAGCCAGATTAGATGGTTCACGTTGTTTTATGCCATTTACGTATAAAAAGGGACAGGCCAATTCCACAGTTTACCACCTTTTTCAAGTGTATGGAATTCCAGGTCCGTGGGACTATTTCTCCACTAAGTCGAGATAATTTGAAAGTTCCTCCATGCATGACTTCCACTATTTGATAGGGCCCTTCCCTGTTCACACCTAAAACACCATCTTTAGGGTCCTTGATTTCCAAAAAGACCCTTCAGAAGACTAGGTCGCCCAAACCAAAACTACGCCTTTTGACCTTAGAATTAAAATAACGAGTGATTTTTTGTTGGTAATGCGCGAGCTGTAATTATGAATCCTCTCGTTTCTCATCAATCAAGTGGAGAGACGCATTGAGCAACTCATCATTCCATTCCTGGCTGAATGTCTGGAGCTTGTGCGTGGTTACTTTTATTTCGACGGGAAGGATGGTCTCACTTCCGAAAGTCAAGGAAAAAGGGGTGTGTCCCATGGAAGTTCGGTGGGAGGTCTGGTATGCCCATAGTACCTGTGGAAGCTACTCAAGCCAGACTCCCTTAGGGTCTTATTCACAGCCTCGATCTGCCTATGGGCTTGTGGGTACACAATCGAAGAGAAACTTTTAACTATGTCATGCTTTTCACAAAACTCATTGAAGAGAACACTGTCGAACTGAGTTCCATTATCTGACAAGATCTTCTTAGGAAGCCTAAACTATCACAAAATGCTCTTAACCACAAAGTCGAGGACTCTTTCTGAGGTGGTGGTTTCCAAAGGCTCGGCCTCTACCCATTTTGTGAAATAATCAATGGCCACCACCGCATAACGAACTCCTCCATTTCCCGTAGGTAAAGCTCCTATTAAGTCAATTCCCCATAATGCAAATGGCCACGAGGATGAGTTCATTGTTAGCTCAACCGACGAAGCTCGTGCAACTATGGCGAATCGTTGGCATTTGTCGCACTTTCGAACATAGGAGATGGAATCTTTTGTTAAATGGGCCAAAATAACCCTGCCTTAGATGGGCCACACCGTAGCAGAGGCAAGGAATGGTCACGTTGGTACAAAGTTCCATCCACTACTACATATCTTGGAGCTTGATAGAGTATCCTTCCCACGTCTTTTCTTTCTTCAGGAAGCTTCCTTGTTGTAAGATATTCTATCATGGGGGTCATCCAGGTTAGTCTAATGTTGATCAACCCGACCTCCATCATGCCTCCTGTTATGCTTGGATTTTCTAAGAATTCCATCGGTACTACGTTCAAAGTCTTAGCTTCCTTGGAGGTGGCGAGCCTTGCCAAAGCGTCTGCATTAGCATTCTGCTCATGGTGGCGAGCCTTGCCAAAGCGTCTGCATTAGCATTCTGCTCATGAGGGATCTGTTCGATGGTGCCATACTCAAATTCTGATAGCTTTTTTTTCACCTTGATTAGGTAAGTTGCCATCTTGGTACCCCGCGCATGCTATTTCCCTAACACGTGATTGACCACGAGTTGGGAATCGCTATAACACTGGATGGCCCTGGCCTTCAACTCCTTTGCCACTCTAAGCCAGGCTAACAAAGTCTCATACTTGGCTTCGTTGTTCGATGCCTCGAACCTGAATCGTGGCGCCTTAAGGAATCGATGCCCTTCCGGAGAGATCAATATGATCCCATCTCCAGACCCGTTCTCGTTGGAGGAGTCGTCCACGAATATTCTCCACAACATCCGTACTAGTTCTTTCATAAGCTCCTCTTGAAAACTTGTGCATTCAGCCATGAAATCAGCAAAGGCCTAGCTTTTGATCGAAGTCCATGGTACGTACAGTATTTCAATCTGGCTGAGTTCAACTGCCCATTTTAAGAGACGTCCCGCCGCTTTAGGCTTGTGTAATACATGCCTTAGAGGTTGGTCGGTCATGACATGGATTGAATGGGACTGGAAGTACAACCTAAGCTTCCTAAAGGCTAATATTAGGTAGAACACCATCTTTTCCATTAGGGGATACCGTGATTCAACTCTGAGAAGTCTTTTTCTTATATAATTTACTGGTTTTTGAACCCGGTCTTCTTCCCAGACCAATACGGCATTGGCTGCATTTTCGGTCACAGCCAAATAAAGTAATAGGGGCTCCCCTACCACTGGCATAGACAATACTGGGGGTTCGGCCAAATGCGTTTTTAGAACGAGAAATGCCTGTTCGCACTCCTCAGTCAATCCAAAATTCCTATTCCCTCAGAGCAAGTTATAGAATGGCAAGATTTGTCAGTTTATTTTGAAATGAACTGATTAAGGGCTGCCACTCTTCCAGTCAGGCTATGGACTTTTTTATGCAAGCTGGGTGAAGGCATTTCCAATAATGACCTAATTTTATCTGGATTTGCCTCTATCCCCCTTCTATTGACTATGAATCCCAGAAACTTTCCCGACGCCACTCCGAAAGTACACTTCTGGGGATTCAACCTCATGTCATATTTCCTAAGGATCTCAAAACATTCATTTAGGTCGGATACATGGTTGTTGGCAGTCTTGGATTTGACTAGCATATCATTGACATACACTTCCATGTTTTTTACAATCTGGCAAACGAACATTTTGTTAACAAACCGTTGGTGGGTAGCCCCAACGTTCTTTAATTTGAAGGGCATAACTTTATAACAGTATATGTTGGAGTCATAAAGCTAGTATGCTCTTGGTCTGCAGGATTCATCGCGATCTGGATAGCAACCCACGGTCGTTCTGCTCCACCATTTCTAATTCCCTGCATCTGGCGATCTGATCGCGACGCAGGAGGGTTGGCTGGAACATGCTGTCTTCACGAGTTTGCGCCAGACCCTCCCCATGGGTTTCCATGGGCGTTTCCAGGCGCCTACGACGGTGGTACTAAACTTGGGGTCAAGGTCCTAACCGCCGACTAACTTGCCAATGACCCCTGGGAGGGCCATCAGGCTGAATATCTTGGTGATCTTGTTCCATGGGCACAGAACTTGGGGTTGTGGTCATAACCGATCGACTTAGTTTGGATCAGCCATCATGGCGGGACTTATGAGACCCACCTTGCCTTTTTCCGACATTAACGTCGATTGCAAAAGGGGGTAACCGAGCCAAAAGCACCTCGATTTGCTTCTTAGCTTTCGCTAAATGGCATCTTAACTGCATGTTTTCCAGTTCTACGCAGTCAAGTAATCCGTGTTCGGATTCGGAGGCAATGATGTCGAACTCCCAATGTCATCATGGCCCATCGTTGTTTTCCCGATCGTTGCGAGATTTCCGGGCTATGCTCATTGGAAACAGCAGTGTGGTGAACCTCCTGCCCACCAGGCTGTTCCATTTCATTGCCGTGCCCCGATCGAGTGACCACCATAATGAACTTTGATTGGGATTTTGATGAAAGCACTAATCTGCATCTCTCAATGAATGCACCAAACTGTTGACTCGGTTTTTCGCCAAGAGCGAATTATGAAAATAGCTGGGATGAATAAGTGCTTAATGATAAACTACAATAAGAAAATGATACTCAAGAGCACCAGAGAAGAACTCTCAAGAACACTCATCTTTTTTACGTGGTTCGGGGGTTAAAATCCACCTAGTCCATGAGTCTATATTATTACTCTTTTGCTCTCTAAATTTTGATAGAGTTTTTGCATTACAGAAAAAAAATCATTCCCCTTTCCTATCAAAGATCTTAGTATTTATAGAGAAAGTCCTTGGACAAGCCTTGGGGTCATCACGTGACTTAACTCCCAATGTTACCTGTACCACACTAATTATAAATATTACAATTTATCCTAAGGTATGGTCTGATCATTAGGTAAAACTAATCTTGATTCCTCAGGGATAATCAGACATGCCATGCCTGACTATGCATGATTATATTACGTGTCCGGGATTTCAGGGATCCACGGACATGCCATGTCTGACCATGCATGTCTATATAACATATCCGGGTTTCTAAGGATCCAAGGATATGTCAGGTCTCTAGCATACCCCAAGTTGAATGAATCGTGAGCTCGTGTCATAGATGCTATGCCTTATAAACATTACAAGCTCGTGCTTATTGATTTGCATTCTCCAACTCGTGGTATTGACCTGGCGAATCGTGCTGCCTTTGTCGAGAAAATATAGACCTATGGATCATCTATCACAGTCATTTACTCGCTAGCTGTAAACGAGCTCAATAAAAGTCTCGTGCTGAATTTTAGGATGCACATTTGCCCCCCAAGATCATGCTCGTGTTTTATGCATCTCCTTCTGACTTACACGGTGGGGACTTTTAAACATCCATCACGATTATCCAAGCTTGCCCCCTACTCGAGTATTCGACACGTGGAACACTACGATTAGCGTTTATTTGGGTTTCGAGGATTGCAATAATGGTCTGGCCAACTTTTTGCCGCCGTTTTGCCCTTCGAAACACTACCCTCGAATCTTGAATTGGCCAGATCAGATGGTTCACGTTGTTTTATGCATTTACGTACAAAATGGGACAAGCCAATTCCACTATTTACCACCTTTCATTCGAAAAAACTTTCCATCTTCTATCTTCTGTGTTTGCGAACCTCCTTCCTTCTCAGAGAAAAGAAAAACCCCAAATCCCTTTGTTCCAAAACCTTTCGAAGACCCTGCCATTCAACTGCTCAGAAGTGAGTCGTCCAGTCCTTACAAAATACACCTCCTCTATTGACAATCATATTGTAAGTCGTACCACTTCTCATGGGCTCTTTCTTTATAGATTTTTGCATTTTATTTACCATGCTTTTTCATGCTTCACCATAGTATTAGGGTGTCTTCTTGATTTTTGGCATATAGGTTTCAACTTTAGGTTTATACAAAAGGTTTGGAACCTTTCCTAAAAGTATGATATTCACGACATAGGATATTTTCTAGGTAGATTTGGGTAACCTTTGGCAACTTTAGAAAACACCCATTCGGTATATAGAAGATGAAAGGTTAGGGTTCAAAAATCAGATTGCTTAGGGAACATGACTTCTTGGGTGGTTTTTCTTTATACCACCCCCCAAGGACAGTAGTGGAATGATTTTCTAAGACACGGATCCCTCAATGTCAGGGGTCTGTTGGGAAACCTAGGCGCGTAGCGTAGGTAGCGTGTGGCATCATGCAACGGGTTGAGATTAACTCAGCACAGGCTTCAAAAACACCATTTCCCGTCGTGCTTCCTTGCCATTACCTTTATAAAATATTAGGTCGCCTACTAAGTGACTCGTCGTTCTTGTTCGCTAGGCGATCTAATGGCACCTAAGAAGAGCGTACCCAAGAAGAGTGCAGCCAGCTCCGAATCTTGACAAACCAACCAGGCAAAAGAGATCGCCTCTGAATCTCCTATTCCTCATTTCGGCCCTATGGTGGAGAAGGAGGTTTTGGTTGGTCCTAACGCATTCTTTGAGGCAGAGACAATTGTCTCCAAGATCATCACCCAAGGAAGGGTCAACAAGACAATGTTGTCCCATATCATTGAGGTCGGGTCCGGGGTCCTCATAGCCCGACCTCCGTATGAAGGGGAAAGGAGCTGCGCGCCTCTCCAGGATGACTTCGCGGCCTAGAGCGACGAGCATCTGAAGGTGGGGGCCTTCCTTCCTATGGACTAGTACTTCGCCGACTTCCTGAACTACGTGAAGTTGGCACCGTTTCAGCTTCCCCCGAACTCATACCGACTATTGGCGGGGTTGAAGTATCTCTTTCTAAAGCATGAGTGGGAGATCCCGACTCCATCGGACATCCTTTATTTTTTTTGCCTCAAGGCCAGCCCAGAATAGTTGGGGCTACGAAATATTTTGGAACAAAGGGCTTTGGGGTTTTTCTTTTATCTAAGAAGGAAGGAGGTTTGAAAACACACAAGATAGAAGATGGAGAAAATTTTCGAATGAAAGGTAGTAAACTGTGGAATTGGCTTGTCCCTTTTTATACGTAAATGGAATAAAACAACGTGAACCATCGGATCTGGCCAGTTCAA
This sequence comes from Humulus lupulus, assembly GCF_963169125.1. Taxonomy (NCBI): domain Eukaryota; kingdom Viridiplantae; phylum Streptophyta; class Magnoliopsida; order Rosales; family Cannabaceae; genus Humulus; species Humulus lupulus. The sequence goes on from NC_084802.1 coordinate 104,058,923, forward strand.
GATCCGAGGGTAGTGTTTCGAAGGGCAAAACGGCGGCAAAAAGTTGGGCAGACCATTATTGCAGTCCTCAAAACCCGAACAAACGCCAATCATAGTGTTCCACATGTCCAATACTCGAGTAGTGGGCAAGTCTGGATAATCGCGTCGGAAGTTTAAAAGTCCCCACCATGTAAGTTAGAAGGTAACGTCATAAAACACGAGTAGGGACTTGGGGGGCAAATCTGCATCCTAAAATTCAGCACAAGTTTTTTTTCAACTCGTGTACAGCTGGCGAGTAAAGGACTGTAATAGATGATCCATAGGTCCGTATTTTCTCCACAAAGACAGCACGATTCTCCAGTTCAATAACACAAGTTGGGGAATGCAAAGAAATAAGAACGAGTTTGTAATGTTTATAAGGCATAGCATCCGTGACATGAGCTCATGATTCATTCAGCTCAGGGTACGCTAGAGACCTGACATATCCTTGGATCCTTAGAAACCCAGGTACGTTATATAGACTTGAATTGTCAGACATGGCATGTCCGCGGATCCCTGAAAACCCGGATACGTAATATAATCGTGCATGGTCAGGCATGGCATGTCCGATTATCCCTGAGGATTCAAGATCAGTTTTACCTAATGATCAGACCATACCTTGGGATAAATTGTAATATTTATAATTAGTGTGGTACAGGTAACAATGGGAGTTAAGTCACGTGATGACCCCAAGGCCTGTCCAAGGATTTTCTCTATAAATACTAAGATCTTGGATAGGAAAAGGAGGATGATTTTTTTTTTCTGTAATGCAAAAACTCTATCGAAATTTAGAGAGAAAACCATGAATAATATAGACTCATGGACTAGGTGGATTTTAACCCCCGAACGACGTAAAAAAGACGAATGTTCTTGAGAGTTCTTTTCTGGTGTTCTTGAGTATCATTTTCTTATTGTGATTTATCATGAAGCACTAATTCATCCCATTTATTTTCATAATTCACTATTGCCGAAAAACCGCGTCAACAGTAGGCACTCCCAAATTAGTGTCGCTAGGCATTATCATCCTAGTGCAAGACAAATGGCATCAAAATGAGTACAACTCGAATGACCTCACTCTAATGCATGTCTAGGTGAATTGAAACGAGTGACAATCAGGTCAAACCACCCTAATCAGTGTCTCGGTGAACCGCAATGAATTGGAGAGAAGTCGACGCTCTAGAATTAGTGACTCTAGGAATTACAAATCTAATGCTAGACAAGTGGCATCGAAACGGGTCCTACTTGAATGACCTCACTGTAACGCCCTACTTCCTTAGAGCTGTTACTAAGTGAGTTAAAAACATGCCATTAGCTCGCTAATCAAGGTTTCAGGTTAAAAGTGTAGCTAAACTGTTATAAACGTCGTTTAAAGGCATTTGATATAAAAGAAATGTGGTCATTCATTAAAAAAGTAAAGAGTTATACATCTGGGATCCCAAAATACTGTTGAAAAAATACTTTACATCTCAAAATAAATTTAAGGTTGACCTAAGAGACAAATCAACCAAATACATTACATCATCCCAAAATAACCCTGGCCGTGGTGGCCAGGCAGGCCGAACATGTACTCGTCGCTCCACACTCTCCATACTCATGGTTGGTCGACCTTTCCCTTGCCCTTACCTACATCATTGACCACACGTGAGGCAAAGCCTAGCAAGAAAACTCAATACTAACTAGATAACATATGCATATCTATCAACAGCATATAACAAAGCAGTTAACAGGCTAAACACATATCGTCCATGCAATCCCAGGTGCTTTACCAGGTCCTATGTTCGCGTTCTTCACCGAGAGGATGTCTCCAGCATCCTAGGAGTATCTCTCCCTAACGGCCTACACTCTGTGTGCTCAAAGCTGATCCCGGACCCTTGCCGTACTCGGCTTCCTGCCATTCTCGGCCTGCGCCGTTCCCATCCTTTGTTGTTTTCGGCCTTCGACGTTCACACACAAATATTCATTACATAGCATAATATCAACAGATATTTAAAGATATACTAAACATAAACAATTGGGCTAAGCCCTGCAATTCAATCAATAGGGCCACGCCTTGGAATACAAACAATAGGCCCACGCCCTACTCTACGCGTACAACAGTTTTCTTACCTGTTTACCAAGCTTGTTGAGCACCGCAATCCTGAGCACAGTCCTCTATCCCGAGCCTTGTTGAAATCCTAGTCACAACATATTCATAAAAGCCATCCATAATGTTCTAATCTAAAAAATAACTTCATAATATAATTATAGCCTCCAGGACCTTGGATTTTACCAAACCACGTGGTAAAATCCTTCCTGAGGCTTAACATTTTGGTTCCCGAGCTAAAAACCTTCAAACAACCAATATCTTGCATTTGAGCCGCAGCCCAGCCCCTTAAGGGTCGTGCCGCTCTAAAGTCATAGACAAAATGCCTCTCTGCTGAGGGACACGAGCCATGGCGCGCCTAGGTAGAGAGAGGCTTCCAGCCTCTTCGACATACACAGGCCGCAGTGCCTGAAGAACAGGGCTGCGACTCGAGCCTTTAATCCCAGATTTCCCAAGAATTTTCCCTAGTTAACCTCCCTGAAAATCATTCTAAACATACCCAAAGCCAAAGTTGAGTCCCATGATAATTCTACTACACCTTAAGTAGTGCTAGTACCTCAGAGACTAATTAACTCACCCTAATTCAGACCAAATTCAAACTCAAGTTCAAAACTCAACTAAGTTCATTCTTAGCAGAATCGATCCTGAAAACATGCAAGTAACCTTACCTCAATGAAGATTTCGAGCTTAGTCCAGCTCTCCAGCACCCTAAGCATATTTTCCCCAAGTTCCAAGCTTTAGATTTTGAGTTTCTCCTCCAAAATTCCAAAGATCATCTATGTCCTCAAGAGGTTGAGAGATAGAGCCGAGAGTCTAATATGAGAGAGCTGAAATTCCTTATGTCTTTTTTCCTTCTAACCCCCTCTAGAGTCCTAACAGCCAAAAGAGTCTAAGCCTATCCCTTGGAAAAAGTCCCAAATACCCCTTAAGCTTATCTGAATCATCAAGTGCCACCAAAGGCAATTCCGTCATTTTCCAAATTCCGCTAATTCCTCGAGTGTTCCTATAAATCCCCGTTTAATCCCGACATGTCCAAATAATTACTACTAGTTACTCGATAAATCCTTAACACATATTACGTTCCAAAAATACCTCTAGGCTCCTCCCAAGCCAGGTATTTGACCTTGCTGAGACTTTCTAGCTAAACTGCTCCCTAGGACCGTCTCGGATTGTGCATCGTAAATATATCACAACTCACTCGTGGTTTGAATCACAATATACACAAATATTACATTTATGCCCTCAACGAGAGAAAATTACAAATATGCCCCTAATATACAAACGGAGCCCACATGCATATTTAATTCACCTAAACATGCATTTCTAATCACATAAGCAACAAATTCATTTATTAACATAATTAAATCAATTATTTCCCTCTAGGCACGCTAATCAAGGCCCTAAGCGTTATTAGCAAATTTGGGATGCTAAAACTATCCCCTCCTCATAGAAATTTTGTCCTCAAAATTACCTGAATAACTCAGGATAGCAATCCCGCATATCTGTCTCAAGTTCCCAAGTCGTCTCTTCCACTTTGTTATTCCTCCACAGCACTTTTACTAAGGCGACGGTCTTACTCCGCAAGACTTTATCGTTTCGGTCAAGAATCTGAACTGGCTTCTCTTCATACGATAAATCCTGATCCAACTCCAAGTTCTCATAACTCAACACGTGCGTAGAATCTGATACATACTTCTGGAGAATGGATACATGAAACACATTGTGAACCCCTAATATAGCTGGAGGCATCGCCACTCTGTAAGCTACCTCTCAAACCCATTCCAGAAACTCTGAGAAACACCTGACCACCAACTTGATACTCTACGCTCCTACGTCTTAAGTTTCAGTAACTCTTTTGCCGACTTTGGGAGGCGAGCATTCGAGCTCTAATCTTTTCGTTCACCTCATTGTTCCTTTGAACAACGTCAGGACATAGATATCTCCTCTCACCCGTCTCATCCAAATGGATGGATGATCTACACTTCCTCCCATATAACATCTCATATGTAGCCACTCCGATGGTCGCCTAATAACTGTTATTGTACGAAAACTCAATCAAAGGGAGAAACTTGCTCCAAGATACCCCAAAATCAATCACACAGGCTCGTAACATATCCTCCAGTATCTGAATCGTCCTCTCAGACTGTCCATCTGTTTCAGAATGATAAGTGGTACTAAACTAGAATTGTGTGCCCATAGCCTTCTGCAGGTTCTCCCAAAACTTGGATATGAAGGTGGGATCCCTGTTAGATACTATCGACTTTGGAGCCCCTTGTAGTCGCATGATTTCCTTCGCATACAATTCAGCATCCTGCTCCACAGCATAAGTCGTCCTCACAGGAAAAATGTGGGTGCATTTGGTATACCTATCCACAATCACCCACACGGAATCATGTTGTCCCACGGTCTTTGGTAATCCAAACACAAAGTTCATGGTGATATCCTCCCAGTTCCTCTTTGGAATCCCTAGAGGCTACAACAACCCTGCTGCCCTCTAATGTTCAGCCTTTACCTACTGACAACTTAAGAATTTTGCCACATAATCCTCAACATCCCTCTTCATTCCCACCCACCAATACAAAGTTCTCAAATATTGGTTCATCTTCGTCATGCCCGGATGTAAAGAATAGGGAGTGGTATGAGACTCATCCAGAATTTCTCATCGGATACCCGAATCAATCAGAACGCAAATTCGACCTTTATACTTCAATAATTCATTCTCCAAAATAGAAAAGTCTTTAGTCGCTCCGACTAAGACACCCTCTTTGTGATCTCTCAACTAAAGAGTGATGTTGGCTAACCGACCGACTAACAACTCTATACCTGCTCTAGTCATCTCTTCAGCTAACTTATTAGATATCTACCTCGAACAGAACAACTATCTTGGGCCCTTCCGACTCAGCACATCGGCCACTACATTGGCTTTCCCAGGATGATATAGAATGTCACAATCATAATCCTTTACCAATTCTAGCCAGCGTATCTGACGCATATTCAGATCCTTCTGAGTAAAGAATTACTTCAAACACTTATGGTCGGTGTATATTTTTTGCACATCTCGCCATATAGATAATGTCTCCAAACCTTAAGTCTAAATACCACCATCGCTAATTCCAAATCATGTGTGGGATATCTCTGCTCATACTCCTTTAGCTATCTCGACGCGTAGGGTATTACTTTTCTGGCCTGCATCAGAACACACCCTAAACAATGTCTGGAAGCATCACAATAGACTATAAACTTCTCATTGTCTGATGGTAGACTCAATTCTAGAGCGGTGATCAATCGCCGCTTCAATTCCTTGAAACTATTCTCACACCTGTCTATCCACACATACTTAGTCTTCTTACGCGTCAACTTGGTCAATGGTGTGGCTATTCTAGAGAATACCTCGATGAACTTCCGATAGTATCCTGCCAATCCCAAAAGGCTCCTCACTTCTAGTACACTGCTCGGCCTAGGCCAATCTCTCACTACCTCAATCTTACTTGGGTAAACCAGAATTCCCTCCTTACAGATAATATGAACCAGAAATGTTACTTGCAGTAGCCAAAACTCACACTTGCTAAACTTTGCACATAACTTATGCTCCCTCAACTTCTGTAATACAATGCGTAAATGTCGCTCGTGTTCTGTCTCTGATTGAGAGTACACAAATATTTCATCAATGAATACGATCACAAACTTGTCCAAATAGTACTTGAAGACCCTATTCATCAAATTCATGAATGGTGCTGGGGTGTTGGTTAATCCAAAGGACATAGCCAGGAATTCATTGTGTCCATACCTGGTGCGAAAAATGGTCGTTGGTATGTCCTCCTCTTTAATCCTTAACTGGTGATAGCCTAACCGAAGATCAATGTTAGAAACATTGTCCTCCTCTGTAGCCAGTAAAACAAGACATGGATCCTAGGTAATGGGTACTTGTGCTTAATGGTTAACTTGTTAAGCTCTATGTAGCCAATACACATCCTTAAGGATCCACCCTTCTTCTTAACGAATAACAATGGAGCACCCCATCGTGAAAAGCTCGGTCTGATGAATCTCAAATTAAGTAACTCCTCCAACTGAATCTTCAATTCCTTCATCTCTGTCGAAGGCAATCTATAAGGTGTCCTAGATACTGGCTCCACCCCTTGTGCCAATTCTATAACGAACTCAATCTAACGGTGTGGTGGCAACCCTGGCAATGCTATGGGGAACAAATCTGGAAACTGACATACAAGTCTGGTCTCACTCGGCCCAACCGACACAACTCAAGAGGTATCCACAATGTTTGCTAGGATTCCTATGCAACCCTCCTACATCAGGTTTCTAGCCTTCGATGCCGAAATCATAGGTACTCGCGGTCAACTCACTATTCCCACGAATACAATAGGTACCTCTCCTTCTGGTTCAAAGGTCACCATTTTGTGCTTGCAATTAATCGTCGCCCCATACTTCGATAACCAATCCATCCCTAGGATCATATCAAAGTCATCCATTGCAAGCTCAATTAGGTCCACAGACAACACCCTACTGTCTATCTCTACTGGCAATTCTCTAACCCATCTCCTGGAGACTACTAGTTCCCCAGTCGGCAACAAAGTCTGAAATCCCCTTCCATACAAATCACTAGGTCTAAACAACTAATCAATCACTCTAGGAGAAACAAAAGAATGAGTAGCCCCTGAATCAATCAATGCAGTAAAAGAAGAACCAGCGCTAGCAATCTAACATGTCACGACCGAAGGGCTAGCCTCAGCCTTAGTCTGGGTCAAAGAAAATACTCTGGCAAGAGTGAGACTATCGCTCTACTTCAGCTCTTCCTTCCAAGATTTTTGGAAATCCTTCCTCAGGTGACTAATACTCCCACAAGTAATGCAAGCCCTGATCCTGCAGTCTCCCCAATGTCATCGTCTACACCGAGGACACACTGGGAAAAACCTCCAGTTGTCTCCCTCCCCCTGACGGCCACTGAAAGCACCCCATGCCCTCCTATCCGAGCTAGGAGGAACAAAAGAGTTTGGGGCCTTTCTCTTATGCTCATTGGGCCCACTACCCCAACTAGATCCAATGAAAGGAGGCATCATCCTCCAAGCATCGTTCCTAGCAGCACCCTCTCTCCATATCTAATCCTTGGCCCCCTCAGATGTAAAGGCCTTGCCCACTACCTGTGCATAAGTGGTAGTCCCTTGATCCAAACTTATCATAACATCACAGGCGATCATAACATTCAATCCCCGCATAAACCGATCTTTTCGTGCCATGTCAGTCGGCACCAAATCCGAAGTCCACTACGCTAACCGCTCAAACTTCAGGGAACACGCAGTAACTTTTATTCGATTCTGAGTAAGGATGGTAAACTCATCAACCTTTTCAGCTCGGACTGCGACATTGTAATACTTCTCATTAAAAAAAATTGAACTCTTCTCAGTTCATAACTACAACATTCCTTCTCTGCGACACAACATCCCACCAGATGCGGATGTCTTCTCTCAACATGTAGTTGGCACAAGTGTCTCTCTCATTCCCTTCCACCCTCATGAAATCCTGGATGGAAGAAATCATGTTCATCCACTGCTCTGCCCACAGTGGGTCTAGTCCACCCTTGAAGGTGGGAGGATGTTGCTTCCTGAACCTTTCATACAAAGGTTCCCATAGCATAATATTAACAAATATTTAAACATATACTAAACATAAACAACATGGCTACGCCCAGCAATTAAATCATTAGGGCCACGCCCTACAATACAAACTATAGGGCCATGCCCTGCTATACGGGAACTAAAATTTTCTTACCTGTGTCCTAAACTTGATGAGCACCACATTCCCGAGAATAATCCCCTAACTCAAGCCTCATTGAAAACCTAGTCACAACATATTTATAATAGCCATCCATCAAGTTCTAATCCAATAAATAACTTTGAAATATAATTCTAACATCTGGGACCTTGGATTCTACCAAATCGGGTGGTAAAATCCTTCCCGGGCCTTAACATGTGGGTTCACGAGATAAAAACATTCAAACTACCAATATCTTGCATTTGAGCAATGGCCCAGCCCCTTAAGGGCTGCAGCGCGCTCAAGTCAAAGGCAAAATGCCTCTCTACTAAGGGATACGGGTAGCTACGCGTTATATCTTTTGCCGCGGCGCGCCTACACAGAGAGAGGCTTCCAGCCTCTTCGACACACATGGACCTTGCACTTGAAGAACAGGGTCGCGGCTCGAGCCTCCAAATTCCAAGGATCATATATTTCCTCAAGAGGTTGAGAGAGAGAGCCGAGAGACAGAGAGAGTGCAAGAGATGAAATTCCTTCTGTTTTGTTTTCCTTCTAACCCCCTCTAGAGTCCTAACCCCCAAAAGACTCTAACCCTATCCCTTGCAAAGAGTCTAAAATACCCCTTAAGCTTATCTAAAACATCAAGTGCCACCAAGGGCAATTCCATCATTTTCCAAATCCCACTAATTCCTCGAGTGTTCCTATAAATCCCCGTTTAAACCCGACATGTCCAAATAATTACTAAATTACTACCCGTTACTCGATAAATCCCGAACACATATTACGTTCCCAAAATACCCCTACGTTCCTCCCGAGCCGGGTATTTGACCCCGTTGCGACTTTCTAGCTAAACTGCTCCATAGGACCGTCTCAGATCATGCATCACAAATATATCCCCACTAACTCGTGGTATCAATCACAATATACACAATATTACATTTATGCTCTCAACGGGCCAAAATTACAAATATGCCCTAATAGCCAAATAGGGCCCACAAGCATATTTAATTCGCCTAAACATGCATTTCTAATCACATAGTCATCAAATTCATTTATTAACATAATTAAATCAATTATTTCCCTCCAGGCAAACTAATCAAGGCCCTAATCTTTATTAGCAAATTTAAGACGCTACACTCACCCTAATGCGAGTCTAGTAAAATTGAAATGTGTCCCAATCATGTACAACCCCCTAATCAATTTTTTGGGGAAGTCGATGATCCCAAATTAGTGTCGCTAGGCATTACCACCCTAATGCTGGACAAGTGGCATTAAAATGTGTCCCACTCGTAAGACCACACCCTAATGTGAGTCTAGGCAAATAGAAACGAGTGCCAATCGAGTACAACCACCCCAATCAGAGTCTTGGTGAACAACTATCATTTCCAGAGAAGTTGGTGATCCTAAATTAGTGCCGCTAGGAATTGCCACCCTAATGTGGGACAAGTGGCATTGAAACGAGTCCAAATTGAATGACCACACCCTAATGCATGTCTAGGCAAATTGAAACGAGTCCCAATCAGGTACAATTACCCTAATTAGTGTCTTAGTAAACTCCAACGATTCAACAAAGTCGGCGCTTCCGAATTTGTGTCGTTAAGCACTACCACCCTAATGCGAGACCAGTTGCATCGAAACGAGTCCCACTTGAATGACTTCACCCTAATGCTTGTCTAGGTGAATTGCAATGAGTTCCAATCAAGTACAACCACCATAATCAATGTCTCAGTGAACCACCATATGTTGCAGAAAAGTTGGTGAACCCGAATTAGTGTCGCTAGGCATTGCAACCCTAATGTTGGACAAGTAGCATTGAAATGAGTCCAACTAAGTATAACCACCTCAATTAGAGTTTTGGTAAACCACCATCAGTTGTAGAAAAGTTGGTGATCCCGAATTAGTGTCTCTAGGCATTGCCACCTAAATGTGGGACAAATTGCATCGAAACGAGTCCAAATTGAATGCACACACCCTAATGCTTGTCTAGGAAAATTAAAATGAGTGCCAATTGAGTACAATTACCCAAATTAGTGTCTCGGTGAAACCCAATGAGTTCCAGAGAAGTTTGTGAACCTGAATTAGTGCCACTAGGCATTGCCACCCTAATGTGGAACAAGTGGCATCGAAACAAGTCCAACTCGAATTACCTCACCCTAATTCGTGTCTAGTAAAAGTTAAATGAGTCCCAATCAGGCACAACCACCCTTGTCAATGTCTTGGTGAACCACTATCAAATGGAGGGAAGGTTGGGATCCTAGACTAGTGCTGCTAGGCATTGCAACCCTAATGTGGGAGAAGGGGCACCGAAATGATTCCAACACGTACGATATTGCCCTAATGTGTGTCTATGAAAATTTAAACGAGTCCCAATAATCATCTATAACCACCATAATTAGCTTCTCAGGGAATCACAATAAGGTGCAACGATGTTGGTGATGCCGAATTAGTGTCCCACTCGAATGACCTCACCCTAATGCGTGTCTTGGCGAATTGCAACGTGTCCCTATTTAGTACAACCACCCTAATCAGTATCTCAGTGAACCACTATGAGTTGCAGAGAAGTTTGTGATCCCGAATTAGTGCCCCTAGGCATTCCCACCCTAATGTGGGAAAAAGTGGCATCAAAACGAGTTCAACTCGAATGACCTCACCCTAATATATGTCTAGTAAAATTTAAATGAGTCCTAATTGGGTGCAACCCCCCTAGACAGCTTCTCGGTGAACCACTATCAGTTGCAGAGGAGTTGGAGATCCCGAATAGGTGCCGCTAAGCATTGCCACCCCAATGTGGGAAAAGTAGCATCGAAGTAAATAGATCTTGAATTATCTCACCCTAAAGTGTGTATAGGTGAATCGAAATGAGTCCCAATCAGTGTCTAGGTGAACCACAATGAGTTACAGAGAAGTTGGTGCTCCTGAATTAGTGTCGCTAGGCATTACCACCCTAATGCAGGACAAGTGGCATCGAAATGATTCCCACTCGAATGACCTCACCCTAATGCATGTCTAGGAGAAATGAAACGAGTCTGAATCTGGTACAATTACCCTAATTAGTGTCTCGGTGAACCCCAATGAGGTTTAGAGAAGTTGGCGCTCCTAAATTTGTGTCGCTAGGCACTACCCACCTTCATGCAAGACAAGTTACATCGAAACAAGTCCCACTCAAATGATCTCACCCATATGCTTGTCTAGGCTAATTGAAATGAGTGCCAATTGGGTACAATTGACCTGATTAGTGTCTCGGTGAAACCCAATGTGTTGCAGAGGAGTCGGTGCTCTCAAATTTGTGTCGCTAGTCACTGCCACCCTAATGTAGAAAAATTGACATTGAAACAAGTCCCACTCGAATGACCTCACCATAATGTGTGTGTAGGTGAATTGAAATGAGTCCCAATTGAGTTCAACCACACTAATCAGTGTCTTTATGACCCACTATGAGCTGTAGATAAGTTGGTGATCCACAATTAGTGTCGTTAGGCATTGTAACCTTAATGTGTGAAAAGTAGCATCGAAATAAGTCCAACTCGAATGACCTCACCCTAATGTGTGACTAGGCGAATCAAAACGAGTTCCAATCAATTACCACAACCCTAATCAGTGTTTCATTGAACCACAATTAGTTACAAAAGAGTTGGTGCTCTTTAATTAGTGTTGCAAAGCATTACCACCCCTAATACGAGAGAAGTGGCATCGGAATGAGTCCAACTCGAATGACCTCACCATAATGCGTGTCTCGAAAAACATAAACAATTCCAAATGGCACCCTAATCCTTTTCCTACAGAATCACAATGAGTTGTAGAGAACTCAGAGATCTTGAATTAGAGCCGCTAGGCATTGCCACTCTAATGTGGGACAAGTGTCATCGAAACTAGTCAACCTCGAATGACCTCACCCTAATGCATGTCTAGGAAAATTCAAATGAGTCTCAATCAGGTAGAATTACCCTAATTAGTGTCTTGGTGAACTCCAATGAAATGCGGAGAAGTTGGTGCGGCCAAATAAGTGTTGCTAGGTACAATCACCCTAATGCATGACAAGTGGCATCCAAACGGGTCCCACTCAAATGACCTCACCCTAATGAATGTCTAGGCGAATCGAAACGAGTCCCAATCAGGTAACCCCACCCTAATCGGTGTCTTGGTGAACCACAATGAGTTTCATAAATGTTGGTGCTCCTGAATTATTGCCACTAGGCATTGAGACCCTAATGTAGGACAAGTAGCGTCAAAACGAGTCACCCTCGAATGACCTCACTATAATGCGTGTCTTGGAAAATTGAAACAAGTTCCAATCAGGTACCACAATCCTAATCAATGTCTTGGAGAACCACAATGAGTTACAAAGAAGTTGGTTCTTCTGAATTAGTGCTCGACGGCATTACCACCCCTTATACGGGACAAGTGGCATCGAAACAAGTCCAACTCGAATGACCTCAACCTAATGCGTGTCTCAAAACTTAAACGATTCCAAATAATTGATTATAGAAACCCTTATCATTTTTTCACAGAATCACAATGAGTTGTAGAGAAGTCGGAGATCCCGAATTAGTGCTGCTAGGCATTGCCACGCTATTGTGGGACAAGTGGCATCGAAACGAGTCCAACTAAAATGACCTCACCCAAATAGATGTCTAGGCGAATTCAAACAAGTCTTGATCAGGTAGAATTACCCTAATTAGTGTCTTGGTGAACTACAATGAAATGCAGAGAAGTGGTGCTCTCGAATTAGTGTTACTAGGCACAACCACCCTAATGCGTGATAAGCGGTATTGAAACGGGTCCCACTCGAATGATGTCACCCTAATTAGTGTCTAGGCGAATCAAAATGTATCCCAACTAGGTACCACCACCCTAATTAGTGTCTTGGTGAACCACAATGAGTTAAATAAAAGTTGGTGCTCCTGAATTATTGTTGCTAGGCATTGCCACCTTAGTGTGGGACAAGTGGCATCGAAACAAGCCCCCCTCGAATGACCTCACGATAATGCGTATCTAGGAGAATTTGAACAAGTTCCAATAAGGTACCACCACCCTAATCAGTGTCTAGCAGAACCACAATGAGTTACAGAGAAGTTGGTTCTCCTGAATTAATGTCAGAAGGCATTACCACCCATAATACGGGACAAGTGGCATCGAAACGAGTCCAACTCGAATGACCTCACCCTAATGCATTTCTCAAAAACTTAAATGATTCCCAATAATTGATTATAAAAATCCTAATAAATTTCTCAAAGTATCACAATGAGTCGCAGACAAGTCGGTGATCCCGCAGTAGTGTCGCTAGGCATTACCTCCTTAATGCCGGACAAGTGGCATCGAAACGAGTCCAACTCAAATGCCCTCACACTAATGCGTGTCTAGTAAAATTTAAATGAGTCCTAATCAGGTACAACCCCCATAATAAGATTCTAGATGAACCACTATCAGTTGCAGAGAAGTCGGTGATTACGAATATGTGTCGCTAGGCATAGCTACCCTAATGTTGGACAAGTGGCATCAAAACAAGTCCAATTCGAATGACCTCACCCTAATGCGTATCTAGGAAAATTGAAACGAGTGAAAATTGGGTACAATTACCCTAACGAACAACACTGGAGCACCCCATGGTGAAAAACTTGGTCTGATGAATCTCAAATCCAGTAACTCCTCCAACTGTATCTTCAATTCCTTCATCTCTGTTGAAGCCATTCTATAAGGTTTCCTAGATACTGGCTCCACCCCTGGTGCCAATTCTATGACGAACTCAATCTAACGGTGTGGTGGCAACCCTTGCAATGCTATGGGGAACAAATCTAGAAACTCAGATACAAGTCTGGTCTCACTCGGCCCAACCGACACAACTCAAGAAGTATCCACAATGTTTGCTAGGAATCCTATGCAACCCTCCTACATAGGGTTTCTACCCTTCAGTGCCGAAGTCATAGGTACTCGCGGACCACTCATTATCCCCACGAATACAATAGGTACCTCTCCTTCTGGTTCAAAGGTCACCATTTTGTGCTTGCAATTAATCGTCGCCCCATACTTCGATAACCAATCCATCCCTAGGATCATATCAAAGTCATCCATTGCAAGCTCAATTAGGTCCACAAACAACTCCCTACAGTCTATCTCTACTGGCAATGCTCTAACCCATCTCCTGGAGACTACTAGTTCCCCAGTCGGCAACAAAGTCTGAAATTCCCTACCATACAAATCACTAGGTCTAAACAACTGATCAATCACTCTAGGAGAAAAAAAAGAATGAGTAGCCCCCGAATCAATCAATGCAGTAAAAGAAGAACCAACGCTAGCAATCTAACCTGTCAGGACCGAAGGGCTAGCCTCAGCCTTATTCTGGGTCAAGTTGAATACTCTGGCAAGAGTGAGACTATCGCTCTACTTCGGCTCTTCCTTCCTAGCTTTAGGGAAATCTTTCCTCAAGTGACTGATACTCCCTCAAGTAATGCAGGCCCTGATCCTGCAGTCTCCCCAATGTCATCGTCTGCACCGAGGACACACTGGGAAACTCCTCCAGTTGTCTCCCTCCTCCTGATGGCCACTGAAAGTACCCCATGCCCTCCTATCCGAGCTAGGAGGAACAAAAGAGTTTGGGGCCATTCTCTTATGCTCACTGGGGCCACTACCCCCAACTAGATCCAATGAAAGGAGGCATTGTCCTCCGAGTATCGTGCCTAGCAGCGCCCTCTCTCCAAATCTAATCCTCGGCCCCCTCAGATGTAAAGGCCTTGCCCACTACCTGTGCATAAGTAGTAGTCCCATGATCCAAAGTTATTGTACGCCCTGGATTTCCCACGGGCTGTTTAGCAGGACGATCCTCGGACTAAACATGATTTAGCCCGAGGCTCCCACAGGCCAGAGGCTTTATCTTCAGGACGGGCCCTTTCTAGCTCGAGGGGATGGAGTTTCCTGCTCCTTCTTGTTGTTCCAGGAGCTGGGAACAACATCCGACGACCACTGAAGGATCAGCTCGGGTTATGGATTGCTCCGGTAGCGAGCTTCTCAGGAAGCTCTGACCCTATGGGAGGTCAACACGCAAGATAAACGTGCATAATCCTGCCATCACGTGTCCGATATCCCCCTGACTTCTCGGACACGCCGCAGGAACGTGCGTATTCAGACACCCACGGATGGGTTGGGCCGTGCGGCCCATTATCTCCTTCCATACTGATTAGACCACACTTGTGTGTCAGGTTTAGGAAGTAATCATGAATATCACAGACTTGATATGACAAATGGTAAGGTCACGGGATGACCTCCCTACCAATTTCCAGGTGCCTTCTCCTATAAATATGGAGACCCTGGGAATTGATAGGGGTTGGAAGAAATAGTCTTGTAAGAACTATATATTTTGTAAACCAATTACCCAGAAAAGATCAATAATATTGGCTAGTGGAGTAGAAGGATTTTAACCTTCGAACCACTTAAAAAACGTGTTTAGGGTCACCTAGTTCTTCTCACAAAGATTTCATATCTGCGGCGGTTCTACTTTTAAGTACTAATCTCTTTCTCTTCTTCTCTTAATTACCTGTTGCCGAAGAACCGCGTCAACAGTTTGGTGCTTTCATTGAGAGCGAATCTAATTAGTACTACCACAAACATACAACTATGGTGACCACTCGATCCAAACATGGCAACGAGACAGAACAGCATGATGGGCAGGAGGCCCGCCATGTTGCCCTCCCCGAGGAGCAAGTTCCTGAAGTCCAGCAAAGGCCAGGAAAGCAGCCGGCCGGCCAAGACGATACTGGTAGTTCGACGCCCCGGCCGCCTAATCCGAATCCAGGTTATTATACTGCGGTGGAGATGGAGAATGCTCAACTGAGGAGCCAGCTAGCAGCAGCTGGTCAGCAAATCCAGGATATTCTGAGTCGACTACCCCCTCTCACAACCAACGGTAACGTTGGAGAGAGGCAAGGTGAGGCTCCTAAGTCTCGCCAGAGTAATCGATCCAGGTATAGCCGTTCGGGTAGACTCCCTGCAGCCAACTCCACCCCTTCATCACGCCATCAAGAGGCGAACTTCAGGGAAATGCCTCAGACCGAACCGCAGCAGTACAGCCGTTCGGTTAGGACATCAACCCCTAGCTCTCAGCCTTCCTCGAGGACACCCAGAAGAGATAGGGGAAATTCCCAAAGGAGGGCCGAGGAGATCCGGAGACGTCAGCCCGTCCCCGAAGAGCGTCCAGTTCCTCGTCCAGATCGCCCAGCGCGAAACCATCAAGCTGGCAGGGCCGAGAGGCCCCCACCAAATTTAGTCCGTCCAGACGGCACTAGGATCGCCTCTCCGGTCAGACATCCTCCCTCTCCCATCAGATATCCGTCTCCTCAAACCATCCGAGACATCACGGCCTACATAAATAGTAGGAGAGACCCGCCATCGGCCGGGCCTTCCCGGCGCAGCAGGGTGCCGGGGGAAGGATCAGGTCGGAGCCGCCAAAGACGCACATCGAGCCTGTCCAGCAGGAGTCACAGGACCGGTAGTGCACGGAGTGATCTTTCGGGAGGAGACCTGCGATAGCGACTAAGTTCAGCACAAAGTCACCATAATACCCAGGGAGGCGACCTTCGAGATCGCCTCAACTCTCACAGAGAGGATCGAGTTAGGGATGGTAGCCAGGCCCGCTCAGTTGGGGTCCGATCCGAAGTACGTAATGGCGGGAATGCCCCAAATGACCTATCTCCAGATAGGAGGGGCAATAACCCGCCTAATATGTACAACGGGTCCGGAGCTGTTGAACAGCCCCGGAATAACCCAGGATCTCAGGACAAAACCTTAGAGCGCTTAACTCAAATGGAGGAGCTGATGAAGAAGCTCCTGTCAGAGAAAGAAAAAGACGAATATGATTCAGGGGATGAGATGGAGCTCTTCGCCCCCAACATAGCAGCAACGGCACACCCTTCTGGCTTTCGTATGCCTCACTTGTCAAAGTTCAACGGGGATGGAGACCCATCTGACCACTTAGGGATGTTCAACACCCTAATGATGGCTCATAACATCGGGCCAGAGCTTCGTTGCTTGATCTTTCCTTCCACCCTAACTGGACCTGCCAGGCAGTGGTTCAAACAAAGTAAAAGGCAGTCAATCAGCTCCTGGAAGACCTTTTCGGCTGACTTCAAGAGGGCATTCCGCGCCTCTCATGCCGCCAGGGTCCAGGCCGACTCCCTAGCTAACGTGAGACAGCAACCTGGAGAAACGCTAAAAGCCTACTTGAGCAGATTTGCAAATGTCGCTGCTCGAGCCAGAGACGCCGACGACAGCTCCAAACTCATGGCTATGAGGACCGGGATCCTAGTAGGCGGAGATCTATGGAAGGATATTCAAAGGAGGGGGGTCAGCTCAGTTAGTGAATTCCTTAACAGAGCCCAAGAATGGATAAACTTGGAGGAAGCTGAAGCTTCAGCCGCGGGGACCAGCCAGGTCCTCGAGAAGCCCGCTGGGGCGGGAACAGAGATCGTAGTAGCGACTCCCGACGTCACGCAGAGCAACCAGCCCGGTGGCGGCAAAAGAAAAGGAAATGGTGAAAACGTCCAGCACGGTCAAAAGAAGAATAAGTCCGTGGATAAATTCAAGCCCGTGTTCACAGCGTATACCGAGCTCACCCAAACCAGAGAGAATATTTTCCTGGCCAACTCTACGCGAGTCCCCTGGAAAAGACCGGAGCCAATAAAGCACCCTAAGGGAAAGAGAGACGCTTCCAAATTCTGCCGTTTTCATAACGACGTCGGGCACAATACCGACGACTGCAGGCACCTCAAAGATGAAATCGAGACTCTCATCCGAGCAGGTCCGTTGGCGCAATACTCGCGGAACAGGGTCCCCACAGGTCGACCCGCTCCGGAGATCCCAGCCAGTCAACCTGGACCTCGAGTAGATCAGGACGTCCCTCCCCCCGTGGTCGAGGGAGAGATTTCCACCATCTCTGGAGGGCCACACATGGCTGGCACGAGCAGAGGCGCCCAGAAGAGGTACATAAATGAGTTGAAGGCCCACAATGGAGGGGAGTTCGTCCCGGAACAGCGTCAATCAAAACAACAAAGGTTAGAGAAACAACCAGTCACTTTCACGGAGGAGGACGCGGGCCATGTCCAATTCCCTCATAACGATCCCTTGGTCGTAGCAGTCCAGCTCGCCAACCGGAGAGTAAGGAGGGTGTTAGTGGACAATGGGAGCTCGGTGAATCTCCTATTCCGTTCAACCTTAGAAAAAATGGGTCTGACCGTCTCCGAGCTAAAGGCAACCTCGATGATGCTATATGGTTTTTCAGGCGAAGGGTCAGCAGCGATAGGAACGATCGAGCTGGTGATCACCCTAGGCGACGAGTCCCGAACAGTGTCCAAACTGCTCGAATTCGTAGTCATTGACTGCTCCGCTGCCTACAATGCAATTTTGGGCCGACCAACGCTCGTTGCTTTCGAAGCCATCACATCCGTCCGGCACCTCGCCATGAAGTTCCCTAGTTCGACAGGGGTCTGCACTATCAAGGGCGATCAGCTCGCTGCCAGGGAATGCTACAGCATTTCCATGAAGGGAAAATCTAAACCCGGGCAGGTGGCGATGGCCATTCAGGATGAAGAGGAATCGCAGGGACCCAAGGCGGCCCCTGAGATTGAAAAACCTCGGGTTTCCGAAGACGAAAAGCTCGCCTTAAGCGAGGACATTGACCCCCGAGTAGGCGAGGACAGGTCCGAGCTCCAAGCTATTGAAGATCTCGAGGAGGTAGGCATCGATGAACAAAACCCTTCACGGACGGTGAAGCTCGGAAAGAACCTCTGCGATAGAAGAAAGGCGGATCTGACCGAGTTTCTGAAAAAGAACCTAGACGTATTCGCATGGTCGCACGAGGACATGATAGGGATCAGTCCGAGCGTAATCATGCACACGCTCCACCTAGACAAAAGCGTCCCTGCAAAGTCTCAAAAGCAGAGGCGTTTAGGGACAACCCGAGCCCAGGCCCTTGAAGAAGAAGTGGCCCGGCTCAAGAAATGTGGCTTTATCCGCGAAGCCAGATTTCCCATTTGGGTTGCCAATCCCGTGTTAGTTCCAAAGCCCAATGGCAAGTGGCGGACCTGTATTGATTTTTCCGACCTGAATAAAGCCTGCCCCAAAGATTGCTTTCCGTTGCCGAGGATCGATCAACTGGTGGATGCCACGGCGGGGCACGAGCTCATGTCCTTCATGGATGCGTACTCGGGCTACAATCAGATCGCGATGAATCCAGCAGACCAGGATCACACCAGCTTCATGACCCCGACTAATGTCTATTGCTATAAGGTCATGCCGTTCGGTCTAAAGAACGCCGGAGCTACCTACCAAAGGCTGGTAAATAGAATGTTCGCGGATCAGATCGGGAAGAACATGGAAGTGTACGTCGATGATATGCTTGTCAAGTCAAAGACTGCCACCAACCACGTTGCTGACCTGGAAGAATGTTTTAACATACTGCGAGAATATGGCATGAGGCTCAATCCTCAGAAATGCACTTTCGGTGTCGCATCGGGGAAGTTCTTGGGTTTCATAGTCAATACCCGAGGAATTGAGGCAAATCCTGACAAGATCAGGTCACTGCTCGAGCTTCCATCCCCCAGGTCGTGGAAAGATGTCCAAGGACTCACAGGAAGGGTGGCGGCACTGAACCGGTTCATTTCCAAATCGACCGACAAGTGCCTGCCTTTCTACAACCTGCTCCGCGGAAACAAGAAGTTCGAATGGACAGTAGAGTGCGAGGGCGCATTCCTCGACCTAAAAACGCACCTGGCTGAGCCACCTGTGCTATCAAAGCCCAGGGTAGGAGAACCTCTTTTCCTCTACATGGCCGTGACTGAGGACGCAGCTAGTGCCGTTCTGGTGCGAGAAGAGGACCGGGCTCAGAAACCGGTTTATTACATCAGCAAGAGACTCCTCGGAGCTGAGTCAAGGTACCCGTTGATGGAAAAGCTGGCGTTCTGCCTAATCACGGCCTCGCGAAAACTCAGGCCATACATCCAGTCCCACTCTGTACACGTCATGACCGATCAGCCTCTAAGGCAGGTCTTGCAAAAGCCTGAAGCCTCGGGACGCTTGCTAAAGTGGGCGGTCGAACTCAGTCAGTTCGAGATTTTCTATACTCCCCGAACTACCATAAAAAGTCAAGCCTTGGCCGACTTCGTGGCAGAATGCGCGGGATTCCGTGAGATCCCATCAGAAGATTCACAGCAGCTCACATCCTCAGGCTCATCGTGGAGGATCTTCGTTGATGGCTCATCTAACGAGAACGGCTCCGGGGCCGGAATTATTCTGATATCCCCAGAAGGACATAGATTCCATTCGGCGCTGAGATTCGGGTACGAGGCCTTGTTAGCCGGACTTAGGATAGCTAGCGAGCTAAAGGCAAGCTCTGTCCAGTGCTTCAGTGACTCCCAGCTCGTGGTGAATCAGGTCTTAGGCGAGTATCAGGCGCGGGGTCCCAAGATGGCCTCTTATTTGGCTAAGGTAAAATCCGAATTATCTACGTTTGGGCAAGGGTCGATCGAGCAGATACCTCGGGAGCAGAACGCCAATGCAGATGCTCTCGCCAAGCTCGCCACCTCGGGGGAGGCAGAAACCCTGGGGTTGGTGCCAATTGAGTTCTTGGACAAACCAAGCATAGACGGAGATCGAGCGGATATTGAGATGATTGACATCAGGCCGACCTGGATGACTCCCATTGTTGAGTACCTCGTCGAGGGCAAGTTACCCGAAGGGCGCAACGACGTACGGCGAGTCCTTTATCAAGCTCCGAGATATACGCTAATCGAGGGGGTGTTGTACCGACGTGGGCATTCATTACCTCTCCTCCGGTGTGTTCTTCCAAGTGAGGCGAAGGCCATCCTGCAAGAAGTTCATGATGGATTCTGCGGAGATCACACTGGGGGGCAAAGCCTGGCCTTGAAGATCCTTCGGCAGGGTTTTTACTGGCCGACTCTGTCCAAAGACTCGATCTCATACGTAAAAAAGTGCGACAAATGTCAGCGGTTCGCTGCGGTTGCACGAGCACCCCCGACCGAGCTAAAAATGATATCGTCTCCCTGGCCCTTCGCCATTTGGGGCATAGATCTAATAGGCGCCCTGCCCACCGGAAAGGGAGGGGTCCGTTACGCCGTGGTAGCCATTGACTACTTCACAAAGTGGGCCGAAGCAGAGCCGTTGGCGACAATAACATCGAAAAAGGTGCTAGACTTCGTGGTTAAAAGCATCGTTTGTCGCTTCGGCCTACCCAAAAAGATCGTTTCCGACAATGGCACTCAATTTGACAGCGACCTGTTCACCGAATTTTGCGAAAAGAACGGAATTGTGAAAAGTTTCTCATCCGTGGCCTATCCCCAGGCGAACGGCCAGGTCGAAGCTATCAATAAAACTCTGAAGGCAAGCCTCAAGAAGAGGCTAGATGAGGCAAAGGGGATCTGGCCAGAACAGCTCCCCCAAGTTCTGTGGGCCTATAGGACCTCACATCGGACTCCCACGGGTCACACTCCTTTCTCCCTAACCTTTGGAAGTGAAGCGGTCCTCCCCGTGGAGGTAAAGGTCCTATCGCACAGGGTCCGGTCCTACGAACAGAACAAGAACCACGAGCTCCTATGCCACTCCTTAGACTTGATGGATGAGAGGCGAGAGGATTCACAACTCCAGCTCGCCCATTATCAACAGAAAATCACTCGCTACTTCAACGCTAAGGTCAAAAGACGTGCCTTTAGCGTCGGCGATTTGGTCTTGAGGAGAGTTTTCCTGGCCGGGAAAGATCCCAAAGATGGGGTTCTGGGACCAAGCTGGGAAGGACCATACCAGGTCATCGAAGTCATCAAAGAAGGGACGTATAAATTAGCTCGACTTGGTGGAGGGGCGGTCCCGCGGACTTGGAATGCAATCCACCTAAAGAAATATTATCAATAAACATGTGTAAGACCTAGAAGGTCACCTCCCATGTATAAATAAAAATCAAATGTTTCTCGTTATTTGCAAGGGTAATTTTAAAGTAACAACGAAAGACCCTTTCCCAGTTACTTGGGGGGCATATGGTACCCGGATATATCCAGATCTCCTTAACGACTTAGGTGTTAATTTTTATCTATGGATAAGAGTTATCACAAACTAAGTCCTATCCTGGTCTTAACCAGGTCATAAAACTTAGAAGTTAGCTAAAATTTGTTGACCGAGGTTCTTCTTTAAAGAGCCCGGGATACGGATAAAAGTTGACCCGAACTAAGTTTTTTCAAAATAAGTTCCTGGTCTTAACCAGGTCATAAAACATAGAAGTTAGCTAAAATTTGTTGACCGAGGTTCTTCTTTAAAGAGCCCGGGATACGGATAAAAGTTGACCCGAACTAAGTTTTTTCAAAATAAGTTCCTGGTCTTAACCAGGTCATAAAACTTAGAAGTTAGCTAAAATTTGTTGACCGAGGTTCTTCTTTAAAGAGCCCGGGATACGGATAAAAGTTGACACGAACTAAGTTTTTTCAAAATAAGTTCCTGGTCTTAACCAGGTCATAAAACTTAGAAGTTAGCTAAAATTTGTTGACCGAGGTTCTTCTTTAAAGAGCCCGGGATACGGATAAAAGTTGACACGAACTAAGTTTTTTCAAAATAAGTTCCTGGTCTTAACCAGGTCATAAAACTTAGAAGTTAGCTAAAATTTGTTGACCGAGGTTTTTCTTTAAAGATCCCGGGATACGGATAAAAGTTGACGCGATCTGAGTTTTTTCAAAATAAGCTCCTGGTCTTAACCAGGTCAGAAAGCTTAGGAGTGAACTAGAAAATTGTTGAACGCGGATCTTATTTAAAGAGCCCGGGATACGCACGTCCGGGGCTACCGCGGCCAGATTCCCGACCTCTATTACCCCGTCCTGGGCGGCCAGTGGAGATCGTTGGGGTGGCGGATGCATGAGTCCTGTCCTGGCGACAGGGAGGTTCGCCCCCGCGACCTGGGATGACGGGTCTCTCCCCTTCTCCGTAGCTGGGGATTTGGTGGAGACCCCGGTCGAGCTCTTGGACTCGCGAAGCCTCTTTAACCTCGGCCCCGCTGGGGGATTCCCACCAAACACAACGCCCCGCAGACTATTCCCGGGCTGAGACATCTCTTCTGCCAAAGAGCAAAAAACACGGTTATCAGCAATCATACAGAAATAAAGGCAATAAGAAAGCAAATACTAAGGGAGCCCTACCCCCCGAGCTGGAAGAGCCTAGGACGATTATCTCACGAACTGGCGAAGGTTCTAGGTCCGGTTCTGAATCGGGGCTGGACTCTTCTACGTACTGCCTAATCCCCGGAGCGTAGACGCCCCTCTGGAGCGCAGGCCACGTGCGTAAATTGTTCCCGTACTCCTCAAAAATGGCCGACCTAAAGGCTAGGGTATTATCTACTACTACGGTACCCTTGGGCCGACTCTCTTGGTTGTCCAGCACGAGCTGGTCAACGCAGTGGAGCAGAAGCGTGTCCAGGTCCGGATTCCTTGGGTGACGATGGACGAGCTGCCTAGGGTTGAACCTAACCAGCCGGGGGTCTGCAGTGGCCCTATCTACGTTCTTAAATAAGTAAAAGTTACCTTGACCGGAAGGACCCGCGGCTGCTCCGGATTGGGCCCTCTCCTCGATCATCCCCTGGGCGACCTCCAAGCTCCGCTTCCTGTTCCTCACCAGAGGAACTTCCTCACCTTCTTCCTCGCCTTCGTCATCTGCGACCTCCTCCGCGACGATCGGCCTGTTGTCGCGGGCTGGGGGAGGCCCCCGGGGCCTTTTCAAATTCAAAGTCTGATTTGGGAAAATCAGCTTGCAGAATACCATCGTCTCGTCCGTCACGAGCACGCGGTAGTCTTTCTCACTGGGAGGCAGGTTCGCCAGTGTGTCGTATTGACCCCCGAGGGTCACGGACTTTTCGGTCCTCGAGTAGATGGCTGCAAGGTTGGTCGAAATCAGAATTGGAATAAGGGACGGGCTAAAATAAGATAACCGTTAAAAGGCGAGCTAAATGGAGGATTACTTACGAGGGCGGTTGAAATAATGATGATCGCAGTTTCGGAACCCAGTAGACATAAAAAACTGGTCTTTGAAGTCGTTTGGATGGCTCGGCAGCTCGATCACTGCTGCTGTGTTAGGGAAGCGGGTTAAGTAATAGAACCCGTCGCCTCGCCCCCGCTGGTCCGGGCTGGCTTTGAGGCAGAAGAAATACAAGATATCAGCAGGAGTGGGGACCTCCCACTCATGCTTTTGGAACAAATACCTCAGTCCCGCCAGCAGACGGTAGGAATTGGGGGGGAGCTGAAATGGGGCCAACCCCACGTAGTTCAGAAAATCAGCAAAATACTGATCCAGGGGGAGGAAGGCCCCTGCCTTGAAGTGTTCCCCGCTCCAGGCCGCGAACGACTCGTCGAGCGGCGTGCAGCTCCTCTCCCCATCCGCAGCAGGTCGGGCGATCACGGAGGTCTTCCCCAGAGGAATGTTGTGGTTAAGGAAGATTTTGGTGATCTTTGCCTGGCTGGTTATCTTCGAGACGATTCTCTCCGCCTCGAAAAACGCGTCAGGAGCCACCTCGGCCTGCTTCTCCACCGCCGGTCCAAAGTGAGGAATTGGCGAGCTGGTCACCACCGCCTTTCCTTTATCCTTCTGGGAGGCCGAACTTCCCACATTCTTCTGTGGCAGATTTCTCTTTGGAGCCATCTGGTCGTCTATCGAACAAAAGAAAACACTTTAGAAAAGGCGACCCAAGCAGGAGAGTGAGGCAAGCATTAAGTACACGAGCTGGGGTAAGCCCAGCCCGTGGAGAGTGGTGCCGCGCGTTCCAAGGAACACGCGCCTATGCCTTCAACAGATCCCAGATTACTCGGAATTCGTGTGTCAGATGGCTCAGAGTAAGAAAAAAATTTTTTGCCTTGGGGGGAAAGTTTCAACAGGCAAGGCGTGGCAAAACCGCTTTTAAGGCGTATTCCCTAAGCTACCCGGTTTTTGCACCCAAAGTTCCTACGGATCCTACCAGAAATTGTTCCTAAGAAAGAATCATGGAACCCATGTTCTAAGGCGATGTCCCATGGCAAATGTGCCCTAATCAAAGAAGGGCCATCACCCTCCATATCCGCGCGACCCAGAAAACCTCTGCATGTGGCTATAGTAAAATTTTTTACCTAGGCTACAGTGGCATGCTTTCAAAAATAAATGGGGACAGAAGACTTACAGTATAGGGTTGGATGGTGAGCGAGGTTGCTGCGCGGGTAGGGGCTTCGTTGGCACAGTAGTCTCCAAGGCCTTGAAGGAACTCGCACGCTTAAGCTTCGTGAACGGAGAAGATGAGAGCAATGGAAATGAGGGTTTTGCTCTTCGGAAGGTCAGAGAGAAAAGAAGGAAATTTGAGAGGTTCTGAATGGTAAGGTGGTCCGTGCGTGGGATGACCACCCCCTTTTTATACAAGGGGGGATCACGTGTAAAAGGCCCCTGGGAGACCCTCCACTCGAAATGTGAAACGACGGCTGGACAGTAGGCTAGGCCATTTAATGCGGTTCTCGTAGAATGTACCGTCGCCACCCGCGGCGTTCCACGTATCAGACGCATGCGAAAAGCATGGAATGCGAAGGGTTGTGGGAGAAGTCTAAAAGCTCCAACTGTGGTCTCCCATGTCTGACGTCATGGACCACGAGCAGGAGCTTGGGGGGCAGATGTACGCCCTGGATTTCCCACGGGCTGTTTAGCAGGACGATCCTCGGACTAAACATGATTTAGCCCGAGGCTCCCACAGGCCAGAGGCTTTATCTTCAGGACGGGCCCTTTCTAGCTCGAGGGGATGGAGTTTCCTGCTCCTTCTTGTTGTTCCAGGAGCTGGGAACAACATCCGACGACCACTGAAGGATCAGCTCGGGTTATGGATTGCTCCGGTAGCGAGCTTCTCAGGAAGCTCTGACCCTATGGGAGGTCAACACGCAAGATAAACGTGCATAATCCTGCCATCACGTGTCCGATATCCCCCTGACTTCTCGGACACGCCGCAGGAACGTGCGTATTCAGACACCCACGGATGGGTTGGGCCGTGCGGCCCATTATCTCCTTCCATACTGATTAGACCACACTTGTGTGTCAGGTTTAGGAAGTAATCATGAATATCACAGACTTGATATGACAAATGGTAAGGTCACGGGATGACCTCCCTACCAATTTCCAGGTGCCTTCTCCTATAAATATGGAGACCCTGGGAATTGATAGGGGTTGGAAGAAATAGTCTTGTAAGAACTATATATTTTGTAAACCAATTACCCAGAAAAGATCAATAATATTGACTAGTGGAGTAGAAGGATTTTAACCTTCGAACCACTTAAAAAACGTGTTTAGGGTCACCTAGTTCTTCTCACAAGGATTTCATATCTGCGGCGGTTCTACTTTTAAGTACTAATCTCTTTCTCTTCTTCTCTTAATTACCTGTTGCCGAAGAACCGCGTCAACAGTTATCTTAACATCACAGGCGATCATAACGTTCAATCCCCGCACAAACCGATCTCTTCGTGTCATGTCAGTCGGCACCAAATCCGAAGTGAACTTCGCTAACCGCTCAAACTTCAGGGCATACTCAGTAACTTTTATTCGATTCTGAGTAAGGTTGGTAAACTCATCAACCTTCGCAGCTCGGACTGCGACACTATAATACTTCTGATTAAAAAAATTTCTGAACTCTTCTCAGTTCATAACTACAACATTCCTTCTCTGCGACACAACATCCCACCAAATGTGGATGTCTTCTCTCAACATGTAGCTGGCACAAGCGACTCTCTCATTCCCTTCCACCCTCATGAAATCTAGGATGAAAGAAATCATGTTCATCCACTGCTCTGCCCACAGTGGGTCTAGTCCACCCTCGATGGTGGGAGGATGTTGCTTCTTGAAACTCTCATGCAAAGGTTCCCATCTATTCTCCACAGCAGGCTGGGCTGGCACTGGTGCCACAGCCTGTGGAACCTGCAACCCAATGCCCTGAGGAGGGGCCTATTTCCTCAACCGCGAAGCTATTCTTCTATTTAGTGAAGTCTAGCTTCCATCTCGGCAAATAACTGATGCCAATTCGATGGGGCAGGTGGAGGGTCCTGACCCTGGTTGTCATCCTCGACCCTATTGCTACGCAGTCTGATTGAACAACCAAGGCAGTATAACAATATGCCTGCAATCAATGACGTCATTCATCAAGGATGATAACAACATCCAAAACCACCTCACAAACTCATCAACCAATCACAACTAGCAAATTCACATATCACAAATAGCATACAACAATAAAGGCGGCCATCCCTTGCATCATGCATATATCATTTCATTCATCATGCTCTATATAAAATATTCAGGCAAATAGGGCTCTTTAACTACCAATCAAGCATATAATTCAATAATTACCAACCAACCCTAAGTCAAGCTTGTCACTTTCACCGAGCGTACATGTTCAGTCAATCTCCAGGAACCATAAACCTTTGCTCGCTCTGATACTAAGTTGTAATGCCCTACTTCCTTGGAGCCATTACTAATTGAGTTAAAAATGTGCCATTAGCTCGCTAATCGAGGTTTTAGTTTAAAAGTGTAGCTAAACTATAATAAAATGCATTTGATATAAAAAAAATGTGGTCATTCATTAAAAATGTAAAGAGTTATACATTAGGGATCCAAATATATTTTGCATAAAATAATTTACATCTCAAAATACATTTATGGTCGACCTAAGCGATAAATCAACCATATACATTACATCATCCCAAAAAAACCCTCGCCAAGGCGGCCAGGCAAGCCGAACATGTACCCCTCGCTCCACACTCTCCATACTCATGGTCGGTCGACCTTTCCCTTGCCCTTACCTGCACCATAGAGCACCCATGAGCCGAAGCCCAACAAGAAAACTCAATGAAAAATAGATAACATATGCATATCTATCAACAACATTTAACAAAGCAGTCAACAGGCTAAACACATAGCGGCCATGTCGTCCCAGGTGCTTTACCAGGTCCTGGGTTCGCAGTCTTCACTGAGAGGATGTCTCCAGCATCCTAGGAGGGTCTCACCCTAATGGCCTGCACTCCGCGAGCTCAACGCTGATCACGACCCCTTGTCATACTCGGCTTCCTGCTGTTCTTGACCTTCGTCATTCGCGGCCTTCGCCATTCACTCACAAATATGCATTACATAGCAAAATATTAACAAATATGCAAACATATACTAAACATAAACAACATGGGTACGCCCAACAATTAAATCATTAGGGCCACGCCCTGCAATACAAACAATAGGGCCATGCCCTACTCTACGAGAACAAAACTTTACTTACCTGTGTCCTAAACTTCCTGAGCCCCACAATCCTGAGCACAGTCCTCTAACTCAAGCCTTGTTGAAAACCTAGTCACAACTTATTCATAATAGCCATCCATCAAGTTCTAATCCAATAAATAACTTCGAAATATAATTCTAACCTCCGAGACCTTGGATTCTACAAAACCGGGTGGTAAAATCCTTCCCGGGCCTTAACATTTGGGTTCCCGAGCTAAAAACATTCAAACAACCAATATCTTGCATTTGAGCCATGGCCTAGCCCCTTAAGGGCCGCAGCGCGCTCAAGTCAGAGGCAAAATGCCTCTCTACTGAGGGATACGGGCTGCTGCGCTATATCTTTTGTCGCGGCGCGCCTAGGCAGAGAGAGGCTTCCAGCCTCATCGACACACATGGGCCTCGGCACCTGAAGAACAGGGTCGCGACTCGAGCCTCCAAATTCCAAGGATAATCTATGTACTCAAGAGGTTGAGAGAGAGAGCCGAGACTGAGAGAGAGTGGAAGAGTTGAAATTCCTTCTGTTTTGTTTTCCTTCTAACCCCCTCTAGAGTCCTAACCGCCAAAAGAGTCTAACCCTATCCCTTGAAAAGAGTCTAACATACCCCTTAATCTTATCTAAAACTTCAAGTGCCACCAAGGGCAATTCCATCATTTTCCAAATCCCACTAATTCTTCAAGTGTTCCTATATATCCCTGTTTAAACCCGACATGTCCAAATAATTACTAAATTACTACCCGTTACTCGATAAATCCTGAACACATATTACGTTCCCAAAATACCCCTAAGTTCCTCCCGAGTCGGGTATTTGACCCGTTGCGACTTTCTAGCTAAACTGCTCCATAGGACCGTCTCAGATCATGCATCACAAATATATCCCCACTAACTCATGGTATCAATCACAATATACACAATATTACATTTATGCCCTCAACGGGCCAAAACTACAAATATGCCCTAATAGCCAAATAGGGCCCACAAGCATATTTAATTCACCTAAACATGCATTTCTAATCACATAATAATCAAATTCATTTATTAACATAATTAAATCAATTATTTCCCTCCAGGCAAGCTAATCAAGGCCCTAATCTTTATTAGAAAATTTGGGGCACTGCACTCATTCTAATGCGAGTATAGTAAAATTGAAATGATTCCCAATCATGTACAACCCTCGAATCAGTGTCTTGCAGAAGTCGATGATCCTGAATTAGTGTCACTAGGCATTACCACCCTAATGTTGGACAAGTAGCATTGAAATGTGTCCCACTCGTAAGAGAACACCCTAATGCGAGTCTAGGCGAATAGAAACGAGTGCCAATCGACTACAACAACCCCAATCAGTTTCTCGGTGAACCACTATCATTTGCAGAGAAGTTGGTGGTCCAAAATTAGTGCCGTTAGGAATTTCCACCCTAATGTGGGACAAGTGGCATTGAAACGAGTCCAAATTGAATGACCACACCCTAATCCATGTCTAGGCAAATAGAAACGAGTCCCAATCAAGTATAATTACCCTAATTAGAGTCTCGGTAAACTCCAATGATTCAACGAAGTCGGCGCTTCCGAATTCGTGTCGCTAAGCACTACCTCCCTAATGCGGGACAAGTTGCATCGAAACGAGTCCCACTTGAATGACCTCACCCTAATGCTTGTCTAGGTGAATCGCAATGAGTTCCAATGGAGTACAACCACCCTAATCAGTGTCTTGTTGAACCACCATATGTTACAGAAGTGTTGGTGATCCCGAATTAGTGTCGCTAGGCATTGCAACCCTAATGTTGTACAAGTAGCATTGAAACGAGTCCAACTAAGTATAACCACCTCAATTAGAGTTTTGGTAAACAATTATCAGTTGTAGAGAAGTTGGTGTTCTCGAATTAGTGTTGCTAGGCATGTCCACCTAAATGTGGGACAAATTGCATCGAAACAAGTCAAAATTGAATGCACACACCCTAATGCATGTCTAGGAAAATTAAAATGAGTGCCAATTGAGTACAATTACCCAAATTAGTGTCTT
Source organism: Humulus lupulus (assembly GCF_963169125.1). NCBI lineage: Eukaryota > Viridiplantae > Streptophyta > Magnoliopsida > Rosales > Cannabaceae > Humulus > Humulus lupulus. The sequence goes on from NC_084802.1 coordinate 104,089,097, forward strand.
GGTGAAACCCAATGAGTTGCAGAGAAGTTTGTGATCCTAAATTAGTGCCACTAGGCATTGCCACCCTAATGTGGAGCAGATTGCATCGAAACAAGTCTAACTCGAATTACCTCACCCTAATTCGTGTCTAGTAAAAGGGAAATGTGTCCCAATCTGGCACAACCACCCTAATCAGTGTCTCGGTGAACCACTATCAAATGTAGGGAAGTTGGTGATCCTAGACTATTGCTTTTAGGCATTTCAACCCTAATGTGGGAGAAGGGGCACCGAAATGATTCTAACACGATCGACATCGCCCTAATGCGTGTCTAGGAAAATTTAAATGAGTCCTAATAATCATCTATAACCACCATAATCAGTTTCTCAGGGAATCACAATAAGGTGCAGCGATGTTTGTGATATCGAATTAGTGTCCCACTCGAATGATCTCACCCTAATGCGTGTCTTGGCGAATTGCAACGTGTCCCTATTTAGTACAACCACCCTAATCAGTATCTCAGTGAACCACTATGAGTTGCAGAGAAGTTTGTGATCCCGAATTAGTGCCCCTAGGCATTGCCACCCTAATGTGGGAAAAAGTGGCATCAAAACGAGTTCAACTCGAATGACCTCACCCTAATATATGTCTAGTAAAATTTATATGAGTCCTAATTGGGTGCAACCCCCCTAGACAGCTTCTCGGTGAACCACTATCAGTTGCAGAGGAGTTGGAGATCCCGAATTGGTGCCGCTAAGCATTGCCACCCCAATGTGGGAAAAGTAGCATCGAAGTAAATAGAACTTGAATTATCTCACCCTAAAGTGTGTATAGGTGAATCGAAATGAGTCCCAATCAGTGTCTAGGTGAACCACAATGAGTTACAGAGAAGTTGGTGCTCCTGAATTAGTGTCGCTAGGCATTACCACCCTAATGCGGGACAAGTGCATCGAAACGATTCCCACTCGAATGACCTCACCCTAATATGTGTCTGGGCTAATTGAAACAATTCTGAATCTTGTACAATTACCCTAATTAGTGTCTCGATGAACCCCAATGAGTTTTAGAGAAGTTGCCGCTCCTGAATTTGAGTTGCTAGGTACTACCCACCTTAATGCAGGACAAGTTACATCGAAACAAGTCCCACTCAAATGATCTCACCCATATGCTTGTCTAGGCTAATTTAAATGAGTGCCAATTGGGTACAATTACCCTAATTAGTGTCTCGGTGAAACCGAACGAGTTACAGAGAAGTCGGTGCTCTCGAATTTGTGTCACTAGTCACTACCACCCTAATGCGGAAAAATTGACATTGAAATGAGTCCCACTCGAATGACCTCTCCGTAATGTGTGTGTAGGTGAATTGAAATGAGTCCCAATCAAGTTCAATCACACTAATCAGTGTCTTTATGACCCACTATGAGCTGTAGAGAAGTTGGTGATCCACAATTAGTGTCGTTAGGCATTGTAACCTTAATGTGTGAAAAGTAGCATCGAAATAAGTCCAACTCGAATAACCTCACCCTAATATGTGACTAGGCGAATCAAAATGAGTTCCAATCAGTTACCACAACCCTAATCAGTTTCTCGCTGAACCACAATGAGTTACAGAAGAGCTGGTGCTCTGGAATTAGTGTCGCAAAGCATTACCACCCCTAATACTAGACAAGTGGCATCGAAATGAGTCCAACTCGAATGACGTCACCCTAATGCGTGTCTCAAAAAACGTAAACGATTCCAAATGGCAACCCTAATCCTTTTCACACAGAATCACAATGAGTTGCATAGAACTCGGAGATCTTGAATTAGTGCCGCTAGGCATTGCCACTCTAATGTGGGACAAGTGTCACCGAAACCCTAATGCATGTCTAGGAAAATTCAAATGAGTCTCAAATAGGTAGAATTACCCTAATTAGTGTCTGGGTGAACTCAAATGAAATACGGAGAAGTTGGTGCACCCGAATTAGTGTTGCTAGGTACAATTACCCTAATGCATGACAAGTGGCTTCCAAACGGGTCCCACTCGAATGACCTCACCCTAATAGTGTCTAGGCGAATCAAAACGAGTCCCAATCAGGTACCCCCACCCTAATCAATGTGTTTGTGAACCACAATGAGTTACATAAATGTTGGTGCTCTTGAATTATTGCTTCTAGGCATTGAGACCCTCGAATAACCTCACTATAATGCATGTCTAGGAAAATTGAAACGAGTTCCAATCAGGTACCACCATCCTAATCAATGTCTTGGAGAACCACAATGAGTTACAAAGAAGTTGGTGCTCCTGAATTAGTGCCGGAAGGCACCACCCTTGATACGGGACTAGTGGCATCGAAACGAGTCCAACTCGAATGACCTTACCCTAATGTGTGTCTCGATCCTTAAAGAATTCCAAATAATTGATTATAGAAACCCTTATCAGTTTCTCACAGAATCACAATGAGTTGCAGAGAAGTTGGAGATCCCGAATTAGTGCTGCTAGGCATTGCCACGCTAATGTGGGACAAGTGGCATCGAAACGAGTCTAACTCTAATGAACACACCCTAATGCTTGTCTAGGTGAATTCAAACAAGTCTCGATTAGGTAGAATTACCCTAATTAGTGTCTTGGTGAACTCCAATGAAATGCAGAGAAGTCGGTGCTCTGGAATTAGTGTTCCTAGGTACAACCACCCTAATGCGTGCTAAGTGGCATTGAAACGGGTCTGACTTGAATGATGTCACCCTAATGAGTGTCTAGGCGAATCAAAATGAGTTCCAACTAGGTACCACCACCCTAATCAGTGTCTTGATGAACCACAATGAGTTAAATAAAAGTTGGTGCTCCGGAATTATTGTCGCTAGGCATTGCCACCCTAGTGTTGGACAAGTGGCCTCGAAACAAGCCCCACTCAAATGACCTCACTATAATGCGTATCTAGGCGAATTGGAACAAGTTCCAATCAGGTACCACCACCCTGATCAGTGTCTAGGAGAACCACAATGAGTTACAGAGAAGTTGGTTCTCCTGAATTAGTGTCAGAAGGCATTACCACCCATAATACGAGACAAGTGGCATCGAAACGAGTCCAACTCGAATGACCTCACCCTAATGCATTTCTCAAAAAACTTAAATGATTCCCAATAATTGATTATAAAAACCCTAATAAGTTTCTCAAAGAATCACAATGAGTTGCAGAGAAGTCGGTGATCCCGCATTGGTGTCACTAGGCATTACCACCCTAATGTAGGAGAAGTGGCATCGAAACGAGTCCCACTCAAATAACCTCACTATAATGCATGTCTAGGCGAAATGAAACGAGTCCCAATTGAGAACAACCACCCTAATAAGTGTCTTGGAGAACCACTATGAGTTGCATAGAAGTTGGTGATCCCGAATTAGTGTCGTTAGGCATTGCCATCCTAATGGTGGAAAAGTAGCATCGAAATAAGTCCAACTCGAACGACCTCACCCTAATATGTGTCTAGGAAAATTGAAATGTGTCCTAATCAGGTACCGCCACAATAATAAATGTCTTGGTTAACCACAATGAGTTACAGAGAAGTTGGCACTCCTTAATTAGTGCTGCTAGGCTTTGCCACCCTAATGTTGAACAAGTGGCATCGAAACAAGTCCAACTCGAATGACCTCACCCTAATGCGTTTCTAGGCGATTAAAACGAGTGCCAATTTTCTACAATTACCATAATTAGTGTCTCGGTGAATCAAAATCAGTTGTAAAGAAGTTAGTGCTCTCGAATTTGTGTCGCTAGGCACTACCACACTAATGTGGGACAAGTGGCGTCGAAACAAGTCCCACTCAAATGACCTCACTATAATTCGTGTCTAGGCGAGTTATAACTAGTCCCATTCAAGAACAAGCACCCTAATCAATGTCTTGGTGAACCACTATGAGTTGCAGAGAAGTTGGTGATCCCGAATCAGTGCCGTTAGGCATTGCCACCCTAATGTCGGAAAAGTAGCATGGAAATAAGTCCAACTCGAACGACCTCACCCTAATGTGTGTCTAGGCAAATCGAAATGAGTTCCAATCAGGTACCACCACCCTAATCAATTCTTGGTTAACCACAATGAGTTACAGAGAAGTTCGTGGTTCAAGATTAGTGTCGCTAGGCATTGCCACCCTAATGTGGGACAAGTGGCATCGAAACGAGTCCAACTCAAATGGCCTCACCCTAATGCGTGTCTAGGCGAATTGAAATGAGTCTCTATTAGGTACAATTACCCTAATTAGTGTCTTGGTGAACTCCAATGAAATGCAGAGAAATCGGTGCTCCCAAATTTGTGTCGTTGGGCACTACCACCCTAATGCGGGACAAGTGGGATCAAAATGAGTCCCAGTTGAATGACCTCGCCATAATACTTGTCTAGGCGAATTGAAACGAGTCCTAATGGAGTACAACCACCCTAATAAGTGTCTGGGTGAACCACTATGAGTTGCAGTGAATTTGGTTATCACGAATTAGTGTCGTTAGGCATTGCCACCATAATGTGGGAAAAGTGGCATCGAAATAAGTCCAACTCGAATGACCTCACACAAATGTGTGTCTAGGAAAATTTAAATGATTCACAATCAAGTACCATAACCTTAATCACAGTCTCAGTGAACCATAATGAGTTACAGAGAAGTTGGTGCTCCCGAATTTGTGCCGCTAGGCGTTACCACCATAATGCGGGACAAGTGGCATCAAAACGAGTCCAACTCAAATGACCTCACCCTAATGCGTGTCTAGTAAAACTTAAACGAGTCCCAATAATTGGGTATAGCAACATTAATCAGTTTCTCAAAGAATAACAATGAGTTATAGAGAAGCCAGTTATATCGAATTAGTGTCTCTAGGCATTTCCACCATAATGGAGGACAAGTGGCATTGAAACGAGTCCCACTCGAACGACCTCACCCTAATACATGTCTAGAAAAATTGAAACAAGTGCCTATCGGGTACAATCACCATAATCAGAGTCTCGATGAACCACTATCATTTGCAAAGAAGTTGGTGATCCCAAATTTGTGTCCCTAGGTTTGCCACCCTAATGTGGGGCAAGTGACATCGAAACAAGTCCAACTCGAATGACCTCAACCTAATCTTTGTCTAGGCCAATCGAAACAAGTCCCAATAGGGTACAACCACCCTAATTATTCTCTTGGTAAACCACAATAAGTGACAAAGAAGTTGGTGCTCCTGAATTAGTATGACTAGGCATTACCATCCCAATGCAGGACAAGTGGCATTGACACGAGTCACACTGTAATGACCTCACTCTAATGGGTGTCTAGGGTAATCGAAACAAGTCCCAATCTAGTACAACCACCCTAATTAGTGTCTCGGTGAAACATAATTAGTTGCAGAGAAGTCGACACTCCCGAATCAGTGCCGCATGGCAATAGCATCTTAATGCAGGACATGTGAAATTGAAATGAGTCCAACTTCAATGACATTACCCTAATTATTGTCTAGATGAATCTAAACGAGTCCCGATTAGGTACTACAACCCTAATTAGTGTCTCGGTGAACAATATGAGTTGTAGAGAAGTCGTTGCTCATGAATTAGTGCCGCTAGGCATTGCCACCCTATTGTGGGACAAGTGGCATCGAAACGAATCCAACTTGATTGACCTCATCCTAACGAGTGTCTAGACAAATTGAAACAAGTCCCAATTGGGTACAATTACCCTAATTATTTCTTGGTTAATCACATTGATTTGTAAAGAAGTCGGTGCTCCCGAATTTGTGTCGCTAGGCACTACCACCCTAATACGGGACAAGTGGCATCGAAACAAGTCCTACTCTAATGACCTCGCCCTAATGCGTGCCTAGTCGAATTGAAACAATTCCCAATCGAGTATATCCACCCTAATCAGTTTCTCAATGAACCACTATGAGTTGAAACATAGTGGCATTGAAACGAATTCCACACAACTGACCCCACTCTAATGTGTGTCTAGGCAAATCGAAATGAGTCTCAATCAGGTACAACCACCCAAATTAGTGTCTCAGTGAACCATAATGAGTAGCAGAGAATTCAGCACTCCCAAATTAGTGCCGCTACGCGTTACCATCCTAATGCGGGACAAGTGGCATCGAAACGAGTCCAACTTCAATGACATCACCCTAATGCATTTATAGGAAAATCAAAATGAGTCCCAATCGAGTACCACCACCCTAACTAGTGTCTTAGTGAACAAGAATGATTTGTAGAGAAGCCGACGCTCTCATATTAGTGTCGCTAGGCATTACCACCCTAATGTGGGACAAGTGGCATTGAAACGTGTCCAACTTGAATGACCTTACCGTAATGCACGTCGAGTCGAATCAAAACGATACAAAATCGGGTACTATTACCCTAATTAGTGTCGGTAGGCATTACGGTCCTAATGCAGGACAAATGTCTACGAAACGAGTCCTACTCGAATGGCCTTACCCTAATGCTTGTCTATTCGAAATGAAATGAGTCCCAATTGGGTATTAGCACTCTAATCAGCTTCTCGAAGAACCACTATCAGTTGCAGAGAAGTTGATGATCCCGAATTAGTGCCGCTAGGTACTACCACCCTAATGTTGGACAAGTAGTATCAAAATGACTCCAACTTGAATGACTTCACCCTAATGCGTATCTAGGCGAATTGAAACAAGTCTCAATGGGTTACAATTACCCTAATTAGTGCTTCGGTGAACCCCAATGAGTTGCAGAGAAGTTGGTGCTCTCGAATTTGTGTCGCTAGGCACTACCACCGTAATACGGGACAAGTGGGATCGAAACGAGTCCCACTCGAATGACCTCACTCTAATGCATGTCTAGGTGAATTGAAACGAGTACCAATTGGGTATGACCACCCTAATCAGTGTCTAACCACTATGAGTTGTAGAGTAGCTGGTGATCTCGCATTAGTGCCGCTAGGCATTGCCACCCTAATGTGGGAAAAGTGGCATCGAAACAAGTCCAACTCGAATGACCTCACCCTAATGCGTGTTTAGGCGAATCAAAATGAGTCCCAATTGGGTACAACAACCCAAATTAGTCTCTCAGTGAACCATAATGAATTACAGTGAAGTTGGTGCTCCTAAATTAGTGTCGCTAGGCATTACCACCCTAATGCGGTACAAGTATCATCGAAATGAGTCCCACTCGAATGATCGCCTCTTAATGCGTGTCTAGGAAAATTTAAACGAGTCCCAATCAGGTACAACCACCCTAATTAGTGTCTCAGTGAACCATAATGAGTTTCAGAGAAGTCGGCATTCCCGAATTTGTGCCGCTAGGCATTACCGTCCTATTGCGAGACAAGTGGCATCAAAACGACTCCAAGTTCAATGACCTCACACTAATGCGTGTCTAGGCGAATCGAAATGAGTCCCAATTAGGTAGTACCACCTTAATCAATGTCTCAGAGAACTACAATGTGTTGCTGAGAAGTCGATACTACCTAATTAGTACAGCCAGGCATTACCACCCTAATTAGTGTTCGTTTGTAATTAAATTTGTATAATTTTTTTTTTTATATTCAATTATATTAATTGGAATATTTTTTTTCCTTTTACTTTAAATTTAAAACTATTTTAAAGTACAAATAGACATATTTTTAGAGGTTTCAAACTTATATATAGATGTAATTACATTTGTTATATTTTTTTAATGATATCTACTACTTTTAAATTAAAAATATTACTAAATATAAAAGGACATTTTTTTAATAGTTTCAAACATATGCAACATATTAATCTACACCATATTAATTGTTCGTGTCCCAATAGAATTAGCATAATGTGAGTAAAGGAAAATGCAAGTGTCAATTAGAGTTTATTGAAAGCTTAATTTAGATCTTACGTGGGCCTCAGTTGTTAACCATTATAGCATGTATAAATTTAACCGAAGTTAACCACTTCTAAATGAGAGTGCTTGTATTACTTTAATTAAGTAACTATCATTTAACATGATATGACATGTTCTTATCACCTCCAAATATCAATTGTTAAATGCATGGGCTATTTTAGAGGAACCCAATGTTTCATTTTCCATGAAATATTGTAAGACACCTTTATTATTTTCTCATTATTTAACATAAACGCATTACCTAATACATAACACTATGGTTTATGCACTAGGTTTGGCATTGATGCAAACTCAGTCAAACCAAGATTGGGTTAATTACAGTTCCACTTATAAAGCAAGCAATAGTCATTCGAAAAAACAATCATTTATCCAAAACTCTTCAATTAATCCATTGTATATAACTATAATCATGAATCTCTCGCCAATGTTATATTATAAAAGTATTGTCAGACTTACTACATCTAGCATTAGCTAATAAAAAAACATGTTCAGGGGATAGATTATTAAATAAACTTATGACTAGTCTCCAAATACATAGTTTCTAATATTATCTATTTACATGATTGTATGGCAACCTCTTTCACGTAAAGTGCAACATAATTTTTGAGCTAATCATAGAACATAACTCCTAAGCTGAAGAAAATGTCTTCTGAAGGCTTCACTACTCCTAACCGCACTGTGACAATGGAAAGTCCTGCTAGTTCAAGGAGTGAACGACGTGCAACTCCTGCATATGAGCATAGTCGTCGTCTCTGATCAGTTGGAACAGGTGGTTGTGCAAACTATGTCATCCAAGAATCTCTCCAAAAACGAGATCGAAGGCTTCGTGGTGTAGCTTCTAAACACACATGAAGAGGGCATAGTGTCTCACTTGATTTTTTTACCATGTTGTACGCCATTGTGGAAGGGGCACAAGAATTTATCGAAAAATTGTGAGTAATTGACAAGCATACCGACCGAGCTGCCGATATTAGTGATATGGACAATGATTATTCAGATGTGGTCCAAATTGATTGAAAAAAGCCTGAACTAGTTCATCTTTCTATGGTTATTAATACTATGTAACTAAGGATGATTATAATCCACGTTAGTCATGGTCAGAATAGTTATCAGTTGGTCCACTAGAGTCATGGAAAGATCTATTTTCCCTTTTGTCTAAGTTTATGGTGTTTCGAACTTATCTGTAACTTTTTTTTTGTTTAGTGTTGTTTAAAAATCTTAAAGGAGGAAAGTAACTTGCATGAACTACTAGTACTACTTAATGTATCAATCTACATCAAATGGTGGACAATGAATGGTGCCAGTTACAGTATAGCTCGAGGGGTATGTAGGCAGAAACCTACCTCCACAGTTAGTTTGTTGCTGGAATGAGAACAACACAATGATGTGAATCTATGAATTTTTTCCTTAAAAAATTATTGTTGAAAAGATACACCCTACATGAATTTGTTACAGCAATAGACCTGACAGTTACAAAGATGAGGCACATCGAGATGCAACATGACTATACAAGTAAGAACACGCTGTCCCAGCTCCCAGATCAAACAGATGCACTAAGGATCTATTATGAACAATGTTCCAAATTCTACACTCGAGAAATGTATCGCAAAGTCGAATCATAAATAAAAAGAGAAAATGGATATTTAATCAGCAATCATGAAGATGATACAAACGGCAACACACTACTACAAAAAAGATTTTTTAAGACTAGCATTGCGAGTCCTAAAAAATTTTTTAGGACTCGCGGGGCGCGAGTCCTCTATTTGAGAGCCTTAAAAACTAAGGTTTTTTAGGACTCGCAATGCGAGTCCTAAAAAATCTGGTTGAGTGCCTTTAATAGATTTTTTAGGACTCGCTTTGCGAGTCCTAAAATATATGGTTGAGTGCCTTTAATAGATTTTTTAGGACTCGCTTTGCGAGTCCTAAAAGAAAGTTTTTAGGACTCGCAATGCGAGTCCTAAAAAATCTGGTTGAGTGCCTTTAAGTGATTTTTTAGGACTCGCTTTCCGAGTCCTAAAAGAAAGATTTTAGGACTCGCAATGCGAGTCCTAAAAAATCTGGTTGAGTGCCTTTAAGTGATTTTTTAGGACTCGCTTTGCGAGTCCTAAAAAATCTGGTTAAGTGCCTTTAAGTGATTTTTTAGGACTCGCGTTGCTAGTCCTAAAAAATCCCATTGAGTGTCTTTAATTAATTTTTTAGGACTCGCTTTGCATGCCCTTAAAAGTAATTTTTTTTAAAAAAAAAAATGCACCTACAATTTTCACTTTAATTTAAAAATATATATCAATTTGAGTGTTGAAAATGTATTAAAAGAAATTTGAAAAGAAAATACTAAAAAAATGGAAAAAAAATTTGCAAAATAAATTTAAAATTTCTGAACATGTGTATTGTAATTAGCTAGCTATAACATCATTCATTTTGCTCTAACCAATTGTAAAAATGACATTGCCCATTCTTCTCGAACTTCGTCAATTTCTTGAGTAGTATATGGTTTGTCAGAGGTGAACTGGAAAAAAAAAAAGAAACAAAACTTTAATTAGAGCTATATTAGTGGTAATAAATTCAAAGCATATACAAAAATTATACTAGATTAATATTATGTAGTTGTATACTGTTTGTTACCTGTTTCGACAAGAAATGTTTGATATGAGGGGCATTGATAAGTACATTCTTCATCATCCTCATAACGTAATATCCGCAGTCGATATTGTTTGGTTGTTTACGGCACTATATAAAGATTGGTAATACATGTATAATTCTTAGTATTAAATATCTTAAACATCTTTACATATACATAAACTATATACAAATAGAAACATACCGTAGGTTGGAAATACTTTACTCCCGATGGGCGTTTGTTGATCTTTTGACGTGCTTTCATTCTTTCTGTGAAATACATCTCAAATGCATCATGGATGGTCTCCTTGATGGCTGTCCTGTTATCTAATGGTGCATTGAGAGGATCGAGAAAACAACAATAATGCCAATTGGAATATAATAAAAATAACATCCAATGCTCCCTGTTGAAAGAACAAGTATTACACAATTGTTAACTTTAAATTCTATTTGTTTGTATCAATGAAAAGCATAATAATTAAACTTACCCATGGTTATAAGGCATAACTATCCAATCATGCTTTTTAGACGTGCAATATAACATCCTATCACATAAAACTTGAGCACGACTATCTGCACGAGTCACGGAAGTAGAAACCTTATTCGGATTCATTTTTGAAATGAATGTACCTCTTGTTTAGTCTACTCTAGCATAAAAACTGAAGTATGATACTAATTAAGAAGAACGCACAAGTAGTTTGGTTTGGTCGACACTTGAAAGCCAGATAAACATTTATATAAATATTTATATGTATATGTATATTTATATTTATGTACATTTGTAATTTGAGTTCCTCTCTCTAGTATTAACTCATTGCCAAAACATAAGACACTGGAATAATTGGAGAAGATCGATTGAGACACCATGTTAAGAAGCACCGATAATTTTGTTGGCTATATAAAATATTAACTTATCTTTAGTGCACAAACCAAAAATTAGATACCAAAGAAAATATATATTGGTGTGACGAGACAACTAATAATCGCCCACTTGTTTAAGAGGAGTCCCCCACAATATGTCACTGCCCGCCGGTTAATTCATCATCACATACCGATGCCCAAGTACGCCGAGAGACGGAAAGCAAAGATGTGTATATATATATAAGCAAAGATGTGTGGTATATATATATATATAAAAGCAAAGAAATATATACCTGGAAATCACCGAAGCACGAAGAGAGACGGAACCGTGAGCAACCAGCACCCCACGCCAAGAAGCACGCCGCCAGCGAGACTGCTGAAGCCTAGAACACACCTGCCGTCGACGCCGTTCACCACCGTCACTGCCGTTCACCTACAGCCGCCGTTCACCTCTCTACCAGCCCTAAATGTTGTGATTTTGAATAAATCCCCAAATGTATTGCTGATAGTGCTCTATTGTGTTAACCCGAAAATGTCAAAAAATTAGATAGCTTTTTTAAGTGTTTTATATAATAATTTTAAGGACTTGCTTTGGGAGTCCTTAATACTCTTTTAGGACTCGCAGCGAGTCCTAAAAGAGTAGTAAGGACTCCCAAAGCAAGTCCTTAAAATTATTAAGTAGCACACTTATTTTTTAGCTAATATTTTTTTAGGACTTGCATATTATTTTAGGACACTCATTGTGAGTCCTAAAAGAGTATTAAGGACTCCCAAAGCAAGTCCTCAAAATTATTAAATAAAACACTTATTTTTTTAGCCCAGATTTTTTTAGGACTTGCATATTATTTTAGGACACTCATTGCGAGTCCTAAATTGTGTTTTTTCAGGACTCTCAATAAGTGTCCTAAAAACTCTAAAAATATTTTTAAGGACTTGCATTTAGGTGCGTGTCCTAAAAAAGTGTCCCGTAAAGGGTATTTTGTAGTAGTGACACCTTCGGTTTCGGGAACATTATAGACGGCCAGACAAGGTACAAAGTCAAATGCACCCTAAGCACAAACCAATTCAAATGCAGTTGCTTATTCTACGAGACCAATGGATATCCGTGCAAGCATATTTGGGAAATTATGAAATCTTGTTGTGTTAGGAGAATTCCAAATTCAGTCCTAATGAAAAGATGGGGCATGGAAGCTAAATCCCCACCAAATGAGATAGATATAAGATAGCCACAAGAAGAACAAACCATGCAGTGTGAAATGTCAAGATCTGGTGCTCTAAATTCTAAAGCCACAATGATGAACTTCTACGCCTCCAAAATACTAGTGTTGTTTAACACAACAAGTGAAGAAATAGGAAGTCTAATCGAAATTTTCAAGGAAGGGTTTGAATTACAAGGACAACCACAAAGCGCCAACACTACTCGTTCAAACCAAGAAGATCCCAACATAATGCAAGACCCAAATAGGGTTTGAACAAAAGGGCTGGGTAATCTAGGCTAATGAAGGGATGGAGACAGGGGAATCTGAATGATGGATCAGGCATCAGACAAAGGGCATGTTGACTATGTGGTGCACTAGGTCATAATAGTCGAATGTGCCCCAATCATGCCACCTCAGCTCCTAATGTGGGAAGAGGAGCAAGCACAAGAATTGTCAACATTGACCGATCATTGCCATCGCGAAACTAAGACTTAGCAGGCGATACCGACATGCTTATTCAACACAAGTGTCTTTTTGGGAATGATTACGATCATCACTGGTAGTCCAAAAACCCATGTCAACCGTAAATGAACTATTATAAACTTGTTAATCTTAATGTATTACTACTTAATCTTTGAAATTGTGGACTTTATTTGTGCTACAAAGTATTTTTGTTAATAATCTTATTTCTTTCAAGTTTATTAATTTATGAATACAACAACATTATATAAAGTTCCCTCGGTTAACGTATTTTTTAAATAAAAATTAATTAACTATAATTTAATATTATATTGTCTCAATTCCTATGGATCCTTTAATACCAATGAGATCATGTTTACGAGATCTGGAAAATATACAAGTTCAAGAAGTAGCATATAACGAGTGATTCTTCGATCATAGTGGTCTTCAACCACCGACTAACTTGCATGAGATATTTTACTATAATCGGGTTTACTTCGATAATGCCTCGGCAACTTTCAGAACAATTATGAAATCAAGACCTCACGAAGCAATGCTATCATATAAAGACGGAACATGCAAAATTGTTTCCTATGAACAAAACAAGGTATTTCATCGTTCTCAAATGTAACGCCCTGGATAGCCAAGACCGTTACACTGTGTGTTTATAAAGGTGTTAAACTTTCTAATCAAGCCATTTAATTCAAACGTGTTACTAAAACTATAGTGGAACTAGGGTTAAAATATATTGGTCTCAAAAGCCACATTTCTTTTAAATAAACATTTCTGTTTACATGGGATCCCAATATATAACAAGATTAGAATCATTTACAAAGATTCAAGATTTAAATACAATAATTAGCCACTCTAAGGCAAAACAGACTGTTAGACATTCCTTGTCCTAATCCACTCCTCGACCATTGCGGCCGAACAACTGTCTATGTACATTCAGCACCGTAGCCCTCCATCTCAGGATTGGTCCAACTTGCCTTTGCCTTTACCTGCACCACGTAGCACCCATGAGCCGAGGCCCAGTAAGAAAACACAATAACAGAGCATAAACAGTCAACAGACAATCCAATATCTCATATCACATAAACATGTTCTCTACAGTTTAAGCATCCATGATAACCAAGTATTCAACATACCAAACATATCATTTCATCGCAATAGTCAATTCACAAATGATAACTAGGGTTAGTGCCCTTAGGCCGCACCCTCTATTTATCCCACTGACTCAGGCCCGCTTAAACCGAGCACAGTGAATATTAAGCTGTCCTCGGCTACCAGTGGCCAAGTTGCGCCCTGTGCGCAAATGTTGTATATGGCACCCTTAGGTTGTTTATCACATGTCCCATGGCATAATACCATCTTTGACATTATACAGATATGGGGAGCACTTAGTCCCATCACAAACACATAACCGGGTGCAGTTTTCTTACCTTTAAATTCGCTAGCTTCGTTCACTTTGATCCTTGAGCACGATCCCTCTTGAGCCCTAGCGCATAGTTTTCTTACCTTTAAACCGACCGTTTTGGACCGCGGTTTGGTCAGTTAAACCGACCAAACTGAATTGATTATTGTTTTTTTTTTTTTTTTGAAAGTTTTAGTTAAAAAATTAAAAAATTTGGATTGTTGGAATTCATTTTTATGCATTTTTAAAACATAAATATATACAACATAATTAAATTTACAAATTTTAAAGTTTGAAACATAATTAAAAGTACAAATTTTAAAATTTTTAATAATTAATAATTATATAATATTATATTATTATTTTATTATGTTTGGTCGGTTTTGGTTTTATTGGTCGGTTCACCCAAAATTTCAAAACCAACCGAACAGTGGCAGTTTGCACCGTCGGCAGTTTTTTCGGTTTTTGGTTTAAACATTTTTGGTTTTTTCGGTGTTCGGTAGGTCGGTGTACACAGTCTTTTCGGTTTTTCGGATTTTATGCTCAGCCCTAGCGCACACCTAGTCACAACCATAGATCAGAATCATCATCAAACCTCAAGTCCAAAACCTAGCCTCAGGACAAATCCCGAGCCCTCGGGAAGCCCCAATTCCACCAAACGGGGTGGTGGAATCGAACCCCAAACCCCCGGGCAAAAACCCTTGAAAATAACTCAAAAACCCCTTTCTGGAAATAGGGTAGCGCTACAGCGCTCTAAGGAGGGCGCTACAGTGCTACAAACAGAGCCCAAAATCATCCCAGGGTATATGGCCTAGCGCTACAGCGCCCAAAGACTAGCTCTGTAGCGCTAGTCAAATAACAACAAATGTTGTTTTTCCCTCCTTCGATTTTCCTCGAGCCAAACCTTACCAATACTTCTCCAAAATTCAACCAAATTTAGAATCAAGCTTACTAACATGTCTAACTCATCCCAAGCATCCCAACCACATAAAATTTTAACACATGCACTCCCAATCTCAAAATTCCCCATGGTTGAACCTCAAACTCAGAAACTTCAACAAAACAACCAAAACATCATAATTTAGAGCTAGAATTTCATACCTTCAATGGGGATTCGACCTTAAGTTAGCCTCTACACCTCCTTGGCTTACTCCTCCTCAAACCCTTAGCTTGAATTCCCTAGAATTCCCATCAAATTTAGATTAGACATCTTAGTTCAACATGAAAACCAGAAACTGAAGAAAACCTCAAAGTCTTACCTCAACTGATGAATAACCTCAGCTAGATTTCCCCAATCTGATCAAGACCTCAAGCTCACAATCTTAGCCTTAAGCTCCTTTGATTCTAGCCTCAAACCCCCAGATGAAAATGATGAAGAGGTCCCAAACCGACCTTGGAAATGCCCTGCTTTTCCATCCCCTTTCTTTTGCCTTCTTTTTCTTTCTTTCCTTTCCTTCAGACTTCTATTTCTTTCTACAAGTTCCACTAATTGTAAAGCCTCAGTTATACCTATCCTTTATAAGCCAAATGACCACAATACCCTCCCCTTTAATTCTAAATCTTTTAATCCACCTAGGGGCATTTTGGTCATTTCACCCAATTCCTGCTAATTCCTTCAGTGTCTCTAATATTTACCGCTTACTTCTCGACACTTAGCTTGTCACCAATTATATTCTTGAATGTCAAAATTAACCCCAATATATTCTCTAAATTCCCATTTATACCCCCAGGCTCGCCCCGAGCCGGGTGTAAATCCCCGCCGTGACTTTTTCGCTAACCCACTCTCTAGGGTCGTCTCGAATCACAGATCACAAATATATCCACATAATAATGTGGTCTCAACAATTATCACATATATATACAGTTATGCCCTCAACGGGCCAAAATTACAATTATGCCCTTTCTAACCTAATCAGGGCCTACATGCATACTAATACACGTAGTGATGCATCTCATATATTCAAATAGTCTTATAGCGTACTTTTAATCATTAAATTACATATATTCCAATTATGCCCTCCCGGCAAACTAATCAAGGCCCTTAAGCCTTATTAATAAATTTGGGTCGTTACAACTATCCCCTCCTAATGAGAATTTTGTAATGCCCTACTACCTTAGAGTCATTACTAAGTGAGTTTAAAATGTGCAATTAACTCGCTCAGCGAGGTTTTTAGAACAAAAGTGTGATTAAACAAAAAGACAAGGGTGTAATCTTTAAAAGTACTTCATTTCACTAAAAGTTCCAGTGGTTTTTAACATTTGGGTTCCCAAAACTTGGTTTGTAAACTATTTACAACTCAAAATAGATACACTGTTGACAAATTATCAAAAACAGAGTTTAGTACAACCATTTCACAAAAATGCCCCCAACCTAAGAAGTCAGGCAGGCCAAACATGTACGCTCCACCCCCACGCTCTCCGTACTCATGGCTGGTTGACTTTCTCTTTGCCCTTACCTGCAACACAGAGCACCCGTGAGTCGAAGCCCAGCAAGAAAACTCACACAGCACATAACATATGCATAATATACAGTTACTATAGAAGATAGCTCATATCTAGTCAGACAATCCATAAAATCTAAACACATATACGGCCATGCCGTCCCAGAAGCGTTACCAAAGCCTGGGATCTCGGTCTACACCATAAGGATATCCCATGTATCCATTGGGTCTCACCCTAACCACAAGCACTCCATGTGCTAAGTGGTATTCCCGGCCCCACTGCCGTTCTCGGCCTTCGCCGTTCTCGGCCTTCGCCGTTCTCGGCCCTTCGTCGTTCCTGGCCCCTTTGTCGTTCACTCTGCTATTACCACATTTAGCATTCTCAAATAACAATCAAATATATAATCATTCATTTTAAGCTACAATCTAGCAATGATACAAACTAGGACCGCGCCCTGCAACAATACTATGGGCCCAAGCCCTGCTCTACGGGTGCTACAGTTTTCTTACCTGTATCCCGAGCTTTCCGATGCACCAAGGCCGCGAGCACGGTCCTCTAACCCGAGCCTCTCCGGAGACCTAGTCACAACACATATAAAACATCCTTTAATACTAACCAATTCAAAACCACTTCCCGGGACCAATCCCACACTCTCGGAATCCCCAAATTCCTAAAACAATTCATCGGAAACATCCCTCGAACCCCCGGAGCAAAAGCTCAAAATTGCAAAATTCCATGTTTTGAAGCTAGCCTAGCGCCGCGGCGCTTCCCTAGAGCGCCACGGCGCTGCCCTAGGGGGCCACGGCGCCCAGCAAGTCAAAAAGCCTTACCTTGTCCTGAAGCAGCCTCGTGCCGCGGCGCCCAAGAACAGGGCCGCGACGCTCCTTCGCGAACCCATAAAATCTAGGTTTTCCTCTGCATTTTCCCTGAGCCAAAACACTCCCAATTCAACCCAAACACACACCTAAACCCCAAAATCAGTTTAAAATCCTAAATAAATCATTTAACAACCTATAAACATCATAAACCAGCTCAATCATAAGAATCACACCCAAAATTCACCCTTTGGTTTCAAATTTCAGAAACTCAAACCAAGACTTAAAAAAAAGCTTAACCCATGCTTCAATATACTCAAACCACACCAGAAACAAAAATTCAAAGGTGACAAAAACTCTTACCTCGATCAATAACTCATCTTGAGCTTCTTCCAATCCCAGCTTTAGACTAACTCCTCTTAATTATCAAGCTGAATTCTCATAAAAACCAGCCATAACCATCCTTAAATTTCCATTCTTACTTTCTAAAATACAGCTTAAAACTCAGTACAACAGAAGCAATTCTTACCTCAGATCAAATCTTGATTCTTGTTTGGCTTCAATTACTTCAACCCACCTTAATTCCTCTCCTAAATCTCAGAATTCCCAACTCCCTTCCTTTCTTCCTTTTTCTTCTCTTTTCCTCTAGGTTTCTCCCAATTTCAGCTTAAACAAAGCATATGACTAAGTGTAATACGTATCCCCTTTTTCCTTCAGCTAAAGTAATCTAAATCCCTGCCAAGTTACTATCCTATCCTCCCATAGTTATCCTCTCCTAACTAAACCTCAAAGGCACTCTTGTCCTTTCACTTATATTACAATTCTACCATTTTTCCATCTAAACTTGTTACTCTCAGCAGTTACTAATGGTTACTCAGGTTACCCAATCACCAATAACCATTAACCACAAATCCTCAACTCAATTCATGAAATTTCCCCAAAGTGACCCTAGGCTCCTTCCGAGCCGGGTATCAAATCTCGTTGTGACTTTTGAGTTATCTAGCTCTCTAGGACCGTCTCGGCACGTGCATCACATTAATAACACCACATTCATGTGGTACAAGTCACATAATAGCATTAACACATTTACGCCCTCAACGGGCTAAGATTACCAATTTACCCCTAACATACAAACGAGGTCCACATGCATATTTATACCACCTAAACATGCATTCTAATCACATATTCATTCAGATTCACATATGTAAACATGTTAACTCATTTATTGCCCTCCAGGCACGCTAATCACGGTCCTAAACCTTATTAGCAGATTGGGGTGTTACAAATTTCGTCCTCGAAATTTACCTGAATAACTCGGGATATTGATCCCGCATCACTGTTTCAAGCTCACAGGTTGCCTCCTCGACCCTACTATTCCTCCACAACACTTTAACAAGAGGAATCGTCTTATTCCGCAATACTTTATCTTTCTTATCCAAGATCTGAACCGGTTGCTCTTCATAAGCCAAATCTGTCTGTAACTCCAAATCTTCATACCTCAATACATGAGTTACATCTGAGACGTATTTCCGGAGCATAGATACATGGAATACATCATGAACTCCAGACAACGATGGTGGCAAGGCTAATCTGTAAGCCACCTGGCTGATCCTTTCCAAGATCTCAAAAGGTCCAATGAATCTAGGGCTTAGCTTGCCCTTCTTTCCAAATCTCCTCACCCCTCGAAATGGGGAAACTCGAAGAAAAATGTGGTCCCCAACCTGGAACTCCACATCCTATGCTTAGGATCAGCATAGCTTTTCTGTCTGCTCTGAGAGGCGAGCATCCTAGCTCGGATCTTTCTATAGCTTCACGTGTTCTCTGAACCATGTCTAGTCCAAAATACTTCCTCTCACCCATCTCATCCTAGTGAATGGGTGATCTGCACTTCCTCCCATACAACAACTCATAGGGAGCCATTCCAATCGTTGATTGGTAACTACTGTAATACGAAAATTCAATCAATGGAAGATACTTACTCCACGAACCCTCAAAGTCAATCACACACACTCTGAGCATACCCTCCACCACCTGAATCTTCCTCTCAGACTGTCCGTCAGTCAGAGGGTGAAAGGCTGTACTGAACTTCAACTGAGTCCCCAAAGCTTTCTGCAAACTACTCCAAAACTTGGAAGTGAAGATAGGATCCCGGTCTGACACTATAGACTTAGGAACCCCATGAAGACGTACGATCTCTCTCACATACAACTCAGCATACTGATCCACAGTATATGTCGATCTTACTGGAAGAAAATGGGCTGACTTGGTGTATCTGTCCACTATTACCCACACCGAGTCATGAAGCCCCACTGTTCTGGGTAAACCTCCCACAAAATCCATAGTAATTTCCTCCCATTTCCACTCAGGAATACCCAAAGGCTGAAGCAACCCTGCTGGTCGTTGATGTTCAGCTTTCACCTGCTGACAGGTTAAGCATCTGGCTATGTACTCTACCACATCCTTTATCATCCCGAGCCACCAATATAACATCTGTAGATCTTGCTACATCTTCGTGGTACCCGGATGAAGTTAGTACGGCGTCGTATGAGACTCATCTAGTATCTCTCATCTGATTCCCTCATCAGCTGGAACACAAATCTGTCCCTGATACCGAAGCAAACCAACCTCAGATATAGAATAGTCCTTAGCTACTCCCGCTAAGACATTCTCTCTAATCCCTTGTAACTGAGCGTCTGCCAACTGTCCTTCTCTGATCCGCTCTAGCAGGGTCGACTGCAGAGTAGTATTGGCCAACCGACCTACCACCAACTCTATCCCCGCTCTGACCATCTCATCAGCTAACTCCCTTGAGATCTGAATGGAACTATATAACTGACCTAGGCCTCTCCATCTCAACGCATCTGCCACCACATTTTCTTTCCCCGGACGGTAAAGAATATAGCAATCATAGTCCTTTACCAACTCAAGCCAACGCCTCTGTCTCATGTTCAGGTCCTTCTGTGTAAAGAAATACTTCAGGCTCTTATGGTCATTGTACACCTCGCACTTCTCCCCATATAAGTAATGTCGCCAAATCTTAAATGCGAATACCACCGCTGCTACCTCCAAATCATGGGTAGGATACCACTGTTCATACTCCTTCAGCTGTTGTGATGCATAAGCTATAACATTCTCATTCTGCATCAACACACAGCCTAAACCCAACCTCGATGCATCACAGTAAACAAAAAACTTCCCTTCCCTCGAAGGAAGACTCAACACAGGCACTGTAATAAGTCATTGCTTAAACTCTTGAAAACTGCCTTCGCACTTGTCTGACCAGATAAACTTCAAATTCTTTTGTGTCAATTCTGTCATTTGTGTCGCTATCTTCGAGAAGTCCTCTACAAATCGTCTGTAGTAACCTGCGAAACCAAGAAAACTCCGCACCTGCGAGGTGTTCCTTGGCCTGGGCCAATCCCTAACTGTCTCTACCTTAGATGGATCCACCTTAATTCCATCTGCACCCATGATATGTCCAAGGAATGTCACTTCTGGTAACCAGAATTCACATTTCATAAACTTGGCGTACAACTGATCCTCCCTCAATCTCTGAAAAACCTGTCGAAGATGAAGTTCGTGCTCAGACTCTGAACTAGAATACAATAAGATGTCGTCGATGAAGACAATAACGAACTGATCCAGAAAATCCTTGAGCACCCTGTTCATTAGATCCATAAAGGCTGCTGGGGCATTGGTCAAACCAAACGACATGACCAGAAACTCATAGTGCCCGTAGCTCATTCAGAAGGTCATCTTCGGTATATCCTCATCCTTGATCCTCACCTGGTGATAACCAGATCAAAGATCAATCTTTGAGAACACCGTCTTGCCCTGCAACTGATCGAACAAGTCGTCAATCCTTGGTAGGGGATACTTATTCTCGATAGTCAACTTGTTCAATTCCCGATAGTCTATGCACATTCTCAAAGTTCTGTCCTTCTTCTTCACAAATAAAACTGGAGCACCCCATGGCGAGTAACTAGGCCTGATAAACCCCAAATCCAGAAGCTCCTGCAATTGTATCTTCAATTCTTTCATTTTTGCCGGTGCCATCCTATATGGTGCCCTCGACACTGGCTCTGTCCCTGGAGCCAACTCAATAACAAACTGAATCTCTCTACGCGACACTAACCCAGGCAAATCCTCAAGAAACACATCCAAGAACTCGCAAACCAGTCTGGTCTCCTCCGGTCCTACTGGTGAAACCTTGGTGGTATCCACCACACTAGCCAGAAAGTCTATGCATCCACCCTGTAACAAGTCTCTGGCTCTCAACACCGATATCCTGGGTACGCGGGGTCCATGCACCGGTCCCAGAAAAATAAAAGGATCCTCGCCCTCTGGCTCGAAAGTCACCATCTTCTTCCTGCAATCAATGGTAGCTCCATATCTTACCAGCCAATCCATACCTAGAATCATATCAAAGTACTCCATATTCAACTCAATCAAGTCTACTGATAACTCCCTACCATCAACTATCACTGGCAGTGCTCTAATCCACCTCCTTGACACTACTAGTTCCCCTGTAGGCAAAATAATCCCAAACCCTGAAACACAATACTCACTAGGTCTACACAATCTATCAATCACCTTACTAGAAACAAATGAGTGTGTAGCACCAGAGTTAGTCAATACAGTAAAAGGAGTGCCAGCACTAGAAAGCTGACCTGTCACTACTGAGGGACTAGCCTCGGCCTCGGCCTGCATCAAGGTGAACACTCGGGCTGGAGTCAAGCTGTCCACCTTCCCCGGATCTCCCTTCTTCACTGTCGGGCAATATTTCTTGAGGTGTCCCACCACCCCACACACATAACAGGCCTTAGCCCGACACTCACCCGGATGGCGTCTTCTGCACCTTGTGTACTCAGGATAAGTCCCCCATGTATCACCGCCTCCCTGACGGCCACCTTGAGTACCCCGACCTCTCCTATCAAGACCAGGAGCGATCGAAGCATCAGGGGTCTTCCTCTTTGAATCACTGGGGCCTCCGCCCCTACCAAGACCAGCATATGGAGCCACCGCTCTGTGGCCCTCCCGCCTCACTACACTTTCTCTCCATATCTTATTCTCCTCTTCCTCAGCAGTAAGAGCCTTCTCTACAGCCTGGGCATAAGTTGTCCCTCCAAGAACTGTTGTAATCCTCACATCTCGGGCAATCATTGCATTAAGCCCTCTAATGAATCTGTCCTACCTAGCTGCATCAGTAGGCAGAAGATCTGGTGCGAACTTTGCAAGTCTGTCAAACTTCAGGGCATACTCTGTAACTGTCATACTGCCCTGAACTTGCCCACGAACTTATTTAACTTCGCTGCCCTGATGGCAACAATATAATACTTCTGACTGAATAAGTCCTTGAATCCTTCCCAAGTCAAAGCAGTAACATCCCTGGTTTGTGATGCCACCTCCCACCAGATTCGGGCATCCTCTCTCAGCATAAATGTGGCACAGGCCACTTTGTCATGTCCCTTTACCCTCATAAAATCAAGAATGGTAGTAATCATGGTCATCCACTGTTCAGCCTTCAGTGGATCAGGTCCCCCCTCAAAGATTGGGGGATGTTGCTTTCTGAACCGCTCATACAACAGTTCCCACTTGTTCCCAACCTCAACTGGTTGCACAATAGGTACCACTGTAGGTGGCACAATGGGGGCAAAACTCCCAGATGGAGCCTGCTGCCGCAGAATTCGGATCTGTTCATCTTGGCTCTGTAGCCGAGCCTACATATCTGCCATCAGCTGCTGCTAGTTCTCAGTGACTGGTGGAGGGGTCTGGCCCTGATCATCATCTCTAGTCTTAGACCTGCTGGCTAGTCACGTAGATTTTCTTGGATGCATAATTATCCAAGTCAATCTGCAATCAACGACTCGACAATCAGACTATGTTGACAGGGTAATAATCCATCACTGGAACTCCAATCATTCACAAGCAATCAATTTCATAGCAATTTATCCAAATAATTATCCATATATTCATTCACATGCATTGCAGTGCTGATAAGCACGCCTCAATATCATCATGCAATAGTAAAGGGCCAGGCCCTATCAGTATCTCATGCTCCCTATTAATCAAGCAAATATCACCAGTCATATCTCATTCAAATCATTTAAGCACATAATCATGTGTACACAATTTCCAAACCCTAAGTCGAGCTTGTCATTTGCGGCGAATGTACATGTCCAGGTAGTCTTCAGGAACGCATAAACCTAGAACGCTCTGATACCAAGTTGTAACGCCCTGGATAGCCAAGACCGTTACATTGTGTGTTTATGAAGGTGTTAGACTTGCGAATCAAGTCATTTAATTAAAACGTGTTACTAAAACTATAGTGGACCTAGGGTTAAAATATTATGGTCTCAAAAGCCACATTTCTTTTAAATAAATCCTTTTTTGTTTACATGGCAAAACAGACTGTTAGACATTCCTTGTCCTAATCCACTCCTCCACCATTGTGGCCGAACAACTGACTATGTACATTCAGCCCCGCAGCCCTCCATCTCAGGATTGGTACAGTGGCCAAGCCGTGCCCTGTGCGCAAATGTTGTATACGACACCCTTAGGCCGTTTATCACATATCCCATGGCATAATACCATCTTCGACATTATACAGATATGGGGAGCACTTAGTCCCATCACAAACAAATAACTGAGTGCAATTTTCTTACCTTTAAATTTGCTAGCTTCGTTCACTTTGATCCTTGAGCACAATCCCTCTTTAGCCCTAGCGCACACCTAGTCACAACCATAGATCAGAATCATCACCAAACCTCAAGTTCAAAACCTAGCCTCGGGACCAATCCCTGAGCCCTCGGGAAGCCCCAATTCCACCAAACAGGGTGGTGGAATCGAACCCCGAACCCACGGGCAAAAACCCTTGAAAATAACTCAAAAACCCCTTTCTGGAAATAGGGTAGCGCTACAGCGCTCTAAGGAGGGCGCTACAATGATACAAACAGAGCCCAAAATCATCCCAGGGTATATGGCCTAGCGCTACAGCGCCCAAAGACTAGCTCTGTAGCGCTAGTCAAATAACAACAAATGTTGTTTTTCCCTCCTTCGATTTTCCTCGAGCCAAACCTTACCAATACTTCTCCAAAATTCAACCAAACTTAGAATCAAGCTTAATAACATGTCTAACTCATCCCAAGCATCCCAACAACATAAAATTTTAACACATGCACTCCCAATCTCAAAATTCCCCATGGTTGAACCTCAAACTCAAAAACTTCAACAAAACAACCAAAACATCCTAATATAGAGCTAGAATTTCATACCTTCAATGGGGATTCGACCTTAAGTTAGCCTCTACACCTCCTTGGCTTACTCCTCCTCAAACCCTTAGCTTGAATTCCCTAGAATTCCCATCAAATTTAGATTAGACATCTTAGTTCAACATGAAAACTAGAAACTGAAGAAAACCTCAAAGTCTTACCTCAACTGATGAATAACCTCAGCTAGATTTCCCCAATCTGATCAAGACCTCAAGCTCACAATCTTAGCCTTAAGCTCCTTTGATTCTAGCCTCAAACCCCCAGATGAAAATGATGAAGAGGTCCCAAACCGACCTTGGAAATGCCCTACTTTTCCATCCCCTTTCTTTCCCTTCTTTTTCTTTCTTTCCTTTCCTTCAAACTTCTATTTCTTTCTACAAGTTCCACTAAGTGTAAAGCCTCAGTTATACCTATCCTTTATAAGCCAAATGACCACAATACCCTTCCCTCTAATTCTAAATCTTTTATTCCACCTAGGGGCATTTTGGTCATTTCACCCAATTCCTGCTAATTCCTCGAGTGTCTCTAATATTTATCGCTTACTTCCTGACACTTAGTCTCCAATTACATTCTTCAATGTGAAAATTAATCCCAATATGTTCTCTAAATTCCCATTTATACCCCCGGGCTCGCCTCGAGCCGGGTGTAAATCCCTGCCGTGACTTTTTCGCTAACCCGCTCACTAGGATCGTCTCGAATCACAGATCACAACTATATCCACATAATAATGTGGTCTCAAAAATTATCATATACATATACAGTTATGCCCTCAACGGGCCAAAATTAAAATTATGCCCTTTCTAACCTTATTAGGGCCTACATGCTTACTAATACACATAGTCATGCTTCTCAGATATTCAAATAGTCATATAGCATACTTTTAATCACTAAATCACATATATTCCGATTATGCCCTCCCGACACACTAATCAAGGCCCTTAAGCCTTATTAAAAAATTTGGGTCGTTAGATCAAATTTCAATTTTATTTTTATTATTCAATTTACCTAACGATGTTTTTTTGATAACAGGTACAAAAAATTTTCTACCAATCTGACCAATTCAAATCATGTTCTTGGACAAAGTGTTGGGAGGTTGAGATTTTAGAAAGCGGCAATAGGCCTAGCACTTATTTTGTGGCAGCTTCAAGCAATTTTCTAGAGACCGTAACACTCTGCTCATGGGAAGTTGATACAACCAAGTTAAAAGATTGAATAATCCACCAAAGAGACAATCCACTACTAACACGCCCAACATCTACTAACCACTACCATTCTCCAGCATAAAACAAAATGTTATATGGGGTTGGAGGTGACTCAATTATAAGGCTATGCGACATCAAGAATGGAGACATGAGTTTGCAATGGGATCTAGCACAACCTTTGCATAATAGTCGCTTCTCAAATTCTATTAACTTGCGCAACAATCATTTGGTCATCACTACAGGAAGGAAGGATGTAACAGTCTGGGATTTGAATGCCTCCACCCCGAAGCAAGTACTCACAACAGGAGTTGAAGTTGGAGATATCATTGCCACTCATGTGAGACCCCAAGAGGGTGAAATCAAATTGCGTGATTAGTTCAGGTAGGTTGATATAACCTTATTATTTTACATTCATATTGCTTAATATCCCTTGGGTATATTTAATATTAATTAAACATTATCTGTTTGAAAAATTGTGATTCAATATAGGCAACCAAATACAAGTGGAATTGATGGCGTATATTGCACAAACCATGTCCTACATGTTTTTGATCTTTGATCATGCACAAGTCATCAAATATGCCTCCGGCATTATATTTTTGACGTGAAGTGTGTTCACTACAATAAGGACACTGTTGTCATAGGATACGAAACTGAGGTAAATAGTATTAACTTGGTTTTTCGCCAACAGTGTATTAAGAAATCAAATAGGTAGATTAGTGCCAAATTCTAAACTGTAATGAAGTAGTAAAAGAACCATCCCAATCACACACAACTTTTATGTGGTTCAGTGGTTAAAATCCACCTAGTCCACGAGACAATGTTATTGCTTTTCTCTCTCAATTTCTACAGAGTTTTAGTAATACAAAAATGGTCGTCCCCTTCCCTGTCCAATATCCCTGGTATTTATATGGGAATTTCCTCGTCAGGTTTGGCTAACCACGTGAATAAATGAGGTATACATTTAATACAGATTATTCTCATTTACATTGGGATATGATTTGATAACAGAATAGAATATACTCCTGCTATCTCGGATAATAAATGATAGATATGCAATACAGACTTGGAATTAATGAGTGTATAAGGAGCCTCCAAATCTCTTGGGATCCTTCCGTATGAATTCTATCCAGGTTTCCTCGAGCTGAATATCTCATCCAAGCTCATGTTCAATGTCTATCTGAACCATAGCTCGTAGTAAGCTCAAAGTGCCCAAAGTTGGATTTGGTAATTATAAGTCTCAAACTCAATTGTTATCCCGAGAGGCAGTCTGATAATAACCTATGTATCATGTTGTCAGGCCCCCAAACTCGAGCTGTTCACATCATTGTTAGCCAAATATTCTTCTTGGTGATTTTTCCACATAATCATCAGCCAGCTATACTCGAGCTGAGTAATTAAACTCATGCTAATTTTAGGGTACAACATTTGCCCTCCAAACTCATGCTCGATCTTGATGTCATCACTTTCTGTCATGCCTAGTAGGGGAATTTAGGAATCTGTCATGTAAAATCGTGTCTGCCCACTACTCGAGTACTGGACATGTGACCGCCCCTAATTGCATCCGTTCGGGTTTTGAGGACTGTGATAGATGTCCTGTCAACTTTTTTCCACCATATATTTTATTTAATCTTTGCCTTTGGATCTCAAGCTAACCTAATCGGATGGCCCGAATTAATTCCCATAGTTTATGTATAAATAGGGTGATTAGACCTGAACCCTCACCACCTTTGCATTCAAAAAGTTTCCACTTCAAAAACAAAGTTTCCCTTTTTCTTCTTCAACCTCTCCCAAAACCCCTCCATCGCCTTTCGGATTCTCAAAAGCTTTCACGGAGTTTCCTGTGGACGATCGACATTTTTTCTGAACTGATCATATCAACTGTAAGTATTTCCTCATCTGGTTTGAATTTTTAAACTCTTTGCTTTCCAGTGAGTTTTTGTTTTCCTTTTTATTGTGAAAAGCATCCATTGCTCAATGTCGTTTAGGTTACGTCTATTTGTAAATAGGTGATAGGCTTCAGTTTGGCTAAATGAATGATATTAGGCTTATTTAGAAACAAGGTTTTAAAAAAACTGGGCAAATTTTATGGGTTTTTTCAAAGAAAATTCTACTAGTAAATCAATTAGAATACCTGTTTGGGATGTAGAAGCCGAAGGGGTTTTAGGTTTCTTTCTAGGAATCTTAAAGGTTATGATTCCTTAAGAAGTTTTGCATTAAACCACTTTCAAAAGAAAGTGGGTTTGACGGATCTGACACATAAATCCCGAAGTATCAGGAAATTTTAAGAAATTGAAGTGTGTGGTCTAGTGCCACGCGTGGAACCTTGCGTTGAGGCTAAGACACAACTTAGCTCGTATAAATTCTCAAATCCCAAAAATAAACCACTTAAGCCCCTGGATTTCCGTACCTCAACAACCATAGCTAGAAATCATCTTAGGTCGCCACTAATAGGTTGCTTTATCATTAGACGATCTAAATTATGGCCCCCCACAAAGTAAAACATTGCAAGCTCCTCTGCACAGAGCAATGATAAGGGCAAACAAGTCGCCTTTGACTCCCCCATCCCTCATTTTTTCCCTCTAGTAGAGAGGGAAATCATGGTCAACCCCAACAGATTCTTCGAGGTCGAACACATAGTCTCCCAGATCATGACTCAGAGAAAAGTGAACAAGATCCTGTTGAGCCACAGGATTGAGACGGGAACTGACGGCCTTATCAACCGACCTGCGCTGGAGGGAGAGCAGAGTTGCACCCCTTTCCACGATGATTACGGGGCTTGGAGTGATGAGCACCTGAAAGTCGGTGCCTTCCTCACATTGGACCAGTATTTCGTAGACTTTCTGAACTACATCAAACTGGCTCCATTCCAGCTCCCCCCAAACTCATACATGATTTTGGCAGAGTTAAAGTATTTGTTTTTTAGCCATGAGTTGGAGGTCCCCACTCAGGTAGACATTATTTATTTCTTATTCCTCAAGGCCCGTCCTGACAGAAGGGGCGAGGTGATGGTTTTTACTACCTAACTCGTTTTCCCAACTCTGCCTTTGTCATCGACCTCCCCAACCACCTAAATGAATATAAAGACTTGTTCTTTATGTCAAATGGGTTCAAGAACTGTGAAAAACAATACTTCAACCATCCTCGTAAGTCTTCTATCTTTATGAATTCAGCACATGAACTTTTTTATCACTTATCCACATATTTTTTGGTTTTTTCTAATTGAGTTCTTTCCTTGTGCATCTATATTTGCGAGGACATGATGATGATATGTGACCCTTGAGGGTCAATACGAGACCTTGTCTAGTCTTCCTCCGAGGGAGAAAGACTATAATTAGATTGTGAATGACGCCAGCATGGTGGCCTGCAACCTGATCAACAAAGGCCAGACGCTAGCTCTCAGAACCCGAGCTCCTCTTCCCGTCATCCCCGAGCTCCCCCCTCCTCAAGAGGACTTGCCAGTGTAACGACCCAAATTCGCTAATAAGGCTTAAGGGCCTTGATTAGTGTGCCAGGAGGGCAGGATGGGATTTATGTGTGATTTTGTGAGTTAAATGCATGGTTATGATTTAAAGCATGTTATTTGGCTATTTGTTTAACTGAGATGCATGGCTATGTTTTCTAGTATGCATGTAGGCCCGGATCGTGTTAGAAGGGCGTAATTGTAATATTTGGCCATGTTGGGCATAACTGTATTGATATGTGATAATTGTATTCTGTGAATTGTACCACGTGGGTGTGGTTTAATTATGGTGATGCATGTGCCGAGACAGTCCTAGAGAGCTAGTTAACTCAAGAGTCACAACAGGATTTCTATACCCGACTCGGGAGGAGCCTAGGGGTACTTTGGGAATTTTATGGTTAAGTTGAGATTTAGCGGATAATGGTTATTGGAGATTTAGTAACCTGGGTAACCATTAGTTACTGCTGTGGGTAACAAGTTTTAAGGTAAAAAGTGGTATAAATGAAATAGAAATGAAAAGACTTAAGTGTCCTTTGAGGTTTAGCTAAGGAGGATTAGTAGGAAAGGGTAAAATGGTCATTTGGCAAGGGTTATAGACATTTTTCAGCTGGGATTTAGGGGTATACGGTTTGGGCATTTATGTCACTTGAGGCTTGATAGAAATTGAAGAGAAGAAAGAGAAGGAGAAAGAAGTTAGGGCAAGAAGAAGAAGAGAAGGAGAAGTGGGAGTCTAGGAGGAGATCAAGGACTTTGTGTGGGTTCTCCATTTGAGGTAAGGGTTTTATACACATTTAAGTTTTGATTTCTGTTTTGATTTGCAAAATCTAGAGCTTGAGTTAGTGTGTTTGAGATTTTGGTTTGAGTTGCTGAAAATGGGAATCAAGGGGTGGATTCTTGAGTGTGTTGATGTTTTGGCCTTGTATCTAGTGCCTATAGGTTGTTAAGTTGTTCATATGAAGCTTGGAATTGAGTTTTGGGGTTTAGATATTGGTTTAGGGTGATTTGGAGAGGTTGAAGCTCGGGAAAATGCGAAGGAAAAACCCAGAATTTCTGGGTCTGCGAGGGCGTGCCGCGGCACGGGTTTTTGCTTGTCGCGGCGGGGAGCCTCTGGTTTCTGGGTGCCGCGGCACAAGGCTAATTTCAGGATGGCATTTTTAGGCAATTTTAGGCCTTTGCTCCGGGAGTTCGGGGGATGTCTCCGGGGTGTTGTTTTAAGGTTTTAGAGGTCCCGAGAGTGCGGGATTGGTCCCGGGAAGTGGTTTTGGGTTGATTAGTATTGAGGGATGCTTCTTGTGTGTTGTGACTAGGTGGTTGGTGAGGCTCGTGCTAGAGGACCGTGCTCGCGGCTTTAGTGCATCAGGAGGCTCGAAATACAGGTAAGAAAACCGTAACACCCGAGATTAGGGCATGGCCCCACTGTGTGATTGTAGGGCATGGCCCCAGATTATACTATGTGCAAATGTTTAACCTTAAATGAATCATGATGTGTGTGAATGATTATTTCGAATGTACTATATGTGTCATTATGATGAAATGAACGGCAAGGGCCGAGTGCGGCGTAGGCCGGGGCGGCCGTGGGGCCGGAAGTAACACCTAGCACATGGGATGCTATAGTCAGGGCGGGGCCCGGTGGATACATGTGTTATGTTATATTCAGGGTGTGACCCAAGGGATACATGAGTTATCCTCGCGGTGAGAACCGATACCCCAGGCTTCGGTAAGGCTCTGGGGCGGCATGGCCGTGTTTGCTTAGTCTAATGGTTGACTTGTTTATTTGTGGATTATCTGTTATGATAAACTGTATACATTGCATATGTTATGTTCTGCATGAGTTTTCTTGCTGGGCTTCGGCTCACGGGTGCTCTGTGTTGCAGGTAAGGGCAATGACTGAGTCAACCAACCATGAGTACGGAGAGCGTGAAGCGACGCGTACATGTTTGGCCTGCCCGACTGCTTTGGTTGGGGGTTTATTCGAAAATGGCTGTAATAATCTATGATTTTTATGATTTCTTAACTGTAACCTTATTTCAAGATGTAATTAGTTTTCAAACCTTACTTTGGGATCCCAAATGTTTAATACTAGCAGTTTTAAATGAAATGACGCATTTTCTAAGATTACAGCCTTAAATTTTAATTAGTCACACTTTTGTCCCAAAACCTCGGTTAGCGAGTTCAATGCACACTGTTTTGGTCTTAAAAATCACTTAGTAACGGCTCTAAGGAAGTAGGGCGTTACAGCCAGCCAATGAGGCTGTCGCCGTTGGTGCATAATAGGTGAGCTACTGAACATAATCAGGAGCCCGATCCAAAGCGAGCTGCATCCAGGGTAGCAATCGGCCCCTCTGGGCAAGTTAATCCATACCCCTACAGAGAGTTAGATCGCGTTGCTGCCAGTTGAAGGCTAATTTGATTCAACCCTAACCAGCTTGTTAGTCGTCACGCCAATGACCCGGACCTAAACACAACCCTCCTCCAGTGCATGGACCATTTGGTGGTACGTTATTACTATAACTACACTAGAGGTACCATCGTAGTTGACAACACCCTCAATTTTAAGTCCACCATATTTTAGAAGTATGGGATAAACCGTAAGTCTGGCCTTCCCTGCATCAGGGTGCATATGCCCCTTGGTTTAGGCAGTTCGTAGATAATTCTAGCCCTGAGGAAGGACCTGAACCCCTTGGACCCAGGAGGTCATAATTTTAGATTCTCCCCCACCTCCGTTAATCCAAGAGTTAGAGGTTTTTCCTATCCCAATCAATAACCCTGAGCTGATCGTAGTAGATTCCTCCCCTAGCCCAAAGGGTAGGGTTCTTGCGCTTTCTCTTGTGTTTATAATACTTTGAATAATTACTTCTTTAAACTAAATCTTATGTTCGCTCTTTTTCTAGGTAAAGAGATGGAGCTGCCAGATGCCCCGAATTTGAGGGGTTCTTTTAAGTCTGGTGGGACCAGAGCTGGTCTCGTGGTGAAGAGGCCCAATGTGACAAAGAAAATAGCTATGAAGACTGGGGTTACCACCAAGTCCCCTGCAAAAGACAAAGGTGCCAGCTCCACCTGGGAAGAGTCGCCCACTACTCCGGTAACAACATTCACGGTTCAACAAGCTCCACATCCTCCTCCTCGACACGTACCACCCTTAAATCCTCAAGTGATCCAAGGCGAGGCTCCCACTGTTCAGCTCCCAGTCAATCCATTTGACCTGAACAAGATCTCCGAGGCTATTTGGGGTATTGTGTACGAGACGGCAAGCCACATGGTCGACCATGCCTTAGAGCCAACGCCAGAGATTTAAGGGCTATAGAGGAGCGCACTCCTGAGGGTGTCGTCGAATCTGCCATGGGGATGAACCTCATTGTTAGTCCATATCACTCTCCTAAATTTTTCTTTCTCTTTAGTTTTTTTTTCATAAACTATTCATGACCTACTTCATTCTTTTGCAGTTTATCCTGGCTCAATTTTGAGGAATTTATCAAGTTAAAGCCAGGGACGAGGAACTTCGAGCTGCCCTGGGCACCACTCAAGAGGGTGAATAAATCACCAAAGCCACCCTGGTTGCCTCCCAAGAGAGTGAATGGTCTGCAAAGGCCGCCATGTGTACCTCCCACGATCAGGTCATTGAGGTGAGCCGTCGCATGGACCCGCTTCAAGCTGAAAATGAAGAACTCAAGAAGAAGTTGATCGAGGTCGAGGCTAAGGCCCAATAGGAAGCTAGGGAGTCATCGAATCAAATTGAGGAGATGCTTTACTATTTTTGGGCTTTCAACCAGAATAGGAACTTCTCTTTTATGCAGCCCGAGTTGTGGGACCCATATCTTGCAAAGTTTAAGATTCGATTCTCACAGGAACCATCGGAGCCTGTCGATGCCTCTGGAGCTGTTAAGGGAGATGGCAAGGAGGTGGCTTCTATAGAGTGAGCTAACAAACCTCAGTGACTTATTACTTTCATTTTTATCAGCAAGCATTTGTAATCATGTCCCTTGGGACCAAAACAATTGCCTTCCAGCTTTGGTCGTGGTTTTTTCTCCTCAAGATGACAATATATATTTTAATATTCATCTAACTTTTGATCTATTTGCATTTTCTTTAGTCTATTACATTTTCATGTTTATGAATCCTTTGATTCATGTACATTCGAAATCTTAGGGGTTGACTTTAGATCGAGATAGATTTTATCATTATCTTAGTTGTATCCTAATATTTTGCTCGCTTATTTGTGTCATACCTATTAAGAATCAGGCCTCGGACATGGTTATATCCAGGGTTTTTAATAGGCTTAGTAGTTTTATACCTGTTAGGAATCAGGCCTCGGACCTGGTTGTGTCTAGGGTTTTTTAATATGCTTAATAGCATTATATCCAGTGTTTTAGTGATTTCTCAAACTTAGTTCAAGTTTTAAAAATTTGTTGAATAATAAATTTCTTCAAACTCTAAGTTTTTAATCCCTATCTGAAAAAGCTAAACTCTCTGAAAAACTCTTCTCGGTTATGTGCCCCCCAAGCAACCAGAAAATATAAACGTTCTGGGTTGCTTTTACAAAGCGCGCTTGTGATAACAAAACGATAAAATTGGTTATTTAATAATCCAGCTGTTACTAAATTGAGATGGCTTTTATAAATAAGCCTTACATAGATGGTAACTATAAAATATGAAAGACAACAAAACTAATGATAATACTTTTTTAAGTGTAGGGCATTCGAGCTCGGTGGGACTATTTCTCCACTAGGTCGGGCTAGCTTGAAAGTTCCTTCGCACAAGAACTCTATGATCTAATATGGTCCTTCCCAGTTCGACCCTAACACATCATCCTTGGGATCTTTATTTTCCAAAAATACCCTTCAGAGAACCAAATCTCCTAATTCGATTCTACATCCCTTAACCTTGGAATTGAAATAACGAGTGATCTTCTATTGATAATCGGCAAGCTATAATTGCGATGCCTCTCATTTTTCTTCGATCAGATTGAGGGATGCACTAAGTAGTTCATGGTTATGATCTTGATCAAATGTCCTTTGTCTGTGAGTCATTACCATTGCCTCAATTGGGAGCATAGCTTCGCTTCCAAACATTAGGGAAAAAGGGGTATGTCCCCTGGAGGTTCTGTGATGTTTGGTAGGCCCAGAGTACTTGTGGGACCTGCTCGAGCCACAATCCCTTGGCTTCTTCTAGTCCTTTCTTGAAGCTTGCTTTCAGGGTCTTATTTACAGCCTCGACCTATCCATTGGCTTATGGGTGCGCTACTGACGAGAAACTCTTGCTTATGCAATATTTTTCACAAAAGTATGCGAAGAGATCACTATCGAATTGAGTTCTGTTGTCTGACACGATCTTTTTAGGGAGTCCAAATCAGCATATGATGTTCTTCACAACAAAGTCCAGGACTCTCTTTGAGGTGATGGTTTCCAAAGGTTCAGCCTCTACCCACTTCGTGAAATAATAGATTGTGACTACTGCATAATGAACTCCTCCTTTTCCCATTGGCAGGGAACCAATTAAGTCAGTTCCCCATGTCGAAAATGGTCAAGGGGATGAGATCATGGTTAGCTCGACTAGAGCAGCTCAGGCAACTATGGCGAAGCACTGGCATTTGTCACGCTTTTGCACATATGAGATCGAGTCCTTTGTTAAAGTGGGCCTAAAATAGCCCTGTCAAAGTACCTTTAGAGCTATGTTTTCCCCCCAGCATGGTCTCAGCAGAAGCCTTCGTGTATTTCTTGCTAACTAGTATGTGCTTCCTCAGGCATAACACATCGCAGGAAGGGCAATGAATGCCCTCATTGATATAGGATCCCCTCAATCGTAACATACCACAGAGCTTGATACAGCAGATTTCTTGCGTCCTTCCTATCATCAGGTAGCCTTTCGGTTGTGATGTATTCCACTATGGGAATCATCCAGGTCAGTTTTATGTCAATCATTCCGACCTCAACCATTTCTGTTGTTATACTTAGGCTTTCCAAGAACTCCACCAGAACTACATTCATTATATTTGCCTCTTTGGTGGTAACGAGTCGAGCCAGAGCACCAGCATTGGAATTCTGCTCACAGGGTACTTTCTCAATGGAGCTAACTCACCTTTTACCTTAGCCAGGTAGGCCACCATCTTGATGCCTCGATCTTGGTATTCTCCCAATATCTAATTAACCATGAGCTGAGAATCACTATAACATTGGATGGCTTTTTCCTTAAACTCTTTCGCCACCCTTAGCCCTGCCAATAATGCCTCATACTCCACTTTGTTGTTGGATGCTTCAAACCTGAACCTGAGAGCTTTGTGGAGCTAATGTCCTTCAGGTGAGATCAGGATTATCCTAGCTCCTGATATGTTTTCTTTAGATGATCCATCAACGAAAATTTTCCATAATTCTTGCATCAGCTCATTCTGAAAACCTGTACACTCGGCAACAAAATTAGCAAGGGCTTGGCTCTAGATTGCGGTTCGTGGCATGTACAATTTTTCAAACTGGCTGAGTTCGATGGCCCATTTTAATAGATGCCCCGATGTATCAAGCTTTTGCAAAACCTACCTTAAAGGTTGGTCGTTTAAGACATGAATAGAATGGGACTAGAAATATGGCCCGAGCTTCCTTGAAGCCAAATTGAGACAGAACACAAGCTTTTCTATCATAGGATACCATGATTCAGCTCCGAGAAGCCTCTTTCTTACATAATATACGGGTTTCTGGACCCAGTTTTCTTCTCGAACTATCACATCACTGACTGCATTTTTTGTCACGAACAGGTAAAGAAACAGACATTCACTAGATGTCAGTTTTGGTAGTACGGGTGGTTCAGCTAGGTGCGTTTTAAGGTCGCGAAATGCCTATATGCATTCTTCGGTCCATTCAAATTTCTTGTTTCTCCCGAGCAAGTTGTAGAATGGTAGACACTTGTCAGCAGATTTTGAAATGAAGTGGTTTAAGGACACCACCTTTCCAGTTAGGCTTTATACTTCCTTATGTGACTTGGGCTAAGGAATTTCTAACAAAGACCTAATTTTTTCTGAATTTTCCTCTATCCCCCTTATGTTGACTATAAACCCCAGAAACTTTCCTAATGCGACTCCGAAAGTGCACTTCTGGGGATTGAGCTTCATGTCGTACTTTATCAATATGCCAAAACATTCTTCCAGGTCAGATACATGGTTATTGGCAGTCTTTGATTTGACGACCATATCATTGACAAACCATTGGTATGTAGCTCCGACATTTTTCAGCCCCAATGGCATAACTTTGTAGCAATATATGTTATGATAGGTAATGAAACTGGTATGCTCTTTGTCTGTAGGGTTCATCGCAATCTGATTATATCCAGAATACGCGTCCATGAAAGACATGAGCTCATGACCGGACGAGGCATCTACCAACTGATCAATTCCCGGTAGTGGGAAACAATCCTTGGGACACGCCTTGTTGAGGAAGGAGAAATCAATAAAAGTTCTCCACTTCTCATTTGGCTTCGACACCAGCATGGGGTTAGCAACCCAGATCAGGTATTTTGCTTCCCTAATAAACCCGAATTTGAGTAAGGGAGCTACTTCTTCTTCTAAAGCTTCAGATCATATTGTCCCCAAAATCCTCCACGTTTGGGACTTTGCAGGCACATTCTTGTCCAAGTTTAAAGTATCATTATTATACTTGGACTAATTCCCACCATATCCTTGTGCGGTCAGGCGAAAACATCTAGGTTCTTCCTTAGAAACTCGACCAACTCCTTCTTCCATTCGACTTCAAGATTTTTTCAAATTTTGACAACTCTTGAATGTTCTTCTGGGTTGATGTTTATTTCCTTGAGCTCTTCTCCTACTTTAATCTTAGGCCTGTCTTCGCTTACCCGTGAATCAATGTCGTCCAATTGGGTGACCTCATCATTTCCTTCTCGAGGTTCTTCCGTCCTACGGGTAACTTCCATTTCCCGGGACCCCTCATTTCCTTCACCTATAACCATCGCCTACTGCCCGGGTTATGATTTTCCCTTCATAGCTTTTTGTATCATTCTCTGGCAGTGAGTTGATCTCCTCTCACTGTTCATATTCCTAAGGTTGAGGGTAAATTCATGGCTCGGTGTCGGATCAAAGTGATGGCTTCAAAATCCATTAGCGCAGGTCATCCCAAAATCGCATTATATGCGGCCAGACAATCGATTACCACGAACTCAAGTATTTTAGAGACAGTTTGTGACTCTGCTCCCAATGTAACCACCAGCCCGATCATCCCTATGGCTGTTGTTCCTTCACCCGAAAATCCATACAGAGTCATTGAGGTCGCCTTCAAATCTGTTATGGACAATCCTATCTTTCCTAGGGTGGACCTAAAAAGCACATTTATGAAACTTCCGTTATCCACTAGTATCCTCTGTACCCTTCAGTTAGGGAGCTGCACAGTTACCACCAGCGGATCATTGGGCGAGAATTTAACGTGGCTAGCATCCTCTTCCATGAAAATGATTGGTTTATTTTTCCAACCGCTGTTGTTTCGATAACAACTGCTCTGGGACAAACTCCACACCATTATGAGTTTTCAACACATTAATATACCTCTTTTGGGCCCTACTGTTCGTGCCCGCCAAATGAGATCCTCTGGAAATAGTAGTTATATCTCCTCCAACTATTGCGAGAGGGTCAACCTGATTCATCTGAGGTCCAAGTTGTCCTGTTGGGGCTTCCTGAGCTTGCTGAGGATTCTGCCCGACAGGTTGATTGGGAGCTACCCGATTTCGGACGTACTAGGCTGATGGACAAGCCCGAATGAGAGTCTCAATCTCATCCTTCAGCTGTCGGTAGTCATTGGTGTTATGACCAATGTCATTGTGAAATCAGCAAAACTTTGAGGGGTCTTTTTGATGCCTTAAAGGCTCTGGCTTCTTCCATGAGAGGCGATTAGAATTTTCCTGGAAGATATGTTTCTGGGTGTCCGTTAGGTCGGTGTAGGTGGCATAAACGGGCTTGAATTTCTCTGCAAACTTGTTCTTCTTCATGTTGTTCTGGTCACCCTCACCATTCCCCTTCCTCTTGTTGTTTGCCGCATGGTTATTCTGGGTTACAGGTTGAGCCGTAGCTGCAACATCTGCCAGGTTAGGGGCCTGGTTGGTTCCTTCGACAACATATTGTGCTAAGAATTCATCTACACTTTTAACTCCTTTTCGTTGAAGTTCTTGCCATAGGTCGCCTCCCATCAGGATTCCTGTCCTCATCACCACGAGCTTGGATCTATCTTCAGCATCCCTAGCTTGGGATGCAACATTGGAGAATCTACTCAGGTAAGCCTTCAGTGATTCACCATGTTGTTGTTTTATGTTGGCCAATGAGTCGACCTCTACACGAGCTGCTTGTGAAGATCAGAATGCTCTCTTACAGTTGGAAGAAAATATCTTCCATGAGCTTATTGAATACTTCTTTTATTGTTTAAACCATTGTCTAGCCGGTCCGACCAGAGTTGTGGGGAACAAGATACAACTTAGGCTGAGCCAGACATTGTGGGCCATCATCATTATGTTGAACATCCGGAGGTGATCAGATGGATCTGTATTTCCATCAAATTTCGGCATGCTGAACATCCTAAAGCCAACAGGATTCATAGCTGCGACAATGTTTGGAGCTGTTATCCCTCAAAAATCTAGAGATGACGTGGCGAATGAGAAATCGGCAAATGGCACAAAAAATCAGTGAAAAACGACGAAGTATTGAAAAAAGACCGATGAGCAAAAAAGATTGGTCCAGGACCTATAGAAAGTCAACCAGGCCTAAACCTCCTAGGGGTGGACAGCCTGGCATTGGGCCCCTACGGGTGGTCAGCCTAAGCATGCCCTAGAACCCTTGGGGTGGTCGACCCACCCTATCCTTCGTAGGGTGGTTAGCCTACACTCCCAAAGACACTTCATTGGGTAAAACACACACTCGTTCAAACTATGATCAACAGGCCTAGCACCCAGCAGATCAACAAGCCTAACACCCAGAAGATGACAGGCCTAGCAGCCAGAGGACCAACGGGTCTAGCACCCAAGCTCTAAAGGGTCATCGAGCCTAGCACCTAAGTCTCATAGACCAATCAAGACTTAACATTTTCACAAAGGTCTCAATCATGCATTATCGACCACGATCCAGAGTAGACAACGGGAAGACCCACAATCTCGTAATCATGGGAAGGTTGACACATATCTCCACTCCCAATGATCGTGTACCAAACCATGGTCCCACTCTTATTGATCATGTAACAGCCCCTGGTTACTATAAATAAATTACCTAGGGCTTCGTTTCAAAGGGTTGTTTTTCTGGACTTTTTGGATCAATCTTTTGGACGAACTTGTGAGGAGTGAACTCTGAGTTGATCTTTGTAATTGTCTATCAAGCGATTCAATACTAAATACTATGTGGATTAGGTTATTACTGTTCAGAAGATCAGGGCTGAACCACTATAAAATTTTTATGTGTTTATTTAAGATATTTGTACTCTATCGTATATTAGATTCATTCCATTCAAAAGGTGTCGTATATTGTATATACGACTGTTTGCCAATTTCATAGGTCAACATTTTGGGGCTTTCATTGAGAGTACGAAATGAAGAAACACACTTTCATCAGTTTTAGGATGCCTCCAAAACCCAGTCAGAGAAAGAAGATGGCTCCCAAGGATTCCACCACTCAGGATCCCATCGATCCCGTTAACAAACCTCAGGTGGAGGTTGGAGATCAACCTGATGAGAAAGATCTGCATGATGCTCACCAGGAGGAGATGGCATAATTTCAGGTGAGGCAGGAGGCCTTTGCTGTAGAAATTGCCTTCCAGAGGGCGACTATGGAATGACAATGGCGAGAGATGGAGGAGCAGGTCTAGAGGATGATCCAGAGGGAGCAGGAAGCTAATCGGAGGCACCAGGAGGCTGATGTTGCCCTGGAGGCGGCTACCTAGTTAGCCCGAGATAATGCTAAAGCTGCTGCTCAGGTAGTGAGGGAGGCTCAGGGGAGGTATAGAACCCCATGGACACTCATAGAGCTACTTTCCCAGAGACAGGAAGAAGAGGCACAGTCCAACACTACCTCCTCCATGACAAAGAAGAATAACACTTCATCTCGAAGTAAGAGTGTTACCAACCTGAAGGCCCCCTCCCAGGGGGACAGATGAAATGGCACAGGATAGGAAGGTCAAACATCTGAGAGGTGTGACAGGAATGGAAATGGTCGCTAAAATTCTCAAAGTCATGTAGGAGGAGAGGCTCGGGGGCAGGGTCACTCAAGCAAGGGCGAGGTGGACCTGCCACCCCTACACCCTCAGTCTCGAAAGGGAAAGGAACTGATGAACAACACCAATATCGTGTTCGATAGACTCGGGAAAGATGTACAACCTCAGGATCTGAGAGAGGTCATCAACAGAAGGACCAGTGCTCAAGAGAGGGTAACAAGGACGTCTACACCACCTTGAGCAGCAATCCCACCAGCAGTGCAATCTCAAATAGATGCAGTCATTATGGCTGCCAGGGTCTAACAAAGAAACCTTCTGATATCGAGCTGGCTCATAGAATTGGGAGTCCCTTCAGTTCCAAGATCCAAGCTACTCAACCAACATCGAAATACAAAACCCTAAAACTTCCAAAATACACTGGGATGGAGGACCCAGTACGACACATTGGAATGTTCAAGGATCAGATGGAGTTACTAGGTGTGTAGCATGATTATAGGTTCAGGGTATTCCCTACCACTCTCTTTAACTCAGCTCGGGAATGGTATTGGAAATTCAACCTAGATCCATCACTTCCTAGGAGTAGTTCAGAAAGGAATTTTCCAAGGTCTTTAGTGTCGGATGGATTCAACCAGCTTATGCCAATCAACTAGCTAACGTCAAGCAAGGGAAGGAAGAATCCCTAAAGGACTACATCCAAAGATTCAAAAGAGAGGCAAACCGAGTGTCCATAGTAAGAGATGAAGGGAAGTTCAAGCCCTGAAGGAGGATGTTGAGCTGTTCAAGGAAAACAGTTTTATAAGGGAGGCCTACTACCCAGATTGGGTATCAAACCCTGTGCTGGTCCAAAAACCAAATGGGAAGTGGAGGACATGCGTGGACTTCACAGATCTGAACAAGGCCTACACCAAACACTGCTTCCCACTACCTAGAATAGACCAACTAGTCGATGCAACTACAGGACATGAAATAATCTCATTCTTGGATGCGTATTCTGGGTATAATCAAATAACTATGCACCCTCCTGACGAGGAACATACCAGCTACAAGACAGACAAGGGATTGTACTATTATAAGGTGATGTCATTCGACTTGAAGAATGCAGGAGCCACCTACCAACGTTTAGTGAATGGCATGTTCTGAGACTTAGGTATACGTTGATGACATGTTGGTCAAGTCCAAAGAGGTTGGACGATGTGTTTGAGACTTTGAGGAATGCTTTGCAATACTTAGAAAGTATAGCATGAAGTTAAGCCCTCTCAAGTGCTCGTTTGGAGTTGGTTCTGGTAAGTTTCTCGGATACATAGTCAATTCACATGGAATCGAGGCTAACCCTGAGAAAATCAAACAAATGATTGACATGAAGTCACTTCCCCAATCAAAAAAGTGCAAAGCTTAACAGGGGGAGTAGCTGCACAAAGTAGGTTCATATCAAAGTCAGCGAACAAGTGTGTCCCCTTCTTTAACCTACTGAAGGGCAGCAAGAAGATCGAATTGATCGAGGATTGCAATAAAGATTTCCAAGCCTTGAAGGAGCATCTCCCTCAACCTCCCGTCCTAGCTAAGCCAATAGACGGTGAAGTACTATTCATCTATTTGGCATCGCCGAGCATGCAATCAGCGCTGCTTTGGTAAAAGAAGAGAATAGGGTAGAACACCCCTTGTACTATATCAGTAAAAGGCTAGTAGGTGCAGAGAATAGGTATCCCCCTATTGTTAAGCTAGCCTAATGTTTAGTAATTGCCTCTCGAAAGTTATGTCCATACTTCCAAGCTCACTCGATCCGAGTCCTGACCGATCAACTGCTAAGACATGTTCTTCAAAAACTAGAGGCCTCGGGATGATTTACTTAAGTGGGTAGTGGAACTAGGACAATTTCATATCACTTATCATTCAAGGACGGCGATAAAAGGACAAGTATTGGCAGACTTCATAGTCGAAGGCACCAACCTTGAAGACCCTTCCTACCAATCAAAAAATGAAGATATCGAGAAGGAAGGAGATACTCCCGTATGGAAGCTATATGTTTATGGAGCATCCAATGAACGCAACTCAGGCGCAAGAATCATACTAATCACTTCGGAGAATCACCGCATTCACCGTGCTCTAAGATTTGGATTCAACGCTTCAAACAACGAGGCTGAGTACAAGGCATTATTAGCAGGATTATGCTTGTCTTGGGATGTGCATGCATAGTCCCTGGAGATATTCAGCGATGTCCAGTTAGTGGTGTCCCAGGTACTAATGGAGTATCAAGCCAGGGGATTTAGGATGGTGCAGTACCTGAACAAGGTAAAGGACTTGTTGACACAGTTCAAGAGATACTCGATCACACAAGTCCAAAAGGAGCAGAATGCCAATGATGATGCCTTAGCCAAGGTGCTAGTGCCAAAGACGCGGACACCCTGAATGTCATTCCAGTTGAATACTTGGAAGAAAGAAGCATAGCCGAGCAGGAAGCAAATCTATTATTTTTTAATTATCTATGTAATAGCCATTGTGCTTTAATGAATGAATGAATGAATGAATTTAATATATTAAGTTTCACTTAATTCTTTAAATCACGTTCAACAAAGGATAGGTCCTAGGACCTTGTCGTTAAATCATCGTACCATGCTCGATTCTGGTCCTTGAGGGACCTTTCGACCCATACGATCCAAAAGAGAGACAGGTCCTAGGACCTTGTCACCAAATTAATGGATCATGTTTGATCTTGGTTCTTGAGGATCTTATCGACCTATACGATCCAAAAAAGAGACCGGTCCTAAGATCTTGTCACCAAACTATTTGATCATGTTCGATCTTGGTTCTTAAGGAACCTATCGACCAACACGATCAACAAGAGAGACAGGTCCTAGGACCTTGTCGTAAAATTATGGATCATGTTCGATCTTGGTTCTTGAGGAGCCTATCGACCCATCAGATCCAAATGAGAGACTGTTCCGAGGACCTGGTCGACAAACTATTTGATCATGTTCGATCCTGGTTCTTGAGGAACCTATCGACCGACATGATCAAAGAAAGAGACAGGTCCTAGGACCTTGTCATAATATTATGGATCATGTTCGATCTTGGTTCTTCAGGAGCCTATCGACCCAAACAATCAAAAGAAGAGATTGGTCCGAGGACCTTGTCTAATTTATTTGATCATGTTCAATCTTGGTTCTTGAGGAACCTATCGACCTATATGATCAACAAAAGAGACTGGCCTGAGGACCAGTCGCCATTATTTGATCACGTTCGATCCTGGTTCTTGTGGAACCTATCGACCCATACGATAAAAAAAAAAGACTGTTCTGAGGGCCAGTCGCCATCATTAGATCATAAGTGAATCTGGTCCTTGAGGGACCGATCCATAATTTGATCTAAGACTCTTTACAGGCTCGATTAGCCCATCTAGACCCAGTTGGTCCAACTTAGACACTTCTATCTACAATCATTATAACGATTACACGAGAGATTGCATATTTCATGATCGACACTTGCTACACAAATTGTATATGTGTATTTGTATCATTACTACTGAGTATGAAACCATCACCCAACTACCAATGTGGGACAAGCATCAGCTACTTGCATCATTGGGTGAAAAGGATATTACTATGTGTCTAAACGCTCGAAACAAGGCATGGTCAAGTAGCAAGTGACCAAGGATTTTAAACTCGTGATCACTTGGGGGGCATATAGTACATACCGATTGGGGTATACACAAGCAATGAGGACGTGACCTTAAGTAGTAAGTAAGCTGAAGTTTTTCTAGGACATTTGTTCAACATATGTACCAAAAGTGCAAAAAACAAAAACAAAAAGGCATTGGTTGGGAGACTCCTGGCCATGTCCCTTATAGGGTGGTCAGCTTGCC
This sequence comes from Humulus lupulus, assembly GCF_963169125.1. Taxonomy (NCBI): domain Eukaryota; kingdom Viridiplantae; phylum Streptophyta; class Magnoliopsida; order Rosales; family Cannabaceae; genus Humulus; species Humulus lupulus. Next base: position 104,133,685 of record NC_084802.1, read on the forward strand.
CACCAACCCTTATAAGGTGGTCGGCCTATCGCCCATGGGTTGGTTGACTTCACTGTTTTATTCATGGCACATGGTGAAGTATTGTACTACTCACATTACCATGGTTGTTAGCATGAAAATTGTAAAGGAGTAAGGTTAGTATTGCACGTGAAATACATGTGTTCGGAGTATACTGATACATGAACCAATGAGGGTTGTGAGTTGATATACTTAGTAAGCATTGAAAATAAAAAATTTCAATCAATACACTGAGTACTCATAACAAAAAAGCATAAAGGCATAAAAAGTCATATGTAAAAATTGTCAAATACAAGGTGCCCCACAAATGGCACGAAAGGAAAGATAGAGTAAGAGACCAAAAGAAGACTAACTAGGGCAAGGAGTATCATCTGAAAGACCATCATAAGCTAGACACTTCCTAAGCTCCTTCGCTCGCGTCTTCTCGAGAAAGGAAATCCAAGTTCACATCTTTGTTGGACTTCTAGATAAAGTAGAAGCAAGAGAAAATAGTCTATGAATACTCATCTCGAGCCTTGTCCCAGATAGCCTTGACCTCTTGCTCCTTCTCGACAAGAGCATCCTTCAACAGTTGGTCCATGTCAACAATCAACATCTCTTTCTCAGCTTCAGAATGTTGGAGCTGATTGGCAAGTTCCCCCTCCATCTAGATTATCCTGAGAGTTAACTCGGTCACTTTCTATCATTTAAGCTCCACGGTACTATGGATAGTGTTGATCTCTTCACCTTTTAAAGAAATGTCTGCATCCCTAGAGCCAAGAACACGCCTAAGGTCCAGCACCTCTTGGTGGACAGCTTCAAGCTCAAAACGAAGGTTACAAAGTGTAGAGGTATACTCTACAGATCTATCATGACATGGGAGACCAACATCAGCGCTTGTAAAAAACATACAAGTGTTAGATAACGTCAGCACACAAGCTAACAAGACAAAAAGAAAACTGTAGAGGACTTACACTCTAAATGTCAAGGAGTCATTTCGTGAGGATGGTGCTTAAGTCCTCATTCTTAATTCCATTAAAATTCATTTTCGTCTACTCTAGATAGGACGCTCTGTCCATGATGGCACCTAAATTTCGTATGGCAGACTGGTGTGGCTAAGATAAGGGAGAAGACACAAACCAGGAGGCACTCACATCAGTGAACCTGGGCAGAACCAGCATAGGCAAGAATGGCTCTACCTCTGCAATAGGACTAGACGCGAAAGGAGTCGGAGAAGACACCTCGGGAGGAATCTCCGTTCTCGACTCATGCTCAACCCTGGCCCTCTTGGCCTCTCAGAGGGAAGGGCTAATCTTGGTTGGAGTCGACCTCTGCTGGGTATGAACAAAGTTGAACATATATGAACCTGAAAAAGAAGATCAAATGTTAGCAGGATATCAAATACAAACGAAACATAAAGTAAAGATAATAAAAGTGTCGGACCTTCTAAATGAGATTCGGGTTCGAACGTGGCTTCATCAAAATCATCTGAAGCAAGTAGCGAGTTTGCAAATGCACCCACCTCATCACCATCCTGTCCAACTAGCACAGGCGAAGAGGGTACCTCCTCAAGATTTATAGGTCCCGGGGAGTCTACGACATTCATGGGCTCGGGACCATCTTCATCTGGAACATCGCCTATAGTAGAAGGAAAAAACCCGACGTTCCTAAGGTTCTTTGAAGTAGTGAGGGTCTTGACATTCTTCTCCTCATGGGTCATGGCAATCAATGCCTTGGCCCTAACAGTCATAGCCTGGGTCGGGAGCAGTCTATAAAAAGAGCCGATGTGCTTAAACTTTGAGTAGTTGGCCTCTACATCCTTAGTGAAGAAATACTTGTTACCATATCTAAACTCCTTGCTATTTCCAGAGATCTCTTCCTAGAGTCGTCGGTACCCTCACTCATATAATGGTGGAAGTGGAAGTACCCCGAGTTGCGTTGAGAAGGGTTTATCTTTAGATCAAATAGGTAGTGGATTTCATGACGTACTAAAGTAGCCCATTTTCTACGATGATAGATAATGTACAACGCAGATAACACAAGGATTGCGTTGGGAGCCAGTTAAGAAGGACTAATACCAAAATAATCTGCCACGCTCCAAAGGTATGGATGAAGAGGAAGTAGGGCACCAAACTTGATGGCAGAGCGTGTCCAGGCGCTCATAACCAAGGGTAGGTCCTCAGCTCTATCATTTGGACCATTGATAGTAATAGACACGCCAGAGAGGTCAAAGGTCTTCCTTAAGTTCTTTACCTTCTCTTCAGTCATGTGAAAGGAAACCCCCTTGAACCACACAACCTCATAATCAGCAGGGCAAGGCTTCTCAACCGGTTTCCATATGATCTCATTGACAAAGGTGGCCCTAGAATCTGATGAATGGAACTCTTTTTGTCGTCTCTTCTTCTGCTCCGTAGCTGGCGAGATTGCTTTGCTCTTGGAAGGAGGGCGAACCACCTTAGGCCAGAACCTATGAATAGAACGCTCCTGAGGATGAGTAGCTTGGTGATGAGAGCCCTCAGTATGTTCTTGCTAAGAAGAAGAGTGATGGGGAACCCGACTGGTATCCTGATGCAAAGGGCGTTGCAATGAGTCTCACTGACCGGACATATTTCGCTGAGAAGAATGACTTTGCTGAGATGTACCTTGAGAGCCACTGGGAGTACTATTCTGAGAAGAGATTTGAGAAGAGCCAGGCGAAGAGCCCTGAGTGATGTGCCAGGCAATATGAGGATCATCTTCGAAAGGTTGCCGAGTTGTCTGTTTTACTCTCGCCATTGGGCTATACCTTTTCAAGAAGTATTCCTCACTGAACAAATATAAAGTGGAGCGAGGGAAAATCCTTCTCACCCTTTCCAAGTACTCCTGGGGAGTACCCTTGCTTACAGACTTATCTGATGAAGAAGAGCTAGACATTTGCAATAAAGGAAAAATAAAGAGTAAAGCGAATAAGTGAACATGATGAAGAAAATAACTGGGGGCATATCCCTTAACTAAGGACAAAAAATGAAGAAATCAGGGAACAAATCTATATAGGGGGTCACCTCAGTGAGTCTAAGCTCAAGCCGACCACCATAGGACTCCCCTAGACTTGGAAAATTTGATCGATGTCACCAAGAATGGTTAACTTAGGCCTAAGGTTACGTAACGTGAAAGAAAGGGCATAGGTGGTTGGCCTACCACGTTAGGTCGACCACCCTAGGGATGCGAACCTCAGAAAAATGCTAGAGGACTAAGTTTCAAGTCTCCAACAAATTATATAGTACAAGGAAGACCCCAAAGAGATCAATAAAGAAGAAGAAAAAAAATTTTAGGGTCCCAGGTGGTTGGCCTATGCTTGGGCCGACCACCCTAGACCCTAGATCTCTGCAAATTGCCCAGGGAGTGTAGTGGTGGGCCCATGATGGAAACCCTAAGGTGCTCGGGCCATGATGGGGTATGTAAGCCTGGAAGTCTCATAAGGCAAGGGAAGTCCTACAGTTCGACCCATGATGGAAACCCTAGGGGTGGTAGGCCTATGATGGAATTTACATCCCTGGAAATTGCCTATGCCTGGATCTGAAACCCTGAAAATTTCCCAACCCTAATGTTTATAAGCCTAGAAATTGCTAGGCCAAGGGAACTTAAGGGTGGTCGGCCTAGGGTTTTACAAGCCTGAAATCGCCTATGCTATGGTTTGGAGCCTTGGAAATCGCCAGGCTAGTGAATCTCAAAGAAGTGGTCGGACTAGGGTTTTACAAGCCTGAAATCGCCTATGATAGGGTTTGGAACCCTGGAAATAGTCTAGGCTAAGGAAATCATAGGGAAATCATAGACTTGATTTAAACAAGTCAATTTTTTGGGATCAAAATAAAACAAAACAAGGAGATTCAAACAAATTCCTCAAAGATTCAAAGTATTTCTTCTAAGTCTAAGCACATTTAAATTAAATGATGTAAAGATTAGGAGAAAATATTTACCCAGGCAAAGATCTGAGTTTGTTGAAGAATTGAAGAAATCACGCTTGGAGAACCCTATAGCTTAGGCGCACAGAGCAAAGAACTGAGAAGTGAATACCCTACTTATAGCCTCTCAGGCTAACCATATATTTTTAGGAATTCAAATCCTTCAAGAATATCTGATATGGTTAAAAATTCAAATTCCTTGAAAAATATCTAGTATTTTCAAGAATTCAAATTCCTTAAAAAATATCTTATATTTTTAGGAATTCAAATTCCTTGAAAAATATTTTGTATTTTTAGGAATTAATATCCTTGAAAAATATATTATATTTTTAGGTCTTCAAAACTCTTTGAAAAATATATTATATTTTTAGGACTTCAAATTTCCTTGAAAAATATACTAGATTTTTAGGAAATTAATTTTCCTTGAAAAATCTAATTATTTTTAGGAATTACTATTATCCTTGAAAAATTCGTGCTAAGAAAATTATCAATAGTTGATAAAAGTACTATGTAATGTCCCGAGGGACTTTGCTGTTAAAGTACTACTACGATATATTTCTTGGGCCAGATCAAGTTTACCATAATGTTGAACACATTACGATAAACTTGGAGGGAAAATGTTATCCCTCAAAAATCTAGAGATGATGTGGCGAATGAGAAAATGGCACGTAGCCTCACAAATTAGGGAAAAACAAAGAAGTATTGAAAAAATACTGATGAGCGAAAAAGATAGTTCCAGGACCCATAGAAAGTCAACCAGGCCAAACCCTGTAGGGGTGGTCGGCCTGGCATTAGCCCCCTAGGGGTAGTAGGCCTGAACCCAACCCCTACGAGTGATCGGCCTAAGCATGCCCAAGAACCCCTTGGGGTGGTCGGCCTACACTCCCAAAGACACTACACTGGGTAAAACTCACACTAGCTCAAACTAAGATCAACAAGCCTAGCATATAGCAGATCAACAGGCCCAACACCCAGAAGATCAAAGGCCTAGCACCCAGAGGACCAACGGGTCTAGCACCCAAGCTCTAAAGGGTCGTAGAGTCTAGCACCTAAGTCTCATAGACCAATCAAGACTTAGCATTTTCTCGAAGGTCTCAATTGTGCATTATCGACCATGATTCAGAGAAGACAATGGGAAGACCCATGATCTCATAATCATAGGAAGGTGGGCACGTATCTCCTCTCCCATTGATTTTGAACAAACCACGATCCCACTCTTACTGATCATGTAACAGCCCCTGGGTACTATAAATAAAGGACCCAGGGCTTCATTTCAAAGGGCTCTTTTTCTGGACTTTTTGGATCGATCTTTTGGAAAAACTTGTGAGGAGTGAACTCTAAGTTGATCTTTGTAATTTTCTATCGAGCGATTCAGTACTAAATACTAAGTGGATTAGGTTATTACTGTTCAGAAGAACATAGCTGAACCACTATAAAATTTATGTGTGTTTATTTAAGATATTTGTACTCTGTTGTGTATTAGATTCATACTGTTCAAAAGGTGTCGTAAATTGTACATACGACCGTTGGCCAATTTCACAGGTCAATAGGAGCGAAATGTTCAAGCTCTTCATCTAAGTCGCAATCACCCGCCCCCTTTCTAGATAGGAGCCTCTTCATCTGTTCCTCCATCAAGGCCAGTCACTCACGGGTTAGGTCCTTAGTCTCTAAGTTTGCTAGGGGTTGTTCAACAACTCCCATACTATTGTATGCATTTGATTGGTTGTTGTCCCTCCAAGTCTGAGTCATGTAATATAGATGGACCTCCGTCATGTCGAGTATAACTAACATCCTCATTCCAACCTGGATACCTTCTTTGTGAGTTCAAACGATCACGCAGGTCAGGCTGTGGATCAACCTGCGGACTTTGTACTGAGCTCAGATGATTCCTCAAGTCACTTTCAGACCTGCCTCCATGCTGGCTTCCCGTCCAGTAACTTCCATTTGTAAAACTTATAGCCCGCAGTTGAAATCGAGGACCTAGATTCTCAGCACATGTCTGTGGGGCGTAAGTATCTACCGACGAGGGAGGATTTCTCCTACTGTTCCCTTGAGCTGAAGCATCTTGTTGTGGGCGAGATGGTTTAGGATGTCTAACCGGTGATGGTGGATGCCATACTGGTGAGGCTATCCTTGTTCCATCAAGATGAACTAAATTGTACCACCTCGGCTCTACTCCAATGTCTCGAGTTCTTTGTGCTTGGGGTTTCGATCATGGAAAATAAGGATTTGCTAGAGTAGTTTGCCTCTGTGAACTTGTCCCAGCCCACCTTGGTGAGTTGTTGTGGGCAACCCTGGGAATTTGCGAAGAAGGCACAGAGCTGGGGCTCGCAATTCTGACCGACTGACTGACATGTTGGTGATGACCACTATGATGACTAGTGAGCTGAGCACTCTGTTGGTTTCACTTCGAAAGGCATAGAGCTTGGAGTGGCAGTTCTGACACAACGACTAGGTTCAGACCAATTATTCTTGTTGGAATTATGAGACCCATTTTGCCTCTTTCCGACATTAATGTCGGTTGCAATAGGGGTAACCAAGCCAAGACCTCCTCGATTTGCCTGTTTTCCCTAGAGAGATGGGTTATTAATTGGGCATTTTCCATCTGGACGGCAGTCAAATATCCCAGATTAGGATTTGTTGGGAGTGATGCTGAACCCTCAGTGTCGTCCTGACCCACCGGTACCTTTCCAGGATGTTGTTGAACATCTGGGCCCCTTTCAATGGGAACAACGGTATGATGGGCCTCCTGTGTAGCATCTCAAATTTTCTATTAAGTCTTAGGATCTTGATTAACGTGCCTAGAGGGCAATAAGTGATTTATTATGTTAATATGTAAATTTGATGAGTATATGATTAGAAATGCATGAGGTGAATTAAAAATGCATGTGGGCACCATTTGGTTATTAGGGGCATGTTTGTAATTTTAGCCCGCTGAGAGCATGAATGCAATATTTGTGTACATTATGATCTTTACTACGTGTGAGTGGTGATATATTTGTGATGCACGATCCAAGACAGTCCTAGGGAGCGGTTTAGCAAGGAAGTCACAATGGGACCCAATACCCGACTCGGGGCGAGTCAAGGGGTATTTTGGGCAATAGACATTTTATTGGGATATCGAGTTATGAAAATAAATAATTGGAGATATATTTGAAGTCAGAGCGTTTAGGAGGGAATATCGGGGAAATTTACTATTTTTCCCTCGGGGACGTTTTTGGTACCCCGAGCCTTGGGAGTAACTTAAGTGACTTCAGTTAGATAAGACAGAATCAGAAACACTTTGCCTAAACCGACCCATTCTTCTCTCTCTCACTCTTGTTTCCTCTAGACTCTTCTCCAAGAGAAAACTTTGAAAGCTAAGTGGGACTAGAAGTCACAAATTGAAGCTCTAGACTTGAAGATTAGCTCAGCATTAGCTTGGGGAAACTCAACCTGAAGTTGAGGTAAGCTTTGAATCATGATATTAGCCATTAAATTATGTAGTTCTTGGCTAAGTTTTAGTGTTCTTGGGTCTTTGAAGTTAATGATTGAATTAGGGATTTGATGAGGTTTTAAGCTAGCTTTTTGTTGGGTTTTGTTGCTGGGACCATTCTAGAAATACTGTGATAGTTAAATTGTGTTGTTGGATCGATTTTGAGTTAATTAGCTGAGTTTTGGTTGCTAAAATGAGGGATTTTTCTGGGTTCAAAGGGGTCGAGCTGCGGCTCTGTTCTTGGTGAGCCGCGACCCTCTATATCAGATGGGAGGCCAGGAAGAAGGGTGGGCTGCGGTGCCCCTTTGGTTTGGCCGCAGCGCGTGTCTGAGACTTGGGGAGACTGAGCCTCTGGTTGTGGCGGGCCGTGGCACAAGGCCATGGGGTCGTGGCTCTTAGGCGGTTTTTCAACCGCGAGAAGGTTTTTGGCTCAGGAACCCAAAAGTTAAGGCTCGTGATGGATTCTATCACCTGGATTGGTGGAATCCAAGGTTCCAGAGACTAGAATTAAATCCCAAAGTTATTTAATTAATTATAGCTTGATGGATGGATGTTGTTGATACGTTGTGACTAGGTTTTCAGCGAGGCTCGGACTAGGGGACTGTGCTCAGGATATTGGTGCTTGGGAAGCTTGGGACACAGGTATGGAAATTGTTGTACTCGTAAAGTAGGGTGAGGCCCTATAATTTGAATTGCAGGGCATAGCCCGATTATTTATATTATGTATTTGTTTAAGTATTTTTTGATTATATGCCATGTATTGCATATTTGTGAATGAACGGCGAAGGCCAGGAATGGCGAAGGCCGAGAACGACAGGAAGTCGAGTACGACAAAGGGTTGGGAACGGCGTTAAGCACGTGGAGTGGAAGGCCGAGTACGGAAAAGGGCCGAGAACGGTGTTAAGCATGCGGAGTGCGAGCCGTTAGGGTGAGACCATTCTCAGATGCTTAAGTCATCCTTATGGTGTGGACCGCGAACCCAAGGACTGGTAAAGCACCTGGGATTGCATGGTCGCTATGTGTTTAGCCTGTTGGCTGATTTGTTATATGCTGATTGATAGATATGAATATGTTGATTATTTGTGTTGAGTTTTCTTGCTGGGCTTTAGCTGACGAGTGCTCTATGGTCCAGATAAAGGCAAGGGAAAGGTCGACCAACCATGAGTACGGAGAGCGTGAAGTGACGTGTACATGTTCGGCTTGTTTGGCTTCCACGACTAGGGGTATTTTTGGGAGATGTTATGTATTAATCTAAATTCTGTCGTTTAGTCGACTTTAATCATAATTTTGAGTTGTAAATATTTCTAAACAGTATTTTGGGATCCCAAACATATAACGCTTTATAATTCCAATGAATGACTACATTTTCAAATTATATGACTTTTATTACAGTTTAGCCACACTTTTAACCTAAAACATCGATTAGCGAGTTAATTGCACGTTTTAAACTCACTTAGTAATGGCTCTAAGGAAGTAGGGCGTTACATCTTGCCCACCACGCTACATGCTACTCCAATGAAATATTATAAATTGCTAGTTCAAAGAAATAGTATTCACAACACAGGCATCTTAAGTGTTCGTTACATCAATGGTAAAGTCTTCGTTGTTAAAGAGGTAGGACTATATGTTCTCTACGAGGATATGAGATACACCCAACATGACAACGAAAACTAGATAGTCACAAACGAAGAAGTTAGAAAATACGACATTTTCGAAGGCAAACTTCTCTTTTCACCTAATATTTCATCAAGTGAATATGGCGTGCTTGTAACATCAACAAACGACCAACCATTCTGCTACCATGCATAACTTTACTTAACATGTCAGTTGAGAGCTGCAACAACATTTTAAACTCCAAGGATCCCTATTAGGTTAAAAACTACTATGCATTACTTTGTTATTATTATCGTTTAATTACTAGGAAATTCCTCTTTGTTTCTGGAACAATATAAAGTGGCGGGGTTATTCAAACATGATTACATATTGACTATGAAAACTTGCTTATTCCTAACATACTCTTATCTCTATTTGATGAACAAATTTAATTTTTTAATGACGAATCTTCATCTTTCTTTAAGTGTAATACGTAAATGGAACTTCATTCAAACTCAAAAAATTAATAACACAAACCCAAGAAACCTAATTTGGTTAAAAAAAATGAAAATACTATGAATTATATTGGATTAACTGTGCAAAATAATCAATAAAAATGTGCTTCATAGTGTCTTTAGTGTGCATTGTTCTTTCACATTCCTTGACTTGGTTTAAAAAGCATTGCACCAAATTTAGGTAAATTATCGAATTGACCATAAAGAAAACATTAAAATTCAACTACTACCCACAATCACATAAATACTCTGATTTATCTGTATATTTCTTATTCTAAATATAAAAACCGGTAACAATAATCGGCTACATCAAGTTAACTATTGAATTTTTTAAGCTTATCTAGGCCATTACCCTACACACCTTTTTCGGACAAGTACATATTCTTGTACAACAAATTCAGACCTCCCCATTTTTTTAATAAATCAACAAGGGTGTTACCCATTCCGCCTTGTGTTGTGCGGTTTAGAATCCAAGTCCTATATAAATATACATAGATATATATATATATATATCGGGAAAGAGTAAGATTGTGGACATCAAGGAAGGACCAAGGATGGTGAGGGGGCCCACGTACTTGTGGAAACGGTCGAGATTGTGAAAGTGAGCATTGAAACGAACAAATATAAAATAAAAGCAAACAACATGATGTGTTTTCTACCACACTACGGCAGAGAATCATCCTCGTCTTTTACCACAAAATCACATTTCTAGAAGTTTAGAAACATGATCTCTTCTCTATGTTCTACATGAGGACCCCCTCTCCCTCCTTAATCTCTTGGGCCCCTATGCCCTTCTCAAAACCAAATTCCCCACTCTTGCACTACAAAAAAGAACATTTTCAGTGACTAACATTTTAGTCACATAAAATCATCACTTAGTCGTGCAATTATTTTTGTGAGTAAAAATTTTTAGTCGTTCCATAGTCGGTGGTAGAAATCTTTTAGCGACTAAATTTTTTGTAGTCACGAAAAGTTGCTACTTGACCAAAATTTAGTCATAAATGTTTTTGTTTTTAGTCACTAGAAATAGATTAAAGGATAAATAAATTGGTCACATAAGAACCATTTTTTACTTTTTATGACTAAAAAAAAACTATTTTCAATTACTAAAATTTAGTCACTAAAAAACTAATTTTTTATGACTAAATAATTTAGTCACAAACAATTAGATTTTATTAGTAAAATAAAATAAAAAATTATAAATTAATTAGTGGTTAAATAGTTTTACATACTAAAAATATTAGTCACTATAGTGAAGCAAACTACACTATTAGTGACAATCATTTCTTGAAAAATAAATTATTTTATTTTATTAATTTAGATTTAAAATTTTATTTTAATATAACTTTTTTTATCATGATACAAAATAAATTATTCAAAAATATATATATTTGAATAATAAAATAGCATTTACTGGCTTACATTAAAAAAATCACTATATAAAAATTAAAATTCCAATACAAAATATAATGTTTTCCACAAATACAATTCAAACAATCAACACATTTATATACTTCTTCGGCATTCCGTCACATTCTCTGATATTGCATTTTCCAGACAAGTAAATTTTTGACCATAGCTTCCAAGTACAAGGAATAGAATTCAAGAGCAATAACTGCAAACAATAAAAATAATAATAATAAATTAGTTAATAAATAGTTCTTAACGTCACTAAGTACAAGTCCTAAAGCAGCATAAGATGCATCCATCCTAAATCAACCATAATGATTAAATATTTATGTGAGCTACTTGCAAGTGGCATTAGCACTACAACTACAACTATACTTTTTAATTATGATTTATTGCTTTGCATGTAAAAGGTGAAATATATATATATATATATGCACTTGCAATCAAACTTCTGCATTACCGTGTGCAGAGACCTTCATAAATGCTTTAAGTACATACCTAACATAAACGCTTTCCTACAACCCAAAATCAGGTACAAAAACTCTTCAGTCTTCCTTCTCTGACACCAAAAAATGATAAACCTTTCAAAACAACAACAATAGTAATGTGAAAAACTAAAGTTTAACCATAACTAAATAAAAATCAGTCTCCAAAACATCATAGAAGACCATACATGCTCAAATGATCTTGGTAGAAGATAAATCCATAATTCAAGAGTAAAAGGAAAGAAGCATGAGCAACAATACATATATTTCAAAGAAAAGGATAATGGATGCATTGAGAATTAAAGGATGTATTTGTCCACGTGTCCACATCGCCTAGTAGATCATCATTCCTACAACTAGTATATATAACAAAAGAAACAGTCAAAGAAAACAGAACAAACCATCAAATCATTGGATTAAAAAAGGTATGACCATTATCACCTCTCATTAGAATATCCACAAATCCAACCTTTCCTGACATAAAAATGAACAAAGAAAAGAAAATTTAAAACCAAAAACATAAGTAAAATTTTGGATGCTTCAAAATTAATCACCCGAAACATAAGAACTATTGCTGAATAATTATTAAGGAAGTTAAAGCTGGGAGAAAATGAGCAATTCATTCATAATAGGAACATAACCATAGACACAACAATAAACTAAAGTATATATTCCATTGACCCACCAATATCTGCATAACTTATTAATGCAACCAATAGTGAATCAATAAGAACAACACAAATACTTTTCCACATAACAACGCATATTTGGGTCTAAATTTATATTAATTGTTGGGCCCAAAATGTTCGGCCCGGAAATACTTGCCTCATTTATCAGATATTCAAAGCGGAGCGTTTAGACAAAGGGATATTCCGAAGGCAGAAGCTGTAGGTCAGAGGCTGTCCGCGCCTCTGACCTTTGAGCGAGACATTTTAAAAGTTGGTATTTTTGGAGGGAAATTCAGTTATTCTCCTTCCTCCTTCTCAGGACCTAACTGAACCAACTAACTGTTGGGTATACTATATCCTATAAATATGAGATTTTGAGAAGGAAAAAGGGATCGAATTTGTAACTGACTTAGGCATCGGAGTGTCTTTCTTGCAGGAAATCCCGACGAGTCCGAGACAGGTTTCATCACCGGAAAAGAAGCAAGACGTCAAAACATTGTCGGATCTTTACTTCCATTTACAGAAAGACAAATTGTTGCCCCAACAATTGGCGCCGTCTGTGGGAATCGATAAACGTTTCGGCCTTAGGCACGTCATCGAACCAAGAAATCAAGATCCACTGCAAACTCAGAAGTCATGCCACCCAAAGGCAACGGAGTTTCGGGCCCGGTTGTACAGAACGTCCCTCCGGCAGACATGAGCGACCAGATCGAGAGAATGTGTCGTCTACTGGAAGCAAGCCAGCAGCGGTCCGACGAGGCAATCAAGACATTAACCGAAGCCCAAGCCAGGCTCGAAGCAGAGATTGCTGAGCTCCGCAGGTCCACTGACACAACTCGCAACACCCAAGCCCGTGAGAATCTTGATTCCGACAGATCTGACGTTCTAGTCGACCATGTCAATTCCCCACCTCACAACATGAACCCAGGTAACGGGCAGTCCCAAGCCATCCCCCCATCCTCTGGGACCGACGGGCGACAAGCCCCAACCTCTGGCGCGCATGGGCGGGCCGAAGTAGAACTCACTGGACCCGCTCAGCCAACAATAGACGTCCGGCCTCAACGCACCATACCTCATGTCGCACACGATTCTCCCTCAGAAGATTGTGTTCCCTTGATCTGTTTCTTGGACAGTTGGAAACAAGACATGATGAGGGAAATGATGCAGAAGTTCACAAACGGACGATCCGCCTACGCCACCGAACATCTGGATCTTGTGTCAAGAACCACTGAAAAATCGCCTTTTTCGGAATGGATTCTGAATGAGCCAAAACCTCGGGACTTCGCCATCCCTTCCCTGCCTGCATTCAACGGAAAGGGAGACCCATTAAACCACCTATTTCAATTTCAACAGAAGATGGCGTTAGAAGCTAATAACGAAGCCATACAATGCAAAGTCTTTTCCACGACTTTCTCCGGGCCGGCTCTACTATGGTTCCGACAATTAAAAGCCAGATCACTCAACAGCTTTAGTGATCTCCGACGATCCTTCTTACAGCAGTACAGCGCGAACCGAGAGGCTCCCAGAACAATGGCTGATCTCTATCGAATCGAACAAGGGGAGAATGAACATCCAAAGGCATACTTACAGCGTTTCATTGACCTCGTGCATCAAATCCACGACGTCGACCAACTCACCGCAGCAAATCTCTTCGTCAAGAGCTTGCAGGTGGGGTCACTATTGCATGAGAATCTCACTATGACACCACCATATGATATGGCAGACGTGCAGACCCGAGCCGAGGGCGTCTTCAGAGTATTAGAATTTCGAGAGCGCGCGCAGAAGAAGACTGCACTTATCTCTGCTCCCCCAGCGAATAACCCTCCACCACCTGTCAGGGATGACAAGAGGAAGCGGAACCAAACGGATCATAAGAAGGAAGGCAAAAGGCCTAGACAAGATCGTCAGCCATCGCGGTACCCATCCTTCGAATACACCGTCCCGCAAGAAGTCATTTATGAAGAGAATAAAGATAGGCCTATCTGGCGAGAGCCCTACAAAATTAACACTCCATCTGACAGAAGGGATAAAAGCAAATACTGTCTCTTCCACAAAGATCACGGTCATACGATCGCTGAATGCCACAATCTGAACAATCAGATCCAAGCCCTCATGAGGAGTGGGCGGCTTACCCAATACATCAAGGAGACAGACAGACCAGGCGCCTCGCGGCAGAACACAGCTTCTGCCCCCACTCCACAGGCGTCAGACCCCGTACACACAACCTCTGACAGCACCCTGGAGCCTCTTAAACAAGTCCCTATGATCCACGGAATCGTAGAATCCACCGATAATCAAGACCATGCAATTAAAATCCATAAAAGGATGGAAGAACGAGTGAAGCGGTACAAATCATTAGGCCACGTGGTCAATCTCGTCACTTCAGAAGAAAGAAGCTACACAGCCTCTGCTATTACCTTCACTAACGAAGACCTGAAGGGCGTCAACCTGCCTCATGACGATCCACTCGTCATTTCCTTACAAGTTGACCACTGCCAGCTGGGCAGAGTTCTGATCGATGGGGGCAGTGGGGTCGACATCCTCTTCTGGGAAGCCTACCAGAAAATGGGACTAGAGGAGAATCAGATCCGACCCTCCACCATGCCCGTTTTGGGTTTCAACAGCCAGAGAGTCTATCCAAAGGGCGTCGTTCGGTTCACTGTGGTAGCTGCAGAACGCACCTTGCCAGTAGACTTCCTTATTATAGACTCCGCCACGAGCTACAACGCCATCATGGGGAGGGGTTGGATCCACCGAATGCGGGGGGTAGTCTCCACTCTACATCAGGTGATGCGATGCCAATAGCTCAATGGCCGATACACCGTCGATATCAAAGGCTGCCAGAAGCAGGCCAAAAAGTGCTTCCTTACCTTAAAAGAAATAAGTAGCTCTGCCTCCGCCTCCCATGAGGACTCTCCTGACAAATAGCAATTACAGCAGTACCTACCCGCGTGCCTAAAAGGAATCAATCTAGCAGAAGACCAAGAAAAGCCCCAAGTTACGCTAGATACCTTAGAACAAGTGGTTCTGGATGACGCTGACCCTTCAAAAACAGTCCTGGTCAGTACCAAGCTCTCACAAGATGAGAGGCAGACCCTCGTACGATTTCTCCAAACCAGAATGAGAACTTTTGCCTGGACGCCACACGACATACCCGGAATAGACCCTTCTGTTATGAGCCACAACTTGAATATCTCCACCTACTTCCCACCCGTCAAGCAGAAGCAGAGGAGATTCGCTCCAGAGGTCAATCGAGTCATACAAGAGGAAGTCCAACGGCTCCTGAGCACGGGGGCAATCGAAGAATGTTTATACCCCAGTTGGCTTGCCAACCCCGTCGTGGTCCCAAAGAAGAATGGGAAAAAGAGAGTATGTATAGACTACACAAATCTAAACAAAGCCTGTCCCAAAGATAGCTACCCTCTACCAAAGATCGATCAGATGATAGACGCCACGGCAGGATATGAAAGAATGAGCTTCCTCGACGCCTACTCTGGCTACAATCAGATCCCCATGAAATCAGAGGATAGGATTCATACAGCATTCGTAACAGAAGATGGTTTATACTGCTACAAAGTTATGCCATTCGGTCTAAAGAATGCAGGCGCGACATATCAGAGGTTGATGCACAAGATATTTTCCTCATTGCTCGGGAGAAATATGGAGGTTTATATTGACGATATGGTCGTCAAGTCCAAACAAAGCTCTTCACATATAGACGACTTGACGGAATGTTTCGACGTCCTTGATGCTTATAAAATGAAGTTAAACCCCACAAAATGTGTCTTCGGGGTATCCTCCGGACAGTTCTTGGGATACATCGTCAGTCAGAGGGGCATCGAGGCGAACCCAACTCAGATTGCGTCCCTCTCAGAAATTAAGGAACCCCGAACCATCCGAGACATACAGGCTCTAGCCGGCAAGATAGTAGCATTAAGTCGATTCATATCACGAATGTCAGACCGCTGCCAGCCCTTCTTGCAGTGCATAAAGAAGTCCACCAACACCTCCTGGGGACCAGAACAGCAAAAAGCATTGGACGAATTGAAGACTTACTTGAGCTCTCCTCCTATATTGAGTTCACCTATTGCTAATGAAGATTTATTCATATATTTGTCTGTCTCAAAATTCGCTGTAAGTTCCGTTCTTTTTCGAGAAGAAGCCAATCGTTAGAGGCCAGTGTTCTACTGCAGCAAGATGTTGTTAGATGCTGAAACCCGATACAGCATGATGGAAAAATTGGCACTCGCACTCCTCACGGCCAAAAAGAAGTTACGACAATACATTGAAAGCCACACAATCATCGTATATACGGACTATCCATTAAAGCAGGTGCTGAGCAAGCCCGACCTTTCTGGAAGGTTATCTAAATGGGCCATAGAGCTTGGGACATACGATATTCAGTTTTTACCACGAAAAGCTAAAAAGGGGCAGGTACTCGCTGACTTCCTGGTTGAAATTCAGTCGTTCACTCCTGATGCCCTGCCAGAATTACTAGAATCAGAAGATCAATGGTTGTGGACAATGCACACTGATGGAGCATCCAATTCCCAAGGGGCTGGTATTGGCGTCGTATTAGAAGCTCCCTCGGGCCTAAAAATCGAAGAAGCCATTCGTTTAGAGCAACCCACGACGAATAATGAAGCAGAATATGAGGCACTGATCTATGGTTTGGAACTCGCACGCGAAATGGGAATCCAGCGTCTAAACGTCAGAGGCGACTCGCAGCTTATGATAGAGCAAGTGGCTGGGAATTTCGATACCAAAGCACCCCATCTGGCTAGCCTCCTACAGAAGGCAACCGTTTTACGGTCGCATTTTCGCCAGTTCGACCTCACACAAGTACCTCGGGAGCAAAATCAGAAGGCCGATGCCCTTGCCAAATTAGCTTCTGCGGGAGCGTGCACACGCCAATCCTCCATATCTTTTAGCCGATCAAGCAAAGATATGGAAGTCTGTTCCACCTCATCCGAACCCGAATGCTGGATAGATCCGATCATCTAGTACTTGACCACCTCCGAGCTCCCACCAAATCCGAAAGATGCAAAACTTCTGCGCCTTCGGGCACAACGCTATTCCATGATCCATGGCACGTTGTACCGAAAATCCTTCAATGGCCCGTATCTGCGATGTTTGTGCCCATCAGAAGCTAAAAAATTGTTAGAAGAAATACATGAGGGGGCATGCGGAAATCACACAGGGGGACGAAGCTTGGCACACAAAGCGCTTACAGCAGGATATTACTGGCCGTACATGATGACAGAGGCACGAGATTATGCTAAGAAATGTGACAAATGCCAACGATTTGCACCCACCATCCATCAACCTGCTCAAACCCTACACTCCATTGTTGCACCTTGGCCTTTTGCAAAATGGGGAATGGATTTAGTAGGTGAACTTCCTAAGGCCGTTGGTGGAAAACGATATGCTCTTGTAGCCACTGATTACTTCACAAAATGGGTTGTGGCAGAGGCGTACGTCACGGTCAGCAAAACAGACACTATGTCCTTCATCTGGAAACATATTATATGTCAATTTGGAATACCCTGGGAGATAGTCGTCGACAACGGCACTCCATTCCAAAATGCAAAGGTACAAGAACTATGCGACACGTACAAGATCAAGCTAAGCTTCGCCTCTGTTACTTACCCACAAGGTAATGGTCAAGCAGAAGCTTCCAACAAAGTCATCTTTGCCAACATTAAGAAGAATTTGGAAGACAAAAAAGGAGCATGGGTAGAAGAACTACCGAAAGTGTTATGGGCTTATAGAACAACAAAAAGATCCTCCACGGGGGAGTCTCCCTATGCCATGGTTTATGGAACAGAAGCTATCATCCCAACAGAAGTCGGTCTGCCTACACTTCGGACAGAGATTGCATCTGATCCAACAACGAACACCATTCAATTACTGCACAACCTAGACCTTCTAGAAGAAACACGTACAATGGCCCAAATGAGACTGGAAAATTATCAGAAGGTAGCAGAACGCTACTACAACAAAAGGGTCCAATTACGCACATTTCAAGAGGGAGATTGGGTTCTGCGTAAGGCCACTGGCAACAAAAAGAAGCTAGAGCCTAACTGGGAAGGGCCTTTCCAAATCATCAAAGTATTAGGCAAAGGGTCTTACACTCTAAAGAATGTACGTAGTGGGAAAATCGTACCCCGTACTTGGAATTCAATGTCTTTAAAGCAATACTATTGCTAATAGCTGTACTGTGCAATTCAAAAGTAATACAACAACTTTCCATTTTTTCACATGCTTTTAAATTTCTCTTATGTATTCAATTCCTTGACGTTATTTTCAGCCACATTACACTAAGTCCGACACGTGGTAATTCACTTTTTTCTCAAGGGGGTTCCTCAATTATATCCTCACCTAACTTTGTAACGTTAATCACGTGTACTCAAAAACCACCTACCACAATGGCTATAAATAAACAGTCA
Source organism: Humulus lupulus (assembly GCF_963169125.1). Taxonomy (NCBI): domain Eukaryota; kingdom Viridiplantae; phylum Streptophyta; class Magnoliopsida; order Rosales; family Cannabaceae; genus Humulus; species Humulus lupulus. The sequence continues at coordinate 104,152,218 of NC_084802.1, forward strand.
TCTAATGCATCAAATCGCCACCACATACACCGCATGACTTACATCTCAAAACACATGCCTACGCTTCAATAAACAAAAAGCGATGATAAAAAATAGCAAGCTGCGCACCCTGCACGTTGGAACCAGACTGAATCTCAACAGTTCAGGGCAACAAGGCCACTACACACAACATATGTACAAGATCCTACCGCTTCTGCGTGCACGCTTCACTGGATTTTGTACCGCATTCTAATCTGACTTGACTAAGCTCACAGGGTACTACGGCCAGCCATTTTGCAGTCTAATCTGCCCTGACTATGCTGATTTGGCCGACCAACGGAGGCGCACTGCAAACCCTACCCTCTTACTCGCATAAGAGGAGCGCCTCCAGCCGTCTAATCTGCCCTGACTATCACAGCAGAACCACCTGCTGTCATGATTGGGATTCCTCTTCAACGTACACAAACTGGTTTGGCAATCCAAGGCCGGGAGGAACTTGTCCCGCAATCGCACCCATATCCTGCACAATGAGTGCCTCTGACAGGATGCACGGAAGCCTAAGTTCCCCCCACCACACGACACGGTATGAGTGCACTAGAAAGATAACCGCCCCACAATCTTGACCTTTTTTGCATCTGCTTCGGTGCCCTACGCTATGACCTCCGCACTCGGTCCGGGTCATGTCAACCCCTTTGATAATGGGAAAGTTTCCATCCCTAGGGGCATGACCAAACCCGAACAAGACCACTACAACTACTACACATACGTAAGGAGGTGCACCCCCCAGCAATATTGCTCACATCGCGGGCGAAAGACACAACTATCACAGCAACCTAAATTAACAGATGCTAAGTGCGGGGACACAAACACACATTTACTCAATTCCTCTCTCAATATTTGTACAATAACTTCAATTGACAAATGCAAAGCGTGGAATCAAAAGTCGATATTTATAAGTTATTTATAAAAAATAGCAATAAATCAGGAGTTGTTATTTATAAGTTATATTACATTAATGGCAATATCCACCCCTGACTTCATAATTGCTCTATCCTCTTGTCCATAATTAATCCCATTCGATACTGCGCATGTACTCTGACATCGCATTTTCTAGCTTCGGATAGCCTAGCCCGTAGCGTTCACAAGATATATAGTACGGGATGCCACTTCTGATAAGCTCTTCCAGAGCCCACGTTGAGTAAAGGCACTGTGGGTTGTCAAAGATTCTCCTTAAAAAGGGAACATTCGTCCACTCACGGTGCTCACCTGCAACGACATTGTTGTCAGACCCAACCCATCAGCAAAACACAAAGATGGCACAATTATTCAATACTTAACTGGGCATCCTCTCCCACCATCTGTATAATCTTTCGCTGTATTTCGCACGCAAAGGCCTAAAAGATCTATGAAGCTCCTGATCCAAATACGTCATACAACATACACCTGTCAACACACGTTCAATTAAGCCCTAAATGACATCAAACCCATACAGTGCACACGCCAAAGCAACTAAAGGGAACAAAGTTCTACTTGTATTAACAATATGTTCTATTACAATCAATTCTAAACTAACGGCCTGAAGAGCCCAAAGAATTTGTATACAGAAGTTAATGACAAAAGTTCACAGAACGAAAGTGCGTCATTCATTCTATGGCACCTCTTTCACCCTCTGACTTGCCCTCAGCTACAGAGGTAGAACCTGATGCTTTTTCATCAGGAGCCAAGTTGGCAACAGTATCTTCAACGGCTTCCCCCTCGGCATTATACATCGATCCCAGCGCATCGCCCCTCAGCTTCAACTTCTCCAAATGACACGGCGGATAAGAAATCTGCAAATCCCCAAGTTCATCCAAATACTTGTCGACGTCATACTCTCCTATCTTTACATCGACGTTCTTGCAATACATCTCCAGTTTTGCCCATTTCTCCTCTGGGGTCTGCTTCTTGTTACGTAACGCCAAATCCAGATACTTGGCAGTGTCTACCTCTGCCATTCTCGCAAATTTGCGTTCGGTGATCTCTCGGTCTCGAATACGCTGCCTAGTGGCTTCAACAGCTGCCTCTACTGCCCTCTGCAAAAAAAAAAAAAAAAAAAACATCACGTAATCAACACACGTGTTTTAAGGGACCATTAAATTTCTACAACCATAGCAAAAGACGAGTCACGTACCTCTTCTGCTTCCTTCAACTTCTTCCCAAATAGAAGTTCAGTTTCTAACTTCTGCTTCTTGGCCTCCGCTGCGCTGGACTCAAGACTGTTCACCCTTTGCTCCAGCTCTTTTCTCTCCTTCTCTAAGGTCTCCTTATCAGTCTGTAACGACACAATCTCCTCGTCAAGGTCACTCATCATACTGCTAAGCTTTTCCATGCGAGCTTCATGCTGAACGCAGAATTGACTTTTCTCCATCCACTTATTGGTCATATCCACCAAATCAGCTTTCAGTTTGTCTCGCTCCACTTCAAGCCCAACAGTGCTTACCAGCTTTTCCTCCGTCGCGGTCACCCTCTTTTTCGCCTCTGCCAACTCTGCTTCTAACCTCTTGATGGCCTCCACCAGCACATCTCGATTCGCTTCAGCCATCTTTCTCCCTGACCGCTCCTCTTCTACTTTCGCCATCTGCTCTGCCAATTTGGTTCCATTCTGCATAGCCTCCGCATACTCTCGCCTTGCAGCCGAAGCACATACATAGCTCTGTGACAAATCAATCATGCCCATTACAAATAACATTACACACATATACCCCAATACGAAAAGAGCCTACTTCTGTAATTTACTCACCATCCAGATGTGGTCTGATACTTGCTGCAACAAATCGCCTTGTCCACTTAAAGACCCAACTGCTTCTGTAGGTAGATGGGGTCTGCTTATGCGTAGCATTTCCTCCATCACTTCGTTAGACGCAGAGGGGCCATATTCCGACATCACTCCTGTTCTGTCACTTGCTTCTCATAGGCTTCACTACATCCTTGAATCGCCACTCTCGAAGCTCAGCCTCCGAGAGCATCCTCACCGACACGTTGTCTGGAATGTCGAACGATTTGCGCATGCGTTCGAACGCATTTTTGTATCCATCACGATCTGCAGGGTCGGGAGATGAACGAGAAGACATTATCACACCGAGTGGGATGATTGACGAAGGTTTGAGCTGGAGGAAATCTCTAGGGTTTTCTTTCAAGCTTCTCTCTGGAAGATGGAACAAAGTTTGGAAATCTGAATGAGAAATATTTTGAAATAAAAACTATTTAAACGAGAGGTGAAATTTTGAACCAAACGTTTTACTTGGTAACTGTGTACGCATTAAGTATAACCTGTCAGGTAATCAAATGATCGTGTACCAGCGGATTGCCTCGATTTACAGAGAATGACGGCTTTAGGCGAACCTTTTGGTGTTGAAGAGTCGGCCCAAGATTCTAACAGATTAACATACCACATCTGTTCAAAGCTTGGGCCAGGGGGCATCTGTTGGGCCCAAAATGTTCGGCCCGGAAATACTTGCCTCATTTATCAGATATTCAAAGCGGAGCGTTTAGACAAAGGGATATTCCGAAGGCAAAAGCTGTAGGTCAGAGGCTGTCCGCGCCTCTGACCTTTGAGCGAGACATTTTAAAAGTTGGTATTTTTGGAGGGAAATTCAGTTATTCTCCTTCCTCCTTTTCAGGACCTAACTGAACCAACTAACTGTTGGGTATACTATATCCTATAAATATGAGATTTTGAGAAGGAAAAAGGCATCGAATTTGTAACAGACTTAGGCATCGGAGTGTCTTTCTTGCAGGAAATCCCGACGAGTCCGAGACAGGTTTCATCACCGGAAAAGAAGCAAGACGTCAAAACATTTTCGGATCTTTACTTCCATTTACAGAAAGACAAATTGTTGCCCCAACAACTGGCGCCGTCTGTGGGAATCGAACCCACGACCACATGGTATGAAATATCTATACCCTCAAAATCTGCATAAACAGTAGACAAAAAACTATATTTTCATTTGCAATTATTACATTATAAAAATACAATCTAGAAGAAAATCATATAATGAAAACCATAAAGTTATTCCATGAATAGGTTCATGACTTACTTAAGAGAGTGCAGAGATCAAGCTTGTGGAATGGAAGATTTCACACCATCAAAACAAATAGGGTAACCCTGCTGCAAAAAAATAAAATAAAGGATAACCCATATGACCAAACGTATGTATGTTTATATATATATATATAAACAAAAAAAATATGAACAGAGGCAAATCTATATAGCACACAACACCTGGGATTTGAAGAGACAGTGGAGAGTGAGATTTATCTGCAAGTGTTGTCGAGTAGTCCCAGGCCTCTGCGCCGTCCAGCGCCAATGAGCCTGCGCTAGCCTGTCGCAACCCCCACCAGCGACGATGGACCAGCCGAGAAAAGAATGAAATGGAGTGAGGGAGAAGATTGAGATGAGATAGAGATGGTGAGCGAGAGGGTACGATTGTGAGTGAAATGGGAGTGAATATAACGCAAGAGAAAGTGACAAAAAAACTTAATTTTTGTTTTTAATTCTGGCGCCCAATAGTTTGTCAGTCCCGCTTAATACACTACCACCTTTTTATTTTCTAATTTCTTTTATAACTTAACAAACATAAATCATATTTATTCTTTATAACTTTTCTAATTTCTTTTATATCTTAACAAACATAATCATATTTATGAAATATATATTTTAATATTTTTAGCAAAACAAATTTTTCACTTTTATTTTCTTTGCATTAAAATATATTTTATTTGACAAATATTAACAAAATTTGTTAAAAAAAATTATTAACCTGTATAAATATAAAATAAATCGATTAATAAAACTAATATTAATATGAATAAAAAAACTAATTTTTATCATTACCCATGATAGCCTCATAAAAAATATGAAAAATCCATTAAATCAAAATGTTGACAAAGACAAATGAGTACAATCAAAATAATAAAATATACTAAGGCATCCATAAGCGTAGTAATAAATAAAAATAATATAATGTACTAAGTCATTCAGAAATAAGTGATCAACATCAATTGACAGTTGCAGGTGGTGGCGGCGGTGGTGGTGGCGATGGCGGTGGCGGCGGTTGGAAGCCAAAAATAGGATGATCGCTAGGTATGTCCATAACGTTCTTTAATTGTTGCAAAAACTCGTGTCGTTCATTTCTTACCTCTTCAAGAATCTCATTTTGTATTGTTTCTCGCATATTGGCAACACGATCTTTAACTATTTTCTCAACTTGGTAGTCTGATTTCTTTTTATTAGGGGCGGGTCCTAATCCAGGTATATGACCACATCTCTCATTACCCAAAACTTCGGCAAGAATTTCATCCTCCATTACTTCATTATTCTCTTAACGTTGTCGCCTTAACTCATCCATTCGTTCCTGTAATTTTAAAACAAATAATTTTAGAAGAAAATTATACAATATAATTTGGAAAAATATAATAAGTAATGACATACATATCTTGTCCTTGCTTCCTCATTACACCAAAAATTTTCTACATTCCAATGGGTACCCCTAAATAGCTCAATTTCCCCAACATTATTAACTAAAGACTATTAAAAAAAAATTATAAGTATAAATATTGAAGAAAAAAAAGCCATTTATGTCTTGTAAATAAACTTACTCTTTTGGTTCGATGTTGAATAAAAGACTTGGATCCACCTCGATGGTTATACGGTACATTAGCTCTAGTTTTAGCCGCTGCGACCGAACGTTTCTAAATAATTGAAAAATAAATGACATTATGTTATGTTAATACTATGTCATTAATTAAATATATGAAAATATAAATTATACCTGCCAATCATCATTGTTAAAGATATTGTCACATAACCGGCTCCAATCTTTATCTGTAATTCTAACATCTGTAGGTCGATTGATTCGTGGATTTTTTTTCCATTTTTCACAACATCTTTGTAATGGGAATGAAGCTTTTGTCGATAGTTTTTGTGATGATTTGCACAATGGCGTTCAATGACATCATAAATGGTTCTTTCATTCCGGGGTTCAATGATGAATTTATCCTACATACACTACAAAAATTAATATATTTATGGCTAGAGAGATGTTATATAGTAGAAGAAATAATATATGAATCAAATAAGTAACCTTAATACGAGTGTGAATCATTGCCTTGTCCTCTTTTGAAACTTTGCTCCACCCTTTCATTCTAAGATGTGCGTGATTTCATACAATGAAATCAACTTCAAATGCGAATAGCGAAGGATTGGCTCAAGTAGGGTGAAGTTTTCCGTCTCTAGCTGATATTGGTAATTTTTTTTTTGTGTCAGCAAAAATTTTTCTCGTGCCTTTACTCCTGTTAGGTCCACGAGTTCTTTTCTTGGGTTGGGCTATTAAAAAGGAAAAAAATCTCATGAAAACATTATATAAATATTCTAATGCAGACTATATAAATTTAAATATTAAAAAAAACATACTAACAGGTTATAAATCGTGTTGCTCATTTTCAATACTTCCTCTTGGTTGTGTTGTAGTACAAGTATTAACTCTTGAAATAGGTAGAGGCAGAGTAGTAACGGGGATCTCCGATGGTTGTTCAGAAGTACCCTGGATTGACGAAGTAGTATTGGGGGTCTCTAATGGAAACCGTTTTGGTGCCATTTTCCTATACAAATTTAAATAACTAAATTTTAAGTGTTACTAAATAAAAATTTAAAGTATAAAAAGTTATAAAATGACATAAAATAAATTACTTATGAGCTTTCATCAGTTTCATCTGTATTTAAACATTCGCCATGTTGTAATTCCTCATCAATATCCTCTACATCAGTCTCATAATCCCCTACATCATCTTCGTCACTTTCCATTACATTAGTTTCATTCAAAATTTGATCGCTATTATTTATTTCGAGATTAATATTTGATGAGTTAATCTCTATCATCTCCGCGTTTTCATGGTGAAGAGGAATTTCAACATTTGCATCATCAAATGTTATTTCAATATCATTTGATCTCTCTTCTTGGTAATCTTTAGTACAACTATTAGAATTCTCTTCTTGTGCACCTACACTTTCAAGTACTATTTCTGGAATATCCCATAAGTGACGATGATTTACCTTATCCACCACCCTCCATTTTCTACCAAATTTGTAATCTTACAAATATAATACTTGATTTGCTTGGTCTGCAAGGATGAAAGGTTCATCCTTATACCATTTCGATCTCACATTTATGCTCGTGATATGGTATTGTTGGTGTTTTCTTTTCTTTTTGGTATCAGTGTTGTTGACGCAGTTCTTCGCCAACAGGTAATTAAGAAAAGAAAGAGGAAGGGATTAGTGCTTATGTTGAACCGAAATAGATGAATGATCTTGGAAATGAGATGGTGACACAAAATACGTTTTTTAGGTGGTTCAAAGGTTAAAATCCTTCTACTCCACCAGTCAGTATTATTGCTATATACTGGGTATTCTTTTACAGGGTATTTTTTACATAATAGAATCCAACCCTTTGTAACTCCCAGGGTCTCCATATTTATAGGAGAAGGCACCTGGGAGTTGGTAAGAAGTTCATCCCGTGACCTTCTTACCTATCATGTCAACTCTGTGACATTCATGATTAATTCCTAGACCTGACACATAAGTGTGGTCAAATCAATAGGTAAGGGGATAATGGGCCGCACGGCCCAACCCATACGTGGGTGTCTGAATATGCACGTTCACGCTGCGTGTCCGAGAATTCAGGGGTATATCAGACACGTGAAGTCTGATATATGCACGTTTACCTTGCGTGGTTGACTTTATAAAGGGTCACAGCCTCCAACTCTAGCTCGTACCACAAGCTGGATGCTTCCCTCGACCTGTGGTCTTCAGAGTCCAAACTCTGTCTATTCTTGGCGAACCCTTATGTTATCTTGTGCTGAGGAGGTAGGGCCTTACGATCCCAGCTCTGGTCTTGGGGATGTCCACGTGGTAGTCATGATTAGGCCGTATCTCAGCTCGTTAATCAGCCCGTGGGAAAATCAGGGCGTACATCTGCCCCCCAAACCTTTGCTCGTGGTACACGACGTCGTGTAGGGCCATAGTAGGGGCTTTTAGGCTTCCCCATGAACTCTTCATATTCCACATTCTAGGCAGGCGCCGAATACGTGGAACATCGTGGTTGGTGAGGTACGTCTTCCGAGAACCGCATTTAATGGCCTAGCCTATGCCCAGCCGTCGTTTCATCTTTCGAGTGGAGGGCCTTGGATCCCACATCAGGGCAATCCAACGGTCCTCCCCACGTGGCCCTTCATGTATATAAAAGGGGTGGCCACCTTATGCATGGGCCACCCGTTCATTTGAAATTTTCCAGAAATTTTCCTCTTCTTCTTGCTCTAAAAAATCCCCCCTTTTTCTCTTTCCGGTTACCATCTTCGGCGTTCTAGAAACTCAGGTGCAAGGGCTCCTTCGAAGCTTTGGAATCACCCACTCTGACGAAGCCCCAACCCAGGCGATTCCTTCATCCTCTTCTCAACCAGAATATTCGGTAAGTCTTCTGACCGTGCATGTGTTGAAATTATTTTTCACTGTAGCTTAGGTAAATATTTACTGTAGCCGCATGCAAGGGTTTGCTGGCTTTTTGTGGGCATGAAAGGTGAAAGCCTTTTAGGTTAGGGTATCTTTATAGTAGAAAATCATTTAGGATCATGGTTTACAGGATGCATTTTCTGGGGAAAATTTCTCAGTAGGATTTTTGGGATGCTAGTTCAAAATATCCAGTATTTTGGGTGCAAAACGGGGTAGCTTAGGGGACACGCTTCACAGGAGGTTTTGCCTTTCTTGCCTATTGGAACTTTCCCTCCAAGGCAAAATTCTATCCTGACCCTCCTAACACACGAATTCCGAGTAATCGGGGTTCTGTTGGGAGCACAGGCGCGTATTCATAGAACCGCATGGTCTCACTCTCCACGGGCTGGGCTTACCTCAGCTCTTGTCAAGGAAATACAGATTTTCTCCATTTTTAGGTCGCCTTCTTCTAAAATTTCTTCTTTTTGTTCGCTAGGCGACAAGATGGGACCCAAGAAGAATGCTCCCAAGAAGCTTGTAGGCAGCTCATCCTCCCGTCAAGACAAAGGAAAGGAGGTGATGGCTGAATCCCCTATCCCCAACTTCGGGACAGCAGTGGAACAGGAGCTCGAGGTGGCTCCCGATGCGTTCTTTGAGGCGGAGAGGATCGTCTCAAAGATTACTAACCAGGCAAGGGTAAACAAAATATTCCTCTCCCACAACATCGAGCTGGGGAGAGGATCCGTGATTGCCCAACTTCCTGCAGAGGGCGAGCGGAGCTGCGCATCTCTTGATGAGGCATTCTTGGCCTGGAGCGACGAACACTTCAAGGCGGGGGCCTTCCTCCCGTTGGATCCGTACTTCGCTTATTTCCTCAATTACATGAAGTTGGCCCCATTCCAACTCCCCCCCCAACTCTTATCATTTGTTGGCGGGATCAAGATACTTGTTCTTGAGATAGGAGTGGGAGGTCCCCACTCCTGCGGACATTCTTTATTTCTTCTGCCTCAAGCCCAGCGTGGAACAACGGGGGCGAGGTGACTGGTTTTATTACTTAACCCGGTTCCCCAACACGGCCGCAGTCATCAAGCTGCCCAGCCACCCCAATGACTTTAAAGATCAATTCTTTATGTCGACGGGGTTCTGAAACTGCGAGCTGTACTACTTCAACCATCCTTGTAAGTGCCTTTCAATCTTAGGTCATAAGTTAAGTACCATTTAGATCCTCCTGTATCCCTTTCTGACATAGATTAATTCTACAGCTATCTTCGCGAGGACAGAGAAGTCTGTGGTCCTCGGGAACTAGTACGAGACACTGGCGGGCTTGCCCCCCAGTGAAAAGGACTATCGTCAGCTCGTGACAGACAAGGCGATGGTGGCCTGTAAGCTGATCTTCCCAGGTCAGACTTTGAACCTAAGGAGGCTCCGGGCGCTTCCCCCAGCTCGTGACACCAGGCCTATCATTGTGGAGGAAGTCGCGGGGGATGAAGATGAGGAGGACGAGGAGGACGAGGTGCCCCTCGTGAGGATGAAGAAGCGGGCATTGGAGGTCGCCCAAAGAACGGACGAGGAGAGGATCCGGTTCGGAGCACCCGCGGGTCCTTCTGGCCAAGGTAACCCATACATGTTTAGGAGCTTAGATAGGGCCACTGCCAACCCTCGGCTAGCTAGGTACAATCTCAAACAGATCGTCAAACGCCACCGAAGTGACCCGGACATAGATGAGACTCTGCTCCACTGCGTCGACTAGCTTGTGCTGGATTACGAAAGTAGCCACTCTAGGGGGACCATAGATAACACCCTAGCTTTTAGGTCAGTCCTATTCGAGGAGTATGGGACTAACCTTCGGTCATGGCCCTCACTCTGGGAGGGTACCGTAGCTCCAGGACTTAGGCAATATGTAGAAGAGTCGAGTCCTGAGCCGGCCTCAGATCCAGAATCCACGCCAACTCGAGAAGTGATTGTCTTAGATTCCCCCGAAGAAGCTCCAAGGCCGATGGTCGTAACCGTAGACTCTTCCTCTAGTTCGGTGGGTAGGATTCCCCTTTAGTACATATATATACTTGACTCCCAGGACCTAGAGAAGATTCCAGAGGCCTTCTACGCCGAACTACGCCGTTAGCCACATCTAAAAATTCAACGAGAAGGAGCTCAGGGCCATCGAAACAAGGAGCCTTGTGGGTGTGCTGGAATCTTCACTGGGCATGGCCCTAATGGTAAGCTGACCTCAACCTTTTATGGTTTTTGGACTATCATGCCTTACCCTATTTTTCCTTTCTCCCTTCTCTTTTTTCTTTCTAAGGCAGTTGCCTCTCCATTTTCGCAGAGTGCCGCCGCCCTTCATCGGAGCATAGCCAGGACCAAGGCCCAGCTCGAAGATATGCGGGGTGAGCATCAGGTGGTTAAGGACGCCCTGGCGGGCACACATGCCGAGCTGGAAGAAGCCCGTCCCAAGCTTCAAGAGGTCGAGGCAACCAAGGCCGCCCTTGCCACTACACGGGTGGAGCTAGACGCCGCGAAGGCTGGGGTCGAGGAGGCCATGGCCGCCTTCGCCGCTGCGCGGGCGTAGCTAGATATTATGAAGGCTGGAGCCAAAACCGCCCTGGAAGCCGAGCAGGCGGCCTCCGGCACTGCCCTGGAGGACATGCTCTATAACTGCTGGGCCTACAACCCAGACGGCGACTTCTCCTTCTTGGCAGCAGACGTCTGGGAGCCCTTGCTGGAAGGGTTTAAAGCTCGCCTCAAGAAAGAAGCACCTTCCGAGGCCGAGGAAGTCTCTAGCACAGCTGAGCAGGAGGGCGAAACAACGACCTCCACGAGGCAACCTAGCGGAGCTTAGGGCCTTCCTTTTTGCTCCCACTCTTTTATTCTTATTATATTTTTTTTTTGTAACTTTTGCACGAGGTGTTTCCACCTCGAGACAATCCAATTATCAATTTTATTTTTAATTGACTTATTTCCTTGTCTTTGCGCACTTTAGTTACTATTTTGAAAAAACTTAGTTCACGTTAATTTTTATCAATATCTCGTGCTCTTTAGGAAGAACAACAATCAATTGATTTAAATTAAATTCCAAGTTTTATGACCTGGTTATATCCAGGAACTTAATTTGAAAACTTAGTTCGTGTTAACTTTTATCAATATCTCGTGCTCTTTAAGAAAAGCAACAATCAATCGATTTAAGTCAACTTCTAAGTTTTATGACCTGGTTATATCCAGGAACTTAATTTGAAAACTTAGTTCGTGTTACCTTTTATCAATATCTCGTGCTCTTTAAGAAAAGCAACAATCAATCGATTTAAGTTACCTTCTATGTTTTATGACCTGGTTATATCCAGGAACTTAATTTGAAAACTTAGTTCGTGTTAACTTTTATCAATATCTCGTGCTCTTTAAGAAAAGCAACAATAAATCGATTTAAGTTACCTTCTAAGTTTTATGACCTGGTTGTATCCAGGGTACAGCTTAGTTCGCGTTAATTTTCATCAATATCTCGTGCTCTCTAAGAAGAACAACGATCAATCGATTTGAATTAACTTCTAAGCCTTTTAAGGCGACCTGGTTATATCCAGGCACCATATGCCCCCCAAGTAACTAGGAAAGGGTCTTTCGTGGTTACTTAAGATTACACTCGTAAATATGTATAATCATAAACGAAAAAGTTAATTCTCATTGCACAATACATGAAAAATGACCTTTTTGGCCTTACAAGGGAATCATTGATAATATCTCTTCAAATGGATGGCGTTCCAAGTCCGTGGGACTGCCCCTCCATCAAGCTGAGCTAATTTATAAGTTCTTTCTTTAATGACCTCGATGACTTGATATGGTCCTTCCCAGTTCGGTCCCAATACTCCATCTTTGGGATCCTTCCCGGCCAAGAAAACTCTTTTGAGGACCAGGTCGCCAATGCTGAAGGCGCGCTTTTGACTTTTGAGTTGAAATAATGAGTGATTTTTTGCTGATAATGTGCGAGCTGGAGCTACGAATCTTCTCGTCTTTCATCAATCAAGTCTAGGGAAGTGCAAAGTAGCTCGTGGTTGCGATCCTGGTCATATGCCTGGACCCTATGCGAAAGTACCTTAATCTCCACGGGGAGGACCGCCTCACTTCCAAAAGTCAAGGAAAAAGGAGTGTGACCCATAGGAGTTCGATGTGATGTCCGGTATGCCCAGAGAACATGGGGGAGCAGTTCTGGCCAGACCCCATTGGCTTCGTCTAGTCTCTTCTTGAGGCTCGCCTTTAACGTCTTGTTGACGGCCTCGACCTGGCCATTCGCCTGAGGATAGGCCACGGAGGAGAAACTTTTCACAATTCCGTACCTTTCGCAAAATTCGGTGAAGAGGTCGCTGTCGAACTGAGTCCCATTGTCGAAGACAATTTTCTTGGGCAACCCGAATCGGAAGATAATGCTCTTAACCACGAAGTCGATGACTTTTTTGGAAGTTATCGTTGCCAAAGGATCTGCCTCAGCCCACTTCGTAAAGTAGTCGATGGCCACCATGGCGTAGCGGACCCCGCCTTTTCCAGTAGGGAGGGTGCCAACTAAGTTGATTCCCCAAACTGCAAACGGCCATGGGGAAGAGATCATCTTCAGCTCGACTGGGGGAGCTCGGGCAACTGAGGCGAACCGCTAGCACTTGTCGCATTTTTTGACATAAGAGATCGAATCCTTGGACAGAGTGGGCCAGTAATATCCTTGCCTCATGACGTTTAGCACCAAGCTTTGCCCCCAGTGTGATCCCCACAAAAACCCTCATGCACTTCCTGCAGGATGGCCTTTGCTTCGCCTGGAAGAACACATCGCAGGAGAGGTAGGGAGTGTCCACGTCGGTACAGCACCCTGTCTACTATCGTATACCTGGGAGCTTGATACAACACTCGTCGCGCATCATTGTGCCTTTCAGGTAGCTTTCCCTCGGTGAGATACCCAAGGATGGGGGTCATCCATGTCGGTCTAGCATCGATCATCTCGACCTCCATTTGGACTTCTTCTATACTTGGTTTTTCCAAAATTCTATTGGCACTAATCCCAAGGTCTCCGTTTCCCTGGAGGTGGCGAGCATGGCAAGAGCGTCGGCATTAGCGTTCTGCTCCCGAGGTATCTACTCGATTGAGCCTCGCCCAAACACGGACAACTCAACTTTTACCTTGCCAGGTAGGCAGCCATCTTGGGTCCTCGTGCCTGATATTCTCCTAGAACCTGGTTTACCACGAGCCGGGAGTCACTGAAGCACTGAACGGAGCTTGCCTTAAGCTCCTGGGCTATCCTCAGCCCGGCCAGCAAAGCTTCGTATTCAGCCTCGTTGTTGGAGGCCTTGAATCCGAATCTCAGCGCCCAGTGGAACCTGTGTCCCTCAGGGGATATCAAAATGATTCCAGCCCCGGAGCCATTCTCGTTGGATGAACCATCCACGAAGATCCTCCACGACGCCTGGGACGGGGTGACCTGGGGTGAGTCTTCTGCATGATCCTCCCGGAATCCTGTGCACTCTGCTATAAAATCGGCCAGGGCCTGAATTTTTATGGCAGTTCGTGGGGTGTACAAAATCTCGAACTGACTGAGTTCGATGGCCCACTTTAACAGACGTCCCGATGCTTCAGGTTTTTGCAAAACCTGCCTTAAAGGCTGATCGATCATGATGTGTATTAAGTGGGACTAGAAGTACGGCCTGAGCTTTCGCGAGGTCGTGATAAGGCAGAATGCCAATTTCTCCATCAACGAGTACCGGGATTCAGCTCCGAGAAGTCTCTTGCTGATGTAGTAGACTGGTTTCTGAACCCGGTCTTCTTCTCGGACTAATACGGCACTGGCTGCATCCTCCGTGACAGCTAAGTAGAGAAAAAGAGGTTCTCCTGCTTTTGGTTTGTATAATACGGGTGGCTCGGCCAGATGTACCTTTAGGTCGAGGAAAGTGCTTTCGCACTCTTCTGTCCACTCGAACTTCTTATTTCCTCGTAGCAGGTTGTAGAATGGCAAGCACTTGTCGGTGGATTTTGAAATAAACTGACTGAGGGCCGCCACCCTTCCTGTCAAGCCTTGGACATCTTTGTGCGACCTGGGTGAGGGAAGCTCGAGCAATGATCTAATCTTGTCGGGGTTTGCCTCGATTCCTCGGGTATTGACGATGAAACCCAGGAATTTTCCCGACACGACTCCAAAAGTACACTTCTGTGGATTAAGCCTCATGCCATACTCCCGTAGTATCTTGAAGCATTCCTCCAGGTCGAAAAAATGGTTATCGGTAGTCTTTGACTTGACTAGCATGTCATCAACGTACACTTCCATGTTCTTCCCGACCTGGTTTGCGAACATTTTATTTACTAACCTTTGGTACGTAGCACCGGCGTTCTTCAACCCGAATGGCATGACCTTGTAACAATAAATGTTAGTCGGGGTCATGAAGCTGGTGTGCTCTTGGTCCACCGGATTCATGGCAATGTGATTGTAGCTTGAGTACGCATCCATAAAGGACATGAGCTCGTGCCCCGCCGTGGCATCCACCAATTGGTCAATCCTTGGCAATGGAAAACAATCCTTGGGGGAGGCTTTATTCAGGTCGGAGAAGTCGATGCAGGTCCACCACTTCCCGTTGGGCTTTAGGACCAGCACAGGGTTGGCGACCGGAATCGGAAACTTGGTTTCATGGATATAGCCGCATTTCTTGAGCTGGGCTACTTCTTCCTCTAAAGCTTCAGCCCGGGTTGTTCCTAGGCGTCTTTGCTTCTAGGACTTTGTAGGAACGCTTTTATCCAGATGAAGGGTGTGGATGATGACACTCGGGTTGATTCCCACCATGTCCTCGTGTGACCACGCAAACACATCCAGGTTGTCCTGCAGAAATTTAGTCAGCTCCGCCTTCCTCTTGCTACAGAGGTTTTTCCCGAGCTTGACCATCCGTGAAGGATTCTGCGGATCGATGTTTATTTCCTCAAGCTCCTCAATGGCCTGGAGCTCGGATCTGTCCTCGTCTATTCGGGGGTCAATATCCTCACTTAAGACGATATTTTCCCCTTCGGCGCTCTGAGGTTTTTCAATCTCAGGACCAGCTAAGGGTTCCTGAGATTCCTCTCCCCCACCTTGGATGGCCATTGCTAGCTGCCCGGGTTTCGATTTTCCCTTCATGGAAATGCTGTAGCATTCCCTGGCAGCGAGCTGATCGCCATGGATAGTGCATATTCCTATGGAAGTAGGGAATTTCATCGCGAGGTAATGAATGGAAGTGACGGCCTCAAAGGCTATGAGCGTGGGTCATCCCAGAATTGCGTTGTATGCAGCAGAGCAGTCGATGACCATGAACTCAAGGAGTTTGGAGACTGTCCGAGGTCCTTCTCCTAGGGTGATCACCAGCTCGATAGTCCCTATTGCCGCTGATCCTTCTCCCGAAAAACCATACAGCATCATGGAGGTCGCCTTCAGCTCGGCGACAGTCAAACCCATCTTCTCCAGCGTGGATCGGAATAGAATGTTGACCGAGCTCCCATTATCGATCAGCATCCTCCTAACCCTTCGGTTAGCGAGCTGAACTGCTACGACCAGAGGGTCGTTATGAGGGAACTGGACATGGTTCGCATCTTCTTCTGTAAAAATGATCGGTTGCTTCTCCAATCGCCGCTGCTTTGGCAGGCGCTGCTCTGGGACGAACTCTACTCCATTATGTGTCTTGAGTTCGTTTACGTACCTCTTCTGGGCACCCCTGCTCGTGCCAGCCATATGCGGACCTCCAGATATTGTGGATATCTCTCCTCCTATCATGGGAGGTGGGGCGTCTTAATCTACCAGGGACCCGGGCTGACTAACTGGGACTTCCGGAGTAGGTCAACTTGCTGGAACCCTGTTCCGCGCGTACTGGGCCAAGGGGCCGGCTCGGATGAGAGTCTCTTTCTCATCTTTCAAATTCCTGCAATCATCGGTATTATGGCAAACATCATTGTGAAAACGGCAAAATTTGGAGGTGTCTCTCTTCCCTTTCTGGTGCTTCAACGGCTCCGGCCTCTTCCAGGGGAGGTGAGTAGCATTTGCCAGGAAGATATTCTCCCTAGAGTGGGTGAGCTCTGTATAAGTCGCGTAGACGGGCTTAAACTTGACTACGAGCTTATTCTTCTTCGGGCGGTGCTGGCTGCCCTTGCCATTTCCCTTTCTTTTGCCTCCACCGAGCTGGTTGTTCTGTGTGACGTTTTGGGTCGCTGCCACGACCTCCGTCCCCACTCCCGCGGGCTGCTCAGGGACCTGGCTGGTTCCTGCAGCTGAGGCTTCGGCCTCCTCCAAGTTGATCCATTCCCGGGCCCTATTAAGGAATTTGTTCACCGAGCTAACTCCCTTCCTTTGTATATCTTTCCAGAGCTCCCCTCCGACGAGGATTCCAGTTCTCAGGGCCATGAGCTTGGAGTCGTCGTCCGCGTCTCTGGCCCGAGCAGCGACGTTCGCGAACCTGCTCAGGTAAGCCTTTAGAGTTTCGTCGGGCTGCTGCCTCACGTTAGCCAGAGAATCGGCTTTGACGCGGGCGGCCTGGGAGGCTCAGAATGCCCTTTTGAAATCAGCCGAGAATGCTTTCTAGGTGCTAATTGATTGCCTTTAGCTTTGCTTCAACCACTACCTGGCTGGTCCAGTCAGTGTGGAGGGAAAGATTAGACATCTCAGCTTGGGGCCAATGTTGTGGGCCATCATCAGGATGTTGAACATCCCAAGATGATCCGACGGATCTCCGTCTCCATTGAACTTAGACAGGGGCGGCATACGGAAACTAGGTGGGTAAGCCGTTGCTGCTATGCTGGGGGCGAAGAGCTCCATCTCGTCCCCTGAATCATATTCATCTTTTTCTTTCTCCGACAGGAGCTTCCTCATTAGCTCCTCCATCTGAGCCAGGTGCTCGAGGGTTTTGTCCTGGTTTCCTTGGTTATTCCGGGGCTGCTCGACAGCTCTGGATCCATTGTACATATTTGATGGGTTATTTCCCCTCCTATCTTGAGATAGGTTATTTGTGGCATTCCCACCGTTACGCACTTCGGACAGGTCTCCCCCAGAACGAGCATGGCTACCACCTCCCACTGGCTCTCCACTGTGAGAGTTAAGGCGATCTTGTAGGTCGCCCCCTTGGGTGGCTCGAGGACTTTGCGCCTAGCTTAACCGCTGGCGCAGGTCTCTGCCAGAGAGGTCACTCCGGCGACTCCCGGTCCAGTAGCTCTCGTTAGAGAGGCTCGGAGTCCGTCTTTGGTGGTGAGGATTTGGGCTTTCTCTCGGTGCCCTGCTACGTCGGGAGGGCTTTGCAGAAGGAAGGTCTCTCCTGCTACTTCCATAGGCCGGAATATCTCGGACGGGCTGAGGAGGAGATGGATATCTTATTGGAGAGGGAGGATGCCTGACCGGAGAGGCGATCCTGGTTCCGTCAGGATGGATGAGGTTAGGTGGGGGCCTCTTGGCCCTGCCAACCTGCGAGTCCCGCGCCTGGCAATCAGGACGAGGCGCAAGACTGCTGTTGGGGATAGGCTGATGTTGCGAGCCTTCCTTGTATCTCCTTCTGGAATTTCCTCGAGCTCTTCTGGGCGCACTCGAGGCTGGTTAGGAGCTGGGAGTTGAAGTTCTGACCGAACGGTTGTATTGCTGTTGTTCGGCTCTAGGCATTTCTCCGAAGTTTGCCTCTCGATGGTGCGATGAAGGAATGGAGTTGGTTGTCGGAGGTCTATCCGAATGGCTATGTCTGGACCGATTACCCCGGCGGGACTTATGAGCCTCACCTTGTCTCTTTCCGACATTAGCGTCGGTTGTAAGAGGGGGTAGTCGGGCCAACACATCCTTGATGTACTGATTTGCTGTTGCTAGATGGCTCCTCAGCTGAGCATTCTCCATCTCCACAGCCGTGTAATAACCTGGGTTTGGATTAGGGGGCCGAGGCGCCGAACTTCCAGTGTCATCTTGGCCCACCGGTTGTTTTCCTGGCCGCTGTTGGACCTCAGGAATTTGTTCGTCGGGGATGGCGACATGATGAGCCTCCTACCCATCATGTCGTTCCGTCTCGTTACCGTGTCTGGATTGAGTAGTCACCATGGTTAGATGTTTATGACAGCACCAATCTAACTTGCTCTCAATGAAAGCACCAAACTGTTGCGCGGTTCTTCACCAACAGGTAATTAAGAAAAGAAAGAGGAAGGGATTAGTGCTTATGTTGAACCGAAATAGATGAATGATCTTGGAAATGAGATGGTGACACAAAATACATTTTTTAGGTGGTTCAAAGGTTAAAATCCTTCTACTTCACCAGTCAGTATTATTGCTATATACTGGGTATTCTTTTACAGGGTATTTTTTACATAATAGAATCCAACCCTTTGTAACTCCCAGGGTCTCCATATTTATAGGAGAAGGCACCTGGGAGTTGGTAAGAAGGTCATCTCGTGACCTTCTTACCTATCATGTCAACTCTGTGACATTCACAATTTATTCCTAAACCTGACACATAAGTGTGGTCAAATCAATAGGTAAGGGGATAATGGGCTGCCCGGCCCAACCTAGTCGTGGGTGTCTGAATACGCACGTTCAGGCTGCGTGTTCGAGAAGTCAGGGGTATATCAGACACATGATGTCTGATATATGCACGTTTACCTTGCGTGGTTGACTTTATAAAGGGTCACAGCCTCCAACTCTAGCTCGTACCACGAGCTGGATGCTTCCCTCGACCTGTGGTCTTCAGAGTCCAAACTCTGTCTATTCTTGGCGAACCCTTATGTTATCTCGAGCTGAGGAGGTAGGGCCTTACGATCCCAGCTCCGGTCTTGGGGATGTCCACGTGGTAGTCATGATTAGGCCGTATCACAGCTCGTTAATCAGCCCGTGGGAAAATCAGGGCATACAAGTGTCATACCATTCACACTTAAAAAGTACCACTTTGTGTTCTAATATGTACGATACTTCTAAAATTTGTGTTATGACACCACAAAAGCACATGTACTTCCACCATGTTCACCCTCAACCCAAATACCATAGTTTTGAGTGATTCGTCCAATGTCCCAACTTTCTGTGTGATACAAAACACCATTATCTATACATCCATTATATGAGAAGATTCTTCGATCTAGCATATTTGCAAGAGCAAACATTGACTCACTAATTTCACGAGGAGATTATTTATATTCTGCAACTATCTGTAAAATTATTTAAACTATTAGCTTTTCGTAAATTTTATACTTAATTTAACTATGTCTAAAAATTTTAAATAATAAAAAAAAACTACTCATTTTGTCTTTGAACGAAGATGGAAACTCTAATTCTTGAGCTTGAATGATGTCTACTATGCCTTTAGATTGCAATAATTGTCTGTGCTCACTGTTAAACAATGACCTAATATAATTATTTACGAAAAATCTCAAAATTAAAAAAATATATATGTGATGAAAAGAAACCTTACTCAATATAAGGTTGCAACTCGACACAATTATTTAAAATGTACCAATGCACCTTGTTATACTCCGTAGGTTGTAACTCAAGTAATTCTTTTCTACCAAATAGTCTCGTAGGTTGATCAAAAACAGATAATGTTGATTTATTTCGTACTTCATCGAGATCCCAATTACGTTCTGGACGATTAAATCATGTTTCAATCTCATGAAGATACATTGAACAAAATGTTAAAGCCTCATTAGCAACATATCCTTCAGCAATTGAACCTTTTGGTCGTGCTTTATTCTTGGCTAATTTTTTCAAAAACCCTAAGAACCTGATTATCAAAATTCATTACTTGGAAATAAATATTAAATTTTAAAATAAGATGCACACTTCAAAATATATTATTTTACCTTTCAACTGGATACATCCAACGTGTATGTATAGGACAGCCTAACTTTGCCTCGGAAGGTAAGTGAATTGCTAAGTGGATCATGACATCAAAAAATGTTGGGGGAAAAATGGATTCAAGCTTACATAAGCATTTTACAATTCCTTGTTCTAGTGAATCCAAGTCTTCAACATGTAATATTTTTGCACACAACTTTCAAAAAAATAATGAGAGCTTAGAAATGGCAAGTAGCACAACTTTTTTCACATATGGTCGCAACCCAACTGGCAATAGTCTTTGCAACAAAACATGGCAAACATGACTTTTTAAGCCAGTAATCTTGCCTTCACTTATGTTGACATTCCTTGAAATATTTTCAGCATACCCATCTGGAAATTTGACTGAGGCTAACCATTTGCAGAAGTTTCTTCGCTCAACTAATGGTAACGTGTAACAAGCTTGTGGTTTAAACCATTTATCTCCTTGTTTCTTTAAGTGCAATTCTTTGCATATGTTCATCCTTTATAAGTCAAGTCGTGCTTTTTCAGTATCTTTTGACTTCTTGTCTATGCATAACATTGTCCCATAAACACTTTCACAAATATTCTTCTCGATGTGCATCACATCCAAATTGTGTCTTAACTTGAACATTGACAAGTACTCTAACTCCCACAAAATGCATTTTCGATTCCAAATAGGCTTATTTTTTTGTTTCTTTTCCATCATTCACATCACACTTTAATTTTTTTTCTCTTGTGTACAACTTCTTCGGATAATTTTCCATTATCTTCTTTTAGTATTTTTCCTGGTATAAATTCATCAACAGTATCTAATTGTTTTAAGATATCATCTTCTAATAATAATTTAGGAGGAGGACAATTCTCAATTTTACCATCATAGCGTTTATCTTTGCGCCATGGATGATCCAAAGGCAAAAAACGACGATGCCCCATATAATCTTACCTAATATCGGAAACGAAGAAGCATCCACATTACAAACAGGACATGCCTTGTAGCCTTTTCTGCTCCACCTAGATATTGTACCATAAGCTGGAAAGTCATTTATCGTCCATAATATTGCAACACGCATCATAAATTCTTTTTTACTCGATACATCATATGTTTTTACACCTTCTTCCCATAATTCTTTTAGCTCATCAATTAGGGGTCGTAAGTAAACATCGATGTCCTTTCCTGGGGATTTGGGACCAGGAATTAATAATGCCATTATGAAATTATTTTCATTCATACATTTCCATGGTGGCATGTCGTATGGTACTAACACAACATGCCATATACTATAGCTAGTACTCATATTTCCAAATGGATTGAATCCGTCGGTTGCAAGCCCCAATCTGACATTTCTTGGGTCTATTGCAAACTCTGGATATTGTTTGTCAAAATCTTTCCAAGCTTCTCCATCTGCAGGATGTCTAAGCACACCTTCAGTATTTAGACGTTTTTCTTTGTGCCACCTCATTTCTTCTGAAGTATGTCGTGACATAAAGAGTCTTTGTAGATGTGGAGTAATTGGAAAGTAATGCATTTTTTTATTGGTACATTTTTTGTAACGACACAAATTTGTTAATAAGGCTTAAGGGCCTTGATTAGTGTGCCTGGAGGGCATAATGGGAATTATGGGTGACTTTAATGAGTAAAATGCATGATTATGATTTAAAGCATGTTATGTGACTATTTGAATATTTGCGATGCATGACTATGTGAATTAGTATGCATGTAGGCCGTGATTAGTTTAGAAGGGAATAATCGTAATTTTGGCCATTATGGGCATAACTGTATACATATATGTGATAATTGTTGAGACCACATTATTATGTGGATATATCTGAGATCTGAGACTCAAGAAGATCCTAGAGAGCGGCTTAGCGAAAAAGTCGTGGGGGGGATTTATACCTGGCTCGGGGTAAGCCTAGGGGTATAAATGGGAATTTAGGGAATATATTGGGGTCTATTTTAACATCGAGGAATATTATTGGTGATTAATTAGGTATTGGGAAGTAAGTTGGAAAATATTAGAGACCCTCGAAGAATAAGCGGGAATTGGGTAAAATGACTATAATGCCCCTAAGTGGATTAAAGGGTTTAGAATTAATAGGGAGGGCATTTTGGTCAATTGGCTTCTCAGAGATAGATAAGTTAAGGCTTTATACTTAGTGGGAATTGTAGAATAATAGAGAAGTCTGAGGAAAGAAAGAAAAGAAGGAAAAGAAAGAAAAAAAGAAAAGGGAGGAAAACAGAGCTGTTTTCTCTAGGGTCGGTTTGTGGTTCTCTCACCATTTTTCTTGGGTTTTCTTGGAGCAAAACTCAGAGGAGAGCTAGGTTAGGCTGAGCATCAAAGATCCTAAGCTAGGCTTGAAGAATTGGTAGGGGTTTAGCAAGAACACATCATCACTTGAGGTAAAACTTTGTAGCTTCTTCGGTTTCTGGTTTTAGTTTTTGACCTATGGTGCATAAGCTGGATTTGATGGGAACTTTAGGGAATTCAAGCCAAATTTTGAGGAAGAGCAAGCCAAGGAGGTGTAGAGGTTGTCTTGAAATCGAATTCCCATTAAAGGTATGAAATTCTAAGCTTTGAACTTTGAAGGTTTGATTGTCTTTGTTGAGTTTCTGAAGTCTGTGAGCAACAATGGAGAATTTTGAGATTAGGGATGCATGTGATTGGGTTTTGAGTATTTGGTGTGCTTGGGATAAGTGGAGTGTGTTAATAAGCGTGTTTTTGAGTTTGGTGAAGGTTTGGAGAAGTTTTGGTTAAGTTTGGCTTGAGGAAATCGCAAGAAGGGAAAATGAGCTGTTGCCTGTCTGTGACTAGCGCTACAGCGCTAGCCTTTGGGAGCTGTAGCGCTAGGCCATGCATGCTGAGGGTATTTTGGTTATGTTTGTAGCGCTGTAGCGCCCTCCAATGAGCGCTGTAGTGCTACCCTGTCTTCAGAAAGGGATTTTAGGGTTATTTTCAAGGGTTTTTGACCAAGGGTTCGGGGTTTGGTTCCACCACCTTGTTTGGTGGAACTAGAACTTCCCTAGGGCTCGGGATTGGTCCCGAGGCTAGGTTTTGGACTTGAGGTTTGGTGATGACTTTGACCTATGGTTGTGTTTAGGTGAGCGCTAGGGCTCGAGAGGGATCGTGCTCAAGGAGTCAAGTGGTCAAAGCTAGCGAATCGAAAGGTAAGAAAACTGCACCCGGTTATATGTTTGTGATGGGACTAAGTGCTCCCGATATTTGTACTATGTCAATGATGGTATTATGCCGTGGGACATGTGATAGCGGCCTAAGGGTGCCGTACACAATATTTGCGCATAGGGTGCTGCTTGGCCACTGGTAGCCGAGGATAGCTTAATATTCACTGAACTCGGTTTAAGCGGGCCAGAGTCAGAGGGATAATGGAGGGTACAGGCTAACGCTGCTAACCCTAGTTATCATATGTGATTTGGTGTATGATATGAATTGATATGTTTAGTATACTGAATACTTGACTATTCTGAGTGTTGATATGATTAAGAATATGTGATGCAACATGAGATATTGATTTGTCTGTTGATTGGTTATGCTCTGTTGTTGTGCTTTCTTGTTGAGCCTTGGCTCACGGGTGCTACGTGGTGCAGATAAAGGCAAAGGAAAGTTGGACCAATCCTGAGATGGAGAGCTGCGGGGTTGAATGTACATAGCCAGCTATTCGATTGCCATGGTCGAGGAGTAGATCAGGACAGGGATTGCCTAACTATCTGTTTTGCCTTAATATGGCTTGATATTGTATTTAGTTCTTAAATATTTTGTAAACAGTTCAATCTTAACATTTTTGGGATCACGTGTAAACAGAAAAAGTTTCTTTATGAAAAATGTGACTTTTGAGACCGAAACATTTTAACCCTAGTACCTTTATAGTTTCAGTAACACGTTTTTAATTAAATGACTTGATTAGCGAGTGTAGCACTTTATAAACACACAGTGTAACGGTTTTGGCTATCCAGGGCGTTACAACTTGGTATCAAAGCGTCCTAGGTTTATTGGTCCTGAAGACTAGCTGGATATGTACATTCGCCGCGAGAGACAAGCTCCACTCACGGATTTGGTAATTGTGTATACATGACTATGTACTTAAATGATTTGAGTGAGATATGATTATTGATATCTGTTTGATGAATATGGAGCATGAGATACTGATAGGGCCTGGCCCTTGACTATTGCATGATGCTATTGAGGCGTGCTTATTAGCATTGTTGTGCATGTGAATGAATATCTGGATAAATTGATTTACTTTGATTGCTTGTGAATGATTGGAGTTCCAGTGATGGATCATAAAAGGATTATTACCCTGTCATCATAGCCTAATTGCCGAGTCGTTGATTGCAGATTGACTTGGATAGGTATGCGTCCAAGAAAATCTACGCGACTAGCCGGCAGGTCTGGGGCTAGAGATGATGATCAGGGCCAGACCCCTCCGCCAGCCCCTGAGAACTGGCAGCAGTTAATGGCAGACTTGCAGGCTCGGCTTTAGAGCCAAGATGAACAGAATCGAATTCTGCGGCAGCAAGCTCCATCTGGGAGTGTTGCCCCTGTTGTGCCACCTATAGTGGTACCTGTAGTGTAGCCAGTAGAGGTTGGGAACAAGTGGGAACCGTTGTATGAGCAGTTCAGGAAGCAACAACCCCAGATCTTTGAGGGAGGACCAGATCCACTGAAGACTGAAAAGTGGATGACTATGATTACTACCATTCTTGATTTCATGAGGGTGGAAGGACATGACAGAGTGGCCTGTGGCACTTATATGCTGAGGAAAGATGCCTGAATCTGGTGGGAGGTGGCATGACAGACCAGAGATGTTACTGCATTGACTTGGGAAAGGTTTAAGGATTTGTTTAGTCAGAAGTATTATAATGTTGCCATCAGGGTAGCGAAAGTAAATGAGTTCATGGGGCTGTTTCAGGGCAGTATGAAAGTTACAGAATATTCCTTGAAGTTCGACAGAATTGCAAAGTTTGCACCAGATATTGTGCCTACTGATGCAGCTAGGTAGGACAGGTTCATTAGAGGGTTGAATGCTATGATAGCCCGAGATGTGAGAATTACCACAGTTCCTAGAGGGACAACTTATGCCTAGGCTGTGGAGAAGGCTCTTACCGCTGAGGAAGCAGAGAACAAGATATGGAGAGAGAGTGCTGTGAAGAGGGAGGGTCGCAGGGCGGTGCCTCCATACTCTGGTTCAGGTAGGGGCGGAGGCCCCAGTGATCTAAAGAGGAAGACCCCTGAGGGCGGAGGCCCCAGTGATCTAAAGAGGAGGACCCCTGAGGCTTCGATCGCTCCTGGCCCTGATAGGAGAGGTCGGGGTACCCAGGGTGGCTACCAGGGAGGTGGTGATACATGGAGGACTTATCCAGAGTGCACGAGATGCAGGAGACGCCATCCGGGTGAGTATCGGGCTAAAGCCTACTATGTGTGCGGGGTGGTGGGACACCTCAGGAAGGATTGCCCGATAGTGAAGAAGGGAGAGACAGGGAAGGTGGACAGCTTGACTCCAGCTCGAGTGTTCACCCTGACGTAGGCGGAGGCTGAGGCTAGTCCCTCGGTAGTGACATGCCAGCTTTCTAGCGCTGGCACTCCTTTTACTGTTTTGATTGATTCTGGTGCTACACATTCGTTTGTATCTGATAAGGTGATTGATAGACTGTGTAGACCTAGTGAATATAGTACTTCAGGGTTTGGGACTATTTTGCCTACAGGAGAGCTGGTAGTATCTAGGAGGTGGATTAGAGCACTGCCAGTGATAGTTGATGGTAGGGAGTTGTCAGTAGACTTGATTGAATTAAGTATGGAGGACTTTGACCTGATCCTAGGTATGGATTGGTTGGTTAGATATGGAGCTACCATTAATTGTAGGAAGAAGATGGTGACTTTTGAGCCAGAGGGCGAGGATCCCTTTGTTTTTGTGGGAGCGGTGCATGGACCCCGCGTACCCAGGATATCAGCATTGAGAGCCAGAGACTTGTTACAGGGTGGATGTATAGGCTTTCTGGCTAGCGTGGTGGATACCACCAGAGTTCCACCAGTAGGACCGAAGGAGACCAGGTTGGTTTGGGAGTTCTTGGATGTATTTCCTGAGGATTTGCCTAGGTTGCCGCCGCGTAGAGAGATTCAATTTGTCATTGAGTTGGCGTCAGGCACAAAGCCAGTGTCGAGGGCAGCGTATAGGATGGCACCGGAAGAATTGAAAGAATTAAAGATACAGCTGCAGGAGCTTTTGGATTTGGTGTTTATCAGGCCTAGTTACTCACCATGGGGTGCTCCTGTTTTATTTGTGAAGAAGAAGGACAGGACATTGAGGATGTGCATCGACTACCGAGAATTGAACAAGTTGACTATCAAGAATAAGTATCCCCTACCAAGGATTGCTGACTTGGTTGATCAGTTGCAAGGTAAGACGGTGTTCTCAAAGATTGATCTCCGATCTGGCTATCACCAGTTGAGGATCAAGGATGAGGACATACCTAAGACGGCCTTCCGAACGCGGTATGGGCACTATGAGTTCTTGGTCATGTCTTTTGGTTTAACTAATGCCCCAGCAACTTTTATGGATCTAATGAACAGGGTGTTCAAGGATTTCTTAGATCAATTCCTTATTGTCATCATCGATGACATCTTGGTGTATTCCAGTTCAGAGGCAGAGCATGAACTTCATCTTCGACAGGTTCTTCAGAGGTTGAGGGAGTATCAGTTGTATGCCAAGTTTAAGAAGTGTGAATTTTGGTTACCAGAAGTGACATTCCTTGGACATATCGTAGGTGCAAATGGGATTCAGGTGGATCCATCTAAGGTGGAGGCAGTTAGGGATTGACCGAGGCCAAGGAATGCCTCGGAGATGCGGAGTTTTCTTGGTTTGGTAGGTTATTACAGACGGTTTGTAGAGGGCTTCTCGAAGATAGTAGCACCGATGATAGAATTGACACGGAAGAATCTGAAGTTTGTCTTGTCAGACAAGTGTGAAGACAGTTTTCAAGAGCTGAAGCGATGACTTATTACAGCACCAGTGTTGAGTCTTCCTTCGGGGGAAGGGAAGTTCGTTGTTTACTGCGATGCATCAAGGTTGGGTTTAGGTTGTGTGTTGATGCAGAATCAGAAGGTTATAGCTTATGCATCACGACAGCTGAAGGAGTATGAGCAGCGGTATCCTACCCATGATTTGGAGCTGGCAGCAGTGGTTTTCGCACTGAAGATTTGGCGACACTACAGGTATGGGGAGAAGTGCAAGGTATACACTGACCATAAGAGTCTGAAGTATTTCTTTACATAGAAGGACCTGAACATGAGACAGAGGCGTTGGCTTGAGTTGGTAAAGGATTATGATTGTGATATTCTTTACCATCCGGGGAAAGCCAATGTGGTGGCGGATGCATTGAGCCGAAGAGGTCCAGGTCAGTTGTAAAGTTCTATCCAGATCTCAAGGGAGTTAGCTGATGAGATGGTTAGAGCAGGGATAGAGTTGGTGGTAGGCCGATTGGCTAATATTACTCTGCATTCGACCCTGCTAGAGAGAATTGGAGAAGGGCAGTTGGCAGATGATCAGTTACAGAGGGTTAGAGAGGATGTCTTAGCGGGAGTAGCTATGGACTATTCTGTTTCTCAGGTCGGTTTGCTTTGGTATCTTGGATGGATTTGTGTTCTAGCTGATGAGGGGATCAGACGTGAGATATTGGATGAGTCTCATACGACGCCGTACTCACTTCATCCGGGTACCACGAAGATGTACCAAGATTTACGGACATTGTATTGGTGGCCCGGGATGAAGAAGGATGTGGTAGAGTACGTTGCCAGATGCTTAACCTGTCAGCAGGTGAAAGCTGAGCATCAGCGACCGGCAGGGTTGCTTCAGCCTTTTGGTATTCCTGAATGGAAATGGGAGGACATTACTATGGATTTTGTGGGAGGTTTACCCAGGACAGTGGGGCTTCATGACTAGATGTGGGTGATAGTGGATAGATACACCAAGTCAGCCCATTTTCTACCAGTGAGATCAACATATACTGTCGATCAGTATGCAGAGTTGTATGTGAGAGAGATCGTACGTCTCCATGGGGTTCCTAAGTCTATAGTGTCGGACCGGGATCCTATTTTCACTTCCAAGTTTTGGGGTGGTTTGCAGAAGGCTTTGGGGACTCAGTTAAAGTTCAGTACAGCCTTTCATCCTTAGATTGACAGACAGTCTGAGAGGACAATCCAGGTATTAGAAGATATGCTCAGGGCGTGTGTGATTGACTTTGAGGGTTCATGGACTAAGTATCTTCTGTTGATTGAATATTCGTATAATAATAGTTATCAGTCAACAATTGGAGTGGCTCCCTATGAGATGTTGTATGGGAGGAAGTGTAGATCTCCCATTCATTGGGACGAGAAGGGTGAGAGGAGATATTTGGGGCCAGATATGGTTCAGAGGACAAGTGAAGCTATGGAGAAGATCCGGGCTAGAATGCTCGCTTCTCAGAGTAGACAGAAAAGCTACGCTGATCGTAAGCGTAGAAACGTGGAGTTCCAGGTTGGGGACCACGTCTTTCTCCGAGTTTCACCTTCGCGAGGGGTGAGGAGGTTTGAAAAGAAGGGCAAGCTAAGCCCTAGATTCATTGGACCATTTGAGATCCTGGAAAGGGTTGGTCAGGTGGCTTACAGATTAGCTTTGCCACCATCGTTATCTGGGGTTCATGACGTATTCCATGTCTCTATGCTTCGAAAGTACGTCTCAGATGTGACTCATGTGTTGAAGTATGAAGATTTGGAGTTACAGACATATTTGGCTTATGAAGAGCAACCAGTTCAGATCTTGGATCGAAAAGATAAAGTATTGCAGAATAAGACGATTCCTCTTGTTAAAGTGTTGTGGAGGAATAGTAAGGTCAAGGAGGCGACCTGGGAGCTTGAGACAGCGATGCCGGATCAGTATCCCAAGTTGTTAAGATAAATTTCGAGGACGAAATTCTCATTAGGAGGGGATAGTTGTAATGACCCAAATTTGCTAATTAGGCTTAAGGGCCTTGATTAGTGTGCCTGGAGGGCATAATGGGAATTATGGGTGACTTTAATGAGTAAAATGCATGATTATGATTTAAAGCATGTTATGTGACTATTTTAATATTTGAGATGAATGACTATGTGTATTAGTATGCATGTCGGCCCTGATTAGGTTAGAAGGGCATAATCGTAATTTTGGCCATTATGGGCATAACTGTATACATATATGTGATAATTGTTGAGACCACATTATTATGTGGATATATCTGAGATCTGAGACTCGAGACGATCCTAGTGAGCGGTTTAGCGGAAAAGTCTTGGCGGGGATTTATACCCGGCTCGAGGTGAGCCTGGGGCATAAATGGGAATTTAGGGAATATATTGGGGTCTATTTTGACATCGAGGAATATTATTGGTGATTAATTAGGTATTGGGAAGTAAGCGGGAAAATATTAGAGACTAGGGCTGAGAATTGGGCGGGTTGGTCGGGTTACGAGGCATTTTTACCCGTCCAATGTCATTATCGGGTTAGCAAAAGTGACCCGTTACTTGCCCAATTAAGAAATTTTTTTTTTAACCCGTCCAATAATTTGGGTGGGTTGGTCGGGTTAACCCGCCCAAACCGAAATGGTATTTTTTTTTGGCGGGTTGGTCGGGTCAACCCGCCTAAACAAAAATGGTATTTTTTTTTTAACATTTTTGTAATTTTTTTTCTTTTAAATACTAGTACTAATAGTGTGAAGTTTATATTTTTAAGCTTAAAACAATATCTTAAATTTATCGTAAAAAAATTAAAACAAAACTTAATTAATTTATATATTTATTTGAATATATTAAAAATAATAAATTCTTAATTGGGCGGGTTGGGTTATATTGGGCGGGTTGATAATTATTTTCAACCCGCCCAATGTAACAATTGGGCAGTTTAAATTTTGGTCGGTTTATTCGGGTTGCGTTTTTTGGCGGTTTTTTTGGGTTGGTTTGGGCGGTTTATTCGGGTTGGGCGGGTTGTAAAATTTTTTACACAGCCCTATTAGAGACACTCGAAGAATTAGCGGGAATTGGGTAAAATGACTATAATGCCCCTAAGTGGATTAAAGGGTTTAGAATTAATAGGGAAGGCAATTTGGTCAATTGGCTTCTCAGAGATAGATAAGTTAAGGATTTATACTTAGTGGGAATTGTAGAATAATAAAGAAGTCTGAGGAAAGAAAGAAAAGAAGGAAAAGAAAGAAAAAAAAAAAGAAAAGGGAGGAAAACAGAGTTGTTTTCTGTAGGGTCGGTTTGTGGTTCTCTCACCATTTTTCTTGGGTTTTCTTGGAGCAAAGCTCAGAGGAGAGCTAGGTTAGGCTGAGCATCAAGGATCCTAAGCTAGGCTTGAAGAATTGGCAGGGGTTTAGCAAGAACACACCATCACTTGAGGTAAGACTTTGTAGCTACTTCGGTTTCTGGTTTTAGTTTTTGACCTATGGTGCATAAGCTGGATTTGATGGGAACTTTAGGGATTTCAAGCCAAAGGTTGAGGAAGAGCAAGCCAAGGAGGTGTAGAGGTTGTCTTGAAATCAAATTCCCATTAAAGGTGTGAAATTCTAAGCTTTGAACTTTGAAGGTTTGATTGTCTTTGCTGAGTTTCTGAAGTCTGTGAGAAACAATGGTGAATTTTGAGATTAGGGATGCATGTGATTGGGTTTTGAGTATTTGGGGTGCTTGGGATAAGTGGAGTGTGTTAATAAGCGTGTTTTTGAGTTTGGTGAAGGTTTGGAGAAGTTTTGGTTAAGTTTGGCTTGAGGAAATCGCCGGAAGGGAAAATGAGCTGTTGCCTGTCTGTGACTAGCGCTACAGCGTTAGCCTTTGGGCGCTTTATCGCTAGGCCATGCATGCTGAGGGTATTTTCGTTATGTCTGTAGCGCTGTAGCGCCCTCCAATGAGCGCTGTAGCGCTACCCTGTCTTCAGAAAGGGATTTTAGGGTTATTTTCAAGGGTTTTTGACCAAGGGTTTGGGGTTTGGTTCCACCACCTTGTTTGGTGGAACTAGAACTTCCCGCGGGCTCAGGATTGGTCCCGAGGCTAGGTTTTGGACTTGAGGTTTGGTGATGACTTTGACCTATAGTTGTGTTTAGGTGAGCGCTAGGGCTCGAGAAGGATCATGCTCAAGGAGTCAAGTGGTCAAAGCTATCGAATCGAAAGGTAAGAAAACTCCACCCGGTAATATGTTTGTGATGGGACTAAGTGCTCTCGATATTTGTACTATGTCAATGATGGTATTATGCCATGGGACATGTGATAGCGGTCTAAGGGTGCCGTACACAATATTTGCGCACAGGGCGCAGCTTGGCCACTGGTAGTCGAGGACAACTTAATATTCATTGAGCTCGGTTTAAGCGAGCCAGAGTCAGTGGGATAACGGAGGGTGCAGGCTGAGGGCGCTAACCCTAGTTATCATATTTGATTTGGTGTATGATATGAATTGATATGTTTAGTATGCTGAATACTTGACTATTTTGAGTGTTGATATGATTTGTCTGTTTATTGCTTATGCTCTGTTGTTGTGTTTTCTTGCTGGGCCTAGGCTCACGGGTGCTACGTGGTGCAGGTAAAGGCAAAGGCAAGTTGGACCAATCCTGAGATGGAGAGCTGCGGGGTTGAATGTACATAGCCAGCTGTTCGATCGCCATGGTCGAGGAATGGATTAGGACAGGGATTGCCTAACTGTCTGTTTTGCCTTAATATGGCTTGATATTGTATTTAGTTCTTAAATCTTTTGTAAACGGTTCAATCTTAACATTTTTGGGATCCCATGTAAACTGAAAAAGTTTCTTTATGAAAAATGTGACTTTTGAGATCGAAACATTTTAACCCTAGTACTTTTATAGTTTCAGTAACACGTTTTTAATTAAATGACTTGATTAGCGAGTCTAACACTTTATAAACACACAGTGTAATGGTCATGGCTATCCAGGGCGTTACATTTTTTCTCCTAAGGATTGTTCTTTCAATCTCTATAGAGTTCAGTGTACAGAACATTCTTGGCTTTTCTAAATCCAATATTTAGAAATGTTCAGCTAACCATTTCTTTTTTATTGACAATTTCTCTGCATCATTCCTAGTGATTAGAACGTTCTTAATATTAAGAATAAGAATTACAACAAAATCTTCCTGGTCGAGATCTTCAAATGATTTTGTCATGTCATTCATTCTAGTAAAGACTACTTAGACATTCATTTAAATCAATCCCATAATACATGCATAAAGTAGTGGACAAGAGTATGTAAATAGATTCAAGTTTGGTTGTAGCAGAAGACATCTATTCAATTAATAAATTCTTCTTTTTGTTCATAGCCTTAGGCTATTAACCTAACTTTGAAAAGTCTATACTTTCCTCTATTCTCCTCTTCATCTTGAATATCCTGTTTCAAACAGAAGTTCAATGAACTTTAGTTTGATGTTCAAGAATCTAGATGATATAGAATTCTAAATTCAATTTCTAGATTCATGGTGTTTCAACCATTGTTTTCTGTAAAACTTTTTCATTCCATATACTCATATGTAAATGAAGTATAGTTAGATTGTGTTACACACAATATAACTATCTTTACATTTGTAATGGAGTAGTTACTAACTAACGCTTCGACTACAACAATGCCTTACAGAATTTGTGATATTCTTTGGTTTTATCATTGTTAATTATCAGTAACTCGCTTACTTGACTTGTAGTCATTATTTCTAGTAAAACTTTGTTGACTGATGCTTTACCCAATGAAATAGAGTCACCAAAACTATAAAGATTTATCAGCTGAATGCAAGAACTAAACAACACAAAGATTTATAGTGGTTTGGCCCCAGATATTGGTATTGACCTACGTCCACTTAGTGTTTTTATTAATGTATTATGAAACCTACGATCAGCAAACTAGGGTTCACTGAGTTTCACAAGCTCCAAAAAAGGATACAAAAGTCGTGTATAAAGAACACTAGTTCTCCCTGAATACAAATTATTGTCTATCCTTAAATGAGTCCAATGAATCCTATTTATAGGTTCAAGGATGCACATATGGGTCGATGGGCCGTGTTTAAACTTTTTTGCAAACACATTTTAATAATAACAGAAATCATAATCTTTACACATAAATAGGGTCAAATATCTTAGAAATATCTTACTTATAACTGTATTTGAACTCTGGTTTTGTCACTACGATCAAACCTGGTTGCATATGTCCATACATCTTTTGTCGTACTGTTCAGCATCTTTATTGAATCCATCAACCAACTTCTATTCTCGACATTGGTCGACCAAACTGCCATCACTACACAGTCATGTGCTATCCACGTGCCCCTTAGTCGTGCCACGTCAGCAGGAAAATATTTTTTTAGGGTAAACATTTGCCTCACCCCCCCCACCCCCGAAGTTTATTTTTATGCGATCATCATTTAATAAACTTACTCAACTAGCAATCCCTCTGACCTATCACATTTGTCAGTACTTACTTTTCTGAAAAGGCAACTAATCATGACCGTTATAGTTTCCCAGAATTGTTTTGACAGTTATTGCAATTCCCCATGCATCGAAACCCTGCTGCCATCCTTACCTTCTATTATTGCTCCGGGCAGTATAAATATAAGCCCCTTCACCTTTTTCATATTTTTACCCGAACCTTCTCTCTCTACAAGTGCGATTAGAGATGTCTTTGAGCAACTCTGAGCCAAAATTTTGTGATTTCTCCTACAATCCATACTCTAAGTAAGTTTTCGAACCCATCCTCTTTTTTTTGTAGAAATTTTCGTGTATTCTGGTCTTGATTCACGAGTTTCCGTAACTGGGTTTCTACTATTCTTGAGAAATTTTTTTGGGTAGCCGGGTTTAGGCAAACATACATAGAATAAGTATGCTAGAATAGGGATTTTAGGCAATATAAAATACTAGAAAATTCTTAAAAAGAAATGTGGGGTATAGTTACACTGATTTCGGGCCCAAAATCAAAGTGAAAATTTGATTTTGAGTATTTCAGAAAAACTTGGTTTTTCGTGCTTGTTTTCAGAGTTGAAAAGTTTTTTCGAAAAAAAATTTCACATTCACTTTTTGATATGCTCTTCCAATCTGCTCACATGTTTATTGTTATTTTATTAGGATGTTGATGGTCGTATAAAAGTTTAACTTTTATACACGAGCAACGTTATCCTTGATTTTCTCTTTCTTCTATCTATTGGTCGTAGATTCTCACTTCCCCTTTGCTCTTCTCTGATATTCATGCATAATCCCTGGGGAGGTGAGAGACCAATAGACGACGATCTTCTCGCTTTGCTGTTCGAGGATCAAGAATAACCTTCGTTGCCTTATCCTGAGCATTCGTCTTCATACCCCAACCCCACGACTAATCCTTTTCACAATCCACCACAAAATCAATCAAACATGGGTCGTGTCAAATACACTGCTCGTAGAAAAAAGAAAACCACATATTCACCTTCCAACCACCCTGCAACCAATGGCAAGGTCCTTCAAGTGATCCTCGACCTTTAAATTTTTCAGCACCAGATATCTAGCCCAAAGCTCCTCCCTATGATGGCCCTAGAGCAGAGGTAGGCTGGTATATTGCCCCTCCTAGCATCATATTGGCCGGGATGGTTGAAAAATATCCCAACAAGTACAAGCTTTCTGGGATTACCATGTACAAACCATCACCCGATTAGAGGGCAAACGTACCCAGAGGTGCCTACAGTGCCTGGTCGAGGTATCATATAGAAGCAGGGGAAATCTTACCCTTGCATGACTTTTGCCGAGGTGTGGCCAATTATTTCGAGGTCGCCCCTTTCCAAATAACACCAAATGGATATAGAGTACTTTCTGCACTCTATATCTTATACATCCACAAAAAATGGCTTGTGCCTACCACACATGAGATCAACTACCTGTTCGATCTCAAATCCAACCCTAATCAGAACAACACGGGGTTCTTCCACTTTTACCACCAGGAATCTGCTCGGACATTCCTGAGTGACATAACCCACAAGTCTAATGTAGGAAGGTACTTCCAAGAGTACTTCCTAACAACCGACTTGGTTGCCGACAACATGACCTTCACACGAGGAGGTAAACTTTCAATCTCTGGTCAACATTTAACTAGTCATTTTTTTTATCTTTCCATGTCCTTAGTTGTTTTATAATACATCTAGGTCCATGGTATCGACCAGACCCTACTCCAGAAATGGAGATAAGAGCCGCAGCTGTAATGACCCAACTACTCTAGCCTTTGGACCGTTAATGACTACTTATACATAGACACTAATCTTTAATAAAACTCACTAGTTAAATGATCATAACTTCATTAAAACTTGTAAGACCAATGTTAAACTACATAAAATTTAAAGTAGGATATGGGATCCCATTATTTTTAAAATAAAAACATAACATGACTTAAAATAAATGGATTACAAAATAAAGTGCGGAAAATACATATAAAGCATAATTTTTAAAAGACTAAGAAGCGACTTCATCCTCTGATCGAACGCTCAATCCATCCATTTCCATTCTACCTCAATACACAACCCCCAAGCTGCCAATAACCTTTCCGCCGCCATAGCTAATTTCCTGCACATATAAACATAAAGGAATGAGCTTAATGCCCAGCAAGGAAAATATAACACATAAATCATATACATAAAATTCATATCGCAACATATACTAAAACATATCATAAACATATGTCACATATACTATAATGGCCATTACTACTTGGAGCTCGTAAACTAAATAAGTCATATGTCCATTAGATTTGTGGGGCTTGCTAGCTAAGCAAGACATATGCCCATAAATTTATTGGGGCTTGTTAGTTATACAAGTCATATGCCCAAGTCTACAACATACATAATATAACATAACACATAAATCATAAGATAACATATAACATAACATATAAAATTCTATCCTATTTTCCTTACCAAATATACCGGGATAGGAGAACAGGATTGGGACTTTGGAACACTCCTAAAAATCATCAAGGAAAGGTGAGTATACTAAAGAAAAAGGGATGAAAAGAATGAAAGAACTATACCATCGAAAAGATACTTACGAAGAACCTTATGTTCAAGATCTTAGATTTCCTAACCAAGAATAAAGAATAGAGTTAGGATTTTGAGTAGAAAAGTATAAGAATAACACAGAAATGAACTAGAATAATGAATACCTCGAATACTTCTATAACCGAACTACACCTCGAACCGAAAAATACTATGAACCTTACTTGCCGAGTGTTTATTAAGCTTATAAAGTTAAAGCTTATATTCCCAACCGAAGTGTTTAAGCACTCAAAAATAACATAGCAGCTTGCAGACTCTAAACTTAGCTTGATGAATGAATAAATGGCTAGGTACTAGGTCCTATTTATAGAGTTCAAGAATGAAAAGATCTTCATTTAACTTGAATAAAATAATGGCTTTTTAATTGAAAAATATTTGAATTATCGTTCAACAGAGGCTGAAGACTCGGTCAGAAAGATGCTGGACTTATCAAGAGGTTAAAGAATAAATTAAGCCCGGTTTCAAAAACATTTAAAAATATGGTACATGAGCCGATATATCGCCCCTAGTAGGCGATATATCATTTGGGCTAATATGCCCGAGGCTCGTCAAGGTGGTCGTGCGAAGTTACGTGTTTTTCGTATCCCCGTATGGCGATATATCGCCCCTATAGCTGCGATATATCGGCATACGTTGAAATATTAAACACGAAATTGCACATTTTCAGCCTAATTTGAATAAAGTAAACAACCTTGACTAAGTCCTCTAACGATTTCAAAGCTGCTGACAAACCTTAGGATATTCAAATATTAATCTTAATAAACTTATTCCTCAAAAATACTTAATTATCATTAAACATAGACAAGACAAGTGTTACTATCTTATTGGATCTATCTAAACCTTATAATATAATAAATATCACCATTAATATGAGTCATATTAATCAAATCTTAGGTTATAATTAAGATTCTTCAACTATAGGTTAAACTTAGAAAATCTACAAGTGTTACTACGAGTGTCTAACTAAATCCCGGTCTGAACCAATCCACAGTCATAAAAATACTACAACTATTACTATTGCTACTACTGTCTAACTAGCTAAGTAAAGTTCTTGGACTCTATAATTCTCCCCTACTAAAAAGAATTTCGTCCTCGAAATTTACTTACCAAATAACTCTGAATACCAGCCTTGCATGTCCTCCTCCAACTCCCATGTTGCCTCTCATTCAGAACTATTACTCCATAGGACTTTGACTATAGGAATGCTCTTGGACCGTAACTGCTTCACCCCCTTATCCAGGATGCTAACCGGTCGTTCCTCATAACTCAAGTCTTTCTAGAGTGCTATCGTATCGTACTTGAGAACGTGAGATGGGTCTGACACATACTTGCGTAGCATCGAGATGTGGAACACGTTGTGACTATCTGCTAGTGCTGGCGGTAGGGCTAGTCTATACGCAACTGCTCCCACTTTGTCCAATATCTCAAAAGGACCTATAAATCAGGGACTAAGCTTGCCTTTCTTCCCAAATCGCTTTACACCTTTCATAGGAGATACCTTCAAGAAGACTTGATCTCTGACTTTGAATTCCACATCGCGTCACTTGGCATCCGCATAGCTTTTTTGACGGCTTTGAGCAGCAAGCATACACTGTCTAATTAGTGCTACTGCTTCTTGAGTTTGTCTAATAGCTTCGGGACCTAGAAGCTGCCTTTCTCCTACCTCGTCCTAGTGCAACGGTGATCGGCACCTTCTTCCATATAGAAACTCATAAGGTGCCATCCCAATTGTTGACTGGTAACTATTGTTGTAGGAGAACTCTATCAGCGGCAAGTACTTATTCCATGATCCTCTGAAATCAAGTACACATACACGTAGCATATCTTCTAAAATCTGAATCGTACGCTCGGACTGCCCGTCTGTCTGAGGATGAAAAGCTGTACTAAGACTTAACTTAGTACCCATAGCTTGCTGCAAACTTCCCTAAAATATCGATGTAAACATCGATCCTCTATCCGACATTATTGTCTTGGGGATTCCATGCAACCGTAATATCTCTTGGACATAGATGTCTGCATATTGGTCTGCCGTGTATGAAGTCTTAACAAGCAGGAAATGAGCCGACTTGGTTAGTCTATCTATTACTATCCAAGCAGAATCATGCTGCTTATTCGTTCATGGCAAACCTGTCACGAAGTCCATAGCTATATCGTCCCACTTCCATTCTGGTATGCTAAGCGGTTGCAATAAGCCAGCAGGCCGCTGATGTTCTGCTTTCACTTGCTGGCATACTAGACACTTGGACACAAACTCTGCTATGTCCTTCTTCATCCCTGGCCACCAATAGATTGCCTTAACGTCATGAGTCATCTTGGTCGACCTTGGGTGAAATGTGCGCTTCTTCTAGAATCATCTTCTTAATCCTTTGATCATTTGGCACGCGTACCCGATCCTTATATCTCAACAAACCTTGACTAGATATTGAGAAATCTGTGGTCTTGCCTTCTCGGACTGCATCCATATGTGTTGCTAGTGTGTCGTCATGTCCCTGACAAATCCGTATATCTTCTAGCAGATTCAACTGGATAGACAAGTTAGCCAGTTTGCCGACAACTACTTCTATTCCGGCATTGATCAACTCCTGCTGTAGCAGCTTTTCTATTTTGACTAAAGCTGCTAAACTTCCATAACTTTTCCTACTAAGCGCATCGGCAACTACGTTTTCTTTTCCCGGGTGCTATAGGATTTCGCAGTCGTAATCCTTCACTAATTCTAACCACCTGCGCTGCCTCATGTTGAGCTCCTTCTGAGTAAAGAAGTACCTTAAACTTTTGTGGTCCGTATAAATCTCTCATCGTTCTCCGTAAAGATAATGACGCCAGATTTTCAACGAAAGACCACTGCTGCCAACTCCATATCATGAGTTGGATAGTGCTACTCGTACTCCTTCAACTGTCGTGAGGCGTAGGCTATCACCTTATCATTCTGCATCAGCACGCAACCCAACCCTTGCTTTGATGCATCGCAGTAGACTACGAACTTATCTTTGAGTGTCGGTACATAGAGTACTGGTGCTGAGCAAAGCTTGTCCTTAAGCAACTGGAAACTTTCCTGGCATCTATCATTCTAGTTGAATCTTTGTTGTTTCCGGGTCAAGTTGGTGAGCGGAGTAGCTATTTTAGAAAAGCCCTCTACGAACCTCCTATAATAACCTGCTAACCCCAAAAAGCTTCTTACTTCAGATGCGTTCTTTGGTCTTGGCCAATCCTTCGCGGCCTCTACCTTTGATGGGTCTACTGCAACTCTGTCTTTTGATATAATGTGCCCAAGGAATGCCACTTGCGAAAGCCAAAACTCGCATTTCTTGAACTTGGCATAGAGTTGATACTCCTTCAGTCGTGACAAAATCAACCTCAAATGTTCCTCATGCTCTACTTCATCCTTAGAGTATACTAAGATGTCGTCGATGAACACTACGACGAATTTATCTAAGTAGTCCTTGAAGACCCTATTCATCAAGTCCATAAACGCGGCTGGTGCGTTAGTAAGACCAAAGGACATAACTAAGAAATCGTAATGTCCATAACGAGTTCTAAAGGCTTTTTTAGGAATATCTTCTCCTTTTACCTTGAGCTGATGATACCCGGACCGTAAATCAATCTTTGAGAATACAGTCGTACCTCGGAGTTGATCAAACAAGACGTTGATCCGGGGTAGCGGGTACTTGTTCTTAATCGTTACCTTGTTCAGCTCGTGATAGTGTATACACATTCGCATGCTTCTGTCCTTTTTCTTCACGAATAGCACTGGGGCTCCCCATGGCGAATGGCTCAGCCTAATAAAACCCAAGTCTAGGAGTTCTTGTAGCTGCATCTTAACTACTTGAGTTCCGTAGATGCCATCCGATATGGTGCCTTGGAAATAGGCTCGGTGCCCGGTACTAATTCTATCGTGAAGTCAATTTCCCGAGCTGGCGGCAATCCTGGCAAGTCATCGGGAAATACCTCTGCGAATTCTCTTACAATACGGGCATCTCCAACCTTAAGTGGTGTCTCCTTTACCACATCTGTCATGCTGGCTAAGAACGCTTGACATCCTTTTTCCATCATTCTTTGAGCTTTGAGAGATGATACTAATGGGGTGCGTAATCCTGAAGCTTGTCCCATGAAGCATAGTTTCTGGTCATCAGGATTCTCAAACATTACCTTCTTGCATTTGTGGTCGATGGTTGTGCCATGCCGTGCTAGCCAGTCCATGCCTAGTATTACGTCAAAGTCCTTGATCACCAATTCTATTAGGTCTCTTTCTAGTTCTACGTCCTCAATCTTGATCGGTATGCCTTGTACTATCTTTGATGATAGAACTACTTTGCCCGAAGGCAACTCGGTTATAAACCTAGTTCTAAATCTTTCACAAGGTTTGTTTAGTTTTTCTATCATTCCTAACGAGATATACGAATGAGTGGCTCCCGAATCAAATAATACAGAGCATATGTTATTGAGGATAGAAACCTGACCTGTGACCACCTTATTGCTAGCATCAGCCTCTCCTTGGGTTAAGGCAAAGACTCTAGCAGGAACCATCTTGTCGTCTTTCTTCCCTTCTGGCTTGCGCTGAGGACAATCTCTTTTCCGGTGTCCTTCCTGACCACAGTTAAAACATTCCTTGGTGTTTGCGCGACATTATCCAGGATGTTTCTTCTGACACTTAGCACACGGGGGGTATTCGACATAACCTGGCCTATTTCCCCCATTATTTGTCCGTGCCCTCTTATCGCTATCAGATTGCTTGTTATCAGGATGCCTTCTCTTCTGACCGTTACTGTTGTTGCCTGACTGATTATTGCTATTATGGTTGTTATTCCGACTAATCTGAGGTTGACCCTGCTGTCTAGGCTCAGGCTTACTGGCTTCCTCTTTACTTACATTAGCCCGCAGCCTCTCTACTTCTATTACCGTCTCTAGAACGTCGGCATACGTAGTGTTCCCCGAGTTTGCTAGCTTAACCCCCATCTCAATCTTCGGTCGAAGTCCCCTAATGAACTTAGACACCCTCAGATAGTCAGTGGGAACCATTTCTGGAGCAAACTTAGTTAGGCGGTCGAACTGTCGAGCATACTCTGCCACTGATAAACTACCTTGCTTTAAGATGGCGAACTCCTCAACTCTTGAAGCAAGTACAGCCGAATTGTAATACTTCTTGTGGAACAGCTCCACAAATCAAGTCCATGTCATGGTGGCAACATCATGTGATTGCTGGACCAAGTCCCACCATATCCTGGCATCCTTCTTGAGCAACAACGAGACGCAGGATATATGGTCCACATTACTGATATTCATGTGCGTCAGAATTGGCTCGACATTCCTTAGCCACTCTTCTGCCTCAAAGGGGTCTGTAGTCCCTTTGAAGTTCGGAGCGTGCTACTTGCGGAACCTCTCATATATTAGCTCCATGTGCTGTACTGGATACGGCACGTAGTTCGCCACTGGTCATCCCCCATATGGACCAACTTGTTAGTGTGCTGAGGCCATTTGCTGTAGTTGCGACTGCAATGGAGGCTGAGCCTGTTGTCGCTATTGCTGCAAAAGTTCCTCGACTTGTTGTCGCAGTCTAGCGATCTCTGCAATGTTGTCAGCTGGTGGTGCCGGCGCGTTGCGACTGGCAGTAGCACGCACACCCCTTCTGTGAACTGGAGGGGCTTCATTGTTCACTGGAGCAGCGTTGGAGGCGTTTCCATTGGTCCGTGTAGATCTTCGGAGCGACATCGCAGCAGAGCTCTAACAGTTGAAAGAAACATGTTAGAACTTTACCTAAT
Source organism: Humulus lupulus (assembly GCF_963169125.1). Classification (NCBI taxonomy): domain Eukaryota; kingdom Viridiplantae; phylum Streptophyta; class Magnoliopsida; order Rosales; family Cannabaceae; genus Humulus; species Humulus lupulus. Next base: position 104,194,326 of record NC_084802.1, read on the forward strand.
AGGCTCGAAGGCAAAAACTTATTCTAAAACAAACATATCTCAGACCTATTGATTATGGCTTCTTATGAAAATTATATAAGTATTCTTTATTTTTAGAATGGGTTTCTATACTTAGAAAAATAAGCCATCTTTATTATTTCTAGGTCTGTTTCTAATCATCCTATATGACTTAATTCTCAGGCTCGAAACTCATCTTTGTTCCAAAGTTAACCATATTGAGGGAGGGCTGGGATTAGTAAAATCGTTCCCACTACTATGGCCCCCTAACTCTCAATATAGAAACTTGGTTCATTGATTTGTATCCACCCTCACCGAACTTATTCATTATTTATTTTATTTATTATTTGTTATGATTGCGAGAAAAAAAAATCAAACTCATACATGATAAGAAAATAACATGATATTAATTTGGAAAAGATTTTTCACTAATTACAACCATAAAACAAACAATAAATAAAACAAACAATGAAATTAACTATTCTAAAAATCAGGATCTTCTACATCCGATCCTTCATCTAGCATATCATCATCTAACTCTTCATAGTCTTCATTGTCATGTGCCTCAAAATGTCCTCGAGGAAGGTTCGTAAAAATCCTATGCTTTTGCTCATTTGTAAACTGAAATTCTGATTTTGAAGTGAACCTAATTAAGCGAAAGTAATATCATATTGCTACTGGCAGTTCATCTTCATCATCCATTGTTTCATATATTTCCTCAAAGGCTGCAATTACGGGATGAAAATCTCTAAATAGTATAATCACTAAAACGTACTACTCCATTGCTCTCATCATGATTTGCTTAGATTCTTGAAGGTGACCTATTTCTCTGTTGAACAAAAGCAGTCTCTGAGTGATTCTCTCTAGTGTTCCTATGGTGTTTCTCGGTTCTCTTATTCTCTTTAAATCCTTAATGGCTCGGATATCCTCATAGGTTAATGCTCCGTTCATACTTAATTGAAAACATAAATGCTAAAATCGTTAGCTATACATAAAATCATAATAACTATAACTTAAATACTTATTTGGCGGTCAGATTCGGAGCTTTGAGTGTGTGTATTGAGGAGAATTTCATGCGGATGAACCGTTGCTCTAATACCAACTGTAATGACCCAACTACTCTAGACTTTGGACCATTAATGACTACTTATACATAGACACTAATCTTTAATAAAACTCACTAGTGAAATAATCATAACTTCATTAAAACTTGTAAGACCAATGTTAAACTACATAAAATTTAAAGTAGGATATGGGATCCCATTTTTTTTAAAATAAAAACATAACATGACTATAAATAAATGGATTACAAAATAAAGTGCGGAAAATACATATAAAGCATAATTTTTAAAAGACTAAGAAGCGACTTCATCCTCAGATCAAATGCTCAATCCATCCATTTCCATTCTACCTCAATACACAACCCCCAAGCTGCCAAGAACCTTTCCACCGCCATAGCTAATTTCCTGCACATATAAACATAAAGGAATAAGCCTAATACCTAGCAAGAAAAATCTAACACATAAATCATATACATAAAATTCATATCGCAACATATACTAAAATATATCATAAACATCACATATACTATAATTGCCATTACTACTTGGGGCTCGTAAACTAAACAAGTCATATGCCCATTAGATTTGTGGGGCTTGCTAGCTAAGCAAGTCATATTCCCATAAATTTATTGGGACTTGTTAGTTATACAAGTCATATGCCCAAGTCTACAACATACATAATATAACATATAACATAACATATAAAATACTATCCTATTTTCCTTACCAAATATACCGGGATAGGAGAACAGGATTGGGACTTTGGACCACTCCTAAAAATCATCAAAGAAAGGTGAGTATACTAAAGAAAAAGGGATGAAAAGAATGAAAGAACTATACCATCGAAAAGATACTTACCAAGAACCTTATGTTCAAGATCATAGATTTCCTAACCAAGAATAAAGAATAGAGTTAGGATTTTGAGTAGAAAAGTATAAGAATAACACAGCAATGAACTAGAATAATGAATACCTCGAATGCTTCTATAACCAAACTACACCTCGAACCAAAAAATACTATGAACCTTACTTCTCGAGTGTTTATTAAGCTTATAAAGTTAAAGCTTATATTCCCAACCCAAGTGTTTAAGCACTCAAAAATAACATAGCAGCTTGCAAACTCTAAACTTAGCTTGATGAATGAATAAATGGCTGGGTACTAGGTCCTATTTATAGAGTTCAAGAATGAAAAGATCTTCATTTAACTTGAATAAAGTAATGGATTTTTAATTGAAAAATATTTGAATTATCGTTCAGCAGAGGTTGAAGACTCGGTCAGAAAGATGCTGGACTTATCAAGAGGTTAAAGAATAAATTAAGCTCGGTTTGAAAAACAGTTAAAAATATGGTACATGAGCGATATATCACCCCTAGTAGGTGTGAATGCCAAAAAATGGACCAGAGCCATAGTCAACAGTTTCCCTCAATTAGCCTCGAGCAAGCAAAGCAGCCTAATATCTTGTCCGACACGAAACCCATGTCTCACAGGAGCCCTTAGCGAAAGTGCCCGGAAGGACCTAAGGGGCCTCGCTACGCAAGGTTGCCCTTCCCCCACGGCCTCGGCCCTGTGGCTCCGCGCACATGGCCTTGGCCCCATGGCCTTGTGCCCATGGCCTCGGTCCCATGGCCCTGTGCCCATGGCCTCGCGCCCCATGGCCTCGCCCCCATGGTCTCGGCCCCATGGCCTTGCGCCCATGCCTTCGGCCCCATGGCCTCATCCCCATGGTCTCAGCCCCATGACCTTGCGCCCCATGGCCTCATCCCCATGGCCTTGCGCCCATGCCTTCGGCCCCATGGCCTCGCCCCCATGGCATCGGCCCCATGGCCTCGCGCCCCATGGCCTCATCCCCATGGCGTTGCGCCCATGCCTTCAGCCCCATGGCCTCGCCCCCATGGTCTCGGCCCCATGGCCTCGCGCCCCATGGCCTCATGCCCATGGCCTTGCGCCCATGCCCTCGGCCCCGTGGCCTCGCCCCCATGGTCTCGGCCCCATGGCCTCGCCCCCATGGTCTCGGCCCCATGGCCTCGCGCCCCATGGCCTCATGCTCCATGGCCTCGCGCCCATTGCCTCGGCCCCATGGTCCCGCGTCCATGGCCTTGGAGGTGAGAATACTCACAAGTGGCAAGGTACACGCATGAATATGGAATGTACCTGAAAACCTAAAGAAGTCAGAGTACGGATATGGTACCCCTACCAGACAAGTAGTGGGAACGTCAGGAGTGGGAATGCAAGGATAGGAGTTAGAGCCCGTACGTCTATGGCCAGGATTCAAAGTCGACACCACTACCACCTGCACCACTACGTCTACCACCACTCCTCTGGCATGGGTACGGACAAGTAGTGGAGACATCCTCCTGACACCTGCTCCTGTACTGGATGTTCGACCACAACCTCTGAAGCCACTCCCTTGACATAGTACTTATGTACCCCTTGGTCTCCTGGACCACCATGTACCAAGGGCCATTAGAGCCTACTATAAAAGGAACTCTAACACCACCTGAAAGGGGGTTGGAAGTTCTACTGTAGTAAAGGCTTGAGAGTTAATGAAAGATTGATTGATTTATCCATTGTTATTCTGTCATAATTCTTGAGTTATTGCTTTGATTTCTATAGCTTTTTTATTGACGATCCTAACTTGATAATTTCTTCCAACTCAACTTAGTTGACGAGTTCTCACCGTCAACAGTAGGCGATATATCGCCTGGGCTAATATGCCCGAGGCTCGTCGAGGTTGTCGTGCGAAGTTACGTGTTTTTCGTATCCCCGTATGGCGATATATCACCCCCTATAGCTATGATATATCGGTATACACTAAAATATTAAACACGAAATTGCACATTTCAGCCTAATTTGAATTGAGTAAACAACCTTGACTAAGTCCTCTAACGATTTCAAAGCTGCTGACAGACTCTAGGATATTCAAATACTGGTCTTAATAAACTTATTCCTCAAAAATACTTAATTATCATTAAACATACACAAGACAAGTGTTAATATCTTATTGGGTCTATCTAAACCTTATAATATAATAAATATCACCATCAATATCAGTCATATTAATCAAACCTTAGGTGAAAATTAATATTCTTAAACTATAGGTTAAACTTAGAAAATCTACAAGTGTTCCTACGAGTGTCCAACTAAATCCCGGTCTGAACCAAAATCCACAGTCATAAAAATACTACAACTATTACTATTGCTACTACTATCTAACTAGCTAAGTAAAGTTCTTGGACTCTACAGCAGCTCTGGCTACCATGACGGATATAGAAAAAAGAATCAAGGACCTGGTCACGAAGAGCAATTTAAGGCTGGTCGACCTTCTATAACCTCACCAGGAAGTGAGGGAATCTACCGCGGGGAGTGCCACTGAAGAGGGCACTGAAGGACAAGAAATCCCTGAGCAGTAGCAAGATGTGTCAAAATGCCAAAGGCAACGAACAACGTGAGTGACCATTCGAGAACCATCCCCTAATACTCGAGTAGCGAATACTCCTATCCATCATGGCATCGGAAAACAAAAAATACTAGAATACATTGACCCTATACTTGAATCCGATGAGAATGGTATAGATTTCTCACTTCTAAATAACTTTCCCATCCCTTGTAATTTATTTGATAGGGATGGAAACTTCAAATTTATGACCAGTAGTTTTATCTTGGACTTCTTCAAGGCATGGGAAACCAAGGAAAAGGTAGCTGCTGAGGAGATCAAGACATGCGAGGCCAAGGTTTAAGGCGACTGAAGACAAAGTCGCCAATTTATTCGAGGAGCCAAGAAGAGTTGGCCAAGGCTATTGCTGCCAAGCAGAAGTTTAAGGAGGCCTCCGAGACTAACTATAAGGAAGCAGCCAAGCTTTAAGAGGATCTGGAGGCGAGCATGAAGGAGGCAACTAGTCTAGATGAGCAGGTCAAACTCCTCGAGGAGAAGAATTCCCAAAACTTGGAGAGGTTTCAAGGAGCTACCTTCAACTGCTTCTACATGTTTTGGAAGAAAAATCCAGAGGCAAACTTCGATTATCTTCCCGAGCAGGTAAAACAAGCTGAACTTGCCAAGTGCGCTGCTCACCTACACGAGGAAAGAAATGCTCAAAATGCCTCGGATTCTCCTGAAATTTCCTTGGCTACAGGCATTGATGGTACTGAAGAAGAAACTAGACTTGCAGTCGACCGACAGCCTCAATAGGACCCTCCCTAAACTACACAGTAAAATTTTTATTTATGTAATTAAAACATACGAACAACAGTTCATGATGTTAAGACAATTTGCTGCCTATGTGTTTAATTTCATTTTAATATTTTTAATTACATCTGAGCAGAAATTGCTCGCTGTGTAAAGACATTTCATTGTGATATTATAATATATACTCATTGCTATTATAACATCTACTCGTATGACCGAACTTAGCATAACAATTTATTAAGATTTCACAAAATTAACTAAATTTTTTGAGAAATACTCTAATTTTCGTAGTATGCTTTCCTTTATTTTGCTCGTGTGTTTACATATTTCTATGTTGATATGCTTTGCTCGCTTAGTATCTTATATGCCCCCCAAGTGATCGAGGAGCTTAAGGTTCTCGGTCACTTTCCATGACCAATACCTATTTGAGCATTACTGCTTGCGTACTTATAAGCAATCAATGATAATATAGCAAAACAGCACATGTAATAAGAAAATACATGTAATAAATACAATAATTGGCAAGAAGAACTAGCTGCGCAAAGTTCCTTTTTTTCTCGTAATGAAATGGACAAAATTTGTGTCAGTACGAGTGATCAAAAATTGATCTTACACTTATAAACGACCACCCATCTAACTGGCCATCCCTTGTTCACAGACTTGTAAAAAGTAAAATTCATACAAGCCAATTATTTAAAAAGAATTGTTCATTGATAATACTTGCGCAGGTGTTCTCCATTCCAATAGTGAGGAATGAGATCTCCATTTAAGCGAGCAAGTTTATATGTGCCTGGTTGAAGGATTTCCTCAATTTGATATGGACCTTTCCAGTTCGGTCTAACTACTCCAGCATTCTGGTCGAGAGTGTTGAGAAAAAATCTTCTAATTACCAAATCTTCCACGTCAATTTTTTTTTCATGTACTTTAGAGTTAAAATTTCGAGCAACCTTTTGCTGGTAAGCTGCAACTCTAAGTTGAGCCTGCTCGCGCCTTTCGTTGACCAAGTCCAAAGACTCCATTAATTACTAGTTATTCGCGCTCTAGTCGTATGTCAGCCTTTTATGCGATGGTGGATTTAACTCAACATGTAACCTGGCTTCATACACATAGGCCAAGGAAAATGATGTATGGCCTGTTGCTGTTCGGTGAGATGTTCTATATGACATGAATACTTCTAGCAATTATTCTGGCCACACTCCCTTTGCTTCTTCGAGCCTTTTATTCAGTATGTTCTTCAGAGGTTTGTTAACGGCTTAAACTTGTCCATTGGCTTATGGATGAGAAACTGACGAGAAACTCTTTATGATACTATGTCGTTCGCAGAAATCGGTGAAAAGGTCGCTATCAATTTGTGTGCCATTATGTGAGACAATTTTTTTTGGCAACCCATATCAGCATACAATGTTTTTGACGACGAAATCCAATACTTTCTTAGTCGTTATTGTTGCGAGTGGCTCAGCTTTGGCCCACTTAGTAAAGTAGTCAACAACAAATACTACATACTTGACATTCCCTTTTCCTGTAGGCAAAGATCTGATTAAGTCAATTCCCCAAACGCAAATGGCCATGGGCTTTGCATCTTTTTAAGCTCATTTGGAGCTGCTCGTGGTATCTTGGAAAATATTTAGTAGTTATCACACTTCTTAACGAATTCCACAGAGTCTTCGATCATGGTAGGCCAGAAATATCCTTGCTGGAGAATCTTCTTTGACAAACTTTGCCCACCAGCATGATCTCCACAGAAACCTTCATGTACTTCTTGCATCAATTCCTTAGCCATTTCCTTAGAGACACACTATAATAGAGGCATTGAGTATCCTATTCTATATAAGACGCCATTGATCAAAATAAATCAAGCTGATTGTCTTTGAAGTGGTTTTGCCATATTCCTATCTGCTAGTCATAATCCTTGTTCGAGATATTGTATGATGGGAGTCATCCATGTGTCAGACACTTGTATAATTAGCGAGGATTCTTTCGTTTGAATACTTGGTGCCAATAAACGTTCGACCGGTGCTATGCTCAAAACATCAGCATCTTTGGCGCTTGCTAACTTGGCTAAGGCATCGGCGTTTGAATTATGAACGTCAGGTACTTGCTGGAGAGTATACTTCTCAAAATGTGCAAATAAATCCTATGCCTTCTTCAAATAAGCAACCATCTTGAAACCCCTAGCCTGATTAACTACTAACTGGGAGTCACTATATATTTCAAGTGACTTTATGTTCATATCCTTGGCTAGTCTTAATCCTTCAAGCAGAGCCTCGTACTCGGCTTCATTGTTAGAGGCCTTAAAGTTGAATCTAATCGAACAGTGAAACCAATGTCCCTCAGGTGTAATTAAGATTAGCCTTGCCATGCGTTGTGCTCGTTGGAAGATCCGTCTACAAATAGCTTTGAGGCAGGGGTTTGATTTTGATTATCAGTCTCCATTATTGGTTCGCTGGCAGGGAGTCCAGTGAATTCTGCAACAAAATCTGCTAGGGCTTGTCCTTTCAAGGCTGCTCGTGACGCATAGGAAATTTCAAACTACCCATTTTAGTAGTCGACCAGTGGCTTCTGGTTTTTGTAAGACTTGTCATAGTGGCTGATCGATAAGCACTATTATGGGGTGAGCCTGAAAGTAGGGTCGCAATTTTCTAGACGCTAGAATCAATCGATAAGCCAATTTCTCTATGAGCGGATATCGTAGTTCTGCTCCCGCTAGCCTTTTTCTTATGTAGTATACTTCTTTTTGAATGTTGTCTTTCTCTCTGATTAAAACACCATTAGCAGCATACTCTGTTATTGCTAAGTAGATGTACAAAGTCTCTCCTTCGACCGACTTGGAAAAAATAATCGGTTGAGACATGTGGGCTTTGAGCGCCTGAAAAGCCTATTGGCACTCCTCTATCCATTCAGATATTTTGTTTCCTCTTAGTAGATTAAAAAATGGGACACATTAGTTCGTAGACTTAGATATGAATCTATAAAGGGCAGCAATTCTTCCTGTCAAGCTTTGTACTTCTATACTTTGGTAGGTGATTGCATCTCGATTAATGCTTGAATTTTTTTGGGATTAGCTTCGATTCCTCGTGAGTTTACTGTGAATCCCAAAAAATTTCCTGATCCTACACCAAAGAAACACTTTAGAGGACTTAGCTTCATCTGATATTTGTTCAAGATGTTGAAGCATTCCTGTGGGTCCTTGATATGTTCACTGACCTTTCTCGACATGACTAACATATCATCGATGTAGACTTCCATGTTATTGCCGATCAGTTCTTTGAACATATGGTTGACTAGTCCCTGGTAAGTCGCACCAGTGTTTTTTAAACCAAAGGGCATTACTTTGTAGCAGTAAAGACTCGTATCTATTCAAAAGCTTGTGTGATCTTCATCAGGTGGAAGCATACTAATTTGATTTTAACCGGAGTACACATCCCTGAATGATAAAACTTCATGTCCTAATGTATCATCCACCAGCTGGTCGATTCTTGGAAGCAGGAAACAATCCTTCAGGCAGGCTTTATTAAGGTTTGTGAAATCCACGCACGTCCTCCACTTTCCATTTGGCTTGGGAACTTGTGACAGTCAGAATCCCGTGATTCGTAAGGGGAAAGACCAAGTAAAGCTGTGCAATCCCACACCGCCTGGGGAAGGTCAAGTGTGATGATTATAAGACTATGTAGGTATGGGACTACACAGTTGAAGATGGCATAAATGGATGGATGGGTACTACCTATATCAACAAGATGCATCTTCTTTTCGATGGCCCATCACTTGAGAGCTCCAAAGTTAAGCGTGCTTGACCTGGAGTAGTCTCAAGATGGGTGACCTCCTGGGAAGTTTTCCCAGGAAGCGTGCGAGTGAGGACAAATCACGCTGGAAAGACTCGTATTGGTTTGTAGGGCCAGTCGTCATTCCAGGAAGCAACCATAGTGACGTGGGGCGTTACAGAACAAGTACGGGATTAGAGACCCAAGATGGATAAAACGCTACCCTGATGAATCCATTTTCCTTTAGCTTCTCAACTTCTTCTTTTAGGGCTTTAGATCTATCTTTGTCGAGCAGGCTTCTTTTTTGTTGTACAGGTGGATGATTTTTGTCTATATTCAAGACATGGCTGATCACTGCTGGGTCTATCCCAACCATGTCTTTATGTGACCAGGCAAAGACCTCTTGGTGTCTCTTCAAAGACTCCATCAATTTTTTTTTTTGTTGTCTCTAAGTTTTTCCCGACTTTCACAACCCTAGTTGGATCTTTCTCTTCTAGTTGGACCTCATCAAGGTCCTCCATAGGACCAATGTTTTCTTCAAAATCCCCAAAACAAAGATGTAAGTCCCTATCCTCACTTTGGGCAATGCCTTATTTGGTGACTTGTTCACCTAATTGGGCTTGCATTTCATTTACTACCAGCAAATTTTTTTCGGCTCCACTTCCTGATCTGCCTCTTCTTGCTTTTATGATCGAGGAATTGTAGGATTCTCTAGCTTCTCGCTGGTTTCCCAACACGCATCCAACTTCTGCATTGGTTGGAAACTTCATGGTCAGATGCCAGACCGAAGTTATGGCTCATAGATCGACGAGTATGGGTCTTCCGATCACATCATTATATGCAGATGGATAATTAACTAATATAAAAGTAGTGAGTAATGTCCTATTTTCAGGTGCAGTTCCTGCTATGACTGGGAGTCTGATAGACCCTGTCAATGCTAACCCTTCACTAGAAAAATCTTAGATGGTTTGGTTGCATGGCTCTAAATCTTGCACTGAAAACTTCATTCATTCCAGTGAAGAATTATACAAAATATTGACAGAGCTTCTTGTATCTACCAACACTCATTTTACCATCATGTTGGCGATCTAAACATCCACGACTAGAGGATCTAGGTGGGGAAATCAAACATGCTATGCGTCCTGCTCGGAGAAAGTTTTTAATTCTTCTTTTCTTCAAGCTTTTTGGGAGTTCGCTCCTTGACATTCAGCATTTCGATGTCCTGATCAAGACGTAGGGTTCTGGCATATCTCTCCCTCGCCTTACGACTAACATAGGATCTAAGTCCCTATCCTCCCTTTGGGAAATGCCCTATTTGGTGACTTGTTCACCTGATTGGGCTTGCATTTCATTTACTACCAGCAACCTTTTTTTGGCTCCACTTCCCGATCTGCCTCTTCTTGCTTTTGTGATCGAGGAATTGTAGCATTCTCTAGCTTCTTGCTGGTTTCCCGACATGCATCCAACTCCTGCATCGATTGGAAACTTCATGGCCAGATGCCAGACCGAAGTAATGGCTCGCAGATCGATGAGTATGGGTCTTTCGATCACATCAATATATGCAGATGGATAATCAACTACTATAAAAGTAGCGAGTAATGTCTTGCTTGCAGGTGCAGTTCCTACTGTGACTGGGAGTCTAATAGACCCTGTCGATGCTAGCCCTTCACCAGAATAACCGTAGATGGTTTGGTTTCATGGCTCTAAATCTTGCACTAACAACTTCATTCATTCCATTGAAGACTTATACAAAATATTGATAGAGCTTCCTATATCTACCTAGACTCATTTTACCAGCATGTTGGCGATCTAAACATCCACGACCATAGGATCTGAGTGGGGAAATCAAACATGCTATGCATCCTGCTCGGAGAAAAATTTTAATTCTTCTTTTGTTCGAGCTTTTTGGGAGTTCGCTCCTTGACATGATGTCCTGATCGTGATGTAGAGTTCTGGCATATCTCTCCCTCGCCTTACCACTGCCACCTGCTATATGTGGTCCTCCACAGATGGTCAACAATGTACCAGCAACCGGAGCTGGCTGTAGAGAAGGTGAGCGTTGGCGTATAGTTGCCTGCTCGTTGCCTCCGTGAGCCTCCTACTGAGAACCTACACCTGTTCATACATATCTCCTCAGATGTCCTTGTCGAATAGGGAACTCGATATTGTCCTTGAGATGGTTACACTCGTTGATATCATGGCCATAGTCATTGAGAAAATGACAAAAATTTGTCGTATCAATTTTGGATATGTCTTTTCTAATGGGGATTGGTCGCCTAAAGGGAACGATTGTATGACTAGTGTGATATACTTCGGCTCGGCTATCAACCAAGGCAGTGTAATTGGTGAACCTTGGTTCATATTTGTTCTGTTTGGGGTGCTTGCTATTAGATGCCGTCGGTTCGTTGTTCGACCTTTTCCCCCCATTCTTACCGTTACCTTTGTCATTGCTATTGGACTTACCGGACCCATTGGTGGCTTTGGTCGGGTCTTATTTCTTACATTGGTCGTCCTTTGGAGACTTTCCTTCATTGGTAATGGCCTCCTCGAGTTTGATATATTTTTCTACTGATCCAAAAATTCTTGAGTGCCCTTGACTCCATTTTTTTGAAGACTGCTCCAGAGAGGATAATTGTGTCGCACTCCAGCTGTGAATGCCATCATCTTTCCCTCGTCTCCAATAGTTTTGGCCTGAGCAGTTGCTCGTATGAACCACTGAATATACTCCTTTAGAGTTTCTCCTTCCTTCTGTCGAACTCTATGGGGGACATTTTATTCCCAACTAGTTTCTGCACAACCTGATTTAAGGCATCTATCTGGGTCTGTACATCATCTGGTATTGCTGGAGTAGCCGGTGATGGCGGAAAGTACTCGTCATGTCTTTCTCTTCGATAATTGAGCACATCCCTTAGATCTTCATCCCTACGCCTTTGCTCACTTACACCTAGTCGGTCAAAGATATTGGGCTGTTTAGGCTGCCCCCCAGTATTTTGTCCTGTTGGTCGGTTCTCCATTGGTGGAGGATTTTGTTGTCTGCCTCTCTCATCTTGTTGCTGACCATCATTCCTCCTGCCAAAGTCTTCCTCATTATAATCATGGCAATCTCTGAATTGTGACCTATGAGTGTGCGACCTGTTGTACACAGTGTTCCCCTCTCTTCCTACTGGTACGTCTCAATATATAGGGGGAGTTCTATGTTGGTCATTTGGTCCTCTGACATTACTATGTTGTGGGGGATCCCAGACCACAAAGCCTGAGTTCACTTGCCTTCTACTTCCTGAGGGACGTTGTCCCTTGCCAAGAAGGTTCTGTTCCCCGGTTTTCTGGCGTCTAGGGATGCTGCTCGACCCTATTCTACATGTGCTACTGAACGTTATCTCGACCAGATCGAGAGGGTGGTTGCTGCTCGTTGTTTCTGTTAGGATTTTGGGCTAGTCTTTCCTATTGAGCAGCGGGAGGTTGTTGTGGTCCTTGAGGACTCAGTTATGGTGGATTGTGATGATGTTGGGGACGCTCTGACAGCAGATTTTGTTGACGGTGAGAGCTGGGTGGCTGATCTAGTTGGGAGGTAGGTGCAGGTTGTCCTCGAGCCAACTGGATGGCCGCTTCTAAAGCTATTTTGGCATCTCTCTGCCGATGATCCATGTCAACTTGTCGCTCATTCAGCTCTCGACGCTGCTGGTCAATCTCCCTTTGCTGTAGCACCATCGTTTCAGCCACTTTCTCTTGATTAGCTCTCAGAGTAGCTAATTCCTCTTGCATTAAAATTAAAGTTGTTCGCAAGGTTTCAACATCCATCTCTTCCTCTTCCAGTTCTACCTATGGCTCGTCCTCCACTATATCTTGTGGGGGAGGTTGATTTGGCATACTTCCAGATGTTTGCCCTGTCTGGCCCGCTTTCTTGGAGGTTTTTGCCATTGTTTATCTTGAAGGTCTTGAGTTCAGCTCCCAATGAAAGCACCAAATTGTTGACTGATGTTTTAGCCAATGACACGGAGTCGCCAAAATGATAAATATTTACAAGTTGAATGCAAGAACTAAACAACATAAAGATTTATAGTGGTTTGGCCCTAGATATTTGAAATGACCTACGTCCACTTAATGCTTTTATTGAAGTATTCAGAAACCTGCAATCAACAAACTAGGGTTCCCTGAGTTTCACAAGCTCGAAAAAAGGATACAAAATTCGTGTATAAAAAACACTAGTTCTCCCTGATTACAAATTATTGTCTATCCTTCAATGAGTCCAATGAATCCTATTTATAGGATCAAGTATGCACATATAGGCCGATGGGCCGTGTTTAAACTTTGCTACAAACACATTTTAATAATAACATAAATCATAATCTTTACACATAAATAGGGTCAAATATCTTAGAAATATTTGACTTATAACTGTATTTGAACTCTGGTTTCGTTACTACAATCAGACCTGGTCGTATATGTCAGCACATCTTCTGTCGTACTGTTCAACATCTTTCTTGAATGCATCGAGCAACTTCTATTCTCATCGTCGCTCGACCAGACTGCCATCACTAAACAATCATGTGCTATCCACATGCCCTTTAGTTGTGCCACGTCAGCAAGCAAATATTTTTTAGGGTAAACAAACTTAATTAGAAAATATAGTGATTATAATAATCATGCTTCATTAAAGTAGCATTTAAAGAGGTACAAACTCTTTTGTAGCCTTTTATGATTATTAAGTTGTTTCACTAAATGAATTTATGGACAATTTTCAATTTTTCATTCACATAACCACTTGTGAATCCCAACTTCTATGTCTTCGATGTTGTATAATCAAACATGTACATAGTATAACAAGTGTTAAAATTATAGAAATAATAAAGATGATAATGAATACTCATTATCTATTTAATCTTATCCAATATGATTATATTCCATTTCGAAAATACAAATTTTGTTTAGCATTCTAGTTGTATGTGAGTTGGGTTTGAATTCCAAGTTCACATGCAAACTACTTGAATTCCAAATTCAAGTTTAGACTTCCTTTTGATTAGATCAAACAAGTCTCTAAGTGACTTTACTTTGAATGTTGCATAAAAATTTCTAGAAATTTTCTTTATATTTGATCAAACTTCTTTGAACATTAAAAGGTTCAACATACATCTCTATGTATTAGCCAAACGATTATGTGATTTTTGAGTCGTTCTTAGAGAAAGGTCTTTTGGTTTTGCTTTAATTAACAGACTATGAAAACAAGGAGAGAACCATTGAATGGTTGAAATAAAATACTGTCTTTTATTTATTTTATGAGTCTAATTAATTACAAGTCAATCTCAAAAATAATTCACATATATGTTTCACTTAATGTGGGCTGGAGTAAAATGTCTTATTAAATCTATGATTTGCACAATAATGAATAATTCATAATTGTCATTTATACTCATTGATGAAATAGGGTGAACAAGTATATTTCAAAAAATAACAACTGAATTTATTATTCAAAAGAAATAATAAACTTGTTCATTCATCAAATAAGGAATATAAAAACATAGTTTCTAGAAAAAAAAAACTTTATTACAAAGTTGAAATTGAAAAACTAATTTCCATGTCAGTTATCTCAATGGTCTACCAATCTGCAATCATTTTCTTATTTTTCTTTCACATTCTTTTTCCATCTTGAATATTGCGTTCCTAAAAACAAGACAAAAATATGGTGGCATAAAAATTTGAATCAACTATTCAAATATATTAAAATGAGATGAGCAAATCATATTTACCCTTTCTTCTTGTAAACTTCTTAAGTTATCAAAAGAGAATCTCTTTTGATCCTCTCCCATATCTCGTATGTAGATCTGAGGTTCACATATCTCAATTTAAGATCCTTTGGCATAGTCTTTAGTATGCAATGACGAGCCATATAATCATATCTCATCCAATTCACATATTTTTTATGACTATCATAATCAGATAAAGTTGATGGCTCATCTGGAGGCACATCAATGATTGCATCATACACCTGTAGTTCATCTAGAATTATGTGTATGATTATATACCAAACATCTAGATTGTTGAAGTCTAAATGAAAAACGACGAAGTTTTGAGAAAAGATCGATGAGCAAAAAAGATACGTCCAGGAACTATAGAAAGTCAACCAGGCCTAAACCCCCTAGAGGTGGTCGGTCTGGCATTGGCGCCCTAGGGGTGGTCGGCCTAACCCCAACCCCTAGGGGTGGTCGGCCTAAACATGGCCAAGAACCCTTTGGGGTGGTTGACCCACCCTATCCTTCATAGGGCGGTTGACCTACACTCTCAAAGACACTTCATTGGGTAAAACTCACACTTGTTCAAACTAAGATCAATAGGCCTAGCACCCAGCAGATCAAATGGCCTAGCACCTAGAAGATCATAGGCCTAGCACCCAAAGGACCAATGGTTCATGAACCCAAGCCCTAAAGGGTCGTCGAGCCTAGCACCTAAGTCTCATAGACCAATCAAGACTTAGTGTTTTCTCGAAGGTCTCAATCGTGCATTATCGACCACGATCTAGAGAAGACAACGGGAAGACCCACGATCTCATAATCATGGGAATATGGACACATATCTCCACTCCCAATGATCGTGTACCAAACCACGATCCCACTCTTACTAATCATGTAACAGCCCCTGGGTACTATAAATAAAGAAATCAAGGCTTCGTTTCAGGGGACTCTTTTTCTGGACTTTTTGGATCAATCTTTTGGATGAACTTGTTAGGAGTGAACTCTGAGTTGATCTTTGTAATTGTCTATCGTGCAATTCAATACTAAATACTAAGTGGATTAGCTTATTACTGTTCAGAAGAACAGGGCTGAACCGATATAAAATTTTTGTGTGTTTATTCAAAATATTTGTACTCTGTTGTATTTTAGATTAATTTTGTTCAAAAGGTCTCATACATTGTACATACGACCATTGGCCAATTTCACAGGTCAACATTTTGGTGCTTTCATTGAGAGTGTGAAATCAAGAAACAAAGTTTCATCAGTTTTACGATGCCTCCAAAATCTAGTGAAACAAAGAAGGCAACTCCCAGGGATTCCAACACTCAGGATCCCATCGATCCCATTAATGAACCTCAGGTGGAGGTTGGAGACCAACTTGATGCCGAAGATCCATAGGATGCTCACCAGGAGGAGATGGCGCAATTTCTGGGGAGGCAGGAGGCCTTTGCTGTAGAAATTTCCCTCTAGGGGTGACTATGGAACAAAAATGGTGGGAGATAGATGAGAATTTCTAGAGGATGATACAAAGGGAGTAGGAAGCTAACCAGAGGCACTAGGAGGATGATGTGGCCCTGGAGGTGGCTACTTAGTTAGCCCGAGCTAACACTGAAGCTGTTGCTCAGGCAATGAGGGAGGCTGAGGCCAAAGCAATAGGAATGCGAGATAGTAGTAACAAGGAGTCCCAGAGGAGGAGTTAAACCCCAAGGACACTCTCAGATCCACTTTCCCAAAGGCAGGATGAAGAGGCACAATCAAAGACTACCTCTTCCATGACTAAGAAGAATAACACTTCATCTTGGAGTAAGAGTGTTACCAACCTGAAGGTCCCCTTCCAAGGGGGATAGACGAAACAACGCAGAAGATGAGGGTCAAATATCTGAGAGGCGTGATAGGAATATAAATGGCTACTCAAAGTCTCAAAGTCATGTAGGAGGAGAGGCTTGGGGGTATGGTCGCACCGACAAGGGCAAGGCGGACCTACCACCCCTACACCTTCATTCTCGCAAGGGAAAGGAACCGATGAACAACACTAATACGGTGTTCAATAGGCTCAGAAAAGATTCACAACCTTAGGATCTGAGGGAGGTCATCACAGGAGGACCAGCGCTCAGGAGGGGGTACCAGGACGTCTACCTCACCTGGAGCAGCGATCCTACATGCAGTGTTGGCTCAAATAGATGCATGCATCATGGCTGTTCAGGGTCTAACAAAGAAACCTTTCACTATTGAGCTGGCTCATAGAAGTGGGAGTCCCTTCAGTGCCAACATCCAAGCTGCTCAACCACCACCAAAATACAAGACCCCAAAACTTCCAACATACACTGGGTAGGAGGAACCAATACTACACATTGGAAATTTTGAGGATTAGATGTTGTTACTCAGTGTGGAGCATGATTATAGGTGCAAGGTATTCCCTACCACTCTCTCTAACTCAGATCAGGAATGGTATTGGAAATTCAAACATGGATCAATCATTTCCTGGGATCAGTTCAGGAAGGAATTTTGCAAGGTCTTCAGTGATGGATGGATTCAACTAGTTTATGACAATAAACTAGCTAATAACAGCAAAGGAAGGATGAATCCCTGAAGGACTACGTCCAAAGATTCATGAGAGAGGCAAACCAAGCGTCCACAGTAGGAGATGAAGGGAATTTCATTGCCATCTCGTCGGGAATAATTTATCGTAGTCCCTTGTGGGATAGCATACAAAGGAACCCCATTAACACCTTGCAGGAGTTTGTGGACTGAGTAGACAAATACATGAAGCTAGATCATGCTATCATGAAGGAAGAAAAAGGCATAAACCATCTGATCACTATCAAGGAAGACAAGAACGGCGCTAACCCTTAGGGTGACAATGGGGGCAATGGTAAGAAGAGGAGTACCTCAGGGGCCAAGTAGGGTGGAGAATAGAAAGCTAAGCCAGCACCAGCCGACAAATAGCCTAAGCCTCCAGCCTAGGATCACCAATTATACTGTCTTTACTACATCAAGGGCTGAGATTTACTTGGCAACATACCAGGAGGTACCATATCGAAAGCCACCACCCTTGCATTCAGAAAGATATAGGGACAAGAATAAGTTTTTTTTTTTCCATAATGATTATGGGCACGACACAAATGAGTGCAAACAATTGAAGGATGAGATAGATTTTCTCCTCCGATCAGGAAAACTCTCAAGGTACCTAGTCAAGACCGAAACCCCAAGCAGGAATCCAGAGTTTCGAAGGCAGAAGAGGCCACCACTGGAGCCAGCAGTCGTAGACTTCACATTTGATACCATATGTGGGGGGGCACACATAGCAGGCAATAGTAACAATGCTTGTGAGAAATATGCAAGGACCCTAAGACATGAGGTAGGGCAGTCTTCCCAGTGCATGGCAGTCGAGGAGCGGTCTCCAAAAAATCAGAGGTATGAAAGTAAAACTCTCACTTTTATGAAGGATGATGCTAGGCACGTGAGGTACCCCCACAATGACCCTATGGTCCTTACCATTCAAATCGCTAATGCCCGAGTAAAGAGATGCTTGGTAGATATGGGATGGTCAGTAGATATCATCTACAAATCATTTCTCAAGAAGATGAAGCTTGCGGTGAAGGACCTAACATCATGTTCCCTAGTGATATATGGGTTCACGGGAGAATGCCTAGCACCAGCAGGAACCATCAGACTACCGGTCACGGTGGGGGATGCCCCTAGGCACGAGACTGTGATGACAGAGTTCTTGGTGGTAGATTGCTCATCAACTTACAATGTAGTGCTCGGGAGACACCTCTTGATGGAATTACATGCAGCAGTGTCTATCTGGAATCTATCTTTGAAGTTCCCCACAAGCGCAGGAAAAGGATGCATGCAGGGTAACCAAAGGGAGGCAAGAGAATGCTATAATTTTTCAGTGGTCAGGGCAAAGAAAGGACCATGCGTAAACAACATGGTAATAACCTGTTGTGAAGAGAATGAAGTAATCGATGAGGATGTCAACATGGAAGTTGGTGTTGAAAGAAACACTCTACTGGAGTCGGGGGCTCCTTTTAACGAAGAATTGTTGTTATAGCAAGTTTTCCAAAGCAAGGGAAACGACATCGATCCTCGCTTTGGGGATGACATCATGGGGGTGGGACCAGTGGAAGATCTTGACGAAGTCCTACTAGATGAGGAGGACCCGACTAGAGTAATCAATGTTGGGAAGGAGTTAAAGGTTGAAATTAAAGCATGGTTGTTTGAATTTTCGAAGAAAAACCAGGACGTCTTTGCCTGGCCACATAAGGACAAGGTTGGAATTTCTCCATCCGTGATAAGTCATGTCCTCAATATAGACAAGAACTATCTACCAGAGCAACAAAAAAGGAGACTGCTTGACAAAGACCGATCTCAAGCCCTAAAGGAGGAGGTGGAGTGGCTCATGGAAAACAATTTTATAAGGGAGGCCTACTATCCAGATTGGGTATCAAACCCCGTGCTGGTCCCAAATCCAAATGAGAAGTGGAGAACATGCGTGGACTTCACAGATCTGAATAAGGCCTGCCCCAAAGACTTCTTCCTACTACCCAGAATAGAACAACTGGTCGATGCAACTGGAGGACAGGAAATACTCTCATTCATGGATGCTTATTCTAAGTATAATCAAATAAGTATGTATCCTCCCGACGAGGAACATACCAGCTTCCAGACAAACAAGGGATTTCACTGTTATAAGGTGATGCCATTTAGGTTGAAGAACCCAGAAGCCACCTACTAGCATTTAGTGAATGGCATGTTCTGAGACTTAATCGACAAAAATATGGAGGTATACGTTGATGACATGTTTGTCAAGTCCAAAGAAGCTGGAGGGCATGTTTGAGACTTAGAAGAATGCTTTGCAATACTTAGAAAGTATAGTATGAAGTTAAACCCTCTTAAGTGCTCGCTTGGAGTTGGTTCTGGTAAGTTTCTCGAATACATAATCAATTCACGTGGAATCGAGGCTAACCCCGATAAGATCAAAGCATTGATTGACATGAAATCACCTACCACAATCAAAGAAGTGCAAAGCTTAACAGGGAGAGTAGCTGCACTAAGTAGGTTCATATCAAAGTCAACAGACAAGTGTGTCCCCTTCTTTATCCTACTCAGGGGCAGCAAGAAGATCCAATGGACCGAGGAGTGCAAGAAAGCTTTCCAAGCCTTGAAGGAGAATCTCGATCAACCTCCTTTCTTAGTGAAGCCAATATATGGTGAAGTGTTATTCATCTATTTGGCAATCACTGAGCATGCAATCAGCGTTGCTTAGGTAAAAGAAAAGAACAGGGTACAACACCCTGTGTACTATATCAGTAAAAGGCTAGTAAGTGTGGAGTCTAGGTATCCCCCTCTTGAAAAGCTAGCCTAATATTTAGTAATTTCCTCTCGAAAGCTACGTCCATATTTCCAAGTTCACTCGATCCAAAAACTGACCGATCAACCGCTGAGACAAGTTCTTCAGAAACCAGAGGCCTCGGGACGATTACTCAAGTTGGCAGTGAAGCTAGGACAGTTTGATATCACTTATCATTCGAGGATGGCAATAAAAGGACGAGCATTGGAAGACTTCATAGTCGAAGGCACCAACCTTGAAGACCCTTCCTACCAATCGGAGAATGGAGATACCGAGAAGGAAAGAGATACCCCTGTGTGGAAGCTATATGTTTATGGAGAATGGTGCAGGTTTCATACTGATCACTCCGAAGAATCACCGAATCCATTGCGCTCTCAGATTTGGATTCAACGATTTAAACAATGAAGCTGAGTACGAGGAATTATTAGTAGGTTTACGCTTGTCTCGGGATGTGCATGCACAATTCTTGGAGATATTCAGCGATTCCCAGCTAGTGGTGTAGCAGGTACTAGGGCAGTATCAAGCCAAGGGGCTTACGATGGTGCAGTACCTGAACAAGGTGAAGGACTTGTTGACATAGTTCAAGAAAAAATCAATTATATAAATCCCGAGGGACCAGAATACCAATGTTGATGCCTTAGCCAAGCTTTCCAGTGTAAAAGATGCGAACACTCTGAATGTTGTTCCTATCGAATTCTTGGCGGAAAAAAGCATAACCGAGTAGGAGACACTATCTGTTGAGTTAGGAGATACATGGATGACCCCTATTATTAATTATCTCCACCGAGTAGTACCCAATGAGCGAAACAAAGAAAGGAAATTGGTGAGACAAGCTGGACGATATTTGATAGTCGAAAGGTACCTGTACCGATGAGGGTACACCCTACCACTACTAAGGTGCGTTACACTTGACCATTGAAAGGTTTTAATGTCAAAGAAAATCCTAAGACAATGATACTTTTGGCCAACGATGAATGAAGACTTGATGGAGTATGCTAGAAGATGCCACAAGTGTCAGATGTTCTCCAAGATACCTCAGGCAGCACCTAATGAATTAACACAAATGCAAAGCCCTTGGCCCTTTGTTGTATGGGGAATTGACCTGATTGGAAAGCTACCCACGGGAAGGGGAGGAGTCCAATTTGCTATTGTAGCCGTAGACTACTTCACCAAATGGACTGAAGTCAAACCGTTTGCCACCATAACCTTGAAGAAAGTCTTAGACTTTGTGGTGAAAAATATCATATGTCGATTTGGTCTACCATAGAAGATAGTCTTGGACAATGGGACTCAATTTGACAGTGATATGTTCACCGAATTTTGTAAGAGGCATGGAATCACAAAGACTTTTCCTTGGTAGCACACCCCCAAGCTAATGGTCAAGTAGAAGCACTGAACAAGACTATCAAGGACACTCTAAACAAACACCTCGAACAAGCCAAATGAGACTGGCAAGAATTACTTCTGGAGGTCCTATGGTCACATCGAATGACGGCTCGAACGATGATAGTCTTTACCCCATTCTCTTTATCGTTTGGTCATGAAGCCATGTTGCTAGTTGAACTTACTCCCCCATCGCATAGTCGAGATACAGACAATCAAGGGAGGAACCATCAACTAATAGAAGAGTCGATCGATTTAATCAAAGAAAGATGAGAAAAGGCAAGTCTCAGAGAAGCAGCACATCAACAAAAAGTGGCCAGATACTTCAACTCCAGAATGAAATATCGAGAATTCCAAGTTCGAGATTTACGACTCAGGAGGGTGTTCCAAAACACTAAGGACACAACAGCAGGGGTACTAGGATGTAACTACCCAAAAATGTTAATAGGGTTTAGTGCCCTGATTAGCGTGTCGTGAGGGCTTAATAGGATATGTATGTGATTATGTGATTTAAATACATAACTATGTGACATGCATGTTATATATGGTGATGTGAATATACTACATGCATGTTTATGAGTATTAGATATGCATGTGGGGCCTTTATGGTTTATAAGGGCATAGCTGTAATTTTGGCCCATTAAGGGCAAAGTTGTGAATATATTTGTTAAATGGTTGAGACCACATTATTATGTGGATATATCTATAGTGTACAACTCGAGACGATCCTAGTGAGCAGATTAGCGAAATAGTCACAGCGTGGTTTAATACCCAGCTCAGGGTGAGCCTAGGGGTATTTTGAGAACTTAAGGAATAATTTGTGGGTTCATTGAGTAATGAGAAATTATTTGGTAATTAGTTTAGCATGACGGGATTAACTGGCAGTTGGTAGGACGACTTGAGGAATCAGCGGGAATAAGAAAAATGATCGTTTTATCCCTTAGAAGGAATTAGAGGGCTGGGTTCGAATCAAGGACAGAGTTGTCATTTGGTTAGAGGATAAGGCTATTTGACTCAGTGGAAAACTTAGGCAGAACTAGAATACTCTCAAACACTCCTCTCAGCTCTCTTTCTCTCCCTCACACTCACGATTTCTCTCTCTCCCTCTTCTTATGTCTTGAAACTAAGGGAAAGCAGAAGGAAAACTTGAGGAATTAACTGAAGGATTTGAGCTAGAAGTCAGGGGGAATTTAAGCTAGGAACAACTAGGTGATCACTGAAGGTTGAAGCTTCAAATTGAGGTCAGAAATTATGTTCCCTTCTGCTGGAATTTAGATTTATTAGGCTAAATCTGTTTAGGTTTCTAGTAAAGAGTTATTGTTGGTTGAGAGGATGGGATCAGTAGAATTTTTGGTTATTTTATGCTTAAGATATGTGATTAAGAGTCCTAGACTCGTTACTGGACTTGGTTTTGGTTTGGGAGTATAATTGAGGTTGAATTTTGAGGATATAGCTAAGATAAATGCTGGAAAACCCAGGGGATTTTTGGTTTAAGGGGGTTCCCCGTGACCCAGTTCATGGGTGCCACGGTCCGCGTGCCGCAGATGGCCCTGGGAGGGTTGCTGATCGTAGGGTGCGCTGCGACCCTAAGGAGCAAGTTGCACCCAACCTCCCCCAGATGTGAAAGGTCGTGCCTCTAATTTGAGGCCCGTCGCGACCCTCAGTGCCAGGTCGTGGCCCCCCTTGGCAGTTTTAGTCTAAGGTTATTTTTAAGGTTGGGGAGGCTCGGGGATTCAAACCTAAGCGCTCGAGACAAATTCTACTATCCAGTTTAGTATAATTTGAGGTCCAGGAGGTTAGTATTTGTTTCCAAAACATTTATTTTAATTAGGGATTGATAATTATCCATGTTAATTTGTGACTAGGATTATCGTTAAGGCTCAGGACTAAGGATCGTGCTTAGGACCGCTCTTTATTTATCGCTCAGGATTCGAGGTAAGAAAACTGCACTCAGGTGGTTGTGAATGGGATTAAGTATCCCTGTACTTGAAGGTATGTATTATGTGATTATATGGTTGTTATACGTTATATGAAAGTACGAACTAAGGGCACCGGGGCTGATGATAAGTGTACCGAACGCAGCTCGGCCTAAGTGAGTCGGGATCAGCTAGATAAACAGAAGGCTCGGCCTAAGGGCACCGATAACTAAGCATTTGTATTAGTGATTGAGGCGTATGCTTGAGAATACATGTTTACCATTGTTTAGCTTAATTCTTGTACTCTATAATTAATTGAATTAATTAGATTAAAGTTGATTGAATGCTACTGCTGCTATATGTGTTTGTTATTTATGGATTTTTTGTTAGGCCTTGGCTCACGGGTGCTACGTGGTGTAGGTAAAGGCAAAGGGAAACTAGACCGACCATGAGTTTGAGAGCACTGAGGGCAGCGCGTACATCGTCAGCTGCTCAACCGCCATGGCCGAGGGAAAGTTACAAGAATAGAGCTCTAAATTGTATTTTTCCGTTAGACTGGCTTTTGTTGTATCAACTTTTGGGAGTTGTATTTACCACATAATCCCTACTTTTGGGATCCCATGTATGAAACATTTGTTTGAATGAAAATTAACCATTTATGATCAAAAAAATTTAATCCTAACCTGTCAATTGACTTTAGGATCACATTTATGTTCAAACGACCATATTAGCAAGTGTTGCACTATTTAATAATACAGAGTGTAACAGTCTTGGTTATCCAGTGCATTACAACTTGGTATCAGAGCTGTCTAGGTTTAAGGGTTCCTGAAGACTGGCTGGGCATGTACACTCGACGCTAAAGACAAGCTCGACTTAGTGTTTGGTAACCATATATGTGATTATATGCTTAAATGTCTAAATGAAATATAAATGTTTTATCTGCATGATTAATAAGGAGCATGAGATATACTGATAGGGCCTGGCCCTTGACTGCTATGTAATTATGATAAGGTATGCTTATTAGCACTGCTGTTGTATGTGAATAATTGTTTAAATGCTTGTTTGCATCTTGAATGCATATTGTTGGTTGAGTTTTGAACCTGTCATCATGGCCTGACTGTCGAGTCGTTGATTGCATATAAACATGGATAGTTATGCGTCCTAGGCGATCAATATGACTAGCTGGCATAGGAGCTGACGCTAGAGATGATGAGCAAGGCCAAAACCCTCTGCCAGTCCCTGAGAACTGGCAGCAGATACTTGCTGATATGCAAGCTAGGCTACACAATCAAGAAGAGCATATTCGCCTTTTAAGACAACAAGCTCCGTCAGGGAGTGCTGCACCTATTGTGCCACCTGCTGTGGCACTAACTATATAGCCACCTGAGATTGGGAACAGGTGGGAGCCGCTTTATGATCGATTCAGAAGGCAGCATCCTCCAATTTTTGAGGGAGGACCAGATCCACTGAAGGCTGAACAGTGGATGAGTATGATCACCTCCATCCTAGAATTTATGAGGGTGGAAGGTAGTGACAGGGTGGCCTGTGCCACCTATATGCTTAGAGAGGATGCTCGTATTTGGTGGGAGGTGGCATGACAGACTCAGGATGTTTCCACTTTGAGCTGGGATAGGCAGAGATTTGTTCAATCAAAAGTATTACAACGTTTCCATCAAGGAAACAAACATGAATGAGTTCATGGAATTGGTACAGGGCAGCATGACAGTTACTGAGTATGCCCTGAAGTTTGATAGGCTAGCGAAGTTTGCACCAGACTTAGTGCCTACAGATGCAGCTAGATAGGACAGATTCATTCGAGGGCTTAAGGCTATGATAGCCCGAGATGTGAAGATTACATCAGTACCTGGGCAGACTACTTATGCCAGGTTGTTGAGAAGGCTCTTACAACTGTGGAGGTAGAGAATAAGATCTGGAGGGAGAATGTTGCGAGACAGGATGTTCGCAGGGCAGTGGCTCCATATACAGGGTGTGGTAGGCGGCGAAGGCCCCAGTTATCAGAAGAGGAAGACCCCTGACACCTTAACCGCTATTGGTCCTGATAGGAAGGGTCGAGGAGTCTAGGGCGGTCTCTAGAGAGGCAGTGAGACATGGAGGAATTATACATAGTGCACAAGGTGCAGGAAGCGCCATCTGGGTGAATGTCGGGCCAAGGCCTATGGCATGTGTGGGGTGGTTGGACACCTGAAGAAAGATTGTCTGACACTAAAAAAGGAGGAATGAGGGAAGGTGGACAGCATGACTCCAACTCGAGTGTTCACCTTGACATAAGCAGAGGCTAAGGCTAGTCCCTCTATAACGTCCCACGTCATTATGGTTGCTTCCTGGAATGACGACTGGCCCTACAAACCAACACGAGTCTTTTCAGCGTGCTTTGTCCTCACTCACACGCATCCTGGGAAAACATCCCAGGAGGTCACCTATCTTGAGATTACTCCAGGTCAAGCACGCTTAACTTTGGAGTTCTCAACTGATGGGCTACCGAAAAGAAGATGCATCTTGTTGACATAGGTAGTACCCATCAATCCATTTAAGCCCTCTTCAACTGTGTAGTCCCATACCTACACAGTCTTAGAATTATCACACTTGACCTTCCCTAGGAGGTGTGGGATTGCACAGCTTTACCCGGTCTTTCCCCTCACGGATCACAGGATTCTAACTGTCAAAATCACCCCCCCCCCCCCCCCGCTTACGGGCCCGAAGTCCCCATTGGCCACACTTTCAACTGGGTCAAGGCTTTGATACCATTTGTAACACCCCACGTCACTATCGCTGCTTCCTAGAATGACGACTGGCCCTACAAACTAACACGAGTATTTCCAGCGTGCTTTGCCCTCACTCACACGCTTCTTGGGAAAAATTCCCAGGAGGTCACCCATCTTGAGATATGCTTAACTTTGGAGTTCTCAGGTGATGGGCTACCGAAAAGAAGATGTATCTTGTTGGCATAGGTAGTACCCATCAATCCATTTAAGTCCTCTTCAACTGTGTAGTCTCATACCTACAAAGTCTTAGAATCATCACACTTGACCTTCCCCAGGCGCTGTGGGATTGCACAGCTTTACCCGGTCTTTCCCCTCACGGATCACGAGATTCTGACTGTCACACCCTCGATCGTGGCAGGTCAGCTTTCTAGCACTGGCTCTTCATTTATTGTATTGATTGACTCCGATTCTAGAAAGGTAATTAATAGATTGTGTAGACCTAGTGAGTATTATACTGCTGGGTTTGGGACTATACGACCTACAAGGGAGCTGGTAGTTTCTAGTAGGGGTGTTCATAAAACCTCCCACATAGCACAAACCACCCACACCGGACCACACCGCACCGCAATTTGCGGTTTAGAACCCTTCGAGGTGTGGTTGCGATGCGGTTTGTGATTATAAACGCGGTTCAAACCACACCGCACCGCATCATTATATATATTAACTTTTTTATATTATTTTTTTCAATTTTACTACATTTAAAGTTAATGCATAAATATTTATATAGTATAATATAATATACACAATATCTAGAAAGAAATATAATGTTTCATAGGATGCTGACATAGATTCTACTTCAATCTAAAGATATTCCTCCTTAATTAAAATAATATTTACTTTTATATTACATTTTTTATTTTTTATTAGTTTGTTATATTTTTATTGTTTTGCTTAAAGTTTATTAGCTTGTTGTACATTTAATTATTTTGTTAAACACTCTATGGTTATGAGATTTATTATGAATCTTTCTTAATTATAATATTTAATTGTTAAATTATTTGGCGATAGGTATAAACTGCCAAAACCGCACCGCACCACAACGCATTTTTGTGGTGCGGTTTATACGGTTTAAGGTCTATGCGGTGCGGGTTGCGGTTTGGAAAATTGTTCAAACCGCATATGTGGTGCGGCCCAAAAAATTAGAGAAAAACTGCACCAATCGCACCACGAACACCCCTAGTTTCTAGGAGATGGATTAGTGCACTACCAGTGATGGTGGGTAGTAGGGAACTATCAGTAGACTTGATTGAGGTTAGTATGGCTGATTTTGATATGATTTTGGGGATGGATTGGTTAGTCAGATATGGGGCTACTATAGACTGCAGGAAGAAGATGGCGACTTTTGAGCCTGAGGGAGAGGATCCCTTTGTTTTTGTGGGCACTATGCATGGACCCCGCATACCCATAATATCAGCATTGAGGGCTACGGACCTATTACAAGGAGGTTGTATAGATTTTCTAGCAAGTGTGGTGGATAACACTAGAGTTATGCCAGTGGGGTCAGGAGAGACTAGATTGGTATGCGAGTTCTTAGACATTTTTCCTGAGGACTTACTAGGATTGTTGCCGCACATGGAGATTCATTTCGTTATTGAGTTAGCATTGGGTACAGAGCTAGTGTCGAGGGCACCATATAGAATGGCTCTAGCAGAGTTAAAGGAGCTGAAGATACGGCTACAAGAGCTTCTAGATTTGGGGTTTATCAGACCTAGCTTCTCGCCATGGGGTGCTCCAGTTTTATTTGTGAATAAGAAGGATGGGACTCTGAGAGTGTGTATAGACTACAGGGAGTTGAACAAGTTGACCATCAAGAACAAGTACCCCTTACCAAGGATTGATGACCTGTTCGATCAGTTACAGGGAAAGACGGTATTCTCGAAGATTGATCTTCGATCTGGTTATCACCAACTGAGGATCAAGGATGAGGATATTCCGAAGATGACCTTCTGTACGAGGTATGGACATTATGAGTTCTTGGTCATGTCATTTGGTTTTACCAATTCCCAAGAAACATTTATGGATCTAATGAATAGGGTATTCAAGGACTTCTTGGATCAGTTTTTGATTGTCTTTATCGATGACATCTTAGTTTACTCCAATTCAGAGGAAGAGCATGAACAACATCTTAGGCAGGTATTACAAAGATTAAGAGAGCAACTGTTGTATGCTAAGTTTAAAAAGTGTGAGTTCTGGCTACCAAAAGTGACATTCCTTAGAAATATTATTAGTGGAGATGGGATTAAGGTAGATCCACCAAAGGTAGAGATAGTTAGGGATTGGCTGAGGCCAAGAAACCCCTCGGAAGTTAGAAGCTTCCTTGTATTCGCAGGTTATTACAGGCAGTTCGTGGAAGGGTTTTCGAAGATTGCTGCACCAATGATAGAATTGACACAGAAGAATCTAAAGTTCCCTTGGTCAGACAAGTGTGAGGGTAGTTTCAAGGAACTGAAGCGACGACTTATTACTGCTCCTGTGTTGAGTCTTCCTTTGGAGGGAGGGAAGTTTGTAGTGTATTATGACGCATCGAGATAGTGCGTGTTGAAGTAGAATGAGAAGGTTATTGCTTATGTGTCACGACAGCTGAAGGAGTATGAGAAGCGGTATCCTACCCATGATTTAGAACTGGCAGCGATGGTATTTACACTGAAAGTTTGGCGACACTACTTGTATGGAGAGAAGTGCGAGATATACACCGATCATAAAAGTTTGAAGTATTTCTTCACCCAGAAGGACTTGAATATGAGAGAGAGACGTTGGCTGGAGTTGGTGAAGGACTATGATTGTGATATCCTTTACCACCCAGGGAAAGCCAATGTAGTGGCAGATGCACTAAGCTGGAGAGGCCCAAGAAGAGATGGCTACAACAAGGATAGAGTTAGTTGTGAGCCAGTTCGCCAATATAACTTTACAGTCTACCCTCCTACAGAGGATAAGAAAGGGTCAGTTGCAGGATGCATAGTTGCCGGAAGTTAGAGAGAATGTCCTAGCTGGGGTAGCTAAGGATTATTCTATTTTAGAGACGGGTTTACTATGGTATAAGGAATGGATCTGTGTTCTGATGGTTATGGGCATTAGACGAGAGATACTTTATGAATCCCAAACTACACCATACTCACTCCATTTAGGCACCACGATGATGTATAAGGATCTACAGACTTTATACTGGTGGCCTGGGTTGAAGAAGAATGTAGTTGAGTACGTGTCCAAGTATTTAACCTGTCAGTAGGTGAAGGCTGAGCATCAGCGACCAGCGGGGTTGTTACAACCTTTAGGTATTCCCGAGTGGAAGTGGGAAGACATTACCATGGATTTTGTGGGAGGTTTACCCAAGATGGTGGGGCTACATGACTTGATGTGGGTGATAGTAGACAAATACACCCAGTGAGCTCACTTTCTACCAGTGAGGATGACATATACTGTGGACCAGTATGCAAAGTTGTCTGTGAGGGAGATTGTACATCTCCATGGGGTTCTTAAATCTATAATAACGGACTGGGATCCCATTTTTACCTCCAAGTTTTGGGGTGGTTTGCAGAAGGCTATGGGGACTCAATTGAAGTTCAATACGACCTTTCATCCTCAGACAGATGGGCAGTCTGAGAGGACAATTAAGGTATTGGAAGACATGCTTATAGCGTGTGTGCTAAACTTCGAGGGGTCTTGGAGTAAGTATCTTCTGTTGATTGAGTTTTCATACAACAATAGTTATCAATCAACGATTGGAGTAGCTCCATATGAAATGTTGTATGGAAGGAGATGTAGAACTCCCGTACATTGGGATGAGATGGGTGAGAGTAAGTATTTGGGACAACAGATGGTTCAGAAGACTAACGAAGCTACTGAGAAGATTTGAGCTCAAATGCTCGCTTCGAAGACCAGACAGAAAAGCTATGCTAATCCTAAGCGTAGGGACGTGGAGTTCCAGGTAAGGGACCACGTGTTTCTGCGAGTTTCACCATTACGAGGAGTGAGGAGATTTGGGGAAAAGGACGAGTTAAGCCCTAGATTCATAGGACCTTTTGAGATCCAAGCGAGGATCAGGGAGGTTGTCTATAGATTGGCTCTACAACCGGCATTATCAGGAGTTCATGACGTATTCCACATCTCCATGCTTTGGAAATGCGTATAAGATAGGACGCGTGTATTGGGATATGAGGGTCTAGAGCTACAGACAGATTTATCATATGATGAGCGGCCAATGCAGATCTTAGACAAGAAAGATAAAGTTCTAAGGAACAAGACGATTCCTTTGGTTAAAGTATTATGGAGGAATAGCAAGGTCGAGGAAGAGACCTAGGAGCTTGAGTCATCTATGCAGGATCAGTATCCCGATTTATTCTGGTAAATTTTGAGGACGAAATTCTCAGTATTAGGGGATAGTTGTAATGACCCGAAAATTCTTATAGGGTTTAGTGCCCTGATTAGTGTGTCGGGAGGGCATAATTGGATATGTATGTGATTATGTGATTTAAATGTGTGACTATGTTGCATGCATGATATATATATATGATGATGTGAATATATTATATGCATGTTTATGAGTATTAGAAATGCATGTGGGCCCTTTATTGTTTATAAGGGCATATTTGTAATTTGGGCCCGTTAAGGGCGTAAATGAGATTATATTTGTTAAATGGTTGAGACCACAATATTATGTGGATATATCTGCAGTGTACGCCTCGAGACGATCCTAGTGATCGGATTGGCGAAATAGTCACAGTGGGGTTTAATACCCGACACGGGGTGAGCCTAGGAGTATTATGGGAAATTAAGGAATAATTTTTGGGTTCATTGAGTAATGAGAAAGTATTTGGTAATTAGTTGGGCATGATGGGATTAACTGGCAGTTGGTAGGACGACTCAAGGAATTAGCGAGAATTGAAAAATGACTGTTTTACCCCTTAGAAGGAATTAGAGGACTAGGTTAGAGTAATGGGCAGATTGGTCTTTTGGTCATGGGATAAGGCTATTTGACCTAGTGGAAAACTTAGGCAGAACAAGAATACTCTTAAACACTCCCCTCAGCTCTCTTTCTCTCCCTCTCACTCACGATTTCTCTATCTCCTTCTTCTTGTGTCTTGAAACTAAGGAAATCAAAAGGAAAACATGAGGAATAAACTGAAGGATTTAAGCTTGAAGTCAGGGGGAATTTAAGCTAGGAACAACTAGGTTATCACTGAAGGTTGAAGCTTCAAATTAAGGTACGAAATTATGTTCCCTTCTACTGGAATTTAGATTTGTTAGGCTGAATCTGTTTAGGTTTCTAGTAAAGAGTAATTGTTGGTTGAGAGGATGGGATCAGTAGAATATTTGGTTATTTTATGCTTAAGATATGTGGTTATGAGTCCTAGACTCGTTACTGGACTTGGTTTGGGTTTGGGAGTATAATTGAGGTTGAATTTTGAGGATTTAGCTGGGAAAAATTCTTGAAAACCTAGGGGATTTTGGGTTCATGGGGCGCGCCGCGACCTAGTTCATCGGCGTCACAGCCCGCGTGCCCTAGATGGCCCTAGGAGGGCTGCTGATTATAGGGTGCGCCACGACCCTAAGGAGCAAGTCGAGGCCTGCCTCCCCCAGATGCAAGAGGTCGTGCCTCTGACTTGAGGCGCGCTGCGACCCTTAGGGCTAGGTCGAGGCCCACCTAGTCAGTTTTTGTCTAGGGTTGTTTTTAAGCTTGGGGAGGCTCGAGGATTCAAACCTAAGCGCTCAGGACGAATTCTACTACCCAGCTTAGTAGAATTCAATTTCTCGGAGGCTTGTATTTGTTTCCAAGACGTTTATTTGAATTAGGGATTGATAATTATCCATTGTTATTTATGACTAGGACTATTGATAAGGCTCATGACTGAGTATCGTGCGCGGGACCGCTCTTTATTTAACGCTCGGGATTCAAGGTAAGAAAATAACACCCATGTAACGCCCTGGATAGCAAAGACCGTTACACTGTGTGTTTATAAAAGTGTCAGACTTGCTAATGAAGTCATTTAATTAAGAACGCGTTTTTGAAACTATAATGGAACTAGGGTTAAAATGTTTTGGTCTCAAAAGTCACATTTCTTATCAAGAAACTTTTCCAATTTTTTAATATTAAAACCATTTACAAAAGATTCAAGAATTAAATATAGTATTAGCCATATTAAGGCAAAACAGACAATTAGGCAATCTCTGTCCTGATCCACTCCATGGCCACGGCGACCGAACAGTTGGCTATGTACATTCAGCCCCGTAGCTCTCCACCTCAGGACTGGTCTAACTTGCTTTTGCCTTTACCTGCACCATGTAGCACCCGTGATCCAAGGCCCAGCAAGAAAACACAACAACAGAGCATAAGCAATCAACAGATAATTCGATATCACATATTCCATAAACATGTTCTCAACCATTTAAACATTCAGAATAACCAAGTATTTAACATACCAAACATATCAACTCATATCATACATCAATTCACGAATGATAACTAGGGTTAGCACCCTCAGGCTGCACCCTCCGTTATCCCACTGACTCCGGCCCGCTTAAACCGAGCTCAGTGAATATTAAACTGTCCTCGACTACCAGTGGCCAAGCTGCGCCCTATGCGCAAATATTGTGTACGGAACCCGTAGGCCGCTATCACATGTCCCATGGCATAATACCATCATTGACATTATACAGATATCGGGAGCTCTTAGTCCCATCACAAATATATAACCGGGTGCAGTTTTCTTACCTTTGGATTTGTTGGCTTTGTTCACTGTGATCCTCAAGCACGATCCTTCCCAAGCCCTAGCGCGAACCTAAACACAACCATAGGCCGAAGTCATCACCAATCGTCAAGTCCAAAACCTAGCCTCGGGACCAATCCCAAGCCCCCGGGATGTCCTAATTCCACAAAACAGGGTGGTGGAATCGAACCCCGAACCCTTGGTCAAAAATCCTTGAAAATAACCCTGAAATCCCTTTCTGAAGACAGGGTAGCGCTACAACGCTCATTGGAGGGAACTACAGTGCTACATACAGAACCAAAATGCCCTCAGCAAGCTTGGCCTAGCACTACAGCACCCAAAGGTTAGCGCTGTAGCGCTAGTCACAGACTGCCAACACCACATTTTTCCTTCCTGCGATTTCCCCGAGCCAAACTTAACCAAAATTTATCCAAACCTTCACCAAACTGAAAATAAAGCTCACTAACATGTCTAACTCATCCCAAGCATCATAACCACATAAAATCTAACCACATGCACCTCTAATCCCAAAATTCACCATAGTCACTCCTAGACTTCAGAATTAAGCAAAACACAGTCAAAACTTCAAAGTTTAAAGTTCATAATTTATACCTTTGATGGAAATTTGATTTCAAGTTAACTTCTTGACCTCCTTAGCTTGTTCTTCCTCAATTCCTTGGCTTGAATTCCCCTAGAGTTCTCATCAACTCAGCTTAGACACAATAGTTTAAACTAACCAAACCAGAAACTGAAAACTCTAAAGGCATACCTCAAATATTGATGTGTTCTTGCTAATCCCTTGCCAAACTTTCTGGTTTAGCTCAATACTCTTGTTGCTCAGCCTAACCTAGGTCCCTTCTGAGTTTTGCTCCAAGAAAATTCAAGAGAAAGGGTGAGAGAATCACCAACCGACCCTAAGAAAACTGCTATATTTTCCTTCCTTTTCTTTTTCTTTCTTTTCCTTCTTTCCTCAGCCTTCTAGCTTTTTCTACAATTCCCACTAAGTATAAAGCCTTAGCATACTTATCTCTTGCAAGCAAAATGACCATAATGCCCTCCCTTTTAATTTTAAACCTTTAAGTGCATCTACGGAATTTTGGTCATTTCACCCCAATTCCCGCTAATTCCTCGAATGTCTCGGATATTTTCCGCTTAATTCCCAATACCTAATTAATCTTCAATTATATTCCTCAATACCAAATAATTGCCAATATATTCACTAAATTCCCATTTATACCCCCAGGCTCGCCCAGAGCCGGGTATAAATCCCCACCGTGACTTTTTGCTAACTCGCTCACTAGGATCGTCTTGACTCACAGATCACAGATATATTCACATAATAATGTGATCTCCACAATTATCACATATATACAAAATTATGCCCTCAATGGGCCAAAATTACAATTATACCCTTCCTACCCTAATCAGGGCCTACATGCATACTAATACACATAGTCATGCATCTCAAATATTCAAATAGTCATATAACATGCTTTAAATCATTAAATCACATATGTTCCGATTATGCCCTCCGGGCACACTAATCAAGGCCCTTAAACCTCATTAGTAAATTTGGGTCGTGACAACCCATGTGGTTGTGAACAGGACTGAGCTTCCCTGTACTTGAACATATGTATTCTTTGATTATATGGTTGTTATACATTATATGAAAGTACGACCTAAGGGTGTCGGGGATGATGATAAGCATATCGACTGCAACTCGACCTAAGTGTGTCAGGATTACAAAATCATTTGGGAGGGTTTGGAACCATTTGGAAAAACAGCACAACTTTTGTGCTGAAAATGGTTAGTGGCCGCGACCAGTGGGACAGAGAGTAGTGGCCGCGGCCACTAATGTCTCTGGCCGCAGCCACAGGCCAAAATTGACCATTTTTTCAGTTTTTTCAATCTTTGTTGAACTGCTCAAAAAACCTAAATAACTCTCAAATCTCATTTTTAATTCCATATTAATCCAATTAAACATTGGTAACAGCCATGGGGGTTGGTGGAATTTGAAATTCAAAGGGTGTCTCGAAACTCTATAAATAAGAGCCTATAGCTCACTTGAAAGACACAATATTTCTATCCATTAGAGCACTTGGCTAGAAACACCTTGAGGCTTGATAATTCCAGAAAGCATTTCCAAAATCTGAGAGAGATCCCTTAGTGCTTGAGTTAGGGGGAAATAAGGTTTTGGACAAAGGTTTCAAACCTTGTTCAAGTTGGTGATCCCCAACACTCTTCACTTTGGTTGTGTGAGTGAGAGTATCTTATTATTTTGTTCTTATTCTTATTTTCTTCTATTGTTTTTCTTCTTATCACTCTTCTTATATTTACTTGTGTCTTTGCTTAAGAGTTGTAATCTCATCTACATCATTCTTTCTACTACCTCAAGTTTATTTGTATCTTTTTGTCAAAAGTTGTATTTTCTATTTCATTCCTCTTCTTCTTTCTCTATATTTATTTGTACTTTCAGACATTGAGTTGTAACCTTATTTAATCAATCTATATTTATTTGTAATATATTTCCTAGAGTTGTAATATTCTTACCTATTTCCATTTAGGCAATCTATTTTTTCCTAACATTCAAAAGCTTACCCTTGTTTGTTTCAATGGAAGGTGAGACCATCAAAATTATGAATCAAGACCTAGTGAGGTTGGATAGGTTTGATGGGTCCAATTTCACTAGGTGCCAAAACAAGGTGAGATTCCTTTTGACCACTCTCAAAATCGCCTACATTCTTGAATCCACTCTAGAACCTCTCCCAACGCCATCCGACATGGACACTCCCGAGGAGGTGGAGAAAAGAAGGAAGAGGGAGGAGGACAATCTCCTTTGTAGGGGTCATATCCTCAACGCCCTATCTGATATGCTCTATGACCTCTACACCGAGACCAAATCGGCCAAGGAGATATGGGATGCACTTGAGAAAAATTTCAAGGCGGAAGAGGAAGGTACCAAAATTTTTTTGATATCTCAATACTTTGATTTCAAATATTTTGGTGATAAACCTATTCTTCCTCAAATTCATGAATTCTAAATAATTGTTAACAAACTGAAAGTTTTAAAGATTGAGCTTCCCAAGGCCTTTAAACTTGGTGCTATAGTGGGTAAATTACCACCAACTTGGAAGAGATATAGGAAAAGAATCCTTCATAAAAATGAGGATTATTCTTTGGAGGAAATCCAAAAGCATATTCAAATCGAAGATGAATAGATATGTAGAGATAAACTTGTAGAGGGGTCTAATGGAGAGACTTCCAAAGAAAATGCAGTGTCACAACCAAAACATCCCAAAAACAAAGGGAAAAAGGGTAACGAGAAACCTTTGGGTCCAAAAACCAACCCAAACAAGTTTAAGGGCGAGAAAGGTCCTTGCTTTGTGTGTGGGTAAAAGGTTCACTATGCTAGAGAGTGTAGGCATAGAAAATACCAACAAGGACCTAAGGTGAATGCAACTCAAGAGGAAAACATAGTTGTTACCCTTAGTGGGGTGAATGCGGTCCAAGGCAAGGTGAAAGGGTTGTGGTATGATATATGTGCCACCGTCCATGTCACCTATGACAAATCATTGTTCAAGACCTTTGAAGAGTCAAAAGGCAACCATGAGATTCAAATGGGCAATGAGGGCAAATCCAAGGTACTTGGCAAAGGTACCATTGAAGTCTTCTTCACCTCCGGCAAGAAAGTTACATTAGTGAATGTACTTTATGTTCCTGAAATGAGTAGAAACTTGGTAAGTGGTGATTTTCTTGGCAAGCCCGGCATTAAAGCCATTTTTGAGTCCAGTAAACTTATACTTACCAAATCAAATGTATTTTTGGGAAAGGGGTACTCTTGTGAGGGTATGGTTAAATTGTGCACCAATGATGTAACTTTCAATGTTATCAATAAAAATGCTAATTCCGCCTATATTTATGAGTATGATTCTTTATTTTTATGACATCTTAGACTATCACATATAGGTTTTTCTTCCATGAAAAGAGTAGTTAAATGTGGTATGATTGCATGCAACATTAAAAACTATGGTAAATGTGAAACATGTGGTAAGGCAAAAATGATTAAGAAACCATTTCCTAGTGTAGAAAGATCATCTAATTTACTAGATTTAATCCATAGTGATCTTTGTGAATTAAATGGTGTTTTAACTAGAGGTGGTAAAAGATATTTTCTTACTTTTATAGATGATTTTAGTAGATATACCTATGTATTTATTTTAAAGCATAAAGATGAAACTTTTGATGCTTTTAAATTGTATAAATTAGAAGTTGAAAATCAATTAAATAAAAAGATTTAGGTGCTAAGAAGTGATAGAGGGGGAGAGTACTTCTCTAATGAATTCAATACATTTTGTGAAGAAAATGGTATAATTGATGAGTGCACTGCACCTTATACACCACAACACGATGGGGTTGTCGAAAGGAAAAATAGGACTTACCTAGAGATGATAAATTCTATGTTGGTGTTTTCTAAGTTGAACTTCAACTTATGGGGTGAAGCGCTTTTAACCTGTCACATTCTTAATCAAATATTGATGAAGAAAAATGAGATATCTCCATATGAGTTATGGAAAGGAAGAAAACCCAACATAGGGTACTTCAAAGTGTGGGGGTGTCTTGCATATTGCAAGAAAAACAAACCTAATAGAACAAAGTTAGGTTCAAGAGCCATAAAGTGTGCTTTTGATGGTTATGCCAACAATAGTAAAGCTTATAGGCTATTAGACTTAGAGTCTAATATTGTGATTGAATCTAGAGAAGTTGAATTTTTTTAGAATATGTTATGTGACTACAATTCTCAAGCTTCAACATCTCTAAAGGAGAATTTGTTATATGAGAATAATTCTCAAGCTTCTACATCCAAAGTTGATTCTCAAGAGGATAATTCTCAAAAGGATGTAAAGCAATCCTTTGAACCTAGAAGAAGTCAAAGGCTTAAAAATCATAAAATTCTAGTAGTGGATGATATAGATTCTCAACGAATTTCATTCTACATGGTAGAAGGAAATAGAGAGGAAGTTATTAGGAAAATTCCTATTATACTTCTCATTGAGGATGATCCTAAAACTTATAGAGAAGCTATGCAATCGAGAGATAGTGCATTTTGGAAAGATGCCATCAATGATGAGATGGATTCCATTCTTTCCAATAACAGTTGGGAATCGGTAGACCTCCCACCGGGGTCTAAGCCAATTGGGTGTAAGAGGGTATTTAGGAGAAACTACCACACTGACGGCACTATCCAAACCTTTAAAGCTAGATTAGTAGCTAAAGGGTTTAGGCAAAAAGAGGGTATCGATTATTTCGACACTTATGTGCCTGTTGCAAGAACAACTTCTATACGAATTTTGTTCGCTTTAACTTCTATACACAACTTGTATGTTCATCAAATGAATGTCAAAACAGCATTCCTTAATGGTGACCTCAATGAGGTGGTCTATATGGAATAACCCGAAGGGTTTGTCCTACCAAAATATGAACATAAAGTTTGTAGACTTGTAAAATCCTTAGATGGATTGAAACAAGCTCCTAAGCAATGGCATGAGAAATTTGATCAAGCCATCATGTCTAATGGGTTTAAACATAACTATGTAGACAAGTGTTTGTATTCCAAAACTTGTAAGTGATATGTGATCACTGTTTGCTTATATGTCGATGACATGCTTCTTCTAAGTAATAACATGAGAGGGATAGAAGAAACGAAGAGGTTTCTATCATCAACCTTCAAGATGAAAGATCTTGGAGAAGTTGACACCATACTTGGTATCAAAGTAAAGAAACATAGTGGGGTTTTGCGTTAGGGCAAGCCCACTATGTTGAGAAAGTATTGAACAAATTTAACCATCTCAAGGTTAAAGATGCCAACACTCCATTCGATCATAGTGTAAAACAAGAGAAGAATGAAGGATGAGCGGTGGCTCAATTGTAGTAGGCTAGTGCTATAGGGAGTCTAATGTACACTGCCTAATGTACTACACCTGATATAGCATTTGTGGTAAGTAAACTTAGTAGGTTTACAAGTAATCCAAATGTGGATAACTGGAAGGAAATTGGAAGAGTCCTAGGTTATCTCAAGGAAACCAAAGATTTAAGCCTTCACTGCTCCAAATTTCCTTCAATTTTAGAAGGATATACAGATGCAAGTTGGATATCCAATCTTGGGGACAACTTGTCAACAACTGGTTGGTTATTTACACTTGGTGGAGGTGCAATTTCTTGGGGTTCCAAGAAATAAACCTGTATATCTCATTCCACTATGGAAGGAGAGTTTATAACTCTAGCTGCTACCGGTAAAGAGGCCGAATGGTTAAGGGATCTGTTGATAGAGATTTCCCTAATCAAAGAGAATGTATCTACAATATCGATACATTGTGATAGCCAAGCGACATTGGCTAGAGCATACAGCGGAGTGTATAATGGGAAGTCTAGACATATTAGTTGTTATCCAGATTTCCGGATAGCGTTTAGATGGATATCCTCGGGGAAGCGGAATTACCAATGTCTTTCACGGTAGGTGACCAGAGCTCGCGGATGGACAGAAAGGCTTCGCCTCTCCCGTTTAGTGTCCGGATTACTCTTTCAAGCAAACGCGACACGGAAGCTCGTCAACTCTCCCGGACTCCCGAAGGGGTATCCTTCGGGGAAGCTCCTTCCAGGAGAAGCTCTTTAAGTGGTCTTCGCGGAAACAGTTCCGTGCCTCGCACGGAACAAAACCAGGCGATCGAGTCGTGGAGGAGGCATATTTGGAATGATATCCTCCTGACACAGGATCCCGCCTGACACGCCCGACAGGTCAAAGCCGTGCACATCCCAGCACGCCTAAGGGTACCTTTTCGCCTACTGTTCCGCTGACAACTTGGAAAAGACAGCTGACTTTGTGTATTCCCCATACTTTCACGTAAATATACCCACATAGAGTCTTGTAGCCATGCTACTACAGTAATTGTATCCCCTATTTATGGCTGGTGTAATTAAGACTCATGGACGTAGAGAAAAACCCTAATCCAAAACCCTAGCTATAAAGACCCCCTCATTTTACAATAGAGGGGACGACCAACAAATCATATAGCAAGAACTCTACTAAAATCTCTCTAGCTTCATCTTCTTCAAGAGAACCCGAGAGAAACACTGTGAGTGTGTGAAGTTCTTGTACACCAGCCATTTTACTGTAATTCTTTACAAGTATAATTACATCGACTCGTGGACTAGGGCTTGTTAACGCCTGAACCACGTAAAAATACTGTTTGTTTAGTTACATTTCTGCACTTCTATAGTTCTTATCTTTTTATTACTCTGTTTGTATTCGTTTCCGAAAAACTCGGTAAACATTTTGGTGCTTTCATTGAGAGCTGTAGGAAGTTGTTAGTCAGCTCTTTTTCTGTGTACGTTTTTTGTATTCACTTCGTGCTAAAGAGATGGTGACTACGAGAAAATCCGCGGTTGACAAAAATGCTAGGGTCAACCCCGATACTGTGATGGAAGATGCGGTGCAAAACGAACCCTTGGACTACCAAGGTGAAGACCCGACATCCCGCCAGGATCGGGTCAGTACCGAAGATACGACATACTTAGAAGACGAAGAAGAGTATGTCCAAGACGGTTATTACAAGGACGGCTGCTACTATGAGAAGGACCCAGAACTGGTCCAAGTAGCCGAAGAACTGGAGGTCACCAAAGCCAAGCTTGCTGAGCAGGAGCGCCTCTCCGAAAAAATGCAGCGCATGATGGAGCACCTCCAAAGCAAGTTCGGAGACCTAGGCGACTCGGACGAGGACGCCTCTGTTTTAGGTGGTGCTGATGCCGCTATGCCGGATCCAGCCGCTACTGGACCATCCAAAGCCGCCCCTAACAAGGGCAAAGAAAAAGTTGGAGAGCCTGTACGCGCTGACGCCCCTGCACCTCCTAAAGGCATGAATCACCAGGCCGACTGCCCCCCCCCCCCCCGCGCGCAGAAGGTCTCTGGCGCTCCTAAGCCCAGACGTCCTTCAGCCCCAAGGGGGCACTCCGTGCCTAAAGGGCCCGGTGCTAAGGCACCCAGGCCTAGGGGAAGGAACAACCGCCCCAGTGATTCCGTCAACCAGGACGGTCGGGCTGCGAACTCGCACTCCGAAGATAGCTGGTCCACGGTGGACATAAGAAGAAGGTTGGAGGCCAAGTATGAAAAGGCCAAAGGAGAAAAGGCCCGGCCTCGCGGAGATGACCTCCGAAATCATATTAATGACAAGCTCCGGGGACGTGACCTCCCGGAGAGTGATACGAAGAGGCTCGAGGAACAGATTGCTGCCTTGACCAAGCTGGTCCGGAAGCAAAGTGGGGCCTTGTCAGACTCTGAGGAGGAAGACCCGAAACCATGTATTCGGAGGATCGCGGAAACGTCCCTCCCGGATAACTTCAAAATGCCTCACATAGAATTATATGATGGGAGGACAGACCCGCGTACCCACCTAGCTAAATACAACAAAATGATGCAAGTGGCGCGTGTTAGTGAGGACACCAAATGCATATGCTTCTCACTCACCCTTACCAAGTCCGCGGAGGACTGGTAGAAAATATTAGCTCCCGGATCAATCCACAGTTGGAAGGAGCTACAGTCCGCATTCAGGAGGCAGTTCATTGCTGCCCGCGACCACGACATGGAGGTTGGTTCCTTAACCAACATCAAGCAGCAACCCAATGAGAACCTCAAAGTTTTCATTCAGAGAATGATGGAAGCTGCTGCAAAGACCAAGGTCAGCGATGACATGAAGCTGATCGCCCTTCAATCGGGCCTTACTGTCGGCCCCCTGCTATGGGGGGAAATGCAAAGGAGACGGGCAGAAACGCTGTCCGAATTCATGTCAAAAGCTCAGGGAATCATCAACCTTGAGGATTCCTACCAGCAGGCCTTTGGAGTTCCCCCAGCTCCAACGCCTTCTGTGACTGCGCCGAGCTTTGCTTCGCAAGCTCCCGCACCAGTCCTCACGCTTCCAGGAGCCCAATTCACTCCAAGTGTGTATGGGCCTTCCGCGTCTGCTCAGACGCCGAGTCAAACCCATTTCTCTGGGTACGGAGCTGTACAAACTGGATGTAGTATCGCTCCTGGCATGCCGCAGCCGCAAGCGGAAGCCCCAGAACGAAATTTGAGCCAATCGCGGAACAAACGAAGCGGAAGAAACTCCAACCGGGGAGACCATTCAAAGAAACCCCGGAAGGACTATGAGCCCAAGTTCACGGAGTATACCAGTTTGATAGACTCGCGAGAGAATGTCTATCGGGCGACCTGTAATATGGTCAACTACAGGAAGCCCCCGAAAGTGTCTCACGGAGGGAGGCGTCCGCGAGACTCCAATAAGAGGTGTGAGTTCCACGGAGACGTGGGGCACACCACGAACGAGTGCCTTCAGCTGAAGGATGAGATCGAGTCCCTGGGAAGAGCAGGACACCTCGGTCAGTGGGTGAGGATACCCATTATCTATCCCGGACAGGGAGTAGTTCACGGAGCTGCATATTCCCCGGGACAGAGGGGGACCGCTAGCGCTCCTGGAGCCGGTCACCCCCAAGCTCCCGGGTCTCAGTTCCCAGCGCTTCCTGCTCCAACCGCTCCGGCACCCATTGCCTTGTTGGCTCCAGGACCTGGCAACCCATATCCGCCCGGCCTTGCTCCGCCACCCGTTGACAGACACGTAGCCACCATTTCCGGAGGACCGCACCTTGCCGGAAGCACCCGCAACTCCCAGAAGAGGTACTTGAGGGAGTTAGAACACACCGGGGAGATGTGCGCCTTGGTTCAATCACCTGCTCAACGTCCCCGAATGATGGATCTTCCCATCACCTTCACGGAGGACGATGCTCGACATGTGCACTTCCCCCACAACGATCCCCTCGTGGTGGAAGCCCAGATTGCCAATAAGAAGGTCTCACGGATCTTGGTCGATAACGGAAGCTCCGTAAACATCCTCTTCAAAGCGGCCTTCCACGCGATCGGATTAACCGAGACAGACCTGATCCCATGCCCCATCCAGCTTCAAGGGTTCAATGGGGATGCACTCATGCCATTAGGCAAAATTCAACTTCCAGTCACCCTCAGAGGAGAAAGCGACGCTTGTGCCTTCAAGCACAGCACATTCGTGGTGGTCGACTGCCCCACGTCGTATAATGCCATCCTAGGCCGACCGGTCCTAATAGATTGTGGGGCCATAACCTCGATATGCCACTTATGCTTGAAGTTTCCATGCGACGATGGGCGTATCGGCACCCTCCGAGGAGACCAACGAAGTGCACGAAGCTGTTATAACGTCTCCGTCCGATCCGTCTACACGGTCCAGGAGACGGTTGCTGCCATCCCTTTGGCGGAAGAATTACCAGAAACTGGGGGTGCTCAAGAGGCATACTTTGACGAACTCGACCCAAGAGTGGGAATCGAGAAAGCAATAGAGCCGATGGAGGAAGTCGAAGAGGTGATCCTCAACCCGGGAGATCCCACCAAAGTCATTCAGGTGGGGAAAAACCTGTCGTCGGCCATTCGAGAT
Organism: Humulus lupulus; assembly: GCF_963169125.1. Taxonomy (NCBI): domain Eukaryota; kingdom Viridiplantae; phylum Streptophyta; class Magnoliopsida; order Rosales; family Cannabaceae; genus Humulus; species Humulus lupulus. The sequence continues at coordinate 104,237,701 of NC_084802.1, forward strand.
AAGATCGTGGCCACTGTGAAGAATAATCAGGATATCCTGGCATGGTGCCACGCTGATATGACAGGGATTAATCCTAATGTTGCGTGCCACGCACTCAACATAGACCCATCTGCAACTCCAATTCGCCAAAAGAGGAGGCTGTTAAACCCAGTGAGGGCCGAAGCCGTCAAAGCTGAAGTGGACAAGCTGATGTCCATAGGCTTTCTCCAGGAGTCACACTATCCCGTGTGGTTGGCCAACCCAGTTCTGGTCCCGAAACCCGATGGGTCCTGGAGAATGTGCATTGACTTCACGGACCTAAACAAAGCCTGCCCGAAAGATTGTTTCCCTCTTCCGCGAATCGATCAGATGGTAGACGCTACTTCCGGGTACGAACTCTTATCCTTCATGGATGCGTACTCCGGATACAACCAGATCAAGATGAATGTCGCGGACCAGGAACACACCAGCTTCCTCACGGACAAGGGTGTCTACTGTTACGTGGTCATGCCTTTCGGTTTGAAGAATGCTGGGGCGACGTACCAGCGTCTAGTAAACAGGATGTTCAAGGACCAACTGGGGAGGAACATGGAGGTGTACGTGGAAGACATGTTGGTAAAATCCAAGACCTCCGGGGACCACAGTGACGACCTTGAGGAAGCTTTCGCCGTGATCCGAAAGTACGGAATGAAACTGAATCCAAAGAAATGTACTTTCGGGGTCTCGTCTGGGAAGTTCCTCGGTTTCATTGTCAGCTCTCGCGGAGTGGAAGCCAACCTTGAGAAAATTAAGGCGGTCATAGATATGCCTTCCCCCCGGAAGCATAAGGATGTCCAGAGCGTTACCGGAAGGATAGCTGCTCTCAGCCGCTTCGTATCCAAGGCCACTGACAAGTGTATCCCCTTTTTCAATGTGTTGCGAGGAAACAAGAAGTTCGAGTGGACCCCCGAATGCGAAGCAGCCTTCCAACACCTCAAAGAACATTTAACCCGGGCTCCCATTCTGTCCAAACCTGTCGAAGGAGAGGCGTTGTTCTTATACTTAGCTGTGACAGAGCACGCAGTGAGTGCCGCTCTTGTCCGGGAAGATGGCCGTATCCAGCTCCCTGTGTATTACGTAAGCAAGAGGTTACTGGACGTCGAGTCCAGATATTCAATGATCGAAAAACTCTCCCTCTGCTTGCTAATTGCTTCGCGGAAGCTAAGGCCATATTTCCAGGCGCACACCATCAAAGTACTCACCAACCACCCTCTCCGACAAGTCTTGCAGAAACCAGAGTCTTCTGGCAGATTGCTTAAGTGGGCCATGGAACTGAGCCAGTTCGACATCCACTACCAACCACGTGTTTCCATAAAAGGACAATCTCTCGCGGACTTTATTGTGGAATGCTCGGGAATGAATGACCTCCCGGAAGATCCTGTCCCGGAACTTCCCACATGGAAGGTCTACGTAGACGGAGCCTCAAATGAAAAAGGAGCTGGAGCAGGGGTCATCCTAATATCTCCCCAAGGACATCAGCTCCAGAGCGCCATCCGTTTCGCATTCCCAGCGTCCAACAACGAGGCAGAACACGAAGCCATGTTGGCTGGATTACAACTGGCCAGAGAAGTCGGAGCCCAAAAAATCGAGGTATACAACGACTCCCTACTTGTGGTAAACCAAATATCCGGGGAATACCAGACGAAAGGCGAAAAAATGGCTGCCTACGTGTCTCTCTCCCGCAGCCTACTGCAGCATTTCAAAGGCTACCAAATCCGCCAGGTCCCCCGGGACCAGAACACACTCGCGGACACTCTGGCCAAGCTTGCAACAGACCCGGAGATTGAACAGTATGGTCTGGTGCCCATCGGGCACTTAGAAGCACCCACTACCGAGACACAGAGGGTAAATGCCATCATCGACCATTCCCATTCCTGGATAGGGCCCATCCTCAGATTTCTCACCACCGGAGAGCTCCCCACTGATAAGGCTGACGCAAGAAAGCTCCAATATCAAGCTCCCCGATACGTGGTTATGGATGGAAAGCTTTACCGTAGGGGGTTGTCCATACCCTTCCTTAGGTGTGTTGCTGGAACCGAAGTCAGCGCCATCATCCATGAGGTTCACGGAGGCTTCTGTGGCGACCATACCTCCGGGCCGAGCCTCTCCTAAAAGATCCTTCGACAAGGATACTTCTGGCCCACCATGAAGAAGGATTGTGTGGATTATGTCAGAAGGTGTGAGCAGTGCCAGAGGTACGCCAAGGTTCTGCGAGCGCTGCCTACAGAAATTACTTTAATGACCAGCCCCTGGCCGTTCGCCGTTTGGGGCATTGACCTAGTAGGTTCCCTCCCAACTGGAAAGGGTGGAGTGAAGTATGCCATAGTCGCGGTAGACTACTTCACCAAATGGGCTGAGGCTGAACCTATGAACACGGTCACATCTAAAAAAGCACTGGACTTTGTCATCAGGAATATAGTGTGTCGTTTTGGGCTTCCACGAAAAATTGTGTCCGACAACGGGAAGCAATTTGACAGTGAACACTTCACGAACTTCTGTGCTTCGCATGGAATCATCAAAAGCTTTTCCGCAGTCGCCAGACCCCAGGCTAATGGGCAAGTGGAGGCTGTAAACAAAATATTAAAGACCACGTTGAAGAAAAAACTCCAAGCCTGCAAGGCTCACTGGCCGGAAGAACTTTCGCGAGTACTTTGGGCCTATCGCACAACAGAGAGAACTTCGACGGGGCACACGCCTTATTCTATGACCTTCGGTTGCGAGGCCGTCATCCCAGTAGAAACTATGATCCCCTCTCACAGGCAGGATACCTACGACCCTACCCGGAACCACGCCTTTCTCCAGGAGTCCCTGGACATGATCGAAGAGCTCCGGGAGCAGTCGCAGGTCCAACTAAAAATGTACCAAGGCAAGATAGCCCGACACTTTAACACGAGAGTCAAGAGCCGTACATTCGAAGTTGGGGATCTTGTCCTACGGAGAGTATTTCCTGCTACGCAGGATCCAGGAGTGGGAGTCCTCGGACCCAACTGGGAAGGCCCCTACGAAGTCCAAGAAAAAGTGGGCCATGGGATGTATCACTTAAAGAGACTCGACGGATCTAAAGTCCCACGCGCCTGGAACGCGGAGCACCTCCGCCGTTACTACCAGTAAGCCCCGGACGATCTAGTCGGAAGTCCTTGGTGAAATTAGCAAAAGTGAAAAATGTGGAAATAATCCTCCCTGTTGTAAAACACGTGCCTAGCAGGCTAATTTAATGAAACACGGAGAGATTCACTCCACTTTTACTGCACTTTTTATCCCTGTGTTCAAAGCTGCGTTTTAACAAGTGACCACGCGGTCCGGAGACGTCCGGACCCCACACTCACTTGGGGGGGTATACATGGCTAAGGCATAGCCATACGCCCCTTGAACAAAACATACACAGAACACCACTTATGTGCTAGCATTGTGTTTGAAATTTTTAAATTGTTAAGCTTAGGTTAATTTGTTGCCATGAACATGTTTGCATTACGTGAATTATGTGTTTATGTGAAAATTTCCATTGAAATGCCTGCCATTATGCATCATGAAAATTATCTCCTGTGTACCACAGCGATGAACTGGACTGGGGTGGGGCACATTCAGAGAGCTACGCCGAAACACCCCCAACTCCCTGACAAGTCCTTTGCAGACATATTCCGCGATCGCTGTAGAGCTTTGCTTCGCAAGCTCCAGCTCCGGGTCCCGTAAGGCGAAAGATGGCGAGATCCGCGACCGTTGTAAGCCTTGCTTCGCAGGCTCCAGCTCCGGATTTCACAAAATAATGCATGGCGAGCTCCTCGACCATTGCAAGTTTCAGCTCCAGGAGCAGACATGGTCGATCCCCCACTCACAGCAGGCCTTGCTTCGCAAAGCCCCTACTCCGGGAACGCACCTGGTAGGCGTGGCAATTTCCCCGACAGCAACGAGCCCTGCTTCGCAAGGCTCCGTGCCAGGTCCCTGAAGCCAGCCACCATGAGGTTCGCAACGACAGTTAGTTTTGCTTTGCAAAGATCTAACCTTAAGTCTAGCAACGCTCACCAAAAGAACTCCCGTTCCGAACCATGGAACGGCTCACCTTAGCAATCCCAGCGAACAGTATAACTACAAGTCCCAGGATTGGCTATTTGCCTTAGGAAAGCTAAAATACGGTGAAAGGAGTCTGGCCGTTGGAACCAGGAAACCTTCGTAACCTAGAAACTACGTGGGAAAAGACATCAGCCGTTAGAGCCTCAAGTTGGAAGTGCATAGGTTCTGGCCGTTGGAACCAAAACCTCATGCGCCCCTACAACAGTTTCTACCGTATAAAAGTCTACCCTAAACGCAAAGTTAAATAAAGAACTCGGCAGAAAAGAAAGGAGAATGCTATAATTATGGCAAATATGTCTGCAATGAAAAACTCAAATGAAAAACAATTAAAGATAAAACCCCTTCAAGTATTGGGGGTGGCTGCAGCTTCCACGACCGCGGCCTCGGGGACATCGGCTTCAACTGAGGCTGGCGGAGTCGGCTCATTGGAAGGAGGAACTTTGTCACGGGAAGGTTCAGAGGTCCCCGCCTCTCTGGGATCTCCCGCCTCTGGGGCTCCAGCACGTTCGTCAATGTTGTAAGTTTGGACGTACGCCTCTGGGCCTTATTCCCACACGAGTAGCTTCTCCCTCATGGCATCGGCATCCTCTCCCAGATAGCCTAGTACCTCCGGGTTCACTTTCCAGAGTTGATGCATGACGACCACATGCGATATATTAATCGTCTTGTTCAGTATCACCTCAGCATCCTCCTTCTCCTTCAAGCGCTCCGCCTCGGAGGTTGCCAGCTGTGCCTCCGCGACAGCTAATTGAGCCCTTAGTTTGTCCATCTCGGCCTTGGAGGCATCCCGCTCTCCCTTAAGAGAATCAATCTCCTTGCGCTGCTCCCTATTTTGGTTCAGCACGGATTACTTCTCGGTCACATGCCCCCTGGCAGTGAATTGCAAGGCTCCGATCTCTTTATCCTTCTCGGCGAGCCCCAACTGCAGCATACACACGAGATCCCTGCTCCTCTTATGGAGTTGCTCCTCCTCGTGCAGCTTACTCTGAAGAGTGGAATATTCCTCTTGCTGCTTAAGGAGGAGATCATTTTTTGATTGCAAGCGGGCTTCCAAGGTATCCTTCTCCACCCTGGCTTGGGACAGCTCTTCCCGGAGCTTGGAGTTTTCGGCCTTCATCTCATCCGACCGCTGTCTGAACTCATTCTCTGCGTTGGCCCGGTACTCTTGATATTTGGCAGGATATTTCTTGTCCGCCTCCTCCTCAGCCGTGCGCCAGGCCTGTTCAATCTTCTCCGAAGCCCCCAAGGCCTGTTGGGTAAGTTTCTGCTTCTCCGCCTCCAAGGCCTGGCGAGCCACCTGGCTCTCCTCCAGCTGAACCAGAACTGCACCCACCTCCCGGAACGAGCGTTCCGCGATCAGAGAGGCTTGCATGGAAAGACAACGCAATGAGTTAAGCAGAACCAAATGTTCTAAGACAGATGATCCCAAAGCTTAACTGACGGCTTACCCCGGACAATTGTTGCTTCACGGCATTTGTTAGCAGCAGCGGATCCTTACTGCTACTGATGGCCCATTTCTCAGAATTGAGCTCGCACAAGCTCAGGGCCATGTCCTCCATCATCTCCACTCCGAACGGCGCCAATGCACGTCCAAGCCTAGGCACCAGCCTCTTCTCCAAGGCTGGGCCATCCAAAACCGCTCCAGCCGGGTGAAGAGACCTCACCCCCTCGGCCAACTCAGCTCTCTTCACGGCAGACAAGTTGTCTGCCCTTCCCTGAGTAATGGCCTTCTCAGCCTCCAACTGCCTCTTCAAAAAATTATCGGCCCGTCTTACACCCTCCAGGAGGGCAGCGGGGAAACGGGTTGGTTTCTGCAGGAAGTGGAACTTCAGGCCAGGCAGAGGAAGGTTTGTTTGCTGAGAAGAAGGAGACCCCGAAACGGTGGACTCCCTTTGGGCTGGAGGAGGAGGCAGACCGGGTACTAAGGCCCCGGTCTGTTGTTTTTGCTGCTGCGGTGGCGGAGGTGACTGCCTTTGATGTTGTTGTTGCCTTTGCTGCTGCGGCAGCGGAAGCAATTGCCTTTGTTGTTGCTGCTGGTTTGGATGTTGTTGTTGCTGCCGCTGTGGCGTTGGTGATTGTCTCTGTTGTTCTTGTTGCTGCTGTTGTTGTAGTTGTGGTTGCTGTCGTTGCTGTTGTTGTTGCCTTCGACTGGGAGAAGAGTGTCTAAGGCGTTTCTTCTCGGCGCCCTCAGCATCCCCTCCGGGACGCTTGCTCACCCCAGTCGTCTTCACGGGGAACACAAGCCCTTCCCCGTCGCTGCTGCTACTCGAGACCATCATAGTCTCAGAAGGCCCGTCGGCAGGAGACTTCTCTACCCCCGGAGACGCTTGCGCCTCAACACTTGTCTTCTTGGGGGTGGCAGCTTTACCTCCCCTACCAGCCTTGGCCTTCCCTCCTTTCCCCTTGGACGGGTCTTGGCTGGTGGCAGCCTTCTTAATGAGCAGGGTAACTCTCCCCAACATCTTGGCTTCTGGATACTCTGCAAGAAACATACGAAGCAAGGTTAACGAACCAACAAGCAATGAGAAAGAAGATAAGCAGAAGACAAGACAATCAACAACATAAAAGCACAAGCAAGACCGCCAGCAGGGAACAAGAAACAAGAAAAAGAAAAGTTTGAAAGGGACGACCATGCACGAGAAACGTGGATGGCCTTCCCCGAGCAAAACAAAACACCGCCTCCTGCTCCAGGAAGCTCCCGTACTCCTTGAAGTCCGGGAATGACATGCTGAGGGAAGAAGGGTCAACCATGATGACACCTTCTGGCAGACTACCGTCACTCAGACATCCCAGGAGCTCATCTACCCTATCGCAATATCTGTCAAAGGGTATCCTATGCGGATCTAGCCTAAGGAAGCGGGGATCGAACCCCATCTGAGAGGTCCGGGAAACCTCAGACAGGCTGGGGGTGTGGACCAATTGAAAACTAGTCTTACCTCTCCCGGAGGTACCAGCCCCCGGAGTCCCTTCGTTAGGGTAAGCTGCGGCGTGGCGAGCCTCGATCTCCTCTCCCTCCGGCTGGGGGTCGGGGAACCTCTCCGCCCAACTAGGGGATAAAGCATTCTCGTCCTGGGCTGCTTGGTTGATCACCTTGGACAGCTCTAGGGCAATCTGTTCCCGGATGTCAGCTGACACCTGACTTTGCCCCCTGCCACTCACTGGCTCAATGTTTTGGAAAGAGGCGAGTAGCCCATACTCCCTCAAAGATTCGGAGGTCACAAGTCCCTCCACTTTCAACTCTTCCTCTGAGAGCCCTTCGTAGAACTTGGACCTCCTTATCATCTCCGCACAGCGAGGTGTCCGCGGAACGACTTCTGCAAAATTCAAATACAAGCATTAGAGATCCTCCCGAAAGGAAAATCAAACGCAAAGAAACAAAGTTGAAAAGGAGAGGAAGGAGCACTTACCAGGGATCTTGAAGTCCAAAGATAGGGCTGGCACCCTCTTCAGTGGGAAGCCAGTTGTCAGGAACCAGTACTCCCGAAGGTCTGGAACCCTCGCGGTATGACAAGTGGGACACATCACGTCCGGGTGCCTCTCCAGCCTGTAAAATCCCACCTTGTCTGAATGACCCCTCATGGGCTGAGACTTCAACCCGTAGAAGTACAGCACCTCCTCCGGGGTAGGAGCTTCCAGTTTCTGGGACTTGCAAAAGATGAACCACCCCGCTAGGAGCCTGTAGCTGGGGGGAATCAACTGGAAGGGGGCAATCCCCGCCTTCACACAGAAATTGGCAAAGTAACTTCTTAGGGGCAAGTGCGCCCCACACACTATGTGTGCCCAGCTCCAAGCACCAAAACCCTCGTGTCTCTGACTAGCCGACTCGCCCAGCACCGACAGACGGTGCCACATCAGGCCTGGGATGTTCTTCAGGCCTGCCTCTGAGGAGTACAGCTCCAGCATGCCGTAGTTCCTGAACAGGTTCGGCTTCTGATCCATCTCCCAGATTGAACTATTGGTAGTTGGTGGGCTAGCCGCGACCACTTTTGTCTTTCCTTTCCCCTTTGCGCAGGCGTCGGGGAGACCCTCCCTGAAAACTGCTTGGAGAGGCTCCCACCGAGCTTGCCAAAGGGTTGGCACCATGCCACCCGAAGGACAGCAAGGATCCAAACTCAGACTCCGAGCCTAAGCCCGCCGAGAGATGTGTTTCTCCAGAGAAAGACACCCTAAAGGCGTTCATGCTTATGCCCTAAAACAGCAAACCAGAACAACGCAAGCAAGACAAGGAACGACTTTCCAAACGCAAATCGTCAAAGCATGCAAAAGAGACTACTTATCGACTCACATCAATCGCATGCCTATCAAAGCCCTATTCACGCATGCACATAGGCGATAATGGCAGAAACCTCAACTCTAACAACTACCAACAACCTAAGGTTTGGGAGGAAAGAGCAAAGTAAAAATACTTACTGGTATTCGGGTAGTTGAAGGTTGAAGGAGTAACCGGATCACTGCACAGCACGATCGCGAGAAGTAAAACCTGCAAAGACGGACGGCGATTCAAACCCTGAACTTCGGCGAATAAACCCACTACCAAATCAAAAGAAAAGTTTCTAGATCCCTTACCAAAAGAAGTGGCAAGTTCGAAGGAATGGAAGCTTGGAAGCCTGAGAGTTCGAAGGTTTGGGAATCTGAAAATCCGAAAGATAGAGAATTTGAAAGCGTAAAGAGGAGGAAAGGTCTGTTCCCTCGTTTTTATAGCAGGGAAGAAGTCGTTTCGAATTGCTCAAATGGACGGTCCCGATCTTCCCATTCCGTGTGCATCAGATCCAACGGCTGGAGATGAAGCGACGATCCTATTTATGACTCCTCGGATGGGAATAAAGTATTTATTTCCCATCATTATACCGCCTCGGGCCCGGAGTACCATTAAAAACCGTCAAATCATTACTCAGATGCCTGACGCACGCATACTCAACCAGTCGCCTCACGCACACGTCTTGGTCGCAGAACCATTCCCGGCATGACGCGTGGCCCTTGCCGTACTTAAGTACTTAAGTTCAAACAGAAGAAATTCCCTTCCCTTTTCATACTAACACTCAGGCGGGAAAAAGGAATACTTCCGGGAACACAGAAGGTGGCCCCTCGCCTAATCTAAGAAACCGGAATACCCGGAGGACCGTACAAGCTCCCGGATCTCTCAAAGCTCCGTGACCTTGGGGGGTAAATGTTATCCAGATTTCCGGATAGCATTTAGATGGATATCCTCGGGGAAGCGGAATTACCAATGTCTTTCACGGTAGGTGACCAGAGCTCGCGGATGGACAGAAAGGCTTCGCCTCTCCCGTTTAGTGTCCGGATTACTCTTTCAAGCAAACGCGACACAGAAGCTCGTCAACTCTCCCGGACTCCCGAAGGGGTATCCTTCGGGGAAGCTCCTTCTAGGAGAAGCTCTTCAAGTGGTCTTCGCGGAAATAGTTCCGTGCCTCGTACGGAACAAAACCAGGCGATCGAGTCGTGGAGGAGGCATATTTGGAATGATATCCACCTGACACAGGATCCCGCCTGACACGCCCGACAGGTCAAAGCCGCGCACATCCCAGCACGCCTAAGGGTACCTTTTCGCCTACTGTTCCGCTGACAACTTGGAAAAGACAGCTGACTTTGTGTATTCCCCATACTTTCACGTAAATATACCCACATAGAGTCTTGTAGCCATGCTACTACAGTAATTGTATCTCCTATTTATGGCTGGTGTAATTAAGACTCATGGACGTAGAGAAAAACCCTAATCCAAAACCCTAGCTATAAAGACCCCCTCATTTTACAATAGAGGGGACGGCCAACAAATCTTATAGCAAGAACTCTACTAAAATCTCTCTAGCTTCATCTTCTTCAAGAGAACCCGAGAGAAACACTGTGAGTGTGTGAAGTTCTTGTACACCAGCCATTTTACTGTAATTCTTTACAAGTATAATTACATCGACTCGTGGACTAGGGCTTGTTAACGCCTGAACCACGTAAAAATACTGTTTGTTTAGTTACATTTCTGCACTTCTACAGTTCTTATCTTTTTATTACTCTGTTTGTATTCGTTTCCGAAAAACTCGGTAAACATTAGTCTAAGACATGGATATGTAAGAGAATTGATTCAAAGAGGAGTCATCTCAATATCCTATGTGAGAACAAGTGAAAATCTGGCGGATCCTTTCACTAACCCACTAACGAGGGATTAAGTGGCTACATCATCTCGAGGGATGGGACTTAAAATCCCTAAAGAGATTCACGATTGATGGTAACCTATCTTAACACTAGTTATTCAACTAGTGTTAGGTTCAATAGGTAACAACAAGTAAATCAAGTGAATATTAGTTGTACTCAAAACAAGTCCCATATGAGATATAGAGTACTTGTGTGTTACCAAGTTGAGGGTTAAAACCGAAAGGATTTCTAATAGAATTTAGTCTTGTGAAGACAAGTATTTGTGGTAACAAAATACTATAAGAATTCTACCTATATGGACCTAGGGGCAGTGCCGCCTCTCATGAGAATTGGGAGTATTCTAAAGAACGTCCAAGAATGGAAAGTGCACATGGCCATTAACGGTGCAAAGTGAGACATAGAGGTCTCAAGTGAACATCGCAAAGATGTGTGTGTTATCACCGATTTGTTATCATGAAAAGATGGTTCAATGCCTAATTCAACCAAATTTTTGACAAATTTTCTGATAATTACACTATAGTAAAGTTCAAGTTGAAAAACACTTTGCTTCATATACTAATGCAATGACTCCTATAAGAGAGAGTTCTTATTTAATCAAGTGGGGGATATGTTATATTTTAAAATATAATGTTTGATTAAATAAGTGGTACAATAGATAACTATTTAATCTAGTGGGGGAATGTTATATTATTTTATAATATAATGTTTTAGATTAAATAAATGTGACAAAGAGTGTCCCATATTGTAGCATATAATAGAGAGTTACAATATTTAAATATATGAGATATATCCAAATAATGTAACATATTTGGTGTTACAAATTTGTAACGTCCAAATATTACCCTTTATTGTGTAAATTTGGTGTTACACAATATTGAGATGAATTTCATAAAACCATTTGAGAAATGACTGTTAGAGATATGATTTTAACCCCAATAATAAGTTTTGGGGATTACAAAATCATTTGGGAGGGTTTGGAACCGTTTGGAAAAACAGCACAAAATTTTGTGCTGAAAATGGTCAGTGGCCGCGGCCAGTGGGACAGAGAGTAGTTGCCGCGGCCACTAATGTCTCTGGCCGCCGCCACAGGCCTAAATTGACAATTTTTTCAGTTTTTTCAATCTTTGTTGAAAGGCTCAAAAAACCCAAATAACTCCCAAATCTCATTTTTCATTCTATATTAATCCAATTAAACATTGGTAACAGCCATGGGGGTTGGTGGAATTTGAAATTCAAAGGGTGTCTCTAAACTCTATAAATAAGAGCCTATAGCTCACTTGAAAGACACAATATTTCTATCCATTAGAGAACTTGTCTAGAAACACCTTGAGGCTTGATAATTCCAGAAATCATTTCCAAAATCTGAGAGAGATCCCTTAGTGCTTGAGTTAGGGGGAAATAAGGTTTTGGACAAAGGTTTCAAACCTTGTTCAAGTTGGTGATCCCCAACACTCTGCACTTTGGTTGTGTGAGTGAGAGTATCTTATTATTTTGTTCTTATTCTTCTTTTCTTCTATTGTTATTCTTCTTATCATTCTTGTTATATTTACTTGTATCTTTGCTTAAGAGTTGTAATCTCATTTACATCATTCTTTCTACTACCTCGAGGGACAAGCATTACGTAGATCGTGATTGACACTTGCTACACAATATGCAATTGTATATAGGTATCATTACTACTGAGTGTGAAACCATCACCCGACTACCAATGAGGGACAACCATTTGTTGCTTGCATCATTGGGTGAAAAGGATAGTACTATGTGTGTAAACGCTCGAAGCAAGGCATGGTCAAGTAGAAAGTGACCAAGGCTTTTAAACCCATGATCACTTTGGGGGCATATAGTACATACTGATAGGGGTATACACAAGCAATGAGGACGGGACCTTATGTACTAAGCAAGCTCAAGTTTTTCTAGGACATTTGTTCAACATATGTTTCAAAAAAGGAAAAAACAAAAACAAAAAAGGAATTGGTAAGGAGACTCCTAGCCATGTCACTTATAGGGTGGTCGGCTAATCCATCAACCTATAGGGTGGTCGGCCTATCTCCAACCTAACTTATTTTGTTCATAGTACTTGGTGAAGTATCATACTACTCACATTACCATGGTTTTTAACATGTAAATCATAAAAGAGTAAGGTTAGTATGGCACATGAAATGCATGTGTTCAGAGTATATTGATACCTTAATCAATGAGGTTTGTGAGTTGATATACTTAGTAAGCATTGGAAATAAAAAAATTTCAATCATTACACTGAGTACTCATTACAATAAAGCATAAAGGCATAAAAAGTCATATGTAAAAACTTTCAAGTAGTGGCACAAAAGGAAAGACAAAGAATAAAAGACCAAAAAGAAGACTAACTAGGGCAAGGAGTATCATCTGAAAGACCACCCAGAGCCTCTGCAGCCTTGCGAGCCAAACACTTTCTAAGCTCATTCGCTCGCGTCTTCTCGGGAAGGAAATCTAAGTTCAGTTCTTTGCTGGACTTCCAAATCAAGTAGAAGCAAGAGAAATTTGTCTCTGAATACTCCTCTAAAGCCTTTTCCTGGGCATCCTTGACCTCTTACTCCATCTCAACAAGAGCATCCTTCCGCAGTTGGTCCATGTTAGCAATCAGCTTCTCTTTCTCAGTTTTAAACTGTTGGAGTTGATTGGCAAGTTTCCCCTGCATCTGGGTTATCCTGAGAGTCAACTCAATCACTTCCTGCTGTTTGAGCTCCACGATATTGCGAAGAGTGTTGATCTCTTCATCTTTCAAAGCAATGTCCGTATCCCTGGAGCCAAGAATGCGCCTATGGTCCAACACCTCCTGGCAGACAGTTTCAAGCTCAGAACGAAGGTTGGAAAGTGTAGAGGTATACCCTATCACTGACATGGGAGACCAACATCAGTGCCTGCAAAAAACATACAAGTGTTAGATAAACGTTAGTACACAAGCCAATCAGATAAGAAGATAAATGTAGAGGACTTACACTCTGAATGTCAAGGAGTGACTTCGTGAGGATGGTGCTTAAGTGCTCATTCTTAATCCCATTAAAAGTCGTTGTCGTCTGCTTTAGATGGGACGCTTGGTCCATGATGGCACCTAGATTTCATATGGTAGACTGGTGTGGCTCAGATAAGGGAGCAGGTGGAGAATAGAAGGCACCCGCATCAGTGAAGATAGGAGGAACCAGAGTAGGCAAGGATGGCTCTACCTCTGCGACAAGACTAGATGCCAAAGGAGTTGGAGGAGGCACCTTGGGAGGAACCTCCGTTACCGACTTAGCCTCAACCTTGGGCCTCTTGGCTACTTAGACAAAAGAACTAGCCTCAGTGGGAGTCGACCTCTGCTGGGTATGGACAAAGTCAAACATGTCTGAACCTGCAAAAGAAGACAAAATGTTAGAAGGATATCAAGCACAAATGAATCATAAAATAAAGGTGATAAAGTGTCAAACCTTCTGAATGAGATTCAGGCTTGAACATAGTCTCATCAAAGTCATTCGAAGCAAGTGATGAGTACGTGACAGATGCACCCACCTCATCACCCTCCTGTCCAGCTAGCACATGCAAAGAGGGTACTTCCTCGACATGAATAGGTCCCGTGGAGTCTATGGTGTTCACGGGCTCGCGACCATCTTCATCCGGAACATCGACTATAGTAGGAAAAACAACTCGATGTTCCTAAGGTTCTCTGAAGTAACGAGGTTCTTAAAATTATTCTTCTCAGGGGTCATGAGAATCAATGCCCTAATTGTCAAAGCCTGGGTCGAGAGCGGTCTATAAAAAGGCCCGACGTGCTTAAACTTGGAGTGGTTGGCCTTATCATCCTTAGTGAAGAAATAGTTTTTGGCATATCTAAAAGCCTTGCTATTTCCAGAGATCTCTTCCAAGAAGGTATCGGTACCCTCGCTCGTATAATGGTGGAAGAGGAAATACCCCGAGTTGCACTGAGAAGGGTTCGTCTTCAGGTAAAATAAGTAGTGGATCTCATGAGGCACTAGGGCAGCCCATTTTCTGCAATGATAGATAATGTACAACGCAAATAACACCAAGATCACATTGGGAGCCAGCTGAGAAGGACTAATACCAAAATAATCTACCACGCTCCAGAAGTATGGATGAAGAGGAAGTAGGGCGCCAGACTTGATGGTAGAATGTGTCCAGGCGCACATACCCAAAGGAGGGTCCTTATCTCTGTCATTTGGACTAGGGATATTAATAGACACGCCAGAGAGGTCAAAGGTCTTACTTAAGTTATTTACCTTATCTTCATTCATGTTAGAGGCAGCCCCCTTGAACCACATAAGCTCATAATCAGCAGGGTGACGCTTCTCAACCGGTTTCCATATGATCTCACTGGCAAAGGTGGCCCCAGAATCTAATGAATGGAACTATTTTTTTCGTCTCTTCTTCTGTTGTGTAGCTTGCGAGACTGTCTTGCTCTTAAAAGGAGGGTGAACTACCTTAGGCTAGAACCTGTGAATAGAACGCTCCTAAGGATGAGTAGCCTGGCAATGAGAGCCCTGGTATGTTCTCCCTGAGAAGAAGAGTGATGGGGAACCTTACTGTTATTTGGATGCAAAGGGCATTGCAATGAGTCTTGCTCACCGGACATATTCCGCTGAGAAGAATGACTTCGCTGAGATGTGCCTTGAGAGCCACAAGGAGTACTATGCTGAGAACAGATCTGAGAAGAGCCAGGCGAAGATCCCTGAGTGATGTGTCTGACAATATGAGGATCATCTTTGGAAGGCTGCCAAGTTGTATGTTTTACTCTTGCCATTGGGCTATATATTTTCAAGAAGTCTTCCTCATTGAACAAATAGAGAATCCTTTTCACCCTTTCCAAGAACGCATGCGGAGTACACTCGCTTACAGATTTATCTCACGAAGAAGAGTTGGACAACTGCAACAAAAGAAAATTAAAGAGTAAAGTTAGTAAGTGAACCTAAAGAAGCTAGTAGCTGGGGGCATATCCATTAACTGAGGAGCAAAATTGAAGAAACCGAAGAAAAATTTCAAAGTAAAAAAAAAAACAATCAAAACGGACAACCGAGCACAAAGTTATGCTTGGTAAAAGTTTTGAAAAATTACACTACTTTTCTCTGCGGTTTTTTCAATAAAACCGCAGAGAAAAGTATTTATTTCTCTGCGGTTTTCTTCCGAAAACCGCGGAGAAAAGTAGTGGAACTTTTCTCTGCATTTTTTTTAAGAAAACCGCAGAGAAAGTTTTCACTTCCCACTTTTCCTACTTTACATTGCGTTTTTAAAAAAAACCGCAGTAACAAAGTTCCTAAGTGTCCTTCAATCCTTTTCTCTGCGCTTTTTATTTTAGATTGAAAAAAAAGCGCAGAGAAACCCTATATTTGTAGTAGTGTTTTACAAAGAAAATGTCACTGGTAAATTAGTTAGAATACCTATTTGGATGTAGAAGCCGAGTGAGTTTTAGGTTTGGTTCTGAATATCTTAAGAGTCATGATTCCTTAAGTGGTTTTGCATTAAACCGCTTTCAAAGAAAAGTAATGGGTTTGATGAGTCTGACACACGAATCCCAAAGTATCAGAGAATTTCACGAATTCAAAATGCGTGGCCTAGGACCACACGTTGATGCTAGGACACATCTTTAGCTTGTGCAAATTTTAAATAACCAAAAGTAAACCACTTAAACCGTCGGATCACCGTACCTTTATCACCATAGCTGGTAATTATCTTAGGTTACCACTAATTGGCTGCTTTGTTGTCAGGCGAGCTAGATCATAGCCCCCCCAAAGAAAAACATTGGATCCTCTCGTCAGAGTAAGAATAAGGGCAAGCAGGTCACGTATGACTTTCCAATTCCTCTTTTCGGCCCTTTGGTGGAGAGGGAGCTTGTCATCGACCACAACGCTTTCTTCAAGGCCGAGCACATAGTGTTACGGATAACGACATGGAGGAAAGTTAACAAAATCCTGCTAAGCCACGAGAAGATTAGAGTTGATGGCCTCCTTGCCCGACCTTCGTTGGAAGGAGAACGGAGATGCGCCCCTCTCCAAGATTACTATGGGGCTTGGAGTGATGAGGACCTAAAGGCAAGTGCATTCCTCCCACTAGACCAGTCCTGATCTACGTCGAACTGGCTCCGTTCCAGCTCCAACCAAATTCGTATAGACTTTTAGTGAGGTTAAAATATCTATTTTTGAGGCATGAGTTAGAGGTCCTCAGTTTGGTAGATATTATGTATTTCTTCTGCCTCATGTCTAGTCCTGATCAGAAGGGGCGAGGTGATGGCTTTTTCTACCTCACTTGCTTACCCAATTCAGCTTCTATCATCAACCTCCCTGACCACCTAAATTACTATAAAGACTAGTTCTTTATGTCTAATGGGTTCAAGAACTGCGAGCACCGATACTTCAACCGCCCTCACAAGTCCTCTAATGTTATGAATTCAGTACATGAACTCTCTTATCACTTTCACTTTTTTTTTATTTAAGTATTCTAACTGACTTCATTCCTTGTGCAGCTATATTCGTGAGGACAGACCGGTCTGAGACCCTTGGGGGTCAGTACGAGACATTGTCTAGTCTTCCTCTGAAGGAGAAGGACTTCTATCAGGTTTTAAACGATGCTACCATGGTGGCCTGCAACCTGATCAGCAAGGGCCAGACGCAGGCTCTCAGGACCTGAGGTCCACTTACTGTTATTCTTGAGCTCCCCCCTCCTCAAGGATTCTTGCCCGCCATTGAAGAGACCGAGGAGGAAGAGGAAGTGGCACCACTGATGTCCAAGAGGTGAGCTCCTAAAGACGATCAAAGTCCTGATCCAGAGTGAGCTGCGTCCGGGGCAGCAGCCGACCCCTTTGCCAAGGTAACCCACATAGAGAATTAGATCAGGTTGTTGCTAGTTTTAGGCTAGTTCACTTCAACCCCAACCATCTCGTTAGTCGCCATCCAACTAATCTGGACCTAAACACAAAACTCCTTAAGTGTGTGGATCATTCGGTGGTACGCTATGACGATAGCTATCCCAAATGTACCATTGTGGTTGACAACACTCTCCATTTTAGGTCCTCCACTTTTGAGGAGTATGGGACAAACCGTAGGACCTGGCCTTCCTTGCATCAGGGTGTATATTCTCCCTTGGTTTTAGGCAGTATGTAGATGATTCCAGGCCTGAAGAAGAACCTCAACCCCTAGGACTCACAATGTAATAATTTTAGACTCTCCCCCACCTCTGGTAATTGAGGAGTTAGAGGTTATACCTAGCCCAGTCCATAACCCCGAGCTGATCGTAGTAGATTCCTCCTCTAGCTCGGAGGATAGGGTTCTTACTTTTGTTCTTGTCTTTGCATTACTTTGATGAATTATCCTTTATATCTGAATCTTCTGCTCGTTCTTTTTCAGGCGAAGAGATGAACATTCCAGATGCCTCAACCTTTAAGGGTGCCTTTAAGGCTGGTGAGGCCAGAGTTGGTCCTATGGTGAAGAGGTCCAGACTGACAATGAAACACACTCCCAAGACTGGGACTTTTACCGAATCTCCTATCAAAGAAAAAGGTGCTAGCTCCACCCGGGACCAGCCACAAAAGACTCAACCCCCAGCTCCGGTGACAACAGTCATAATTCTCCAAGCTCCACCTCCTCTTCCTCAGCATCTACCTCCCTCAATTCCCCAAGTGATCCAAGACGAGGCTCCCTCCGTTCAGATCCCGGTGAAGCTACTCAACCTGGCCAGGATCCCGAGGTGTTTTGGGAACTGTTTATGAGATGGCGAGCAATATGGTGAGCCATGCCAACAGAACAACACCGAGGACCTGAGGGCTATGGAGCCATGTACTCGAGTCTGCTATGGGGATGAACCTTACTGTGAGTCCTTCTCATTCTTCTAACTTTTTCTTTTTCTTTTCTCCTTAGTTTTTTTTTTAAACTTACCTTGACTTTCCTTATCCTTTTGCAGTCTTTCCTGGCTCAACTCTGTAGAATTGCTCAGGTTAAAGATAGGGACAAGGAATTCCAAGCCACCCTGAGCACCGCCCGAGAGAGTGAGCAGTCCGCAAAAGCCGCCCTGGTTTCCACCTAGGAGAATGAGAAAGCTACAAAGGAAGGCAAGTGGATGGCTAAGAACCAGGTCATGGAGGTGAGCCATCGCCTAGATCAACTGCAGGCCGAGAATGAAGAGCTCAAAAGGAAGCTTGATGAGGACGAAGCTATGGCCAAGGAGGAAGCTGAGAGGGTGAAGTCAGAGATTGCTGAGTCATCAACCAGATGGAGGAGATGCTTTACCATTGCTTGGCATTCAACTAGGATGGGAACTTCACCTTCATGCAGCCAGGGTTCTGGGAACCTTATCTTGCCAAGTTCAAGAATAAATTCTCACAAGAACCCTCCGAGACCGCCGATGCTTCTAATGGTGCCAAAGGGGGTGGGGAGGAAGTGACCTCCACCGAGCGAGTTGATGGACGTCAGTGATTTTTTTTCCTTTTATTTAACACTTTTGTAATTATGTCCCTAGGGACCAAAACAATCGCCTACGGGCTCAGGTCGAGGTTTTTTCAACTCGTGATAAATATATATTTTTTAATACATATTTAGTTAATGATCTATTCGTGTTCCCCTTAGTTTATTGCTTTCTAATGTTTTTGAATCCTTGGATTCTTGTACCCTCAAAATCTTAGGGGTTGTATTTAGATCGGGATAGATTTTTGATAGCTCAACTAACTAATTTGTCGTCGAGATCTTAGTTGCATCCATGACTTTTCTCGCCTAATTGTGTCATACCATTTAGGAATCAGGCCTTGGACCTAGTCGTATCAAGGGGTTTTTTAAGCTTGAGAACATTGTACCTGTTGCAAATCAGGCCTCTGACCTAGTCGTATCCAGGGGTTTTATTTTTAGAAATTTACCAAACTTAGTTCGTGTTTGGAATTTTGAAAATCCAAGCTTTAAAAAGCCGTTGCATAATCAATTTTTCCAAACTCTAAGTTTCAGATTTCATCTGAATAGGCCAAACTCTTTTAAAAGCTCTCTTCGGTTATGTGCCCCCAAGCAACCAAAACTTATAAATGTTCTAGGTTGCTTTTACAATTTGAGCTCGTGATAATGAAAAGATAAAATTTATTACGTAACAATCCAATTGTTATTCAAATGAAATAGATTTTATAGATAAGCCTCACATAAACAGTAATTCTGAAAGCATTAAAGAAAACAAAATTATTGATAATACTTTTTGAGACGTAGGGCATTCCAGGTCCGCGGAACTATTTCTCCACTTAGTCGGGCTAGCTTGAAAGTCCCATCGCATAGGATCTCCACGATCTGGTATGGTCCTTCCCAGTTCGGCCCTAATACACCGTCCTTGGGATCTTTACTCGCTAAAAAGACCCTCTAGAGAACCAAAACGCCTAATCCGAGTCTGTGTCCTTTCACCTTCGAATTGAAATAACGAGTGATTTTCTATTGATAATGGGCGAGCTATTACTGTGATACCTCTTGTTTTTCTTCGAATAGATCAAGGGATTCACTAAGTAGCTCATGGTTCTGATCCTAATCAAAGGTCTTTTGTCTGTGGGTCATCACCGGTGCCTCAATCGGGAGCATAGCCTCGCTTCTAATGGTTAGAGAAAAAGGGGTATGTCCTGTGGAGGTTCGATGTGAGGTCTGATAGGCCCAGAGTACCTGCAGGAGCTACTCGGGCCATAATCTCGTGGCTTCATTTAATCGTTTCTTCAAGCTTGCCTTCAAGGTCTTGTTTACGGCCTCGACCTGTTCATTGGCCTGCGGGTACGCTATCGATGAAAAAATCTTTGTTATGCCATATTTTTCACAAAAGTTTGTGAAGAGATCGCTATCGAACTGAGTTCCGTTCTCAGGCACAATATTTTTTGGGCACCAAAATCGACACATGATATTTTTTACAAAAAATATCCAGGACTCTCTTCGAGGTGATGGTTGCAAGAGGTTTAGCCTTTACCCACTTCGTGAAGTAATCGATGGCAACAACAGCATAACAGACTCCTCCTTTTCCTATCGAGAAAGAACCAAATAAGTCAATTCCCCATATTGCAAACACCCAATAGGATGAGATCATGGTTAGCTTGACGAGAGTAGCTCGGGCAACTATGGAGAAGCGTTGGCATTTGTCATATTTCTGCACATAGGAGATTGAGTCCTTTGTCAGCGTGGGCCAAAATTAGCCCTGTCTCAGTACCTTTAGAGGCAGGATTTTCCCCCCAACATGGTCTCCACAGAAACCTTCGTGTATTTCTTGCAAGATAGTTTGTGCTTCCTTGGGTAGAAGACACCGTAGGAGAGGTAGTGAATGCCCTCGTCGATATAGAATCCCTTCAATCATAACATATCGCAGAGGATTGATACAACAACTTTCTTGTGCCCTTTCGATGGTCAGGTAACTTTTCGGTTGTGAGATACTCCACTATGGGGGTCAACCAGGCCAGTTTTATGTCAATCATTCCGACCTCAACCATTTCTGCTGTTATACTCGGGCTTTCAAAGAATTCCACCGGAACTACATTCACTTTATCCGCCTCTTTTGTGGTAGAGCTCGAGCATCAACATTGGAATTCTACTCGTAGGGCACTTGTTCAATGAAGCTAAACTTGAATTCAGACAACTCGCCCTTAACCTTGGCTAAGTAGGCTGCCATTTTGATACCGCGAGCTTGGTATTCTCCCAATATCTGATTGACTACGAGGTGAGAATCATTATAACATTGGATGGCCTTTTCCTTTAGCTCTTTCACTACCCTTAGCCCTGCCAATAAGAAGTCATATTCGGATTCACTGTTGGATCCTCCGAATCTAAACCTGAGAGTTGTATGGAATTGATGCCCCTCAGGTGAGATTAAAATTATCCCAGCTCCTAACCCACTTTCATTAGAGGATCCATCAACGGAGATTTTCCACAATTCCTGCATCGGCTCCCTAATAAGTTCGTCCTGAAAACCTGTGCACTCAGTCACAAAATCAGCGAGGGCTTGACTTTTGATTGCTGTCCATGGCATATATAATATTTCATACTGGCTGAGTTCGATGGTCCATTTTAGTAAACATCACCACGTTTTAGGTTTTTGTAAAACCTGCTTTAAAGGTTGGTCGGTTAAGACGTGGATAGAATTTGACTAGAAATATGGCTTGACCTTCCTTTAAGCCAAAATAAGATAGAACACGAGCTTTTCTATCAATGGATTCTAGGACTCAGCTCCGAGAAGTATTTTACTTACAAAATACACGGGTTTTTGCGCCTACTTTTCTTCTTGAACTAACATAACACTGACCGCATTTTTCGTCACGGCCAGATAAAGAAACATACATTCCCTAGGCATTGGTTTTGATAGTATGGGGGGTTCTGCTAGATGCATTTTCACGTCGCGAAATGCTTGTTCGCATTGTTCGGTCCATTTGAACTTCTTGTTTCCTCTGAGGAAGTTGTAAATTGGGAGACACTTGTTAGTGGATTTTGAAACGAAGTGGTTTAAGGCTGCCACCTTTCCAGATAGACTTTGTACTTCCTTACGTGACCTAAACAAAGGCATTTCCAATAACGACCTAATTTCTTCTGGATTTTCCTCTATCCCCCTTGTGTTTACTATAAACCTTAGAAACTTTCCCAAAGAAACTCCAAAAGTGAACTTCTATGGATTCAACTTCATGTCATATTTCCTTAGTATGCCAAAACATTCTTCTAGGTCGGATACATGGTTACTGGCAGTCTTTGATTTAACGAGCATATCATCGACATACACCTCCATACTTCTTCCAATCTGGTTAGCAAACATTTTGTTGACTAATCATTGGTTTGTAGCATTGGCATTCTTCAGCCTGAATGGCATAACTTTGTAACAGTATACATTATGCTCGGTCATGAAGCTGGTATGCTCTTGGTCTGCAAGGTTCATCGCGATCTGGTTATATCCATAATACACGTCCATGAAATACATGAGCTTGTGACCGGTTGTGACATCTACCAATTGATCAATTCTCAGCAATGGGTAACATTCCTTAGGACAAGCTTTGTTGAGATCAGAAAAATCCATGCAAGTTCTCCACTTCCTATTTGGCTTTGGGACCAGAATGGGATTAGCAACCCAGATTGGGTATTTTTCTTCCCTGATAAAACCACATTTAAGTAGGTGAGCTACTACTTCATCCAATGCTTCCGATCATTTTGTCCCCAAAAGCCTTCATTTTTGGGACTTTGCAGGCACATTCTTGTCCTAGTTCAAAGTATAATTTATTATTCTCTGATTGATTCCCACCATATCTTCATGTGACTAGGTGAAGACATCCAGGTTCTTCCTCAGGAATTCGACCAACTCCTTCTTCCTATCAGCTTCAAGATTTTTTTTCCAACTTTTACAACTCTTGAAGGTGTTTCTGAGTCGATAGTGATTTCTTCGAGCTCCTCTACTGCTTTGAGCTCAAATATATCTCGTCTATTCGCGGGTCAATGTCATCCTGTTGGGAGACCTCATTGTCTCCTTCTTGAGGTTCTTCCATCCCATGGGTAACTTCCATTACCCGGGACTCCTCACCTTCTTTGGCTATGACCATTGCCTACTGCCCGGGTTGTGATTTTCCCGTCATGGATATGTGTAGCTTTCTTGGGCAGTGAGCTGGTCTCCTTTTATTGTGCATATCCCCAAAGTTGAGGGGAACTTCATTTCCAGGTGTCGGATCGAGGTAATGACTTCAAAAACCATCAGTGTGGGTTGTCTCAAAATCAAATTATACGTAGCTAGACAATCGATAACCTAGAACTCAAGTATCTTAGTAACAGTTCGTGCATCATCTCCTAGCGTAACCACCGGTCCAATTGTTCCTATGGCTGTCGTTCCACCAAATAATTCGTACAATGTCATTGAGGTCACCTTGAGATAGTTCAAGGACAATCCCATCTTTTCTAGGGTGGAGCTGAAAAGCACATTTACTGAGCTTCCATTATCTATCAATATCATTCGCACCCTTCGATTAGCGAGCTGGACCGTTATCACCAGCGGGTCATTATGTGGGAATTGAACTTGGCTAGTGTCATCCTCTGTGAAAATGATTGGTTGTTTTTCCTACCACTGTTTTTTTTATAATCGTTGCTCCGAGACAAATTCCACACCATTATGAGTTTTCAGCTCCTTGATATACCTCTTTTGGGCTCCATTGCTCGTGCCCGCAAAATGAGGTCCTTCGGCAATAGTAGTTATATCTTCTCCTACTATTGGGGGAGGGTCGACCTCATTCTGATTCTTTTGATCCACCTGAGTCTTCAGTTGAACTACCAGAGCTTCCAAAGATGGACGAGAATTCTGCCTAACAGGTTGATTGGGAGCAATTCGATTTTGAGCATACTGGGCTAACGGTCAAGTCTGAATGAGAGTCTCAAACTCATCCTTCAGCTGTTGACAATCATCGATATTATGACCGATGACATTATGGTATTGACAAAACTTTGAGGGATCTCTCTTCACCTTCTGATGCCTTAAAGGTTTTGGTTTCTTCCATGGAAGGCGATTAGAGTTTTTCAGGAAGATATGTTCCCGTGTATTTGTCAGGTTAGTGTAGGTGGCATAGATGGGCTTGAATTTTTCTCCGTACTTGTTCTTCTTCGTGCCGTCCTGGTCGCCCTCACCATTCCCTTTTCTCTTGTTGTTTCTCACTTAGTTATTCTAAGTAACAAGTTGAGCTGTAGCTGCAACACCTGTCGCCACTCCAGTGGGCTGAACAGGGGCCTAGCTGGTTCCTGCGACAATAGATCACGCCCCTTCCAGGTTTATCCACCCCTGAGCTCAGCGAAGAAGTCATCTACACTTTTAATCCCTTTCCACTAGAGTTCCCGCCATAGATCGCCTCCCACCAGGATTCTTGTTCTCATTGCCATGAGCTTGGAACTATCATTAGTGTCTCTAGCTCGTGCTACAACATTGGCGAATCTACTCAGATATGCTTTCAAGTATTCACAGGTTGTTGTTTTACGTTGGCCAATAAGTTGCCCTCTACGCGAGCTGCCTTTGAAGCTCAGAACACTTTCTTGAACTCAGAAGACAACTTCTTCCAAGAGCTTATCAAATGTTTATGTACTTCTTGAACCACTCTCTGGCAAGCCTGATTAGAGTCCTGGGGAACAGAGTACACCTTAGGTCAAATCCGACATTGTGGGCCATCATGAACGTATTGAACATCCTGAGGCAGTCGGATGGATTTGTGTTTCCATCAAATGATGGCATGTTCGACATCCTTAAGTCAATAGGATACACAGTTGCTGTAATGTTCAGGGAAATAGGTTCGAACTCCTCATCGAAGTCACAATCATCAATCCCTTTTTCGGATAAGAGCTTCTTCATCTGCTCTTCCATCAAGGCCAATCACTCAAGGGTTGGGTCTTTGGTCTCTAAGTTAGCTGGGGGCTGTTCAGCAGCTCCCATCCTATTGTATGAGTTTGATGGGTTGTTGTCCTTCCAAGTTCGAGCTTGGTTAGGTGGGACATTCCCATTGTCACGTACGAGAGACGGATCTCCCTCATGTCGAGTATAACTCATATCATCATTGTGAGCTGCATACCTCCTTTGTGAATTTGGATGATCACGCAGGATAGGATGTGGAACATACCAAGGAATTTGCGCTAAGCTAAGGTGATTCCTCAAGTCGCTCTCAGACCTCCCTCCACACTGGCACTCCGTCCAGTAACTTCCATTTGCAAAAATTACAGCCTGCAGCTGAGATCGAGGACTTGGATTATGAGCATGTGCCCATGGGACGTAAGTGTACTGACGGGGGAGGATTTCTCCTACTATTTCAATGAGTTGGAACGTCTCTTTTGTGGGCGCAGTGGTGTAGGATGTCTGACCGGTGATGGTTGATTCCTTATTGGTGAGGCTATCCTCATTCCATCAGGACGAACTAACTTAACCTGCCTCGACTATACCCCAATGTCCCGAGTTCTCTGTGCCTGGGGTTCTGATTGCGACAAATGAGGATTCACTGGGGCATTTTGTCTCTGTGAACTTGTCCTAGATTACCCTGGCAGGTTGTTGTGGTTATTCCTGGCAATCTGTGCAGAAGGCACGAAGCTGGGGGTCGCAGTTCTGACTGAGCGAATGACATGCAAATGATGGTTCCTGTGATGGCTAGTGAGCTAAGCTCTTCAGTGATTTCACTCGGAAGGTATAGAGCTCAGAGTGGCAGTCCTTACAGAATGACTGGGTTTGGACTGGTTATTCCTGTGGGACGTATGAGACCCACTTTGCAACTTTCTGACATTAGCGTCAGTTGCAAAAGGGGGTAACCAAGCCAGAACCTCCTTGATCTATCTGTTTTCCCTAGTGAGATGGCTCCTTAATTGGGCATTCTCCATCTCAATGGTTGTTATGTATCCTGGATTAGGATTTGGTGGGAGTGATGCTAAACTCCCAGCGTTGTCTTCACCCACTGGTTGCTTCCCATGACGTTGCTGAACATCTGGACCCCTTTTAGTGGGAACAACTTTATGATGTGCCTCCTGCCCGTCAAGTTGTTCCATTTCGTTGTCATGCATCGATCGAGTGACCACCACGATGAACGTCCAATGAACCTTGTAAAGCACTAATTTCCTCTCAACGAAAGCACCAAATTGTTGACGCAATTATTCGCCAACAATAGATTTAGATATCTAATAAGGATATTAGTGCTTATTTGTAAACCATAATGATCTTATAAGAACCCTTTCGCACACACACAATTTTTACATGGCTCAGTGGTTAATATCCACCTTGTCCATCAGACAATATTTTTGCTTTTCTCTCACAATTTATGCAGAGTTTCAATAATACAAAAAGGTCGTCCCCTTCTCTGTCCATTATCCCTGATAATTATAGTGGAATTTCCTAGATAGGTTTGGGTAACCGTGTGAATAAATATGGTATACATTTAAGACAGATTATTCCCATTGACATTGGGATGCGATTACAAAATAGAATATCCTCCTACTATCTGAAATAATAAATGATAAATGTGCAATACAACTTGGGTATTAATGAGCGTATAAAGAGCCTCCAAGTCTCTCGGGATCCTTCAGTATGCGTTATGACCAGGTTTCCACGAGCTGACTATCTTCATCAAGCTAGTGATCAAAGAGTATCCGAAGCTTAGTTCATATTAACTTCAGAGCGCCCAAAGCAGGATCTGGCCATTATATTTCTCAAACTGGACCGTTATTCTAAGAGGCGACTTGGTAATAACCTGAATGTCGTATTGCCAAGTCCTAGCTCGAGCTACACACATCATTTTTAACCAGAGGTTCTACTTGGCTGATTTTCCATGTATTCATCTACCAGTTGTACCCTTAGCTCAGTGACTAGACTCATGATAATTTTTTGGGTACAACAACATCTAGGTCTAAGAAATATCAGATATGAATAAAATGAATCAGGAGCCATGGTAACTGGTTACTTAAAAAGATTTGGAAAAAAAAATCAGAAAAATCAAATATAAAGTGCAAAATCATATTGAAATAGAAAAATTAGATGTGAAAAAAAAAAGAATAATGAAATGAAGAAGAATAAAACGAGATTTTAAGAAAAAAGAAAAAGAAGGAAGAAAGAAGAAGAAGAACAAGAGGGCGAAGGTGCGTTGGCATTGGGAGCAGAGGTGGCATCCCTGGCCGAGGGCTAAGATGAGGAAACCAATGGGGGAGGAGAGAGGAAGAAAGGAGAAGAAACAAAGAGATATTGAAACCCCCTACTACCATAGAGTCGTTACTTAGTGAGTTTAAAATGTGCTATTAGCTTGCTAATCGAGGTTTTAGGTTAAAAGTGTAACTAAACTGAAATAAAAGTTGTTTAAAGACGTTAGGTATAAAATATGGCCATTCATTAAAATTGTAAAGCGTTATACATTTGGGATCCCAAAGTACTATTTTTTTTTAAATACTTTACATCTCAAAATATACAACCAAAGTCGACCTAGGCAAGAAAACAACCATTATAGAACTTTCCCCAAAATCATCCTGGCCATGGCAGCTAGGTAGGCCGAACATGTACCCGTCGCTCCACGCTCTCCGTACTCATGGTTGGTCGACCTTTCCTTTTCCCTTACTTGCACCATAAAGCACCCGTGAGCCGAAGCCCAGCAAGAAAATTCAACACAAAACAAATAACTTATTCATATACACCAACAACATATAACAAAACATTCAACAAGCTAAACACATAGCAGCCACGCCATCCTAGGCGTTTTACCAGACCCTGGGTTCACGGTCTTCATCGAGAGGATGACTTCAGCATCCTAGGAGGGTCTCACCCTAACATCTCACACTCCACATGCTCAACGCCATTCTCGGCCCCTTGCCATACTCGGCTTTCTTCCGTTCTCGGCCTTCGCCGTTCCTTGCCTTCGCCTTTCCCGGCCTTCACAAATATGCATTACATAGCATAAAATCAACATATAATAAATATAAACAATAGGGCTATGTAATGACCCAATTATTTCTAAGACCTTGGACCATTAAAAGCTACTAGACATAAGTACTATTTTTGAGGAAACATACATAAGAAAATAATCATAACTTTATTGAAACCCCAAATTAAATATTGTGCAAGTTACAAATTAAGATGTAAAATATGGTATGGGTACCCATTGTTAAGTGAAGCATAAAACATAAACTTTAATTCAAGTGTTTAGAAACTAAGTGCGCCATTACAAAAGAAACATAATTCAAAAGACTAAATAACGTCATCCTCGATCAACACGCAGTCCAGTCAGTCCATTAATCCTTAACACATAAGCCAAGCTTCCAAGAATCCTTCCGCCTTCCATAATTCATTTTTCTGCATCACACTAAAATAAAGGAGTGAGCCTCATGCCCAGCAAGGAAAATCTACTAACACATATAAGCACAAAACTATGTTATAAACATATACTAGAAAACATATGACTATAAAATAAACATATATCATATAGGACTACAATGGCCATCATACTTCTTAGGCCTCGTTATCTAAGAAAGTCATATGCCCATAAATTTGTGGGGCTTGCTATCTAAGCAAGTCATATGCCCATAAATTGTTGGGGCATGCTAGCTAAACAAGTCATATGCCCAAGGACTATAAAACATACTCTACATATAACATAAACATATCATATCATATCATAACATATTATAACATATAAGAATATAAAATCTATCCTATTTTCCTTACCAAAATCTGAGATATTTGGGAACATGAACGGGATTAGAAACTCCTATAAACCAACAAGAAAATGGTGAGAATCTCTAAAGAATAAAGATGAAATGAGAACTCAACCATCAAGAAGAAACTTACCAAGAAGAACCTTAAGTTTCAAGAACTTAAATAACTAATCAAGAATCATAAACAAGAGTTAGGATCTGAGTAAAAGAAACTAAAGAAAACTAAAGAACCATATAGATCTGAACTTAGGAATAGAAATACCTTGAATGACCTTTTGAATTGGTCTAAACCTCAATATCGAAATCACACTATTTCTCACTTCCCAAGTGTTTATAAAAGCTTAGAATGATAAAGCTTGAATCCAAAACCCAAGTGTATCTCTCTATAGTAACACTAGCACCTTGGAGGTTCTGATCAAATGCTTGAAGAATGAAGAAAATGGCTGAACACTAGTTCCTATTTATAGAGTTCAAGGAGTGAAACTAACCCCTTTTAATTTGAATAAATAAATGATTATAAAATGAAAAAGATTTGAATTTTCGTTCAACTGACGCCCGAAACTCGGTCAAAATCATTCAAAGGCAGGTCTAAGTGGTTAAGGGTATTTTTAAAATTCAAAAATCAAACTTTCAAAAATACATTCATGGAGCCAATATATCGCCTCCCATAGGCGATATATCGCCTCCCCCTATAATCCCGAGGCTTGTTCGATCATTCGTGCAAAGTCGACGTGTTTTCTGTATCTTCTGTAGGTGATATATCAGCCCCTAACCTGCGATATATCGACATACGTTGATATATTAAACACGTATTTGAACTTTTTTAGCATAATTTGAATTGGGTAAACATCTTTGACTGAGCATAATATGATCCTAACAACTGCTGGAAGGTTCTAGAATTTCTAGATCTTTCTTTTATTAAAACTATCCATAAAAAATACTTAATTCTTTGATAATCATAATTATGACAAGTGTCACACTCTTATTAGCTCTATCTAAACCGTAGGTTATAATAAATATATTTCTAGATCTAGCAATATTAATCAAACCTTATGTTATAATTAATATTATTAAACTATATGTTAAACTTATAAAATCCATAACTGTTGCTATGAGTTTCCAACTAAGTCCCGACTTAAACCAAAATCCACGGTAACTAACATACTACTAACTAATAATAACTACTGCTACTACAACTATCTAGCCAGCTAAGTAAATAGTCTGGGACCCTACAGGCTATGCCCTGCAACTCAATCACATAGGGCCATGCCCTGCAATACAAATAATAGGGCCACGCCTTGCTCTATGGGTGCAACAGTTTTCTTACCTTTTTCACAATCACTTGATTTCAAGAGACGGCCCCCTGAGTACGATCCTGTCCCAAAACCCAAGCGGTCACCTAGTCAAAAACCATAAATAGCACCATCATTATAATTTGAATCCATAAACCAATCCCATGCTCTCGGGAACTCCAATTCCACCAAATGGGGTGGTGGAATTGACCCCCGAGCCCCTAAACCAAATTCTCAAAAACAAGAAAAAAATTGCCTTCCTGAATTACGCCTAGCACTATAGTGCCCAAGGAGCATCGCTGTAGTGCTACTTATAGAACCAGAAGAACCCTAGTGCTACAGCGCCGAATGAGCAGCGTTGTAGTGCTCCCTACAGAACCCATAAACGACCACTGGTTTTTCCACCATTTATCTGAGGCCAAGCTTACCCAAATCATTCCCTAAGTGTACCCAAGTCCCAATTGGACCCAAAACTAAAACCCAACCTCACATCCAAACTCCAAATCACTCAATGACCTAAAATTTCTCAAAGCTTAAACAAAACCAGAAACTTATCAAAAAATTAAAGGAATCCCTACCTTTAGAAAGAAATTCAATCCTAGGCTGCCTCCAATGCCACTCCAAGCTTCAATCCTCAAATTCATAAGATAGTGTTCCTCAAACTTCATCCCAAAAATCCAGTTTTCCAATATTAAACTCAGAACACACAAGAGCAAGTGAAAACCTAAAACCAGAAAATGAAATTCTTACCTTCTTCCCAAATTTGAAATTCCTAGGTGTCGATGGCTGCAAATCCCTTCCTCAAATTGATTTCACTCTTAAATTCCTTCAAAACCCAGCTCTCATGACCTGTGCTCTTCTTCTCTTTTCTTCAAAGTTGAACCAAGTGACCCAAGGAAATTGTAGAGGAGCCTAACACGTGAGAGTTTTTTCTTCAGCTATGGGTTTATAATTTTAACACCAAAAGTCCATTCTACCCCTCCTCAAACTAAGCCATACACTACACCTCAAGGGTAGCTAGGTCATTTAACCATTCTAACAGAAATACCACTTTTCCCTTCTTATTTCACAAACACTACTAACACTAAGGTTGCTAATGGTTACCAACCTCAACTATATATCAATTACCACACTCGTGACTTTCCACTAATACCGTGGGACAGGATCTCCTCATGCCAGAAACACCACATGAAGCTCAAATTCATACCCTCAATGGGTTCAAATTACAAATATTCCCCTAATAGACAAATGGGGCCGCCCACATGAATATTTAATTCACCTAAACATGCATTTATATTCACATAATCATTAAATTCACATATTAACGTAATTAGATCAATTATTTCCCTCTAGGCACACTAATCAAGGCCCTAAGCCTTAATAACAAATTTAGGATGCTACAACTATCCCCAAGTCGCCTCTTCTACTTTGCTATTCCTCCACAACACTTTCACTAAGGCGATGGTCTTGCTCTCCAAGACTTTATCCTTCCAGTCGATAATTTGAATCGGCTTCTCCACATATGATAAACCCTGATCCAACTCCAAATTCTCATAACTCTGTACATGCGTAAAATCTGATACATACTTCTACAGCATGGATACGTGAAACACATTGTGAACCCTTAATAGAGCTGGAGGCATCGCTAATCTGTAAGCTACCTCTCCTACCCGTTCCAGAATCTCAAAGGGCCAACAAATCTAGGGCTCAACTTGCCCCGTACATCGAACCATTTCACTCCTCTTAAGGGAGAAACTCTGAGAAATACATGGTCACCGACTTGAAATCCTAGACTTCTGTATCTCAAGTCTGAGTAACTCTTTTGCCAACTCTGGGAGGCGAACATTCGAGCTCTAATATTTTCAATCACCTCATTAGTCCTCTAATCAATCTCAGGACCAAGATTCCTTCTCTCACTCATATCATCCCAATGGATATGTGACCTACACTTCCTCCCATATAACATCTCATACGGACCCACTTCGATAGTCTCCTGATAACTGGTGTAGTACAAGAATTCAATCAAAGGAAGATACCTACTCAAAGATCCCCCAAAATCTAGCACACAGGCTCATAGCATATCCTCCAGTATTTGAATCGTCCTCTCAGACTGTCCGTCTGTCTGAGAATGATAAGTTGTGCTAAACCGCAACTGCTGCCCATAGCCTTTTGTGGGCTCTCCCAAAACTTGGAGGTGAAGGTGGGGTCCCTGTTGGATACTATCGACCTCGAAGCCCCATGAAGTCGTACAATTTCCTTCACATACAATTCAGCATACTACTCCACAGTATAAGTCGTCCTCACTAGTAAAAATTTGGCAGACTTGGTATACCTGTCCACAATTACCCACACAGAATAATGTTGTCCCACGGTCTTCGGTAACCCAACCACGAAGTCCATGGTGATATCCTCTCACTTCCACTCTGGAATCCTTAGTGGCTGCAACAACCCTGCTGGCCTCTGTTGTTCAGCCTTTACTTGTTGACAAGTCAAACACTTGGCCACATAATCCACCACATCCATCTTCATTCCCGACCACCAATACAAAGTTCTCAAATCTTGGTACATATTCGTCGTACCTCGATGTAAAGAATAGGGAGTGGTGTAAGACTCATCCAAGATCTCTCACTGAATACCGGAATCCATCGTAACATAAATCCAACCCTTGTACTTCAATAGTCACATCTTCGAAATAGAGAAGTCTTTAGCCACTCTGGCTAAGACGTCCTCTTTGTGCTCTCTCAACTGGGGATCCTCCCCCTGTGCCTCCTTGATCCTCTCAAGGAGCTTAGACTGAAGAGTAATGTTGGCTAACTGACCAACCACCAACTATATACCCGCTCTAGCCATCTCTTCAGCTAACTTATTTGATATATGCCTCGAACTGAACAACTATCCTGGGCCCTTCCGACTCAGCGCATTGGCTACCATATTGGCCTTCCTAGGATGGTATAGAATATCACAATCGTAAGCATTTACCAATTCCATCCAACGTCTCTGCCGCATATTTAGATCTCTCTGAGTAAAGAAGTACTTCAAATTATTATGGTCGTTGTATACTTCGTACTTATCGCAATATAAATAATGTCGCCAAACCTTAAGTGCAAATACCACCGTCGCCAATTCCAGATCATGTGTGAGATATCTCTACTCATACTCCTTCAGCTGTCTCAAAGCATAGGCTATCACCTTTCTACCTTGCATCAGTACACACCCCAAACCCTCTCTGGAAGCATCACAATAAACTATAAACTTCTCATTATATGATGACAGACTCAATACTAGAGCGGAGATCAGTCGCCGCTTCAATTCCTTGAAACTGTTCTCACACCTGTCTGTCCATACATACTTAGTCTACTTGCATGTCAATTCGGTCAATGGTGTGGCTATTCTAGAGAATCCCTCGACGAACCGCCGATTGTACCCTGCTAATCCCAAAAATCTCCTAATCCTACTTGGGTCAACCAGAATCCCCTCCTTACTGACAATATGACCAAAAAATGTAACTTGCGGTAGCCAAAACTTACACTTGCTAAACTTAGTATATAACCTATGCTCCCTCAACCACTATAATACCAGGTGTAGATGATGCTCGTGCTCTGTCTCTGACCGAGAGTACACCAGTATGTAATCAATGAACACGATCACAAACTTATCCAAATAGTCCTTAAAGACCCTATTCATCAAATCCATAAAGGCTGCTGGGGCATTGATTAATCCAAAGGACATAACTAGGAATTCATAGTGTCCATACCTCATGCAAAAAGCAGTCTTTGGTATGTCCTTGTCTTTAATCCATAACTGGTGGTAGCCTGACCAAAGGTCAATCTTAGAGAACGCTGTCTTCCCCTGTAGCTGGTCAAACAAGTCATCGATCCTAGGTAGTCAGTACTTGTTCTTAATGGTCAACTTGTTCTGCTCTCTATAGTCGATGCACATCCTTAAGGACCCATCCTTCTTCTTGACAAACAACACAAGAGCACCCCATGGCGAAAAACTCGATCTGATGAATCCTAAATCTAGTAATTCTTACAATTGAATCTTCAGTTCCTTCAACTCTACCAGAGCCATTCTATAAGGTGTCCTAGATATTGGCTCCGCCCCCGGTGCCAACTCTATAATGAACTCGATCTCCTAGTGTGACGGCAATCCTGAAAAATTTGCGGAGAACAAATCTGGAAACTTACATACCAGTCTGGTCTCACTCAGTCCAACCGACACAACTCTAGAGGTAACCACAATGTTTGCTAGGAATCTTATGCAACCCTCCTGCAATAGGTCTCTAGCCTTCAATGCCAAAATCATAGATACTCGCGGTCCACTCACCGTCCCCACGAATACAAATGTTACCTCCCCTTTCGATTAAATGATCACCATCCTGGACATGCAGTCAATTGTCGCCTCGTACTTTGATAACCAATCCATCCCCATGATCATATCTATCTCAATTAGATCAACAGACAACTCTCTACTGGCAATGCTCTAACCCATCTCCTAGAGACTACCAATTCCCCAGTCAGGAACAAAGTCTGAAATCTCTTAGCATACAAATCACTAGCAATCTAGCAGAAACAAATGAATGAGTAGCCCCCGAATCAATCAATGCAGTAAATGAAGAACCAGTACTAGAAATTTGACCTGTCACAACCGAGGGGCTAGCCTCGGCCTTAGTCTGAGTCAAGGTAAATACTCTGGCGGGAGTGGCACTGTCACTCTGTTTTGGCTCTTCCTTCCTGGCTTATGGGCAATCCTTCCTCAAATGTCTGATACTCCCACAAATAAAGTAGGCCCTGATCCTACACTTTCCCTGATGTCGTCGTCTAAACTGAGGACACACTGGGAAACTCCTCTAGTTGTTTCCCCCGCCCTGACGGCCGCTAAAAGCACCTCGTGTCTTCCTATCTGGACCAGGAGGAACAAAAGAATCTAGGGCCTTTCTCTTCTGCTCGCTGGGGCCGATTAGACCCAGCGAAAGGAGGCACCATCCTCCGAGCATCGCGCCTTACAATGCCCTCTCTCCATATCTGATCCTCGCCCCACTCAGCTGTAAAGTCCTTGTCCACTGCCTGTGCATAAGTGGTCTTCCCCGGATCCAAGGTTATCTTGACATCATGGGCGATTATGACATTCAGTTCTCACACAAAACGATCTCTTCGTGTCGTATCAGTCGCCACCAGATCTGGCATAAACTTTGACAACCGATCAAACTTCAAGGCATACTTAGTTACTGTCATACAGTTCTCAATCAGGTTGGTAAACTCATCAACCTTAGCAACTCGGACTGTGACACTGTAATACTTCTCATTGAATATATTTCTGAACTCTTCTCAGGTCATAACCGTGATATTCCTTCTCTGAGACACCACATCCCACCAGATGTGGGCGTCTTCTTTAAACATGTAGCTGGCGCAAGCTACCCTCTTATTCCCTTCCACCCTCATGAAATCCAGGATGGAAGAAATCATGTTCATCCACTACTCTGGTCACAGTGGGTTTTGCCCACCCTCGAAGGTGGGAGGATTCTTCTTCCTAAACGTCTGATACAAAGGTTCCCACCAATTCTCCACAACAAGTTGGACTGGCACTGGTGCCACATCCTGTGGAACCTCCAACCCAATGCCCCGAGGAGGGGTCTGTTGCCTCAATTGTCAAAGCTTTTCCTTTGTTCAGTGAATCATAGCTTTCATCTCGGCAAATAACTGTTGCCAATTCAGTGGGGTAGGTGGAGGGTCCTGACCCTGGTTATCCTCCTCGGCCCTATTGCCGCGGAGTTTGATTGATTGCCGAGGCATCACAACAATATGCCTGCAATCAATGACGCCTCTCATTAGGCATGATAACAGCATCCAAAACCACCTCCCAATTCACATCAACCAACCTCAATCAACAATCCACAAACACATATAACATACAACAATAAAGAAGCCATTCCCTAACATCATGCTCTATTAAAATACTTAGGAAAACAGGGCACTTTAGCACACATTTAAACAAATAATTCAATAATTACCAACCAGCCCTTAGTCTAGCTTGTCACTGGCAGTGAGTGTACATGTTCGGTCGATCTCCAGGAACCATAAACCTTGGCTCACTCTGATACCAAGTTGTAATGCCTTACTTCCTTAGAGTCGTTACTTAGTGAGTTAAAAACGTGCTATTAGCTCACTAAGGTTTTAGGATAAAAGTGTAACTAAACTGAAATAAAAGTTGTTTAAGGACGTTAGGTATAAAATATGGACATTCATTGAAATCATAATATACAAACAATGTCGACCTAGGCGACAAAACAACCATTACAAAACTTTCCCCAAAATCATCCTGGCCATGGCAGCTAGGTAGGCCGAACATGTACTCGTCGCTCCACGCTCTTCGTACTCATGGTTGGTCGACCTTTCCTTTGCCCTTAGGAAAACAATCAATAGGCTAAACACATAGCGGCCATGCCATCCCAAGCATTATACCAAACCCTGGGTTCGTGGTCTTCACTGAGAGGCTGACCCCAACATCCTAGGAGGGT
This sequence comes from Humulus lupulus, assembly GCF_963169125.1. NCBI lineage: Eukaryota > Viridiplantae > Streptophyta > Magnoliopsida > Rosales > Cannabaceae > Humulus > Humulus lupulus. Next base: position 104,273,895 of record NC_084802.1, read on the forward strand.
CTCACCCTAACGAATCACACTCCAATTGCTCAACGTCATTCTTGGCCCCTTGCCGTACTCGATTTTCTACCGTTCTCGGCCTTCGATGTTCTCAGCCCTCGTCGTTCCCAGCCTTCGCCGTTCATTCACAAATATGCATTACACAGCATAAAATCAACATATACTAAATATAAACAATAAGGCTACGCCCTGCAACTCAATCACATAGGGCCATGCCCTGCAATACAAATAAAAGGGCCACACCCTGCTCTACAGGTACAACAATTTTCTTACCTTTTTCATAAGCACTTGATTTTAAAAGACGGCCCCTCGAGTACGATCCTGTCCCAAAACCCAAGTGGTCACCTAATCACAAACCATAAATAGTTCCCTCGTTATAATTGGAATCCATAATCAAATCCTATAACCAATCCCATGCTCTTGGGAACTCTAAATCCACCAAACGGGGTGGTGTAATCGACCCCCAAGCCCTTGGACAAAATTCTCAAACACTAGAAAAAAATTGCCTACCTGAATTCTGCCTAGCTCTGTAGCGCCTAAGGAGAAATACCGTAGTGCTACTTACAAAAGCAGAAGGACCCCTAGTGCTATAGCGCCCAAAGAGCAGCGCTGTAGCGCTCCCTACAGAACCCAGAAACAACCACTGGTTATTCCACCATTTCTCTGAGCCCAAGCTTACCCAAATCATTCCCCAAGTGTACCCAATTGGCCCCAAGACTCTAAATAAGCAACATAAACACCACATATGCATCAAAACCAAACCCAACCTAACATCCAAACTCCGAATCACTCAATGACCTAAAATTGCTCAAAGCTTAAACGAAACCAGAAACTTCTCAAAACATTAAAGGAATCCTTACCTTTAGAGAGGAATTCAACCCTAGGCTACCTCCAATACCCCTCCAAGCTTCAATCCTCAAATTCCCAAGCTAGTGCTCCTCAAACTTCATCCCAAAAATCTAGTTTTCCAATATTAAACTCAGAACTCACAAAAGCAAGTGAAAACCTAAAACTAGAAAATGAAATTCTTACCTTCTTCCCGAATTCGAAATTCCTAGGTGCTGATGGCTGTAAATCCCTTCCACAAATTTATTTCACTCTTAAATTCCTTCAAAATCCAGCTCTCATGACCTGTGCTCTTCTTCTCTCTTCTTCAAAGTTGAACTAAATGACCCAAGGAAATTGTAGAGGAGCCTAACACGTGAGAGTTTTTTCTTCAACTATGGGTTTCTAATTTTAACACCAAAAGACCATTCTACCCCTCCTCAAACTAAGCCATACACCAAACCTCAAGGGTAGGTAGTTCGTTTAACCATTCTAATAGAAATACCACTTTTCCCTTCTTATTTCACTAACACCACTAACACTAAGGTCACTAATGGTTACCAACCTCAACTAAATATCAATTACCACACTCATGACTTTCTGCAAATACCGCGGGATAGGATCTCCTCATGCCGGAAACACCGCACGAAGCTCAAAATCATACCCTCAACGGGTTCAAATTACAAATATGCCCCTAAAAGCCAAATGGGGCCCACATGCATATTTAATTCACCTAAACATGCACTTCTAATCACATAATCATTAAATTCACATATTAACGTAATTAGATCAATTATTGCCCTCCAGGCACACTAATCAAGTCCCTAAGCCTTATTAGCAAAATTTGGACGCTACAGATATCGTGAGGGAGGGAGAAGAGAGTGAAAGAGAGTTTTGTATAATTAGGTTTACGGTAATCTATTTTTTATATTCTATGAAATTACCATTTTTAAACTATTTTTTTTAAAACTAAACATATTTTGTATAATTAATTTTTTTTCATAAATATAGAAATTATGTTTATTTTTCCCTTATTTATGTAAACTTCTTGAAATAATAATTTGAAGAGAAAATAAAAAATGGTAACAAAGCAACTCCTATATTGAATATATATTATGGATTTTTGTGGTTTAACAATTTTTGTTAGTTTTCTGTTGAAGTTAATGATATAGACAACTAACACCTTTAAATATTATATAAGTGAGAAATTAGTATCCAAATAGTATTATAGTAAATCATTTAATTATAAAAATATGTTCTTTTTTGTTAGTTTTCTTTTGAATTTAATGAGATAGTCAACTAACACCTTTAAATATTATTTAAGTGAGTAATTAGTATCCAAATAACATAATAATAAGAAATATAAATGTGTAAAGCTACATTACGATTAAGAAATCCCTTCTGAGGAATTAGGGTTTCTGTTTTTTCTCTGCTAAGACTTTTTGAGTTTCTTGTTTTCTTCATCTTCTCATCTCGGCTTGAGATGCCGGTGTAGTTTGTACGCTGATCATATCTGGTCGAGAGGATGTCTCTATAGATTGAGTTGGTGAAATTGAGCATGGAAGGTGTCTGCTTTGGATCTTCTACTTTTTGTGTTTCGTTGGGGGCAATTTTTCTTTTTATACGTTGACGATGCTAGAGTTCTGGTATTGTGTGGGTAGTGTCGTCGTCGAGGTGGGTGCTGCCGTCACCAGAAGGCTCTGTTAAATTAAGGTCAGATTATGGGTTTGGGGCCTCTGGTTTGGGATAATTCCATGGAGGTGGACGAGAGGTAGTATATCTAAAACTACACTTGTTTGGTGGTTGATTTTTGTTTTACTTTTGTTGTATTTTTGCCTAGTTTTGTTGAATTTGTTTTGTTTAAATTTCAAAATAATGTTGGGTTTCAACCACTGCCTTGCTAGATTAGTGGGGTTAGTAGTTATAATTCTGGGGGAGGATGGTTTTGATACTTATTGGGTGGTTGGTGGTTCTTCGATCTGTACAAATAGTTTCTTTAGGGGTCTCAATTTTTCTCTCCTTGGTTGCCAAATCTGGATGATTCTTCATTCTTTATTGGCCTTGTGTTACGTGGCATTCTGATATCTAGCGTCGGGGCTTATGAACATGGTTGGTCATTGTTTTATTTTCCTTATTCCTAGTTTGAATAATGGAGTTGTTATCTTCTGCATTCTATTGGAAGATTATTGGCTAATGACCCTTGGTGGGTATGATCCATCATATGCCCATTTAGAAAGGAAACCTAGTGTATTTCGCACTCGTTAGAAGCTTGATTGATCGTGGATAATTAAACCTTTAGTTGAAGATTTTGTTAGGGTTTTCTTTCTATTGATTATTTTAAATGGCTTGGTACACCTATGTTTGTTTATTTTGCTCTATGAGCGCTATTTTCTTGTAATGGACTATGTCTGATTGACCTATTAATGGATATTTCCTTTACCTTTGAAAAACATTTAGTATCCAAATAGTATTATAGTAAATCCACTGATTATAAAAATATGTTCTCTTAAAAATATTGTCTTTGTTACTTCTCCAAAATAGAACACCTATTCATAAGATTCATTAAGTTTTAACAAAAAGTTTATTAAAAAAATAGTAATACTGGATAATAACATTGAATAAATAAAATAAAAACAAAAGTTGTTCTATAACAACATAACAATTAAAATAGATTAAAAAAAATCAAAACTAAATTTTTGAGAGCATAAAACAAAGTTATATAAAATTAATATTCCAATTTTTTTTAAAACAATAATAATATATTATTTTTTTATAGTAAACGCAAACTTCCATGCTGTTCTTTTTGATATAGTGTAAAGCTTTATGTGCTTTATTACTTTAAAATGTTGTTCTTTTGATGGAAAATTTTATTTATTATATTTGATTATAGATTAAAAAAATAAAGGTGAAAAGATTGCAAAAAATATAGGTAAAAAGATTTAAAAAACTAAAGGTAAAATGATTTCAGCATACCTGTCGGCACCATTGATGGAGTATGGTTGTCCTTTCGGCTTCGAGGTGAAACAATGGTGTTTCGACGCTTGTTTGGTTGCTGTAGGTTTGTGTTGGCCTTACGGGGGCCATTGTAGGTGGATATCAGAATTGGTCGAGGCTGCAATGAATGAGCATGGTGAAGCCTCGATGCTTGGGTAGTGGTTGTTTTGCCTTTTGTTTATTTTTTATTCTTTGGTTTTAGATCTGTTTTGGGCTTTTCTTTGTTTGGTTCTATGCTTTATTTTGTTTTGAATAATGGTGTCCTTGAGACCTTGGCTTTTGCCAGTTTTAGTTGGATCTCTTCTCTCTTTTCTAGATTGGTCAAGGTCCTGGACCTTCTAGTGGTGTCGTTGATTCGGCCATAGATATTGTCGGTTGATAGTTATTTTTTTAAAAGGCAACCATTGACCAATGTTCTGTTTGGGAGGCTAGATCTATTATTACCTTGTTCTTTATCATTGTAATGAGTTTTTTGTTGTACTTAGGTTAGTTAATCTATATTTGGTCATCTCGTCTGTGAGATATGTGCTACTCTTTGGAGTTCTACCTCAATAGTAAGACTTTGTTCAATTTTAACAACTTAATGATAACTTATTTTTTCTTAAAAAAAAGTCATAATTAATCTCTTCTATTATCACTATTGAATAATCCAAAATTTTCCTGGCTCATATGTTGAGAATATAAGAAGCCAATAAAATTTTCTAGAGTAATTTTATTTCCATAATGATAGTATTCACACAATGTAAAAGAGATCTAGGTCTAATTGTATAGTAATGATTTCCTAGTTGTGTATAAATTAGTTATCATATTATTATTAATAATGTGGAGATCTAAAATGATTTTTAATTTTTTTTTGTTCTCTGGGCTATATATTTCCACTGCGTATACTAATTTTCAACAATTACGAGCTTATATCTTGCTGAGCTTAAATTTTTTAGATGATGATTGTGTAAAATTCTTACATTCATTTGTGGCAACATTTTAAATTTTTTGTGAGACTCATAATTCAATCAAAGGCACATTTTAGTGTAAATCTATCTTAGTATTACTTTAATTACATTTATTCTCAATTGATGAGTAGTATAATTTTAATAGACATTTATCCGTTAGAAGACCCTAGCCAACAACCAACAACAACTTCTAGGGATAATAGGAGTTTTAGTATCTCCAACCATTTTAGCTGACCGGTCGAGGCCCGCAGCAATGAATACCCTATGCTAGTTGTGCGAAGTCAACCATCCATCTTTTAACTCTTATCCAATGGTTGGTGTAACGACCCAAAAATTACTAATAAGGCTTAAGGGCCTTGATTAGTGTGCCGGGGGGGCACAATTGGAGGTTATGTGAATCTATGGTGCAAATGCATGCTTATATGATTATTTTGATTAATGTGATGCATGACTATGTGTATTAGTATGCATGTAGGCCCTGATTAGGGTATAGGGGTATATTTGTAATTCTGGCCCATTGAGGGCATAAATGTAAATATTTGTGATAAATGTTGAGACCACATTATTTTGTGGATATATTTGTAGCTTGTGAGTCGAGGCGATCCTAGCAAGGGGTTTAGCATGAAAGTCACAGCGGGGATTTATACCAGGCTCAGGGTGAGTCTGGGGGTATATCTGGGAATTTTAGAAGTATATTGGAGATTATTTGATATTGAGAAATATAATTGATGATTAGTTAGGTATCGGGAAGTAAGCGGTAAATATAAAAGACACTCAAGAAATTAGCGGGAATTGGGGGTAATGACCAAAATGCCCTTAGAGTGATTTAAAGGTTTAGTTAATAATGGGAGGGCAATGTGGTCATTTGGCTTACTAAGGGATAGGTTATATTATACTTTATGGCTTTAGTGGAAGTTGTGGAAGTTGGTTCTGTTTGTAGCGTTGTAGCGCTACCCTATTTCCAGAAGAGGGTTTTAGGGTTATTTCTTAGGGTTTTTGCCCGGGGGCTCGGGGTTTGGTTCCACCACCTCGTTTGGTGGAATTAGGGCTTCCCAAGGGCTCGGGATGGGTCCCGAGGTTGAGTTTTGAAATTGAGGTTTGGTGATGATTCTAATTTGTGGCTTTGACTAGGTGAATGCTAGGGCTAGGAAGGGATCATGCTTGAGGGTTGTTCTCAATTAATAAAGCTAGCGGAATCAAAGGTAAGAAAACTGCACCCGGTTATGTGTTTGTGATAGGACTAAGAGCTCACTATATATGTATAATGTCATATATGGTATTATGCCATGGGACATGTGATAAACGGCCCAAGGGTGCCGTAAATAATACTTGCGCACAGGGCATGGCTCGGCCACTGGTAGCCGAGGACAGCTTAATATTCACTGAGGTCGGTTTAAGCGGGTCGGCGTCAGTGGGATAAACAGAGGGTGCGACCTAAGGGCGTTAACCCTGGTTATCATATGTGGTTTGATTATTGATATGAAATGATGCACTTAGTGTGTCGAATACTTGATTAATGTGAATATCTGGAATGTTGAGTATATGAGTATACTGTATGAGTTATCTGGTTGCCTATTTGATGATTATGCTATGTTATTGTGTTTTCTTGCTGGGACTTGGCTCACGGGTGCTGTGTGGTGCAGGTAAAGGCAAGAGAAAAGTGGACCAAACCTGAGATGGAGAGCTTTGGGGGCTGAATGTACATAGTCAGCTGATCGTCCGCCACGTTCGAAGAGTGACACAGGACAGGAAAAGCCTAACTGTCTGTTTTGCCCTTAGAGTGGCTAGTAGCTGTACTTTTGTTCTGAATTTTTGTAAACTGTCTTTCAAACGTTATTACTTTTGGGATCCCATGTACTAAAATGTTAAAATATATGAAAACCAACTTTTGTGGCCAAACTCGTTTAACCCTAGCTCAATTATAGTTTCAGTAACACGTTTTTAACTAAATGACTTGATTAGCAAGTCTTGCACTTTCGTAAACACACAGTGTAACAGTCTTGGCTGTCTAGGGTGTAACTCCCTAAACTCCAGGGACTGTTACGGTGTGCCTTGTAAACAGTGCTAAACTCGCTAATCGAGTCATTTGGCCAAAATCGTGTAACTAAGTATGATTAGCGGTTTAGGGATTAAAAATTTTGGTTAAGATGTAATGTTTCATTAGAACGTTTATTATATACATTGGGACCCCAAAAATATAATTTTAAGGTCAATTACAAGAAAATATTTACAACCGGCCGATCTAGGCGGCAAAACAGGGTTTAACCCTAGTTCCTCTTCAAACCTCGGCCGTGGTGGTTGAGCAGCTGCATATGTACACATAATCACCTAAGCTCTCTAGCTTTCTTTTGCCTTTACCTGCACCACATAGCACCCGTGAGCCGATGCCCAGCAAGAAAACTTAATATGCTCATGAACAGTAATAACATGTCATCAAAACATAAGGCATACGCCTAGCAGATATAGCCCTATTCTAGCAGGCAAACAAATCCACGTAATGTTGAGTATAACACATCAACCAATGACCATAATAGTCATTCAGTGCTTTTAGCCCCAATAGAAGAGTGACAGTTGTAATAGTCACTAAGGTGGGTTCCGTTCCCAACAGCCATGTGACGATAGGGTCACCGGGCTTATAAATAAGTGATCTTTTCACTAGCTTAAATATGATAGGTGCATGATGACTAGTCATCAACATAACCTTCCTCATGACCATAGAGTCATAACCATGGAACTCTGTTCCCTAGCCATGTGACAAGCAGTCACCTAGGCCATAGGCCTTGGCTCTGAGTAACTAGCTTAGACTAGTCAAGCGCTTATAAGTTTCATTGACCTTAGGGTCGGTCCAACAATAATGACATAGAGTCATTCAACGCTGATATCGATTAGATCTAATCTTCATTCGGCCTTGCGTTCAGGATGCTTATGTCGTTTCTGACTCTTAGTTCAGTATCCCTGACTAGTCAGTACCATACACAAGTAAGCAATACTACCAAACATATATCAAATATCCAATATTCGAATACAGGGCATTCATCATGCTTACTTAACAATTACTAGCATAATTAGGACCATGCATAAAAACAGAGGCTCAAGCTCTGAACATTTTCATATTCAATAATCATAGCATGCCCTAATCACATATTTCTCGTGCATCACATGCATCATATTTAACCACTTGACATGCCTCAACAATAACCATGCATGTCACATTTAATCATCCAACATGCATCAATAATAACCATGCATGTCATACATACACATGGTGCAGTTTTCTTAACTTTGGTCCAAGCACAAGTTACCAATAAACAAGCCATAAGCACGGTCCCGATTCCAAGCCTCTAGTGATAACCTAGTCACAACCACAAATGGTGATCCAATGAGTTCAAATTCTAAAACCAATCCCGAAACCCAAACCTAGCCTCCAAGACATCAAACCCCACCAATCCGGGAAGTAGGAATGATCCAGAGGCCCAAAATCAAGTTCTCGAGGCCAAAACACCCACACGGGCTCAAACCTGCCCAAGGGCTGCGGCCCTAACACCTTGGGCCGTGGCCCCCAGCCACTCCAGGAGAAAGGGCTGCGGCGCCCAGCAATGCAAAAATCTCCCCAGCAGCTTCTTCGAACCAGGGCTGCAACCCCTAACCCAGAACCATCCATGACCTTGATTTCAACCTTTTAAAACCTCCCAAAAACATACCTAAACACCTCCAAATCCACAAATCAAAGTTCCCAAACAACCACATGATCCAAAACCCATAAAACCCAAGCTTTAAATCTAACAAAAACTCACCAAAACAAAAAGTCCAATCCAAGCTTTAAAAACTTTAAAAACATAAAACTTAAGACTTGATTTACCTCTAATTGAGTTGTGTACAATTAAATCCTCCAGCTAATAAGCTTCTAATCTTTCCTAGGATCGCTATGCCTCGATCCTCGCTTGATTCCGAGTCCTAGAACTCAAGTTACCTTCGAAAATGCGATCGGTAGACGAAAATAGAACTTTAAGGGAGAGAGAACGTACAGAACGTTCTTTTATTCTTTTACAAGGTTACTTGAAGCTTAAGTAGCCTCAACCAAATCGTAACGCTCGGGGTCCCGAAAACACTCCCGGAAGCAAAATAGTCAAAACCTCCTGAATTTCTCCCTGATCTTACTAACTCCCAATTTATCACCAAATATTTATTCCCTTTAACCAATAACCCGGTAATGTGCTAAATACCCCTTGACTCACACCGAGTCAAGAATAAATCTCGTTGTGACTTTCCCACTAACTTATCTCCTAGGATCGTCTTGTGCTGAGTAACCCTAGCATAACCAGATAATAATAAAGCACCACACGCATATCACATATATGCCAAATATGCCCGAAATGGCCAAAATATGAAAATCACCCAATTACACAGAAATGAGTTCACATGCATATTTAATACACCTAAACATGCATATTATCATTTGATAACATAATAAGCAATTATGGCCCTCCCGGCCTCCTAATATAGGTCCTAAACATTATTAGGAAATTTGGGGCATTACAACTATCCCCTCCTTACAGAAATTTCGTCCTCGAAATTTATCTGAACTGCCGGAATATCAATTCCGCACAACTGATCCCAGTTTCCCAGGTCATTCCTTCGTCCTCACTGTTTCTGTAACATACCTTAACTCAAGGTACACTTTTTTCCTCTGAACCTAATTCTTTTTGTCTCATATCTAGACTGTCTATTCTTTACAGGATAGTTTAGCCTCAATCCCTTGATTCTCATAACTTAACTTATGAGTTTCTTTCAACCCATGTCCTCAGCATGGAAATAAAAAATACACTATATATACCTGACAGTCTCAAAGATAAGGTCGAACCAAAGTCAACCAGACAAGTCCCATCCAGGACTCAAATTGTTCTGCTACTTTAGGGCTTAACTTGCTCTTAACTCCTTACCCCTTTCCATGGTGATACTTTTGAAGAAGATATAATCTTCTACCTAGAACTCTATGTTCCTGCTTTTCAGTTCAGCAAAACTTTTCCATTTATTCTGAGAAGTGAGCATCTAAGCTCCACCCTTTAATAATCTCAATAGTCTCGTGAACGACCTCAGGATTCAGATATATACTAACTCATTTATCTTATAAGCTATTCTTCCAATAATAATTGGATAACTCTCTCTCTCTCTGATTTACCACCAGTCTGAGAGTAATAAACTGTACTGAATTCCATCTATATACTCATCGCCTTCTTAACCCTTCCAAAACCTGGAAGTTGCAATAGAGTCTTCATCTGATAAGATGGACCTTGAGTTTCATGAAGGCGTTCTATCATTCTCACAAAGAGATTTGAATATTGATCAGTTGTACTATTTACCTATCCTTACTGATAAAAATTAACTCACTTGGATTACTGGTCCACAATGACTCAATGGCAACTCATGCTAACCCACTAACCTGAAAATCCCACCGCGAAACCCATCGCGATGCTCTCTTATTTCCGTTATGGAATACTCAAAGGCTAGAATGGCCTCATCGATTTCTGACACTCTAATCTGACCTGCTATCAGGCTAAGAACTTTACCATGCATCCCATTACATCCGTCTTTATCTCAGGCCACCACTATAAAGCTTTCATATCCTGCTACATTTTCATGGTGCCCGAATGAAGAGAATAAAAGAATAGCATGAGATTCATCCAGAATCTCCCAATTAATCTCAATGTCCATCGGATTCCCAATCCGACCCTTATACCACAATAAATTCATATCTGACAATGCACAACTCTTAGCTAATCCAGCTAAGACTTTCCATTCAATCTTTCTTATCTGTGGTTCAATTAGTCATCTTTCCTTTTAATCCTTTCCGAAATGATAATCTCAATCATAAAACTGGCCACCTGGCCCACCAGAAACTCTACTCTAGTTCTAGTCAGATCCTTTAACCAACATATTGCTTAGGAAATTACTTTTCTCTGTCACTGAGATGTCATAATGACCTACAAATTGATTTGATCTGTAAGAAGACTCAAAACTCTTTTCCAAGGCCCATGTAATATTCTTACCACCCAAGGACACTCCTACCCCTAAGGCGTTCCTTAACCTTGGCAAATCTCCGTAGAGAAAATACCACAATACCATCGTCCAAGACGATCACAAATCCCATTCAAATAAACATTTGAGTGCTCTGTTTATCTGATTCACAAACACTTGCCACTAAACAAATTCTCAAGACATATTCAACACTCTCAGTGCTCCTATCTGATACAAACACAATCTTTTATATAACTTCCTCTCTGATCTCTAACTGGCTTAATCAGATCCAAGATCCACCTTAGAGAATTCCATTTTACTCAATAACTAAACCTTTAATCTTACAACTCCGCTGAGCCATTCAAAACAGTGCTTACATCTGATTCCATCCCTGGCACTGATCCAATCACCATTCTAGTCTCATTTCATATAAAATAAGCCTTGGCAAGTCTCCTAGAAACACATCCAAAAACTCACAGACTAGTCCAGTTTGTCCTGATCTCACTGGCCAAATCTAAGTGGTATCCACCACTCTAGCTAAGAGTTTTATGCATCTCCCTGCAATAAAAATCTAGCTCTCACTACAGTTGTCATAAGCATACAGAACCATGCACCATGCACCATGCCAGCTATCACAAGGCTTCCCACTCTCAAGCCCCAAAGTTACTATCCCTTCCTTGCCATGTAGCATTGCCCCATAACTACTTAGCTAATCCATATCCTGGATCAAGCCAAAGCCAGTCATAGCCAGCTTTATCAAAATCACTGATAAGTCCTTTTTCATCGCAATCCAACTCATCTCTTAAGTCACCAATAAGGTATTGCCTTCCCATCACAACATAACCATGCCATCTGCATAATGACTCTATTCTTCTATATACGTAACAAACAAAGGAATAGAATGGCACCAAAATCAATCAACATAACTCAAAAATCAAAACTAGAAAACTGACCCGCCACCCCTGAGGAACTAGTCTCAATCTCAGACTCAGACTACCTCAGAATAAACACTCGAGTTGGAATCAAGTTGTTTATCCCTTTTTCCTCATGCTCTCTTAGCCTTGGGCAATCCTTTTTGAAATTCCCAACCATGCCATATGCGAAACATGCCCTTGCTCGACATTCTCCTAAATGATGCCTCTTGCACTGCGTGCATATTAGACGAGTTTTCCAGCTTTCATTCTTACTTGCTCCAATAAGTGGAGATACCACTATCTGAGCTCCGTGCTCCCTAGCATTCTTCTTCTCATTTCTTATGCTCTCAACAACAAGAGCCTTCTCTACCATCTCAGCATAGGTAGAGATTTCATACACTGGGGCAACTCTAATGCCCTAAGCTATCCCAGGATTCAATCCCTGAACAAACTTTTCCTTCCGAGCTATATCTGTGGGTACCATATCTAAAGAAAACTTGGCCAACCCTTCAAATCTATTAACATACTCGGTTACTGTTGCCTTACCCTGAACGAGATTCAAAAACTCATTCATCTTAGTGGTCTTAGCTACATCACAATAATACTTTTCATTAAACAGCTGCCTAAATTCTTTCCAATCCATCATAGCTGTGTCTCGTGTCTGAGATACTACCTCCCACCACGTCCGGGCATCATCCTGCAATACAAATGTTGCACAAGCCACCCTATCGTGACCTACCAGTCCCATACTATCAAGAATGGAACTGATCATGCCCATCCATTGCTCATCTTTGAATGGATCTATGCCTCCCTCGAAGACTGGAGGGTAAAACTCCTGGAGTCTTCCACAGAGAAATTCTCATCTATTCTCAACCCTAGGCTAAGCTAAAGTTGATGCCACTACTGGCATAGCAAAGGAAGAGGTGCTCCCCAACAGATTCCGCTGTTGCTTCAAACACCTAATCTCTTCCTCATGCCTTTGCAATTTTGATTGCAAATTTGTAAGCATCTACATTCATAGGTGCAGATGAAGAACTGATACCCTGGCTGTAACTCCCAGCCTCATTATAACCACCACCAGGCCTCATTATCTGCCTTGGCTATAAATCTGTTGATTGAATGTACAGTCAATAACTTGACCCATTAATCATGATGAGCAAATCAAGAACTTTTCCCCACGGGATAAATCTTACCACACCACAATCACAAACCACTTGCAGTACTAAAAACATGCCCATGGAATTCATACATAAATCATAATCCCTGCTCTTCCAATATTCATACCATGCCTCCAGCATGCAAATATAACAATTAAATAAATTCATGGAGTAGGTAATCACATAATCACATCCAGATATATATTCAAGGAGCATATAATCATATAGTCAAGAGCTAGGCTCTATCAGAATCTCATGCTCCCTAATACAACGTGCAGGTAAAGCATTTACATTCTTTTCACTAGCTTAAATAGGATAGGTGCATGATGACTAGTCATCAACATAACCTTCCTCATGACCATAGAGTCATAACCATGGAACTTTGTTCCCTAGCCATGTGACAAGCCGTCACCTAGGCCTTAGGCCTTGGCTCTGAGTAACTAGCTTAGACTAGTCAAGCGCTTATAAGTTTCATTGACCTTAGGGTCGGTCCAGCATTAATGACATAGAGTCATTCAACGCTGATATCGATTAGATCTAATCTTCATTCAGCCCTGCGTTCAGGACACTTATGCCGTTTCTGACTCTTAGGTCAGTATCCCTGACTAGTCAGTACCATACACAAGTAAGCAATGCCACCAAACATATATCATATATCCAATATTCGAATACAGGGCATTCATCATGCGTACTTAACAATTACTAGCATAATTAGGACCATGCATAAAAACAGAGGCTCAAGCTCTGAACATTCTCATATTCAATAATCATAGCATGCCCTAATCACATATTTCTCGTGCATCACATGCATCATATTTAACCAGTTGACATGCCTCAACAATAACCATGCATATCAAATTTAATCATCCAACATCGATCAATAATAACCATGCATGTCATACATACACAGGGTGCAGTTTACTTACCTTTGCTCCAAGCACAGGTTACCAATAAACAAGCCACAAGCACGATCCTGATTCCAAGCCTCTAGTGATAACCTAGTCACAACCACAAATGGTGATCCAATCTGTTAAAATTCTAAAACCAATCCCAGAACCCAAACCTAGCCTCCAAGACATCAAACCCAACCAATCCGGGTAGTAGGAATGATCCTGAGGCCCAAAACCAAATTCTCAAGGTCAAAACACCCAAACGAGCCCAAACATGCCCAAGGGCTGCGACCCTAACACCTTGGGCCGCGGCCCCCAGCCACTCCAGGAGCAAGGGTCGCGGCGCCTAGCAAGGCAAAAATCTCCCCAGCAGCTTCTTCGAACCAGGGTTGCGGCCCCCAACCCAGAACCATCCATAACCCCGATTTCAACCTTTTAAAACCTTCCAAAAACATACCTAAACACCTCCAAATCCACAAATCAAAGTTCCCAAACATCCCCATGATCCAAAATCCCATAAAACCCAAGCTTCAAATCTAACAAAAACTCACCAA